>NC_054507.1:6507947-7107947 GCF_017639515.1 Carcharodon carcharias | reverse complement strand
ATACAGGGCTATGGGGAGAAAGTGGAACAGTGGGGTTAGTTTCGGGATTGACACAGGGCTATGGGGAGAGAGCGGGGCAGTGGGGTTAGTTTGGGGATTGACACAGGGCTATGGGGAGAGAGCAGGGCAGTGGGGTTAGTTTGGGGATTGATACAGGGTTATGGAGAGACAGCAGGGCAGTGGGATTAGTTTGGGATTGATACAGGGCTATGGGGAGAGAGCGGGAACAGTGGGATTAGTTTGGGGATTGATACAGGGCTATGGGGAGAGCACGAGGCACTGGGATTAGTTTGGGGATTGATACAGGGTTATGGAGAGACAGCAGGGCAGTGGGATTAGTTTGGGATTGATACAGGGCTATGGGGAGAGAGCGGGGCAGTGGGGTTAGTTTGGGGATTGATACAGGGCTATGGGGAGAGAGCAGGGCAGTGTGATTAGTTTGGGATTGATACAGGGCTATGGGGAGAGAGCGGGGCAGTGGGGTTAGTTTGGGGATTGATACAGGGCTATAGGGAGAGAGCGGGACAGTGTGATTAGTTTGGGATGGATACAGGGCTATGGGGAGAGAGTGGGGCAGTGGGATTAGTTTGGGGATTGATACAGGGTTATGGAGAGACAGCAGGGCAGTGGGATTAGTTTGGGATTGATACAGGGCTATGGGGAGAGAGCGGGGCAGTGGGGTTAGTTTGGGGATTGATACAGGGCTATGCGGAGAGAGCAGGGCAGTGTGATTAGTTTGGGATTGATACAGGGCTATGGGGAGAGAGCGGGGCAGTGGGGTTAGTTTGGGGATTGATACAGGGCTATAGGGAGAGAGCGGGACAGTGTGATTAGTTTGGGATGGATACAGGGCTATGGGGAGAGAGTGGGGCAGTGGGATTAGTTTGGGGATTGATACAGGGTTATGGAGAGACAGCAGGGCAGTGGGATTAGTTTGGGATTGATACAGGGCTATGGGAGGAGAGCGGGGCAGTGGGGTTAGTTTGGGGATTAATACAGGGCTATGGGGAGAGAGCGGGACAGTGTGATTAGTTTGGGATGGATACAGGGCTATGGGAGGAGAGCGGGGCAGTGGGGTTAGTTTGGGGATTGATACAGGGCTATAGCGAGAGAGCGGGACAGTGTGATTAGTTTGGGATGGATACAGGGCTATGGGGAGAGCGGGGCAGTGGGATTAGTTTGGGGATTGATACAGGGCTATGGGGAGAGAGCGGGGCAGTGGGATTAGTTTGGGGATTGATACAGGGCTATGGGGAGAGAGCGGGGCAGTGGGATTAGTTTGGGGATTGATGCAGGGCTATGGGGAGAGAGTGGGGCAGTGGGATTGATACAGGGCTATGGGGAGAGAGTGGGGCAGAGGGATTGATGCAGGGCTATGGGGAAAGAGTGGGATTAGTGTGGAATTGATACAGGGCTATGGGGAGAGAGTGGAACAGTGGGGTTAGTTTGGGGATTGATACAGGGCTATGGGGAGAGAGCAGGGCAGTGGGATTAGTTTGGGATTGATACAGGGCTATGGGGAGAGAGCGGGGCAGTGGGATTAGTTGGGTGATTGATACAGGGTGATGGGGAGAGAGCGAGGCAGTGGGATTAGTTTGGGGATTGATACAGGGTGATGGGGATAGAGCGAGGCAGTGGGATTAGTTTGGGATTGAAACAGGGTGATAGGGAGAGAGCGAGGCAGTGGGATTAGTTTGGGATTGATACAGGGTTATGGGGAGAGAGCGGGGACAGTGGGATTAGTTTGGGGATTGATACAGGGCTATGGGGAGAGAGCGGGGACAGTGGGATTAGTTTGGGGATTGATACAGGGTTATGGAGAGAGAGCGGGGACAGTGGGATTAGTTTGGGGATTGATACAGGGCTATGGGGAGAGAGCGGGGACAGTGGGATTAGTTTGGGGATTGATACAGGGCTTTGGGGAGAGAGAGGGTGGGGACAGTGGGATTAGTTTGGGGATTGATACAGGGCTATGGGGAGAGAGTGGGGCAGTGGGGTTAAATTAGGGATTGATACAGGGCTATGGGGAGAGAGTGGGGCAGTGGGATTGATGCAGGGCTATGGGGAGAGAGTGGGGCAGTGGGATTGATGCAGGGCTATGGGGAAAGAGTGGGATTAGTATGGGATTGATACAGGGCTATGGGGAGAGAGTGGAACAGTGGGATTAGTTTGGGGATTGATACAGGGATATGGGGAGAGTGCGGGGCAGTGGGATTAGTTTGGGATTGATACAGGGCTATGGGGAGAGAGCGGGGCAGTGGGATTAGTTTGGGGATTGATACAGGGTGATGGGGAGAGAGCGAGGCAGTGGGATTAGTTTGGGGATTGATACAGGGTGATGGGGAGAGAGCGAGGCAGTGGGATTAGTTTGGGATTGATACAGGGCTATGGGTAGAGAGCGAGGCAGTGGGATTAGTTTGGGGATTGATACAGGGCTATGGGGAGAGAGCGGGGCAGTGGGATTAGTTTGGGGATTGATACAGGGCTATGGGGAGAGAGCAGGGCAGTGGGATTAGTTTGGGATTGATACAGGGCTATGGGGAGAGAGCGGGGCAGTGGGATTAGTTTGGGGATTGATACAGGGCTATGGAGAGAGAGCGGGGACAGTGGGATTAGTTTGGGGATTGATACAGGGCTATGGGGAGAGAGCGGGGACAGTGGGATTAGTTTGGGGATTGATACAGGGCTATGGGGAGAGCGCGGGGACAGTGGGATTAGTTTGGGGATTGATACAGGGCTATGGGGAGAGAGCGGGGACAGTGGGATTAGTTTGGGGATTGATACAGGGCTATGGGGAGAGAGTGGTGCAGTGGGATTAGTTTGGGATTGATACAGGGCTATGGGGAGAGAGCGGGGCAGTGGGATTAGTTTGGGATTGATACAGGGCTATGGGGACAGATTGGGACAGTGGGATTAGTTTGGGGATTGATACAGGTCTTTGGGGAGAGAGAGGGCGGGGACAGTGGGATTAGTTTGGGGATTGATACAGGGCTGTGGTGAGAGAGTGGGACAGTGGGATTAGTTTGGCGATTGATACAGGGCTATGGGGAGAGAGCGGGGCAGTGGGATTAGTTTGGGGATTGATACAGGGTTATGGAGAGAGAGCGGGGACAGTGGGATTAGTTTGGGGATTGATACAGGGCTTTGGGGAGAGAGAGGGTGGGGACAGTGGGATTAGTTTGGGGATTGATATAGGGCTATGGGGAGAGAGTGGGTTAGTGGGATTGATGCAGGGCTATGTGGAAAGAATGGGAATAGTGTGGAATTGATACAGGGCTATGGGGAGAGAGTGGAACAGTGGGGTTAGTTTGGGGATTGATACAGGGCTATGGGGAGAGAGCAGGGCAGTGGGATTAGTTTGGGATTGATACAGGGCTATGGGGAGAGAGCGGGGCAGTGGGTTTAGTTTGGGGATTGATACAGGGCTGTGGGGAGAGAGCGGGGCAGTGTGATTAGTTTGGGGGTTGATACAGGGCTATGGAGAGAGAGCAGGGCAGTGGGAGTAGTTTGGGGATTGATACAGGGCTATGGGGAGAGAGTGGAACAGTGGGGTTAGTTTGGGGATTGATACAGGGCTATGGGGAGAGAGCGGGGCAGTGGGGTTAGTTTGGGGATTGATACAGGGCTATGGGGAGAGAGTGGGGCAGTGGGATTAGTTTGGGATTGATACAGGGCTATGGGGACAGATTGGGACAGTGGGATTAGTTTGGGGATTGATACAGGTCTATGGGGACAGAGAGTGCGGGGACAGTGGGATTAGTTTGGGGATTGATACAGGGATGTGTTGAGAGAGTGGGACGGTGGGATTAGTTTGGCGATTGATACAGGGCTATGGGGAGAGAGCGGGGCAGTGGGATTAGTTTGGGGATTGATACAGGGTGATGGGGAGAGAGCGAGGCAGTGGGATTAGTTTGGGGATTGATACAGGGTGATGGAGATAGAGCGAGGCAGTGGGATTAGTTTGGGATTGAAACAGGGTGATAGGGAGAGAGCGAGGCAGTGGGATTAGTTTGGGGATTGATACAGGGCTATGGGGAGAGCACGGGGGCAGTGGGATTAATTTGGGGATTGATAGAGGGCTATGGGGAGAGAGCAGGGCAGTGGGATTAGTTTGGGATTGATACAGGGTTATGGGGAGAGAGTGGGGCAGTGGGATTAGTTTGGGGATTGATACAGGGTTATGGAGAGAGAGCGGGGACAGTGGGATTAGTTTGGGTATTGATACAGGGCTATGGGGAGAGAGCGGGGACAGTGGGATTAGTTTGGGGATTGATACAGGGCTATGGGGAGAGAGCGGGGACAGTGGGATTAGTTTGGGGATTGATACAGGGTTATGGAGAGAGAGCGGGGACAGTGGGATTAGTTTGGGGATTGATACAGGGCTATGGGGAGAGCATGAGGCACTGGGATTAGTTTGGGGATTGATACAGGGCTATGGGGAGTGAGTGGTGCAGTGGGATTAGTTTGGGATTGATACAGGGCTATGGGGAGAGAGTGGGACAGTGGGATTAGTTTGGGATTGATACAGGTCTTTGGGGAGAGAGAGGGCGGGGACAGTGGGATTAGTTTGGGGATTGATACAGGGCTGTGGGGAGAGATTGGGACAGTGGGATTAGTTTGGCGATTGATACAGGGCTATGGGGAGAGAGCGGGGCAGTGGGATTAGTTTGGGGATTGATACAGGGTTATGGAGAGAGAGCGGGGACAGTGGGATTAGTTTGGGGATTGATACAGGGCTATGGGGAGAGAGCGGGGCAGTGGGATTAGTTTGGGATTGATACAGGGCTATGGGGAGAGAGTGGGGCAGTGGGATTAGTTTGGGGATTGATACAGGGCTATGGGGAGAGAGTGGGGCAGTGGGATTGATACAGGGCTATGGGGAGAGAGTGGGGCAGTGGGATTGATGCAGGGCTATGGGGAAAGAGTGGGATTAGTGTGGAATTGATACAGGGCTATGGGGAGAGAGTGGAACAGTGGGGTTAGTTTGGGGATTGATACAGGGCTATGGGGAGAGAGCAGGGCAGTGGGATTAGTTTGGGATTGATACAGGGCTATGGGGAGAGAGCGGGGCAGTGGGATTAGTTAGGGGATTGATACAGGGTGATGGGGAGAGAGCGAGGCAGTGGGATTAGTTTGGGGATTGATACAGGGTGATGGGGATAGAGCGAGGCAGTGGGATTAGTTTGGGATTGAAACAGGGTGATAGGGAGAGAGCGAGGCAGTGGGATTAGTTTGGGATTGATACAGGGTTATGGGGAGAGAGCGGGGACAGTGGGATTAGTTTGGGGATTGATACAGGGATATGGGGAGAGAGCGGGGACAGTGGGATTAGTTTGGGGATTGATACAGGGTTATGGAGAGAGAGCGGGGACAGTGGGATTAGTTTGGGGATTGATACAGGGCTATGGGGAGAGAGTGGGACAGTGGGATTAGTTTGGGGATTGATACAGGGCTTTGGGGGAGAGAGAGTTGTGGGGACAGTGGGATTAGTTTGGGGGATTGAGTACAGGGCTATGGGAGAGAGTGGGGCAGTGGGGTTAAATTAGGGATTGTTACAGGGCTATGGGGGAGAGATGGGGCAGTGGGATTGATGCAGGCTATGGGAGAGAGTGGGGCAGTGGTATTGATACAGGGCTATGGGGAAAGAGTGGGTTTACTGTGGAATTGATACAGGGGTAGGGGGAGAGAGTGGAACAGTGGGATTAATTTGGGATTGATACAGGGCTATGGGAAAGAGCAGGGACAGTGGGATTAGTTTGGGGATTGATACAGGGCTATGGGGAGAGAGCGGGGCAGAGGGATTAGTTTGGGGATTGATACTGGGCTATGGGTAGAGAGCGAGGCAGTGGGATTAGTTTGGGGATTGATACAGGGTGATGGGGATAGAGCGAGGCAGTGGGATTAGTTTGGGGATTGATACAGGGTGATGGGGATAGAGCGAGGCAGTGGGATTAGTTTGGGGATTGATACAGGGCTATGGGGAGAGCACGGGGGCAGTGGGATTAATTTGGGGATTGATAGAGGGCTATGGGGAGAGAGCAGGGCAGTGGGATTAGTTTGGGATTGATACAGGGATATGGGGAGAGAGTGGGGCAGTGGGATTAGTTTGGGGATTGATACAGGGTTATGGAGAGAGAGCGGGGACAGTGGGATTAGTTTGGGGATTGATACAGGGCTATGGGGAGAGAGCGGGGACAGTGGGATTAGTTTGGGGATTGATACAGGGCTATTGAGAAAGAGCGGGGACAGTGGGATTAGTTTGGGGATTGATACAGGATTATGGATCGAGAGCGGGGACAGTGGGATTAGTTTGGGGATTGATACAGGGCTATGGGGAGAGCATGAGGCACTGGGATTAGTTTGGCGATTGATCCAGGGCTATGGGGAGAGAGCGGGGCAGTGGGATTAGTTTGGGATTGATACAGGGCTATGGGGACAGATTGGGACAGTGGGATTAGTTTGGGCATTGATACAGGTCTTTGGGGAGAGAGAGGGCGGGGACAGTGGGATTAGTTTGGGGATTGATACAGGGCTGTGATGAGAGAGTGGGACAGTGGGATTAGTTTGGCGATTGATACAGGGCTATGGGGAGAGAGCGGGGCAGTGGGATTAGTTTGGGGATTGATACAGGGTTATGGAGAGAGAGCGGGGACAGTGGGATTAGTTTGGGGATTGATACAGGGCTTTGGGGAGAGAGAGGGTGGGGACAGTGGGATTAGTTTGGGGATTGATATAGGGCTATGGGGAGAGAGTGGGTTAGTGGGATTGATGCAGGGCTATGTGGAAAGAATGGGAATAGTGTGGAATTGATACAGGGCTATGGGGAGAGAGTGGAACAGTGGGATTAGTTTGGGGATTGATTCCGGGCTATGGGGAGAGAGCTGGGCAGTGGGATTAGTTTGGG
Source organism: Carcharodon carcharias (assembly GCF_017639515.1). NCBI lineage: Eukaryota > Metazoa > Chordata > Chondrichthyes > Lamniformes > Lamnidae > Carcharodon > Carcharodon carcharias. Next base: position 7,101,043 of record NC_054507.1, on the reverse strand, counting down.
ATTGATACTAGGTTATGGGGAGAGAGCGGGGCAGTGGGATGAAATTGGGAATTGATACAGGGCTGTGGGAATAGAGTGGGGCAGTAGGTTTAGTTTGGGAATTGATACAGGGCTATGCGGAGAGAGCAGGGCAGTGGGATTAGTTTGGGGATTGATACAGGGCTATAGGGAGAGAGCGGGGCAGTGGGATTAGTTTGGGGATTGATACAGGGCTATGGAGAGAGAGCAGGGCAGTGTGATTAGTTTGGGATTGATACAGGGCTATGGGGAGAGCGCGGGGACAGTGGGATTAGTTTGGGGATTGATACAGGGCTATGGGGAGAGAGCGGGGACAGTGGGATTAGTTTGGGGATTGATACAGGGCTATGGGGAGAGAGCGGGACAGTGGGATTAGTTTGGGGATTGATACAGGGCTATGGGGAGAGAGTGGGGCAGTGGGATTAGTTTGGGGATTGATACAGGGTTATGGAGAGACAGCAGGGCAGTGTGATTAGTTTGGGATTGATACAGGGCTATGGGGAGAGAGCGGGGACAGTGGGATTAGTTTGGGGATTGATACAGGGCTATGGGAAGAATGTGGGCAGTGGGATTAGTTGGGGATTGATACAGGGCTATGGGGAGAGAGCGGGGCAGTGGGATTAGTTTGGGGATTGATACAGGGCTATGGGAGAGAGTGGGACAGTGGGATTAGTTTGGGGATTGATACAGGGCTCGTGGAGAGAGGCGGGGCAGTGGGATTAGTTTGGGGATTGATACAGGGCTATGGGGAAAAAGCAGGGCAGTGGGATTAGTTTGGGGATTGATACAGGGTTATGGAGAGTGAGCAGGACAGTGGGGTTTGTTTGGGGATTGATACAGGGCTATGGGGAGAGAGCGGGGCAGTGGGATTAGTTTGGGGATTGATACAGGGCTTTGGGGAGAGAGAGGGCGGGGACAGTGGGATTAGTTTGGGATTGATACAGGGTTATGGAGAGAGAGCGGGGACAGTGGGATTAGTTTGGGGATTGATACAGGGCTATGGGGAGAGCATGAGGCACTGGGATTAGTTTGGGGATTGATACAGGGCTATGGGGAGAGAGCGGGGCAGTGGGATTAGTTTGGGATTGATACAGGGCTATGGGGACAGATTGGGACAGTGGGATTAGTTTGGGCATTGATACAGGTCTTTGGGGAGAGAGAGGGCGGGGACAGTGGGATTAGTTTGGGGATTGATACAGGGCTGTGATGAGAGATTGGGACAGTGGGATTAGTTTGGCGATTGATACAGGGCTATGGGGAGAGAGCGGGGCAGTGGGATTAGTTTGGGGATTGATACAGGGTTATGGAGAGAGAGCGGGGACAGTGGGATTAGTTTGGGGATTGATACAGGGCTTTGGGGAGAGAGAGGGTGGGGACAGTGGGATTAGTTTGGGGATTGATACAGGACTATGGGGAGAGAGTGGGGCAGTGGGATTGATGCAGGGCTATGTGGAAAGAATGGGATTAGTGTGGAATTGATACAGGGCTATGGGGAGAGAGTGGAACAGTGGGGTTAGTTTGGGGATTGATACAGGGCTATGGGGAGAGAGCAGGGCAGTGGGATTAGTTTGGGATTGATACAGGGCTATGGGGAGAGAGCGGGGCAGTGGGGTTAGTTTGGGGATTGATACAGGGCTGTGGGGAGAGAGCGGGGCAGTGTGATTAGTTTGGGGGTTGATACAGGGCTATGGGGAGAGAGTGGAACAGTGGGGTTAGTTTGGGGATTGATACAGGGCTAAGGGGAGAGAGCGGGGCAGTGGGGTTAGTTTGGGGATTGATACAGGGCTATGGGGAGAGAGCAGGGCAGTGTGATTAGTTTGTGATTGATAGAGGGCTATGGGGAGAGAGTGGGGCAGTGGGATTAGTTTGGGGATTGATACAGGGTTATGGAGAGACAGCAGGTCTGGGATTAGTTTGGGATTGATACAGGGCTATGGGGAGAGAGCGGGGCAGTGGGGTTAGTTTGGGATTGATACAGGGCTATGGGGAGAGCATGAGGCACTGGGATTAGTTTGGGGATTGATACAGGGCTATGGGGAGAGAGTGGGGCAGTGGGATTAGTTTGGGATTGATACAGGGCTATGGGGACAGATTGGGACAGTGGGATTAGTTTGGGGATTGATACAGGTCTATGGGGACAGAGAGTGCGGGGACAGTGGGATTAGTTTGGGGATTGATACAGGGCTGTGTTGAGAGAGTGGGACGGTGGGATTAGTTTGGGATTGATACAGGGCTATGGGGACAGATTGGGACAGTGGGATTAGTTTGGGGATTGATACAGGTCTATGGGGACAGAGAGTGCGGGGACAGTGGGATTAGTTTGGGGATTGATACAGGGTTATGGTGAGAGAGCAGGGACAGTGGGATTAGTTTGGGGATTGATACAGGGCTATGGAGAGAGAGCAGGGCAGTGGGATTAGTTTGGGATTGATACAGGGCTATGGGGAGAGAGCGGGGCAGTGGGATTAGTTTGGGGATTGATACAGGGCTATTGGGAGAGACCGGGGCAGTGGGAATTAGTTTGGGGATTGATACAGGCGTATGGGGAGAGAGACGGGGCAGCCTGGGATTAGTTGGGGATTGATACAGGGATGAGGAGAGAGCAGGGCATTGTGATTAGTTTCGATTGATACAGGGCAATGGAGAGAGCGGGGCAGTGGGGTTAGTTTTGGGGATTGATACAGGGCTATAGGAGAGAAGCGGGATCAATGTATTAGTTTGGGAATGGATACAGGCTATGGGGAAGAGTGGGGCAGTGGGATAAGTTGGGATTGAAACAGGGGTTATGGGGAGAGAGCAGGGCAGTGGGGATTAGTTTTGGGATTGATACAGCGGCTATGGGGAGAGTTTCGGGGCGCAGTGGGGTTAGTTTGGGATGGATACAGGGCTATGGGGAGAGAGCGGGGCAGTGGGATTAATTTGGGGACTGATGCAGGGCTATGGGGAGAGAGCAGGGCAGTGGGATTATTTTGGGATTGATACAGGGTTATGGGGAGAGAGTGGGGCAGTGGGATTAGTTTGGGGATTGATACAGGGTTATGGAGAGAGAGCGGGGACAGTGGGATTAGTTTGGGTATTGATACAGGGCTATGGGGAGAGAGTGGAACAGTGGGGCTAGTTTGGCGATTGATACAGGGCTAAGGGGAGAGAGCGGGGCAGTGGGGTTAGTTTGGGGATTGATACAGGGCTATGGGGAGAGAGCGGGGCAGTGGGATTAGTTTGGGATTGATACAGTGCTATGGGGAGAGCATGAGGCACTGGGATTAGTTTGGGGATTGATACAGGGCTATGGGGAGAGAGTGGGGCAGTGGGATTAGTTTGGGATTGATACAGGGCTATGGGGACAGATTGGGACAGTGGGATTAGTTTGGGGATTGATACAGGTCTTTGGGGAGAGAGAGTGCGGGGACAGTGGGATTAGTTTGGGGATTGATACAGGGCTGTGGTGAGAGAGTGGGACGGTGGGATTAGTTTGGCGATTGATACAGGGCTATGGGGAGAGAGCGGGGCAGTGGGATTGGTTTGGGGATTGATACAGGGTTATGGTGAGAGAGCAGGGACAGTGGGATTAGTTTGGGGATTGATACAGGGCTATGGAGAGAGAGCAGGACAGTGGGATTAGTTTGGGATTGATACAGAGCTATGGGGAGAGAGTGGGCAGTGGGATTAGTTTGGGGATTGATACAGGGTTATGGAGAGACAGCAGGGCAGTGGGATTAGTTTGGGATTGATACAGGGCTATGAGGAGAGAGCGGGGCAGTGGGGTTAGTTTGGGGATTGATACGGGGCTATGCGGAGAGAGCAGGGCAGTGTGATTAGTTTGGGATTGATACAGGACTATGGGGAGAGAGCGGGGCAGTGGGGTTAGTTTGGGGATTGATACAGGGCCATGGGGAGAGAGCAGGGCGGTGGGATTAGTTTGGGATTGATACAGGGATATGGGGAGAGAGCGGGGCAGTGGGATTAGTTTGGGGATTGATACAGGGTGATGGGGAGAGAGCGAGGCAGTGGGATTAGTTTGGGGATTGATACAGGGTTATGGAGAGAGAGCGGGAACAGTGGGATTAGTTTGGGGATTGATACAGGGCTATGGGGAGAGAGCGGGGACAGTGGGATTAGTTTGGGGATTGATACAGGGCTATGGGGAGAGCACGAGGCACTGGGATTAGTTTGGGGATTGATACAGGGCTATGGTCAGAGAGCGGGGCAGTGGGATTAGTTTGGGATTGATACAGGGCTATGGGGACAGATTGGGACAGTGGGATTAGTTTGGGGATTGATACAGGTCTTTGGGGAGAGAGAGGGTGGGGACAGTGGGATTAGTTTAGGGATTGATACAGGGCTATGGGGAGTGAGTGGTGCACTGGGATTAGTTTGGGATTGATACAGGGTTATGGAGAGAGAGCGGGGACAGTGGGATTAGTTTGGCGATTGATACAGGGCTATGGGGAGAGAGTGGGGCAGTGGGATTAGTTTGGGGATTGAGACAGGGTTATGGAGAGAGAGCAGGGACAGTGGGATTAGTTTGGGGATTGATACAGGTCTTTGGGGAGAGAGAGGGCGGGGACAGTGGGATTAGTTTGGGGATTGATACAGGGCTGTGGTGAGAGAGTGGGACGGTGGGATTAGTTTGGCGATTGATACAGGGCTATGGGGAGAGAGCGGGGCAGTGGGATTAGTTTGGGGATTGATACAGGGTTATGGAGAGAGAGCAGGGACAGTGGGATTAGTTTGGGGATTGATACAGGGCTATGGAGAGAGAGCAGGGCAGTGGGATTAGTTTGGGATTGATACAGGGCTATGGGGAGAGATTGGGACAGTGGGATTAGTTTGGGGATTGATACAGGGCAATGGGTTCGGGGACAGTGGGATTAGTTTGGGGATTGATACAGGGCTATGGGGAGAGAGCGGGGCAGTGGGGTTAGTTTGGGGATTGATACAGGGCTATGCGGAGAGAGCAGGGCAGTGTGATTAGTTTGGGATTGATACAGGACTATGGGGAGAGAGCGGGGACAGTGGTTAGTTTGGGGATTGATACAGGCTATGGGAGAGAGCGGGCAGTGGGATTAGTTTGGGATTGATACAGGGCTATGGGAGAGATGGGGCAGTGGGATTAGTTTGGGATTGATACAGGGCTATGGGAAGAGTGGGGCAGTGGTTGGATACAGGCTATGGGGAGAGTGGGGCAGTGGGATTGATGCAGGGCTATGGGGAAAGTGGGATTAGTTTGGGATTGATACAGGGCTATGGGAGAGAGTGGAACAGTGGGATTAGTTTGGGATTGATACAGGGCTATGGGAGAGAGCGGGCAGTGGGATTAGTTGGGGATTGATACAGGGATGGGGAGAGAGCGAGGCAGTGGGATTAGTTTGGGGATTGATACAGGGTGATGGGGATAGAGCGAGGCAGTGGGATTAGTTTGGGGATTGATACAGGGTTATGGAGAGAGAGCGGGAACAGTGGGATTAGTTTGGGGATTGATACAGGGCTATGGGGAGAGAGCTGGGACAGTGGGATTACTTTGGGGATTGATACAGGGCTATGGGAAGAGCACGAGGCACTGGGATTAGTTTGGGGATTGATACAGGGCTATGGGGAGAGAGCGGGGCAGTGGGATTAGTTTGGGATTGATACAGGGCTATGGGGACAGATTGGGACAGTGGGATTAGTTTGGGGATTGATACAGGTCTTTGGGGAGAGAGAGGGTGGGGACAGTGCGATTAGTTTGGGATTGATACAGGGCTATGGGGAGTGAGTGGTGCAGTGGGATTAGTTTGGGATTGATACAGGGTTATGGAGAGAGAGCTGGGACAGTGGGATTAGTTTGGGGATTGATACAGGGCTATGGGGAGAGCACGAGGCACTGGGATTAGTTTGGGGATTGATACAGGGCTATGGGGACAGAGCGGGGCAGTGGGATTAGTTTGGGATTGAAACAGGGCTATGGGAACAGTTTGGGACAGTGGGATTAGTTTGGGGATTGATACAGGTCTTTGGGGAGAGAGAGGGCGGGGACAGTGGGATTAGTTAGGGGATTGATACAGGGCTGTGGTGAGAGAGTGGGACAGTGGGATTAGTTTGGGGATTGATACAGGGTTATGGAGAGAGAGCGGGAACAGTGGGATTAGTTTGGGGATTGATACAGGGCTATGGGGAGAGAGCTGGGACAGTGGGATTACTTTGGGGATTGATACAGGGCTATGGGAAGAGCACGAGGCACTGGGATTAGTTTGGGGATTGATACAGGGCTATGGGGAGAGAGCGGGGCAGTGGGATTAGTTTGGGATTGATACAGGGCTATGGGGACAGATTGGGACAGTGGGATTAGTTTGGGGATTGATACAGGTCTTTGGGGAGAGAGAGGGCGGGGACAGTGGGATTAGTTTGGGGATTGATACAGGGCTATGGGGAGTGAGTGGTGCAGTGGGATTAGTTTGGGGATTGATACAGGGCTCTGGGGAGAGCACGAGGCACTGGGATTAGTTTGGGGATTGATACAGGGCTATGGGGACAGAGCGGGGCAGTGGGATTAGTTTGGGATTGATACAGGGCTATGGGAACAGTTTGGGACAGTGGGATTAGTTTGGGGATTGATACAGGTCTTTGGGGAGAGAGAGGGCGGGGAAGTGGGATTAGTTAGGGGATTGATACAGGGCTGTGGTGAGAGAGTGGGACAGTGGGATTAGTTTGGCGATTGATACAGGGCTATGAGGAGAAAGCGGGGCAGTGGGATTAGTTTGGGGATTGATACAGGGTTATGGAGAGAGAGCGGGGACAGTGGGATTAGATTGGGGATTGATACAGGGCTATGGAGAGAGAGCAGGGCAGTGGGATTAGTTTGGGGATTGATACAGGGCTATGGGGAGAGATTGGGACAGTGGAATTAGTTTGGGGATTGATACAGGGCTATGGGGAGAACGCGGGGACAGTGGGATTAGTTTGGGGATTGATACAGGGTTATGGGGAGAAAGCAGGGCAGTGGGATTAATTTGGGATTGATACAGCGCTCTGGGGAGAGAGCGGGGCGGTGGGATTAGTTTGGGGATTGATACAGGGTTGTGGAGAGAGAGCAGGGCAGTGGGATTAGTTTGGGGATTGATACAGGGCTATGGGGAGAGAGCGGGGCAGTGTGATTAGTTTGGGGGTTGATACAGGGCTATGGAGAGAGAGCAGGGCAGTGGGATTAGTTTGGGGATTGATACAGGGTTATGGAGAGAGAGCAGGGCAGTGGGATTAGTTTGGGATTGATACAGGGCTATGGGGAGAGAGCGGGGCGGTGGGGTTAGTTTGGGGATTGATACAGGGTTATGGAGAGAGAGCAGGGCAGTGGGATTAGTTTGGGGATTGATACAGGGCTATGGGGAGAGAGCGGGGCAGTGTGATTAGTTTGGGGGTTGATACAGGGCTATGGAGAGAGAGCAGGGCAGTGGGATTAGTTTGGGGATTGATACAGGGTTATGGAGAGAGAGCAGGGCAGTGGGATTAGTTTGGGATTGATACAGGGCTATGGGGAGAGAGCGGGGCAGTTGGGTTAGTTTGGCGATTGATACAGGGCTATGGGGAGAGAGCAGGGCAGTGTGATTAGTTTGGGATTGATACAGGGCTATGGGGAGAGAGCGGGGCAGTGGGGTTAGTTTGGGGATTGATACAGGGCTATAGGGAGAGAGCGGGACAGTGTGATTAGTTTGGGATGGATACAGGGCTATGGGGAGAGAGTGGGGCAGTGGGATTAGTTTGGGGATTGATACAGGGCTATGGGGAGAGAGTGGGGCAGTGGGATTAGTTTGGGGATTGATACAGGGTTATGGAGAGAGAGCAGGGACAGTGGGATTAGTTTGGGGATTGATACAGGGCTTTGGGAAGAGAGAGGGCGGGACAGTGGGATTAGTTTGGGATTGATACAGGGCTGTGGTGAGAGAGTGGGACAGTGGGATTAGTTTGGCGATTGATACAGGGCTATGGGGAGAGAGCGGGGCAGTGGGATTAGTTTGGGATTGATACAGGGTTATGGAGAGAGAGCAGGGACAGTGGGATTAGTTTGGGGATTGATACAGGGCTATGGAGAGAGAGCAGGGCAGTGGGATTAGTTTGGGATTGATACAGGGCTATGGGGAGAGATTGGGACAGTGGGATTAGTTTGGGGATTGATACAGGGCTGTGGTGAGAGCAGGGACAGTGGGATTAGTTTGGGGATTGATACAGGGCTATGGAGAGAGAGCGGGGACAGTGGGATTAGTTTGGGGATTGATACAGGGCTATGCGGAGAGAGCTGGGCAGTGGGATTAGTTTGGGGACTGATACAGGGCTATGGGGAGAGAGCGGGGCAGTGGGATTAGTTTGGGTATTGATACAGGGCTATGGGGAGAGAGCGGGGCAGTGGGATTAGTTTGGGGATTGATACAGGGCTATGGGGAGAGAGCGGGGCAGTGGGATTAGTTTGGGGATTGATACAGGGCTATGGGGAGAGAGTGGGGCAGCGGGATTGATACAGGGCTATGGGGAGAGAGTGGGGCAGTGGGATTGATGCAGGGCTATGGGGAAAGAGTGGGATTAGTGTGGAATTGATACAGGGCTATGGGGAGAGAGTGGAACAGTGGGGTTCGTTTGGCGATTGATACAGGGCTATGGGGAGAGAGCGGGGCACTGGGATTAGTTTGGGGATTGATACAGGGTGATGGGGAGAGAGCGAGGCAGTGGGATTAGTTTGGGGATTGATACAGGGTGATGGGGATAGAGCGAGGCAGTGGGATTAGTTTGGGGATTGATACAGGGTTATGGAGAGAGAGCGGGAACAGTGGGATTAGTTTGGGGATTGATACAGGGCTATGGGGAGAGAGCTGGGACAGTGGGATTACTTTGGGGATTGATACAGGGCTATGGGAAGAGCACGAGGCACTGGGATTAGTTTGGGGATTGATACAGGGCTATGGGGAGAGAGCGGGGCAGTGGGATTAGTTTGGGATTGATACAGGGCTATGGGGACAGATTGGGACAGTGGGATTAGTTTGGGGATTGATACAGGTCTTTGGGGAGAGAGAGGGTGGGAACAGTGCGATTAGTTTGGGGATTGATACAGGGCTATGGGGAGTGAGTGGTGCAGTGGGATTAGTTTGGGATTGATACAGGGTTATGGAGAGAGAGCGGGGACAGTGGGATTAGTTTGGGGATTGATACAGGGCTATGGGGAGAGCACGAGGCACTGGGATTAGTTTGGGGATTGATACAGGGCTATGGGGACAGAGCGGGGCAGTGGGATTAGTTTGGGATTGATACAGGGCTATGGGAACAGTTTGGGACAGTGGGATTAGTTTGGGGATTGATACAGGTCTTTGGGGAGAGAGAGGGCGGGGACAGTGGGATTAGTTTGGGGATTGATACAGGGCTGTGGTGAGAGAGTGGGACAGTGGGATTAGTTTGGGGATTGATACAGGGTTATGGAGAGAGAGCGGGGACAGTGGGATTAGTTTGGGGATTGATACAGGGCTATGGGGAGAGAGCTGGGACAGTGGGATTACTTTGGGGATTGATACAGGGCTATGGGAAGAGCACGAGGCACTGGGATTAGTTTGGGGATTGATACAGGGCTATGGGGAGAGAGCGGGGCAGTGGGATTAGTTTGGGGATTGATACAGGGCTGTGGGGACAGATTGGGACAGTGGGATTAGTTTGGGGATTGATACAGGTCTTTGGGGAGAGAGAGGGAGGGCCAGTGGGATTAGTTTGGGATTGATACAGGGTTATGGAGATGAGTGGTGCAGTGGGATTAGTTTGGGGATTGATACAGGGCTCTGGGGGAGAGCACGAGGCACTGGGATTAGTTTGGGGATTGATACAGGGCTATGGGGAAGAGAGCGGGGACAGTGGGATTAGTTTGGGGATTGATACAGGGCTTTGGGGACAGATTGGGACAGTGGGATTAGTTTGAGGATTGATACAGGTCTTTGGGGAGAGAGAGGGTGGGCCAGTGGGATTAGTTTGGGGATTGATACAGGGCTGTGGTGAGAGAGTGGGACAGTGGGATTAGTTTGGCGATTGATACAGGGCTATGGGAAGAGAGCGGGGCAGTGGGATTAGTTTGGGGATTGATACAGGGTTATGGAGAGAGAGCGGGGACAGTGGGATTAGTTTGGGGATTGATACGGGGCTATGGAGAGAGAGCAGGGCTGTGGGATTAGTTTGGGGATTGATACAGGGCTATGAGGAGCGGGGCCAGTGGGATTAGTTTGGGGATTGATACAGGGCTATGGGGAGAACGCGGGGACAGTGGGATTAGTTTGGGGATTGATACAGGGTTATGGAGAGAAAGCAGGGCAGTGGGATTTGTTTGGGATTGATACAGGGGTATGGAGAGAGAGCGGGGCAGTGGGATTAGTTTGGGGATTGATACAGGGCTATGGAGAGAGAGCAGGGCAGTGGGATTAGTTTGGGGATTGATACAGGGCTTTGGGGAGAGAGAGGGCGGGGCAGTGGGATTAGATTGGGGATTGATACAGGGCTATGGGGAGAGAGCGGGGCAGTGGGATTAGTTTGGGGATTGATACAGGGTTATGGAGAGAGAGCAGGGCAGTGGGATTAGTTTGGGATTGATACAGGGCTATGGGGAGAGAGCGGGGCAGTGGGATTAGTTTGGGGATTGATACAGGGCTATGGAGAGAGAGCAGGGCAGTGGGATTAGTTTGGGGATTGATACAGGGTTATGGAGAGAGAGCAGGGCAGTGGGATTAGTTTGGGATTGATACAGGGCTATGGGGAGAGAGCGGGGCAGTTGGGTTAGTTTGGCGATTGATACAGCGCTATGGGGAGAGAGCAGGGCAGTGTGATTAGTTTGGGATTGATACAGGGCTATGGGGAGAGAGCGGGGCAGTGGGGTTAGTTTGGGGATTGATACAGGGCTATAGGGAGAGAGCCGGACAGTGTGATTAGTTTGGGATGGATACAGGGCTATGGGGAGAGAGTGGGGCAATGGGATTAGTTTGGGGATTGATACAGGGTTATGGAGAGAGAGCAGGGCAGTGGGATTAGTTTGGGATTGATACAGGGCTATGGGGAGAGAGCGGGGCAGTGGGGTTAGTTTGGGGATTGATACAGGGCTATGCGGAGAGAGCGGGGCAGTGTGATTAGTTTGGGATTGATACAGGGCTATGGGGAGAGAGCGGTGCAGTGGGGTTATTTTGGGGATTGATACAGGGCTATAGGGAGAGAGCGGGACAGTGTGATTAGTTTGGGATGGATACAGGGCTATGGGGAGAGAGTGGGGCAGTGGGATTAGTTTGGGATTGATACAGGGCTATGGGGAGAGCATGAGGCACTGGGATTAGTTTGGGGATTGATACAGGGCTATGGGGAGAGAGTGGGGCAGTGGGATTAGTTTGGGATTGATACAGGGCTATGGGGAGAGAGTGGGACAGTGGATTAGTTTGGGGATTGATACTGGGCTATGGGGAGAGAGAGCCGGGACAGTGGGATTAGTTTGGGATTGATACAGGGCTATGGGGAGAGAGCGGGGCAGTGGGATTAGTTTGGGATTGATACAGGGCTATGGGAGAGAGGGGACAGTGGGATTAGTTTGGGGATTGATACAGGCTTGGGGAGAGAGGGGGGGACAGTGGGATTAGTTTGGGATGGGGATACAGGGCTATGGGAGAGAGCAGGGCAGTGGGATTAGTTTGGGGATTGATACAGGGCTATTGGGAGAGCCCGAGGCACTGGGATTAGTTTGGGGATTGATACAGGGCTATGGGGAGAGAGCGGGGCAGTGGGATTAGTTTGGGATTGATACAGGGCTTTGGGGAGAGAGAGGGCGGGGACAGTGGGATTAGTTTGGGGATTGATACAGGGCTGTGGTGAGAGAGTGGGCAGGGCGGTGGGATTAGTTTGGGGATTGATACAGGGTTATGGGGAGAGAGCGGGGACAGTGGGATTAGTTTGGGGATTGATACAGGCTATGGGAGAGCACGAGGCAGTGGGATTAGTTTGGGGATTGATACAGGGCTATGGGAGAGAGCGGGGCAGTGGGATTAGTTTGGGATTGATACAGGGCTATGGGGAGAGATTGGACAGTGGGATTATTTGGGATTGATACAGGCTATGGGAGAGAGGTGGGACAGTGGGATTAGTTTGGGGATTGATACAGGCTATGGGGAGAGAGCGGGGCAGTGGGATTAGTTTGGGATTGATACAGGGCTATGGGAGAGATTGGACAGTGGGATTAGTTTGGGATTGATACAGGGCTATGGGGAGAGAGCAGGGCAGTGGATTAGTTGGGGAGTGATACAGGGCTATGGGAGAGAGTGGACAGTGGGATTAGTTTGGGATTGATACAGGGTTATGGAGAGAGAGCGGGGACAGTGGGATAAGTTTTGGGATTGATACAGGGCTGTGGTGAGAGAGTGGGACAGTGGGATTAGTTTGGCGATTGATACAGGGCTATTGGGAGAGAGTCGGACAGTGGGATTAGTTTGGCGATTGATACAGGGCTATTGGGAGAGAGTCGGACAGTGGGATTAGTTTGGGGATGATCAGGGCTTTGGGAGAGAGCGGGGACAGTGGGATTAGATTGGGGATTGATACAGGTCTGTGGGGCAGAGAGCTGGCGGACAGAAGGGATTAGTTGGGGATTGATACAGGGCTATGGGTAGAGCGGAGCAGTGGGGATTAGTTTGGGGATTGATACAGGCTGTGGGGAGAGAGCTGGGCAGTGGGATTAGTTTGGGATTGATACAGGGCTGTGGGAGACGAGTGGAGGACAGTGGGATTAGTTTGGGGATTGATACAGGGCTATGGGGAGAGAGCGGGGGGCAGTGGGATTAGATTTGGGGATTGATACAGGGTTATGGGAGAGAGCAGGGCACTGGGATATAGTTTGGATTGATACAGGGCTATGGGGAGAGAGCAGGGCAGTGGAATTAGTTTGGGGATTGATACAGGGCTATGGTGAGAGAGCAGGGCAGTGGGATTAGTTTGGGGATTGATACAGGGCTATGGGGAGAGAGCAGGGACAGTGGGATTAGTTTGGGATTGATACAGGGCTATGGGGAGAGAGCGGGACAGTGGGATTAGTTTGGGGATTGATACAGGGCTATGGGGAGAGAGCGGGGACAGTGGGATTAGTTTGGGGATTGATACAGGGCTATGGGTAGAGCGGAGCAGTGCGATTAGTTTGGGGATTGATACAGGGCTGTGGGAACAGAGTTGGACAGTGGCATTAGTTTGGGGATTGATACAGGGCTGTGGGGAGAGAGTGGGACAGTGGGATTAGTTTGGGGATTGATACAGGGCTTTGGGGAGAGAGAGGGCGGGGCAGTGGGATTAGTTTGGGGATTGATACAGGGCGATGGGGAGAGAGCGGGGCAGTGGGATTAGTTTGGGGATTGATACAGGGTTATGGAGAGAGAGCAGGGCAGTGGGATTAGTTTGGGGATTGATACAGGGCTATGAGGAGAGAGCGGGGACAGTGGGATTAGTTTGGGGATTGATACAGGGCTATGGGGAGAGAGCGGGGCAGTGGGATTAGTTTGGGGATTGATACAGGGCTATGGGAGAGAGTGGGGACAGTGGGATTAGTTTGGGATGATACAGGGCTATGGGGGAGAGAGGGCGGGGCAGAGGGATTAGTTTGGGGATTGATACTGGGCTGTGGCAGAGAGTGGGACAGTGGGATTAGTTTGGGCGATTGATACAGGGCTAATGGGGAGAGAGTGCAGGGGCAGTGGGATTAGTTTGGGTTGATACAGGGCTATGGGGAGAGAGCGGGGCAGTGGGATTAGTTTGGGATTGATACAGGGCTATGGGGGAGAGAGCGGGGCAGTGTGATTAGTTTGGGATTGATACAGGGCTATGGGGAGAGAGCGGGGCAGTGGGATTAGTTTGGGGATTGATACAGGGTTATGGAGAGACTGCAGGGCAGTGGGATTAGTTTGGGATTGATACAGGGTTATGGAGAGAGAGCGGGGACAGTGGGATTAGTTTGGGGATTGATACAGGGCTATGGGGATAACACGAGGCACTGGGATTAGTTTGGGGATTGATACAGGGCTATGGGGAGAGAGCGGGGCAGTGGGATTAGTTTGGGATTGATACCAGGCTATGGGGACAGATTGGGACAGTGGGATTAGTTTGGGGATTGATGCAGGTCTTTGCGGAAAGAGAGGTCGGGGACAGTGGGATTAGTTTGGGGATTGATACAGGGCTATGGGGAGAGAGCGGGGCAGTGGGATTAGTTTGGGATTGATACAGGGCTATGGGGACAGATTGGGACAGTGGGATTAGTTTGGCGATTGATACAGGGCTATGAGGAGAGAGCGGGGCAGTGGGATTAGTTTGGGATTGATACAGGGCTATGGGGACAGATTGGGACAGTGGGATTAGTTTGGGCATTGGATACAGGTCTTTGGGGAGAGAGAGGGCGGGACAGTGGGATTGTTTTGGGGATTGATAACAGTGGCTGTGATGAGAGAGTGGGACAGGGGACTTAGTTTGGTCGATTGATACAGGGCTAGTGGGAAGAGAGCGGGCCGTGGGATTAAGTATTGGGGATTGATTACAGGGTTTTGGAGAGAGAGGCGGGACAGTGGGATTAGTTTTGGCCAGGGTCAAGGATGTCACTGAACGGCTGCAGGGCATCCCGAAGGAAGACGGTGAACAAACAGAGATCGTGGTTCACATTGGTACCAACAACATAGGTAGAAAGAGGGATGAGGTCCTACAATGGGAATTTAAGGAACTCGGCAGCAGGTTGAAAAGCAGGACCTCAAAGGTTGTAATCTTTGGATACCCCCAGTCCCAGTGCCAGTGAGTGTAGGAATAGCCGAATAGAGCAGATGAATGCGTAGCTGAAGAGTTGGTGCAGGAAGGAGGGCATTTAGCTTCCTGGATCACTGGGTCTGGTTCTGGGGAAGGTGGGACCTGTACAAGTCCGACGGGTTGCACTTGAACCGGAACGGGACCAATATCCTTGCGGGGGCGGGGGGGGTGGGGTGGGGAGGTTTGCTAGTGCTGTTGGTGGGGGTTTCAACTAATTTGGCAGGAGGGTGGGATATGGAGTGGAAGTATAGTAGGGGGTGATGCACAGAGAAGAAAAACCATGTCAGTCCAAAAGGCAGAGCGTATATAAAGTTAAGACACAAGGGAGCATGGCGAGGCTGGATGGCATTTATTTTAATACAAGGAGTCTTGCATGTAAGGCAGATGAGTTGAGAGTGTTGATAAACACATGGAGATATGATATCATTGCTACCACGGAGACATGGTTGAGGAAGGGGCAGGACTGGCAGCTCAATATTCCAGGGTATAGAATCTTCAGGCAAGACAGGAGGGGAGGGGTGTAAAAAAGGTGGGGTCGCAATATTGATCAAGGAGTCAATTACTACAATAAAGGAGGGATGAAATCTTAAAAGTTCCTCAAATGAGGTCATTTGGGTAGAACTTAAAAACAAAAAAGGGGGCAATCACACTGCCAGGAGTGTACTATAGACCTTCCAATGGCCAGGGAGAGATAGAACGGCAGATATATAGGCAAGTTTCAAAGAAGTGTAAATAGGGGATTTCGACTTCCCCAATATTAACTGGGATAGACAAAGTGTGAAAGGCTTAGAGGGGATAGAATTCTTAAAATGTATCCAGGAGAGCTTTTTAAGCTAACACATTGAAAGTCCTACAAGAGGGGACAGTGCTGGACCTAATTTTAGGGAATGAAGCCAGGCAAGTGGTAGAAGCATCAGTGGGGGAGCATTTCGTTGATAGTGACCATAACTCACTAAGATTTAAGGTAGTTACGGAAAAAGACAAAGATGGACCAAAATTAAAAGGTTCAGAATTGGGGGAAGGCTGATTTTAATATGATAAGACAGGATCTGGCCAAAGTGGACTAGGAGTAGCTACTTGTAGGTAAATCTACATTAGAGCAATGGGAGTCATTCAAAAAGGAAAGAGAGAGAGTGCAGGGCCAACATGTTCCTGTAAAGGTGAAGGGTGGGACCAACAAGTCCAAAGAACCCTGGATGTTCAGGAATGTACAGGGTTGGATAAAGAAAAAAAGGGAAGCTTATGGGAGATACCAAGGGCTCAAAACAGCGAAAGCCCTAGAGGAATATAGAAAATGCTCCCCCACTGATGCTTCTACCATTTGTCTGGCTTCATTCCCTAAAGTGCAGGGGTTACTTGGGAGAGCGAAGAGGGGTCATGAAAAAACACTGGCTGGTAAAATAAAGGAAAATCCAAAGGTGTTTTATAAGTATATTAGGGGCAAGAGAATAACCAGGGAAAAAGTAGGGCCCATTAGGGACCAAAGTGGCAATCTGTGTGAGGAGCCAGAGGATGTAGGTGAGGTTTTAAATGAGTACTTTGCATCTGTATTCACTATAGAGAATGACGATATAGGTATAGAAATCAGGAACAAAATAGCATTGAGAGGGAGGAGGTATTAGTGGTTTTAGCAGGCTTAAAGTGGATAAATCCCCAGGCCCAGATGAGATGTATCCCAGGCTGCTGTGGGAGGCAAGGGAAGGGATTGCTGGGGCCCTGACATTAATTTTCAATTCCTCTCTGGCCACAGGAGAGGGGCCAGAGGACTGGGGGACAGCTAATGTGATACTATTATTCAAGAAGGGTGGTAGGGATAAACCAGGGAACTAAAGGCCAGTGAGTCTAAAATCAATGGTAGGGAAACTTTTGGAAACAATTCTGAGACAGAATTAATCTCCACTTGGAGAGACAAGGATTAATCAGGGATAGTCAGCATGGCTTTGTCGGGGGAGATCATGTCTAACAAATTGGATTGAATTTTGAGGAGGTGACTAGGTGTATAGATGAGGCTAATGCAGTTGATATAGTATACATGGACTTCAGTAAGGCTTTTGACAATGTCTCACAAGGGAGACTGGTCAAGAAGGTAAAAACCCATGGGATCCAGGGCAATTTGACACATTGGATCCAAAATTGGCATGGTGGCAGGAGGCAGAGGGTAATGGTCAAAGGTTGTTTTTGTAACTGGAAGCCTGTGCCCAGTGGTGTGCCGCAGGGTTTGGTGCTGGGTCCCTTGCAGTTTGTAGTGAACATTAATGATCTAGACATGAATGTAGGAGGTATGATCAATAAGTTCGCAAATGACACAAAAATTGGTGGTAAATAGCGAGGAAGAAAGCCTTAGACTGCATGATGATAGAGACAGGCTAGTCAGATAGGCAGAACAGTGGCAAATGGAATTTAATCCTGATACGTGCATATGGGATACGTGCCTTTATTAGTCGAAGCATTAAATATAAGAGCAGGGAGGTTATGATGGTGTATAAAACGTTAGTTAAGCCACATCTGGAGTACTGTGTGCAGTTCTAGTCGCCACACTAAAGGAAGGATGTGATTGCACTGGAGAGGGTGCAGATGGGGTTCACCAGGATGTTGCCTGGGCTGGGGCGTTTCAGATACGAAGAGAGACTAGATACGCTGGGGTTGTTTTCCTTAGAGCAGAGAAGGCTGAGGTGGGGGGACCTGATTGAGGTGTACAAAATTATGAGGGGCATAGATAGGAAGAAACTTTTCCCCTTAGTGGAGGGGTCAATAACCAGGGGGCATAGATTTAAGGTAAGGGGCAGGAGATTTAGAGGGGATTTGAGGAGAAGATTTTTCACGCAGAGTTGGGGGGGGATTGGTATCTGGAACTCTCTGCCTGAGGGGGTGGTAGAGGTGGGAACCCTCGCAACATATTAAGAAGTATTTAGGTGAACACTTGAAATGCCACAGCATATAAAGGTTACAGACCAAGCACTGGAAAATGGGGTTAGAGTAGATAGCGACTTGATGACCGGCGTGGACATGATGGGCTGAAGGGCTTCTTTCTGTGCTGTAAAACTCTATGACTCAACTCGGCTTCTCAGCCTGGTGGGACTGCCTGTAGTCCCAACAATGGCCACCATTCCCAGTGGTGCTGCTTGGACTATAGAGCTGCTGGCCATCCAATTGGCTGGCAGCTCTCTAGGGCAGAACTTTCTCCCAAGGAAGGGTGGGGTGGCGTCCCACCCTCAACCACTCAATGCTGCTCCCAATGTAAATTGTTGCAGGGTAGCCAACAGGGTTTTGGGTGGGCTCCCCCAATTTCTTAGACAATGGGGCACGGACTATGGTACCCTGTTCAGCCCAGCTCCTACTGTCTTATTCTCTCTCCCGTTACACACTATTAGTTTTCTGGGTGAAGGGCTTCTTACCACGATTGATACACAATGTAAAAGGTAGCAATATTTATGACTGCGTTAGGATCACTATTTACCTGCTTGCTCCGGTAGAATCCTCTCTTATCGCAGTTTGGGATGTAGATGTCCTCTGGGCTACGGAAAAACTCTGGCTTCAGATCCTGCAGAATGGATTCCATTTCCCTGCGACATGGGCCCTACACACAAACAAAAAATAGGTTAAAATCCAAAGTCAGGCATGTGGAAAAGACTCATTTGTCTATCAAATTCCAACCCTACCTTACTCCAACTCTTCCACTGCATCCCATCCATCTCATGCTCTTTGACCCACTGAAGCCTCTCCCACCACCCAACTACATTTTGAACAGCCTCCAGGAAGGTTATCTCCACATACAGTATATTATTCCAAATGGTCAGAGTAAAATGTTTTTCAACAAGCTATTATTTTTCACTTAATTTAAATGCATGTCTTTGTCCTACTGTCTGACTGACCTTAAAAACCTTATCTGTCCCAGTTGATATTTCAGTAAGGTCCATCTAAACCAACATCTTATCTTGACTTGAAGGTCATTGCCTGGTGGACTGGAGGAAGTTGGTGCAGATTTACTGTCTTTCTCGTGACACTGACCCTACTGCCTTAATGCCCTCAACACATGAAAGAGCTTCAGATATGGGCCCAGTCTGCCTTGCCATTACAAGCACCCTCTGAGACAGCAGCTACCCTGAGACGAGAATCACTTCAGGCCTGAGGCTTAGTGGAGTCATCCCCATTTTGCAAGGGGAATGGAATATAAAAGTAGGGCAGTTTTCCTGCAGCTGTACAGGGCTTTGATGAGACCACATCTGGAATATTATATAGAGTTTTGGACCCTTTATTTTAAAAAAAGATACAATTGTGTTAGGAGCAGTACAGAGAAGGTTCACTTGATTCATTCCTGGATGAAGAACTTATCTTATGAAGACAGGTTGAGTCTATGTCCATTGGAGTTTAGAAGAATGAGAGGTGATCTTATTGAAGATCCTGAGGGGATCTGATAGGGTGGATACCAGGAGGATGTTTCCACTTGTGGGAGAGACTGGAACCAGGGGACAGAGTTGAAGAATAAGAGGTTTACTGTTTAAGACGGAGATGAGGAGAATTTCTTTCTCTCAGAGGGTCGTTAGTCTGTGGAATTCTCTTTCCTAGGAAGCAGTGGAGGCTGGGTCATTGAATTTATTCCTGGCAGAGGTAGACAGATTTCCGATAGACAAGGGAGTCACGGGTTATGTGGGGCTGACAGGAAAGTGGAGCTGAGACCACAGACAGATCAGCCATGATCTTATTGAATGGCAGAGCAAGCTCGAAGGAGCAGAAATAGGCCATTCAGCCCTACATTCTTATGTTCCCAACACCCCCATTACTCAACCTCATCATTCTCAGTGAGAACTTCATCAAAGTAGAAAATCAGGAGCAACAGCAATTCAGTTAACTGGTAGTTTTAGGAGAGTGAACATTTCTTACCACCTCATGATTCAGTGTTTGCTTAATGCGGAAACATATTTCATAGAGTCATTTACAGACAGTCATATTTGGCCATGTAGTGTTCAGTGTTAGCTCCTCTCTGTACTTGGTTTTTAGAATTGAATGATGGGGAGAGGAAGAGGATTCTGATTTATGAACAGAAGGTTTTTTTTGCACATTAAAGAGACTTTGAGGGGACTTGGGCACTTGTCAGTAGGTCAGGAGTGGTGGGTAGAAGAGGAGATGTTATTTAATATGTCAACTTATATTTATTGAAAGCACTGGACTATCCATTGTGGCTACTTTTCACTGGATTCTACTGTCCCGATTTCCATTTTTCCCTCCCTACACATTATCATATTGTGGAGTTGGTGGGGTATGTCTCCCTCCCACTAACCAGTCAGCATCGCCTACAGATTCTGCAATTAGAAAGACTTTCTTCATTGCAATGTTATGTAGTGCTCAGCGATGATTCTGGAGACTCCCACTGGGTCATACTGGAGAACCTCACCTGATTTTTCCAACCACAACGAAATTGAGACTCCCACTCATCTGCTCTACCACACTTCTTCAATGCCACAGGCCTCATTGTCTCTGCCTACCCATAGAAGCTTTACATGAGTCATCAGCTACAACAAGGAATAGACCCGATCGCCAGACAGGAATTTGGATGCATATGCAAGTTCAGAGGGCTGCTATGGTGAATCATTCCCTTTTACCCACTCTGTGCCCTGTACATGTACAGGCGCTGACACGGAGACACATATGCTAGAATTAACAGTTAGAACTATTAGGCTCACATCTACAATTGAATTTTCGGCATTGCGCACTAATTGGTTGTCATTTTTCCTCCATTACAATGCTTCAAAAAAAGGGTACTTACAGCAAGTCCTCGTTTTAAGTCGCTTCGCTTTAAAGCCATGCAGTTTCCCCGATTTGCGTCTTCAGTTTCGATTTAACCTTGTTTTGCGTCATTGCGCATTGTTTGGCGCCATTTTGCGCTGCTTCGCATCAAAGTGACGTTGGATCCCATGACCCAATCGGCACCATTCTCAAGCAAGTGCAACTGGAGGCACTCGCTTGCATGTAAGTGAGCTGCGATAATTTTTTCAAAAACTCTGAAGCAAGGTTCTCAACAAAGAATACCCAATTAACTAAACATTTTTTTTGCAAGGAAGAAATTGAAGCCAGGGCTGCTCGTTTCTGTGTAGAAAAGGCCCATTTCTTCACTCTGCAAGCTGATCTTAATTTTGGAAGCCCAGATTCATCTGCTGTGGAGCTTTACATTGGGTGAGGCACAGAAGCCATTTGGAAGTCAGAGAGAGAGAGAGAGAGAGAGAGAGAGAGAGAGAAAGAGAGGCATTTGCTATTGCACACAGGTAAAATTGCTTTCCCTTTTTCAGGGCTTGTTTAGGTGAAAAATACAGGGTGCAGTACTCACCCTTCAGGAGGCTGACTTTGCAATGGTCTGATTCAGTTTGGAGACCCCAAGTCTGGCCTTTGTTCAACTCTGCAGGTGAGGCCATTTTAAAGACAGTGAGAGAGCCCAGCTTCAAGGTATTGATCACTCAAAGCCAGCCGCCTTCACTGAAACGCTTTAGGGATGTCCTCAAAGCAACCCTGAAGAGGTCAAACATCTCCATGATGATTGATCAAAACGGGAGAAGGTTCATTCGGGAAGGCACCAAACACAAGGTGACTTCGGTGGGAGAGGTGAAGTCAAGGTGTTGGGGAGGGAGTGCAAAAACTTCCAAACAACTCATCTACCTGACCCTCCAAGCAACACCTGCCCCACATGTGGCAGAATCTGCAGATTATGCACTGGATTTATCAGCCACCTCAGAACCCATTGAACCGGAGCGGAAGCAAGTCATCCTCCATCCTGAGAGACTGCCCTAAGAGAGATACCGACTGGTGAGTGTTGCCTAATTTGAAAATATACGGTATTTCTTTTATGTTTAATGATTTATTTCATTCTACAAGTTATTTCAGCTAGGAATATAGTGCTGCACATGTACAAGTTGAAATACTGTACCATACACTTGGCATTCCCTAACCAGAAAAACCAAAGGAGCCTAACTCCAGCTTTAACATCGACTGCTATGGGAACCCATAAGTCACTTAAAGTTGTTTAGCTTAAAGTTGCTATTTTCAGGAATGCAACTACAACTTTAAGTGAGGACTTATTGCAATTGGCTGTCAAGTGTTTTGGGATGCCCAGAGGTGTTGAAAGGCGCTGTAGAAAGGCAAGCTCTTTCTCTGCATATTTAAAGTGTGGCGTTGGACACGATTCTCACCCTAAATATCGATTGTTGTCCACAAGCACTCATTCAATTCACAAGCCGCAAATCTGCTAGCTGAGAGCTGATCAGGCATTCAGAACGAACATGCCACTGCCTCATTTGAGATTACAGGACAGAACTGTTCTTTACACTAACCTGACCTTTGACAGTTTAAACCCGTGAACCAAACTGCTCTTAACTGTAAGCTCTCCTGGGCAGGAATTCAACGTACTTTAAACTTGCTGGAATGCAATCTATTCCCCAAACCTGGCACTTACATATTCAGAATCTGCCACAGGTGTGGTGACAACTGGAGGGTTGGAAGGGTTCACTATGGTGGGCACAGTTCCCTTTGAAAGGCGATTTCCTCGATGAGGTTTCAGTGCCAAATGCTGGCTAGGATTTTCTAGCCGCATTCCATGGTTTTTGCCACCGTGCTCTCTCTTTGCCACGGAATATTTCTCCTCACCATCCAGGGGCTTTCCTGCAGGAATATGAACAGATCAGGTCAGGTAGAGGGCCAGGATTCACTCCTATTCAATGCAAAGAATACATAGGTTTCTAATTCGATTTAGCACAATTGCCTCATGCAGCCCACATCAACATACTCCATAGCACAAAAGGCACCAGTCACATCACTGCAGCAAACTCCTGTTTCGGAGTATATCACTTGGTTGTGATGGAGCCAGAACTGCAGTCAGTGCCCCTGGATTGGGAGGGAAGAAATTTTTAAAAAAAATCAACTTCTGCTGCTTTGGTTATGAATCCCATGTCAACACAACAGTTGCAAACCTCTGCTGCAGTTCCATTAAAAGCCTTTGCAAAAAGCACACAAATCATTTCAGTTTAGCAGTGAACGAATGCCACCTTCTCTATTAGGACAGGTCTGCTTCTTTTGCACTACCAGTTCTTGTCAGCAGAGGGAGCTCAGTGGATTCAGTCTCGAGTGGAGCTAACTTATTGGCCCAAATCTTCTGGTCTCCGGATCGTCCGAGATAGGATGTACGTTGGGAGATGCACGTCAGGACCCTGCAGAGGTCCTGACACACAGACATATGCAGAAATTACCCTGATTCCCGCTGCCCAGGACCTTCCACAAATGTTTCCGACCTTGAGGTCAGGGCAGAGGCTTGGGCCAGATATACAGGACTTACCCGGATACTTACCATGGAAATGTTAGATAGTTTAATACCTGGTCTAACAGCTAGTTAACTCAACTAAACACCATAATCGACACCCCCTCCCCAATCGCCCAACACCCGACAACCCCCCCCCAACACCCACTCATTCATTCACTCACCCACACTCATTCGTTAAAAGACTTGAGACTTTTAAAAACTTACCTGAATAAGGCAGCTGTCGCAAAAAAGGGGGCGTCTTCTCTTTCCCCCCCCCACCCGACTCTAAGCTTGCTGGACTTACCCCGGAGATGCTGCACTGCCCATTTTCTGCTTCAACCGGGATCGGAAGATACGGCTGAAAATGTTTAGTCTCATTGGGTCAGAGATAACTTTGCGCCCAGCATTGCCGCTGCCCGGAAGATTGAGGCCAATGTTTTCTGTAAGAATGCATGTCACCTGTGGCCCAGTGGGTAACGCACTCAGCTACAAGTCAAAAGGTGATAAGTTCAAGTCCCACTCCGGAGACTTGAGCACAAAATCCAGGCTGACCCTCCTGTGCAGTACTGAGGGAACGCTTCAATATCAGAGGTGCTGTCTTTCAGATGAGGCATTACACTGAGCTCTTCCCCTGTCTGCCCTCTCCGGTGAGGATAAAAGATCCCATGGCGCTATGTTGAAGAGTAGGAAAGTTTCACCCTGTGTCCTGATCAATATTTAACCCTCAGTTAACAATCATTAAAAGAAGCCAGTAATGCTGCTCATGGAATCTTCCTGCACACAAATTGGCTACTACCTGCGTTACAATGGTAATTATACTTAAAAAAAAACACTCCATTGGGGTGCCCGGAGGTCATGAAAAGCATTATATAAAAACAAATCTTGCCTTTAAACAGAAACATAACTACTTTAGCATGCCTGAAGTCATTGCCTGGACATGCAATATCTTGAATACCTCCCTGCATCCACACAGTGTCAAAATTACATCTCACTGAACGCTTACTCATTTTTTTTCAAGCAGGGCTCCAAGACTGTAGAATTCCTCACTCCCTTTAACCTCTCCTATGGCTACAATCTGCAGCTTTGAAAAGAAAACCTTCCTCTCTCAACACTTTTTTTCCCTCCTATCCTGAAGGCACCACCTCTTCACAGCTGCCAGCCATTCTTGGGCACCTTACCCAGTGCCCACACTTCATGTGATAGTGAGTGTGGACAGGAGATTGGAGGGGGAAGACAAAGTCGAGCCCCATCCCCTGCTCCTCATCAATAAAGCTGCAACTTGTTAATATTCACATACACGGTGCTGTCCCTGCACTGTCCCTGGGTTCCTTCATTTAAAAGAAACCTTCAAACATTGACTCTGGTCGTGCTAACATGCACATCTTTAAACTGGCTTCTCTCCCCCCACTGACTCTGTGCTTTGGCTGGTTCATATTGCACAGAAACAGTTGAATGGTCTGATAGAACTTGAAGGGAATCATTTCACGCTGACTATGAAATTGACTGCATACATTCACCTCAAGGAGAACCCCTGCCGATTTTAGCTCATTCTGTACAGTCGTTGACTCACCCGTGAGCTGAACCTGGTTCCTCCGCTTCAGGCTGCGACATATGCCCCGGCCATGCAGCAGCGCCTGGAGCGGTGCCTTGTCCCCGCTGCGGGGAACACACCTGAGGCCAGAAGCACAACTCTCAGTGTAAACCCCGCACGCTGCTCCCTCCGCCAGCGCGCATGTCAAGCAGCAGCCACAGCCGGACTCTCTCACCAGCTCACAGCCCCTGGGGGGGTGGCAGGCAGACATAGCCTTCTCATTACACGGGGCACACTCGATCATCGCCCCCAGTGCACCCAGCTGACTGGGCAGCCCGAAGCAAGCGAGCAGTACGCAGATCCTGAGCATTGTTTGCAGCAGCTTGACTCGCTCCACAACATTGCCCAGCTTGCTAGTCCCCCCCTTTTTAAATAGGCAAGCAGGGCCAGGCCCCGGAACCTGGATAATAGGTAAGCAATCAGTGAAATGACACAGGGGGTGGGAGGATGAGTCCTCAGTGTGACAGGAGCCCCCTTCTTC
Source organism: Carcharodon carcharias (assembly GCF_017639515.1). Classification (NCBI taxonomy): domain Eukaryota; kingdom Metazoa; phylum Chordata; class Chondrichthyes; order Lamniformes; family Lamnidae; genus Carcharodon; species Carcharodon carcharias. Next base: position 7,075,870 of record NC_054507.1, on the reverse strand, counting down.
CCCGCCCCTAGAGCTTGTGAATAGGGTGCCCAATAGGCAGTCAAGTGCACGCAAAAAAAAAAGTTTACTGTTTGCTTTTTAACTTTTCATATTTGGTTTGAGAGGCATGTGTTATTTGCCGTTGATAAGTGTTTTTAGATGGGGATTTTTGTTCATGTCTATTTCTTGTAGATACGCATTTTGCTTTGCAAATAATTTTCGTAGATAAGTATTTGAGAATATAATTATTTCTTGTCGATAATTATTTCTTGTAAATACATATTTCTTGCAGATAAGTATAAGTATTCCTTGTAGAGAAGTATTTGGGAATACAAACATTTCTTATAAGTATTGTTCATAAAATAATTATTTCTTGTCAATAAGTTTCTATTTGTTAATAATTTGTTTTATAGGTATTTATTTCTTATGGGTCAGAGTTTTCACAGATAAGACTTTTTAAAAATTCATTCTCAGGTTGTGGGCAGCCCTTGGAAAGTCAGCATTTGTTGCCCACCCCTAATTTTCCTGGAGAAGATGGTGAACCAATGCAGTCCATGAGGTGAAAGGTGTTCCCATAGTGCTATTAGTACGTTAGGGAGGGAGTTGCAGGATTTTGACCCAACAACAGTGAAGAAACGGCGATATATTTCCAAGTCAGGATGGTGAGTGACTGCCCTTGTCCTAGATGGTAGAGGTCAAGGGTTTGGAAGGTGCTGTCTAAGGACCCTTGGTGAGTTGCTGCAGTGCATCTTGTAGATGGTACACCCTGCTGCTACTGTGTGTTGGTGATGGAGGGAGTGAATGTTTAAGTTGGTGGATGGGGTGCCAAAGCAAGCGAGCTGCTTTGTCCTGGATGGTGTCGAGCTTCTTGAGTGTTGTTGGAGCTGCACTCATCCAGGCAAGTGAAGAGTACTCCTGACTTGTGCCTTGTAGATGGTGGACAGGCATTAGGGAGTCAGGAGGTGAGTTGCTTGCCACAGAATAATGTAGATAACTTTTTTATACATAGATATGTACCTTTTGTAGATCAGTATTTTTATATTCTTAAAACAACAAATAAAGTATTCCATAGCTGCGAGTTTTCATTGTCCTGGTAATAGTGGATATTGCTGCAAATCTTAACAATAACATGGCAAACATTAAATCTTCACTCCATTTGGTGTGTTCTGCTCCTGGCTTCAGCCACCAACCCCATCCCTTTCTCTGGTCACTCTTTCAGGATGAACCAGGCCATTTGTAACCGTGGCATGCTATTTGACCCTGAGCTGATCTTCCAACCCCATGATCTCTCCACCAGCAAGAGTGCCTACTTCCAGCTCCGTAATATTGCCTTCCTCAGCTCACCTGCTGCTGAAACCCTCATTCATGCCTTTGTTTCTTCCAGACTTGACTATGCCAATGCACTCCTTGCTGACCTCCAACATTCTACCCTCCATAAACTGTAGCTCATCCAATACTCTGCTGCCTGTATTCTGACTCACACCAAGTCCCCATTCACCTATCACCCCCCACTGTGCTCACTGACCTACATTGGCTCCTGGTCCACCAACACCCCGATTTTAAAATCCTCATCCTTGTTTTTTAAATCCTTCTGCTCTATCTAAATTTGTAACCCCCTACAGCTCTAAAAGAGCTCTGTGCTCCTCCGATTGTGGTCTCTTGAACAAATCAATTTCCTTTGACCTGGCATTTACAGATGTGCCTTCAGTGTGTACGCCTTAAGCTTTGGAATTCTGCACCCCCCCCCCACCCCTCCCCCCACATCAAATCTCTCTGCCACTTCTTCACTCCTTCATAAAGAAGCTGCTGTAAACCTACCTCTTTTGCCAACTGTTTGGTCATCTGTCCCAATGGTTTAGTGTCAGTTTTTGTCTGATTCCATTCCTGTGAAGTGAGGTAGGTGCTATACAAATGCAAGTTGTTGTTGGCTCACACAGCCAGATTTTACCTGTTCTTAACAGTAAAATAATAGAAACTCTCCCAAGTGCTGTGGAAATCCTTACTTCCTGCGAATGTTGCAATTATCCTGCTATACAGGGTTCTAGCAATGCCAGGAGTTGTTGCATTAGGTGTGAGGCAGGGCAGTGAGCTCCTTTATGCTTCTTTAGTGTCATGTCATTGGACTCGGGGACACACAGCTCCCTAGCAGTGCACTGATTCCCTCTGCTTTTTATTTTTTTGTAGCTATGGATCAATTTCTGCAACCAAATTTCTTACTAAACTGACTTCACATTGTATAAATACCTGTACTTTGGAATAACAAGGTGAGAAAGCCCAGAAGCTTGCAGGCTGTTGTGCAAGAGTACTGAGTCCTGTCTTAAATTCAAATACAATTAGGACGATAGAGGTCAAGGACAAGCTGGGTATATCGGGGTGAGATCGAACACAGTGGCTTCTTCCATTTAACTGCCTTTCTCAGACATGATACTGCAGCTCCATTTTGCTTCAGTGCCCCCTTTCTTTATCTGAGTTACATTGCCCTTTGGCAAGTTGCGTTTGGGGGCCAAACATACTTGATGCCTGTAAGTCAGTGATGGGCAACCGAGGCTAGTGAGTGCTCCTTCATCTCAATGGGCTGCAAGATTGAAATTGGGCATGTGCACTAACCATGACCCCATGAATAAGATTAAACACATTTAATACACGCCGAATATTCCACAATAAGTTACAGAGAATGCTTAATCATTCATATATTAATAAAACTGTCACAAACTCTAATAGTAAAAACAAAAGAAATATTTTCGCTTACCTTACTTATATCACACCTCAGTGTGACATGTGCTTGGATCTGTCCTCCACAAGCTTTCTTAGATTAGGACTCGGGGATGTGCATACGCTTCATAATTCGGCACTGAGCTTTCCATCCGTTAGTCTGTTCCGCTTCTTGCATTTGATGTGTCCCACAACAGGAAAAGTCTGCCCGCCTGCAGCACTTTGATTGGATGCAGAGGGAGCGCACAGCTCTCACAGTGGATGTCGTGTGCAATCAGCACACACCTCGCTTCACATGCCCTTGCTTTGCGTGCGTATCACTTTAGTAATACCGGTAGGAAAGAAACTACCCGGACAGAGACCAGCGGAACCTGGAAACCCTGCGTGTGGGCAACGGTCTACAAAATGTCTTGCAGGCCATACTCAGAACCTGGATGGGCTGCATGTGGGCTGTGGGCCACAGGTTTGCCACCATTGCTGTAAGTCATGTAAAATCCTTTTTACACTTCCTGTGGTGGACGAATCCAGCACAGCAGACTGCTGTTGCTCAATAGGCAGAGCACAGTTATGGAAATCGATTTCTCTTGGCAATCTGATAGAGAGAAAATAACTGATTCTTCAAGGGAAAAGATGTTAATCACAATATTTCTCACTGAAAGAATACAAACAGCAGCCATTTCTCGTCAGTATATTGCACCTCTGCTTGGGAAAAAAGAACATCTCAAGAGAAGCTGGACAAGGCATGAAGCTGTGATTTTATTTTTGAAGGCAATCCTCTGTATTTTGTGAACGTTTATATCAGGGGCCACCGAATAAATTGGAAATGTTACATCTTTGATAGTGGGATTCAGTGGTGTCACTGAAAGGACATTGTCCTCATGCTCAAAATCTACACACTAATGCAATTCACACATAACCCCTCGAGCTTATTCCGCCATTCACTTAACTCATGGCTAATGTAGACCTGAACTCGACTACCAACCATCTTGGTATGGTAACTTTAATAACCGAATTCAACAAACATTTAGCAATCTGGGTTTGAAAGCTCCAATACACCCCCAGGCACAAACAGCCTTAAAACCTGAGCTCAAGTTCTGAGGAAACGTGTCCTTGTTCTGGAGTTCCCGCATTCAACAAAAGAATGAGAAAGAATTATTCAGTCTACCCTGTTCCTTCAAAACGTCCACAAACCATTTTAACTCCACGAACAACAGTAGATGGTGACCAATTTGGCAATTAATTGCAAGCAATATTTTCTGAATGCCTCAATCTCTTCTCCATTCAATCCACAGGGTGGCGGTCCAATCCGTGAATCAGTGTGAAACAAAATATCCCACTGAGAGAAAAACTCTGAAACAACTGTTGCTCAAGATTCACTCTCAGCAATGCTGCAGTGCACAGTCATCGGACGGGGGTCTGTGTCTGTGACTCACGCACACACAGTCATGGGACGGGGGTCTGTGTCTGTGACTCACGCACACACAGTCATGGGACGGGTGTCTGTGTCTGTGATTCTCACACACACAGTGATCGGACAGGGGTCTGTGTCTGTGATTCTCACACACACAGTCATGGGACGGGGGTCTGTGTCTGTGATTCTCACACACAGTCATGGGACGGGGGTCTGTGTCTGTGATTCTCACACACACATTCATCGGACGGGGGTCTGTGTCTGTGATTCTCACACACAGTCATGGGACGGGGGTCTGTGTCTGTGATTCTCACACACACAGTCACGGGACGGGGGTCTGTGTCTGTGATTCTCACACACACAGTCATCGGACGGGGGTCTGTGTCTGTGATTCTCACACACACAGTCATGGGACGGGGGTCTGTGTCTGTGGTTCTCACACACACAGTCATGGGACAGGGGTCAGTGTCTGTGGTTCTCATACACACAGTCATGGGACGGGGGTCTGTGTCTGTGATTCTCACTCATACAGTCATGGGACAGGGGTCTGTGCTGTGAGTCTGACACACACAATGATGGGACGGGGGTCTGTGTCTGTGATTCTCACTCACACTCCGATTGGGCGGGGGTCAGTGTCTGTGACTCACGCACACACAATCATGGGACAGGGGTCTGTGTCTGTGACTCACGCACACTCCGATGGGACGGGGGTCAGTGTCTGTGACTCACGCACACACAGTCATGGGACGGGGGTCTGTGTCTGTGATTCTCACTCACACTCTGATGGGACGGGGGTCTGTGTCTGTGATTCTCACACACACAGTCATGGGACGGGGGTCTGTGTCTGTGATTCTCACTCACATTCCGATGGGACGGGGGTCTGTGTCTGTGTCTGTGACTCACGCACACACAGTCATGGGACGGGGGTCTGTGTCTGTGATTCTCACTCGCACTCCGATGGGACAGGGGTCAGTGTCTGTGACTCACTCACACGCAGTCGTGGGACGGGGGTCTGTGTCTGTGATTCTCACTCACATTCCGATGGGACAGGGGTCTGTGTCTGACTCACGCGCACACAGTCATGGGACGGGGGTCTATGTCTGTGATTCTCACTCACACACAGTCATGGGACGGGGGTCTGTGTCTGTGACTCACTCACACACAGTCATCGGACGGGGGTCTGTGTCTGTGATTCTCACTCACGCAGTCATGGCACGGGCGTCAGTGTCTGTGACTCACGCGCACACAGTGATGGGACGGGGGTCTGTGTCTGTGACTCACCCACACACTGTCATGGGACGGGGGTCTGTGTCTGTGATTCTCACTCACACAGTCATGGGACGGGCGTCAGTGTCTGTGACTCACGCACACGCAGTGATGGGACGGGGGTCTGTGTCTGTGATTCTCACTCACACTCCGATGGGACGGGGGTCTGTGTCTGTGATTCTCACTCACACTCCGATGGGACGGGGGTCAGTGTCTGTGACTCACGCACACTCCGATGGGACGGGGGTCTGTGTCTGTGATTCTCACTCACACTCCGATGGGACGGGGGTCTGTGTCTGTGACTCACGCACACTCCGATGGTGCGGGGGTCTGTGTCTGTGATTCTCACTCACACTCCGATGGGACGGGGGTCTGTGTCTGTGATTCTCACTCACACTCCGATGGGACGGGGGTCAGTGTCTGTGACTCACGCACACTCCGATGGGACGGGGGTCTGTGTCTGTGATTCTCACTCACACTCCGATGGGACGGGGGTCTGTGTCTGTGACTCACGCACACTCCGATGGTGCGGGGGTCTGTGTCTGTGATTCTCACTCACGCAGTCATGGGACGGGCGTCAGTGTCTGTGACTCACGCACACGCAGTGATGGGACGGGGGTCTGTGTCTGTGATTCTCACTCACACTCCGATGGGACGGGGGTCAGTGTCTGTGACTCACGCGCACACAGTCATGGGACGGGGGTCTGTGTCTGTGATTCTCACTCACACTCCGATGGGACGGGGGTCAGTGTCTGTGACTCACGCACACACAGTCATGGGACGGGGGGTCTGTGTCTGTGATTCTCATTCACACTCCGATGGGACGGGGGTCTGTGTCTGTGATTCTCACTCACACTCCGATGGGACGGGGGTCAGTGTCTGTGACTCACGCACACTCCGATGGGACGGGGGTCTGTGTCTGTGATTCTCACTCACACTCCGATGGGACGGGGGTCTGTGTCTGTGACTCACGCACACTCCGATGGTGCGGGGGTCTGTGTCTGTGATTCTCACTCACACTCCGATGGGACGGGGGTCTGTGTCTGTGATTCTCACTCACATTCCGATGGGACGGGGGTCTGTGTCTGTGATTCTCAATCACACACAGTCATGGGACGGGGGTCTGTGTCTGTGATTCTCACACACACTCCGATGGGACAGGGGTCAGTGTCTGTGACTTACGCACACACAGTCATGGGATGGGGGTCTGTGTCTGATTCTCACTCACATTCCGATGGGACGGGGGTCTGTGTCTGTGATTCTCACTCACACTCCGATGGGACGGGGGTCTGTGTCTGTGATTCTCACTCACACTCCGATGGGACGGGGGTCTGTGTCTGTGACTCACGCACACTCCGATGGGACGGGGGTCTGTGTCTGTGACTCACGCACACTCCGATGGGACGGGGGTCTGTGTCTGTGATTCTCACTCACATTCCGATGGGAAGGGGGTCTGTGTCTGTGATTCTCAATCACACACAGTCATGGGACGGGGGTCTGTGTCTGTGATTCTCACACACACACACAGTGATGGGATGGGGTTCTGCATCTGTGATACTCAGACACACACAGTGATGGGTCGGGTGTCTGTGTCTGTGATTCTCACACACACACAGTGATGGGACGGGGTTCTGTGTCTGATTCTCACACACACAGTGATGGGTCGGGGGTCTGTGTCTGTGATTCTCACACACACACAGTGATGGGTCAGGGGTCTGTGTCTGTGATTCTCACACACACACAGTGATGGGACAAGGGGCTGTGTCTGATTCTCACACACACATAGTGATGGGATGCGGATCAGTGACTGTGATTCTCACACAGACACAGTGATAGGAGAGGGCTCTTTATGTGTGATTCTGACACACACATAGTGATGGGACGAGGTTCTGGGTCTGTGATAGCACTCACACACAGAGATTAGATAGGGGGTCTGTGTCTGTGATTCTCACATGCACACACAGTGATGGGATGGTTGTCTGTGTCTGTGTTTCTTACACACACACATACACACACACACAGATGGGATGGGGGTCTTAGTGAATGATTCCCACACAGACACAGTGATAGGAGAGGGCTCTTTATGTGTGATTCTGACACACACATAGTGATGGGACGAGGTTCTGGGTTTGTGATAGCACTCACACACAGAGATTAGATAGGGGGTCTGTGTCTATGATTCTCACACACACACACAGTGATGGGACGGTCATCTGTGTCCATGTTTCTTACACACACACAAACACACACACAGATGGGATGGTTGTCTTTGTGAGTGATTCCCACACAGACACAATGTTGGGACGCGTGTCTCTGTCTGTGATTCTCACACCCACAGTGATGGGACGCGTGTCTCTGTATGTGATTCCCATACACACACAGTGATGGGTCGGGGGTCTGTGTCTGTGATTCTCAAACACATACAGTGATGGGACGGAGGTCTGTGTCTGTGATTCTCACACACACAGTGATGGGACAGAGGTCTGTGTCTGTGATTCTCAGACACACACAGTAATGGGACAGAGGTCTGTGTCTGATTCTCACACACACAGTGATGGGACGGTCATCTGTGTCTGTGTTTCTAACACACAGTGATTCGACAAGGGTCTGTGTCTGTGATTCTCACACACACGCAGTGATGGGACGGGGTCTGTGTCCGTGATTCTAGCGCATGCACACGGATGGGACAGAGTTCTGTGCCTCTGATTCCCTCACACACACAAACACACACACACACACACACAAACACAGTGACGGGATGGGTGTCTGTGTCTGTGATTCTCACAGAAGCGCAGTGATGTGATGAGGTCTGTGTCCATGATTCTCACACAAAAGGAAGTATTCAATGAACGGCATGACACTAGGAAGTTCTGAGGAACAAAGGGACCTTGGCGTGTGTGTCCATAGATCTCTGAAGGCAGAGGGGCATGTTAGTGGGGTGGTGAAAAAGGCATATGGGACACTTGCCTTTATCAATCGAGGCATAGATTAGAAAAGTAGGGAGATCATGTTGGAGTTGTATAGAACCTAGGTGAGGCCACAGCTGGAGTATAGAGTGCAGTTCTGGTCGCCACATTATAGGAAGGATGTGATTGCACTGGAGGGGGTGCAGAAAAGATTCACCAGGATGTTGCCTGGGATGAAACATTTAAGTTATGAAGAGAGGTTGGATAGACTTGGGTTGTTTTCGTTGGAGCAGAGAAGACTGAGGGGCGACCTGATCGAGGTGTACAAGATTATGAGGGGCATGGACAGTGTGGATAGGGAGCAGCTGTTCCCCTTAGTTAAAGGGTCAGTCACAAGGGGACATAAGTTCAAGATGAGGGGCAGGAGGTTTAGGGGGGGATGTGAGGAAAAACGTTTTTACCCAGAGGGTGGTGACGGTCTGGAATGCACTGCGTGGGAGGGTGGTGGAGACGGGTTGCCTCACATCCTTTAAAAAGTACCTGGATGAGCACTTGGCATGTCATAACATTCAAGGCTATGGGCCAAGTGCTGGTAAATGGGATTAGGTAAGTAGGTCAGGTGTTTCTCACATGTCGGTGCAGACTCGATGGGCAGAAGGACCTCTTCTGCACTGTGTGATTCTGTGATTCTGTGTGAAAAACAGTGAAGGGAAGGGGGTCTGTGTTTGTGATTCTCACACACACACAGTGATGGGACAGGAGTCTGTGCCTCTGATTCTCACACACACACCGTGATGGGATGGGGGTCTGTGTCTGTGATTCTCACACACACACAGCGATGGGACAGGGATCTGTGTATGTGATTCTCACACACACAGTGATGGGACTTGAGTCTGTGCCTCTGATTCTCACACACACACAGTGAGGGGACGTGAGTCTGTGCCTGTGATACTCAGACACATAAAGTGATGGGATGGGGATATGTGTCTCTGATTCTCACACACACACAGTGATGGGACGGGGGTCTGTGCCTGTGATTCTCACACACACACAGTGATGGGATGGGGGTCTGTGTCTGTGATACTCAGACACATAAAGTGATGGGATGGGGATATGTGCCTCTGATTCTCACACACACACAGTGATGGGACAGGGATCTGTGTATGTGATTCTCACACACACACAGTGATGGGACGTGAGTCTGTGCCTCTGATTCTCTCACACACACAGTGATGGGACATGGGACTGTATCTGTGATTCTCACACACACACAGTGATGGGACGGGGGTCTGTGTCTGTGATTCTCACACACACACAGTGATGGGACTTGAGTCTGTGCCTCTGATTCTCACACACACACAGTGATGGGACAGGGGTCTGTGTCTGTGATTCTCACACACACACAGTGATGGGACGTGAGTCTGTGTCTGTGATTCTCACACACACACAGTGATGGGACTTGAGTCTGTGTCTGCGATTCTCACACACACAGTGATGGGACGGGGGTCTGTGTCTGTGATTCTCACACACACACAGTGATGGGACTTGAGTCTGTGCCTCTGATTCTCACACACACACAGTGATGGGACAGGGGTCTGTGTCTGTGATTCTCACACACACACAGTGATGGGACGTGAGTCTGTGTCTGTGATTCTCACACACACATAGTGATGGGACGTGAGTCTGTGTCTGTGATTCTCACACACACAGTGATGGGACGTGAGTCTGTGTCTGTGATTCTCACACACACACAATGATGGGATGGGGATCTGTGTCTGTGATACTCAGACACATAAAGTGATGGGATGGGGATATGTGCCTCTGATTCTCACACACACAGTGATGGGACATGGGGCTGTGTCTGTGATTCTCACACACACACAGTGATGGGACTTGAGTCTGTGCCTGTGATTCTCACAAACACACAGTGATGGGACGGGGGTCTGTGTCTGTGATTCTCACACACACACAGTGATGGGACTTGAGTCTGTGCCTGTGATTCTCACACACACACAGTGATGGGACTTGAGTCTGTGCCTGTGATTCTCACACACACACAGTGAGGGGACGGGGGTCTGTGTCTGTGATACTCAGACACATAAAGTGATGGGATGGAGATATGTGCCTCTGATTCTCTCACACACACAGTGATGGGACATGGGGCTGTATCTGTAATTCTCACACACATACAGTGATGGGATGGGGGTCTGTGTCTGTGATACTCAGACACATAAAGTGATGGGATAGGGATATGTGCCTCTGATTCTCACACACACACACAGTGAAGCGATGGGCATCTGTGTCTGTGATTCTCTCACAAACATAGTGTTGGAACAGGGGTCTGTGTCTGACATTCTCACACACACACACCATGATGGGACAGAGGTCTGTGTCTGTGATTCTCATACACGCAGTGATGGGACGGGGTTCTGTGTCTGTGATTCTCACACACAAGCAATGATGGGAGGGAGGTCTGTGTCTGTGGTTCTCACAGACACGCAGTTATGGGACAGGGGTTTCTGACTGTGATTCTCACGCACAAGCAATGATCGGAGGGAGGTCTTTGTCTGTGATTCTCACACACACAGTGATGGAACGGGGTCTGTGTCTGTGATTCTCACACACACACAGTGATGGGACTGGGCTCTGTCTCTGTGATTCTAACACACACACAGCAATAGGATGGTGGTCAGTGTCTGTGATTCTCACACACACACATCGATGGGACAGGGTAATGTGTCTGTGATTCTCACACACACACAGTGATGGAATATTCATTCCTAACGTAGAATAGTGACTTCAAACTCTACGAAAACAGGTACAGCATGAGGTTAGATGCAGAATAAAGCTCCCTCTACACTGTCCTATTGAACACACCCAGCAGAGGTACAGCACAGTTTTAGATACAGAGTAAAGCTCCCTCTACACTGTCCCCATCAAACACTCCCAGGACGGGTACAGCACGGGGTTAGACACAGAGTAAATCTCCCTCTACACTGTCCCCATCAAACACTCCCAGGACAGGTACAGCACGGGGTTAGGTACAGAGTAGAGCTCCCTCTACACTGTCCCCATCAAACACTCCCAGGACAGGTACAGCACGGGGTTAGACACAGAGTAAAGCTCCCTCTACACTGTCCCCATCAAATACTCCCAGCACAGGTACAGCACGGGGTTAGACACAGAGTAATGCTCCCTCTACACTGTCCCCATCAAATACTCCCAGGACATGTACAGCACGGGGTTAGTTACAGAGTAAAGCTCCCTCTACACTGTCTCCATCAAACACTCCCAGTACAGATACAGCAAGGGGTTAGATACAGAGTAAAGCCCCTCTACACTGTCCCCGTCGAACTGTCCCAGGACAGTTACAGCACGGGGTTAGATACAGAGTAAACCTCCCTCTACACTGTCCCCGTCGAACTCTCCCAGGACAGGTACAGCATTGGGTTAGATACAGAGTGAAGCTCCCTCTACACTGTCCCCATCAAACACTCCCAGGCCAGGTACAGCACAGGGTTAGATACAGAGTAAATCTCCCTCTACACTGTCCCCATCAAACACTCCCAGGCCAGGTACAGCACAGGGTTAGATACAGAGTAAATCTCCCTCTACACTGTCCCCATCAAACACTCCCAGGACAGGTACAGCACGGGTTAGACACAGAGTAAAGCTCCCTCTACACTGTCTCCGTCGAACAATCCCAGGACAGGTACAGCACGGAGTTAGATACAGAGTAAAGCTCCCTCTACACTGTCCCCATCAAACACACCCAGGACAGGTACAGCACGGGGTTAGATACAGAGTGAAGCTCCCTCTGCACTGTCCCCATCAAACACACCCAGGACAGATACAGCACGGGGTTAGATACAGAATGAAACTCCCTCTACAGTGTCCCATGAAATCCTCCCGGGGCAGGATGAATCAGTGACTATTTGCCTATGGCTCCCCAAATTGTGATGTCTGGGCGATCAAGTGTTTGGGGACAATTCTGGCTTTCATCCGGTCTGGCGAGATGATGGCGTTGTGGTATTGTCACCGGAGCGGTAATCTGTAAAGCCAGAGGTTCTGCTCTGGGGTCCTGGGTCTGAATCCCACCGTGACTAATGCTGGAATTTACATCCAATAAATATCTGGAATTAAATCGTTTAATGATGACAGTGAAACCATTGCTGATTTTCATAAAAACCCATCTGGTTCACTAATGTTCACTGGGGAAGGAAATCTGCTGTCCTTACCTGGTTTGGCCTTCAGCAATGTGGTTGACTCTTAAGCGCCCCTCTGAACAAGGGCAATTGGGGATGGGCAATAAATGCTGGCTGAGCCAGTGACGCCTGCATCCCATGAACAAATTGAAAAAATATATGTTCTTCTTTGAAATCCAACCTGGAATCATGTAGAGCCCTGTATTCAAGACAGCCATCCATCAATCGATATTGAGAACACACAGGGAGATGTCTTGCTGCAGGTGAACAAGCTTTGTTATGTTGTTGTACATTGGACAATCTCATCTTTTACTGTGTAGTAAGAAGACAACTTTGCCTAACAATCTGTATTTCAAACACAAACAGGGTGTATGTGGGCCACACTGAGATCTGACCCCACTCATGAGGCTAGCCACTGGTCACTTGTTACTTAAGTGAGCTTTACATGCTCACTTTTTCCCAGCACATTATTCCTACATTCCCACAGCCAATGCGCCTCCAAAATATTTCATTGGCTATAAAGCCCTTTGAGATTTTTGGCAATTAAGAATAAATGCCAATTATTTCATTCTATAATCAACACAATAATTTATTTTAAAACCTTACAGTCTCTTTTTTTCTTTCTTTCATGGGATGTGGGCATTACTGGGCAGGTCAGCATTTGTTGCCCATCCCTAAGTGCCCTTGAACTGAGTACCTTGCTGGACCATGTCAGAGGGCTGTTGAGAGTCAGCCACATTGCTGTGGGTCTGGAGTCACATGGAGGCCAGACCAGGCATGGACAGCAGATTTCCCTCCCTAAAGAACATTAGTGAACCTGATGGGTTTTTACAACAATCAATGATAGTTTCATGGTCACCATTACTGAGACTAGCTCTCAATTCCAGACTTATTAATGAACTGAATTTAAATTCCACCAGTTGCCATGCAGGTAAGGATGGCAGATTTCCTTTGCCATTCGTGAACCAGATGGGTTTTTATGACAATCTTGTTATGGTCACCATCACAGAGACAAGCTTTATATTCCAAATTTCTTAATTAAATTTAAATTCCACCAGTTATTATGATTTGAATGCATGCCTGCAGAGCATCAGCCTGGGCCTCTGGGTTACTAGTCCAGTGACATTACCACTATGTCACCATCTCCCACTGCCAGTTTTTTTGATAATTTTGCAGGATAATAGTCAGCCTAAATCATACAGAGTAGAGTGTGAGAGGAGGACCCTGGGCCAGACAGTCAGCAGCACATGGAGAAGAGTGTGAGAGGAGGACCCTGGGACAGGCAGTCAGCAGCACCTACAGGATAGTGTGAGACGAGGACCCTGGACCAGTCAGCAGCATCTAGAGGAGAGAGTGAGAGGAGGACACTGGGACAGGCAGTCAGCAGCACCTAGAGGAGAGAGTGAGAGGAGGACCCTAAGAGAGGCAGTCAGCAGCACCTAGAGGAGAGTGCGAGAGGAGGACCCTGGGACAGGCAGTCAGCAGCACCTAGAGGAGAGAGTGAGAGGAGGACCCTGGGACAGGCAGTCAGCAGCACCTAGAAGAGAGTGTGAGAGGACCACCCTGGGACAGGCAGTCAGCAGCATCTAGAGGAGAGTGTGAGAGGAGGACCCTGGGACAGGCGGTCAGCAGCACCCAGAGGATAGAGTGAGAGGAGGACCCTGGGACAGTCAGCAGCACTTAGAGGAGAGAGTGAGTGGAGGACCCTGGGACAGGCAGTCAGCAGCACCTAGAGGAGAGCGTGAGAGGAGGACCCTGGGACAGGCAGTCAGCAGCACCGAGAGGAGAGAGTGAGAGGAGAACCCTGGGACAGGCTGTCAGCAGCACTTAGAGGAGAGTGTGAGAGGAGGACCCTGGGACAGACAGTCAGCAGCACCTGGAGAACAGTGTGAGAGGAGGACCCCAAACCAGGCATTCAGCGGCACCTAGAGGAGAGCGGAGAAGCTATGACAACAGCGCAAGATGCAGTGAGAGTTCAAGAGCAGAGGTGACTGAGGAAGGTCATTGAGAAGGGACGATGTGCTCCTTTCCTTTCCTACCTTTCCTCAGAAAGAAGAACAGAGGCCTTGGTAAGCAGGACCTGGTCAGTAAATCAGAAAAGTGTAATACTTCTAAACAAGTAACTATACTTGGATTTAACTGACAAGTGCCAGGCATAAGGGAAATTTAGGGCCAATATCATAAAGTAATATAAATAATCCAAAGTCGAATAAAGTTAACGTAAAGGAAGTAGAGTTAAGACAAGGCAGGGCAGCTCAGTTGAGTGGAATGCATGTCCTGTAATATGTGGGAAGTCATGGACGCTACCAGTGTCCTAGCTGACCACATGTGCAGGAAGTGCTGTCAGCTGCAGAAACTTGAGCTCTGGTTTTCAGAGCTCGATCAGCGGCTGGAGTCACTGTGGCAGATCTGTGAAGCTGAGAGCTACGTGGATAGCATGTCCAGAGAGGTGGTCACACCACAGCTTAAGGGCCTGGGGACAGAGAGGGAATGGGTGACCACCAGGCTCTCCAAGAGAAGTAGGCAGGTAGCGCAGGAGTCCCCTGGGGTCCTGCTCACAAATCGGTTTTCTGTTTTGGAAGCTGGTGAGGGCACTGGTTCCCCAGAGGAATGCAGTCAGAGCCAAGTTTGTGGCACCACGAGCGGCTCGGCTGTACAGGAGGGGAGGAAGAAGAAAGGACGAGCAACAGTGATAGGGGATTCATTGGTTAGGGGAACAGACAGGCATTTCTGTGGCTGTAGATGTGACTCCAGAATGGTATGTTGCCTCCCTGGTGCCAGGGTCAAGGATGTCACAGAGCAGCTGCAGGACATTCTTCTGGGGGAGGGTGAACAGCCAGAGGTCGCGGTCCATATGTTGCCAATGACTTAGGTAGGAAAGGGGATGTGGTCCTGCAATCAGAATTTGGGGAGCTCAGTAGAAAATGAGCAAGCAGGAACTCAAATGTAGTAATCTCCGGATTACTCCCAGTGCCATGTGCCAGTGAGTACAGAGATAGGAGGATAAGACAGATGAATGCGTGGCTGGAAAGATGGTGCAGGAGGGAGGGCTTTAGATTCCTGGGACACTGGGACTGGCTCTGGGGGAGATGGTACCTGTACAAGCCGGACGGGTTGCACCTGAACAGAGCAGGGACTGAGGTCCTTGCTAGTTCCTTGCCTTTTGCTAGTGCTGGTGGAAGGGCTTTCAACTAACTCAGCAGGGGTGTGGGAACCAAGAGACAATATTACAGAGGAATACCAGGGTGTACAAAATACTGGGGGGGACAGATAGCACTAGTATAGAGAATAGTAAGCTAATAGGTGAAGTTGGGGTGAGGGAGAAAGTAACAAAATCTAAATCAGGGTTACTATGCATGTATGTGAATGCACTGAGTATAGTAAATAATATTGGGGAGTTACAGGCACAGATTGCCATGTGGAAATATGATGTTGTGGTGATAACATAGACCTGACTGAAGGAAGGGCAGAACTGGGTGTTAAATATTCCCGGGTAGAAGGTGTTCAGAAGAGATAGGAAAGGAGGAGGAGTGGAGGTATTGGGTTAAGGAGAACATTGCAGCGCTGGAGCAAAAGGATGACCCAGAGGGTTCAAGCACAGAATCAATTTGGCTAGAGCTAAGGAACAAAAAGGGAGCAAATACATTGCTCGGTGTAGTCTATAGACCCCCAAATAGTGAGAAGGACGTAGAGGAACAAATCTGCAGGGAAATTACAGAGGTGCAGGCATTATAGAGTAGTTATAATGGTGGACTTTAATTACCTGAATGTAGACTGGGTCAGTGGTAGTGTAAAGGGTGGAGAGGGGCAAAAGTTCCTAGATTGCATTCAGAAAAATTTTCTACAGCAGTATGTGTCCAATCCAACAAGAAAAGACGCATTGTTGGACCTGGTTCTTGGAAATGAGGTGGGCCAAGTAGACAATGGGGGAACATTTAGGAGATAGTGATCATTGTATTGTATGTTTTCAGATGATGGTAGAAAAGGACGATAGGCAATCCATAGTAAAAATAATTAACTGGACGAGAGCTGACTTCAATGGGGCAAGAACAGAGCTGGGCCAGATAGACTGGAATGAAAGATTGGTGGGAAAAACTGCAGCTGAACAATGGGCCACCTTCAATAAAGAATTGGTTTGGACACAATCAAGGTATATTCCATGGAAGGGAAAGGTAGGACAAACAAATCTAGGGCTCTCTGAATGGAAAAGGAGATAGAAATTAAGATAAAGAAGAAAAAGTGTGCTTATGACAGGTATCAGGTAGAAAATACAATTGAGAACCAAGAGGAATACAGAAGGTTCAGTGGGGAGGTGAAAACGCATATTAGAGAAGTGAAGATGGGTTATAAGAAAAGACTGGCAGCCAACATAAAGGGGAATCCCAAAGTCTTCTGTAGACATATAAATAGTAAAAGGGTGGTAAAAGGAGGAGTAGGGCCCATTAGGGACCTAAAAGGGAATTTACACATGGATGAAGGGACCATGGCTGAAGTTTTAAATGAACACTTTGCATCTGTCTTTACCAAGGAGGTAGATGCTACCCAGGCCGTGATGACAAACAAGGAAACTCTGTGACTAGAAAGGTTCAGAATTGATAAGGAGGAAGTGTTGAATAGACTGTCGGTACTTAAAGTTGACAAAGCACCGGGACCGGATGAGATGCATCCAAGGGTCTTGAAGAAATTGAGAGTAGAAATTGTAGGGACACTGGCCATAATTTTTCAGTCTTCCCTAGACTCAGGGGAGGTGCCAGAGGACTGGAGAATTGCAAACATTATGCCCTTGTTTGAAAAAGGTGGTAAGGATAAGCCCAGCAATTACAGGCCAGTCAGTTTAACTTCAGTGGTGGGCAAGATTCTAGAAACAATTATTCAGGATAGAATTAGTAATCACATGGAAAAATATGGGTTGATAAGGAAGAGCCAGCATGGATTTCTAAAGGGGAAATTGTGTTTAACTAACTTGTTGGAGTATTTTGAAGAGGTAACAGAAAAGGTCAATGAGGGTAATGCTGTTGATGTGGTGTACATGGACTTTCAAAAGGCATTTGACACAGTGCCACACAACAGACTTGTGAGAAAAGTTATTGCTCATGGAATAAAAGGGACAGTAGCAATGCAGATACAAAATTGGCTGAAAAATAGGAAGCAGAGAGTAATGGTCAATGGATATTTTTCAGTCTGGAGGAAGGTTTGTAGTGGAGTTCCCCAGGGGTCAGTGTTGGGACCCTTGCTTTTCCTGATATATATTAATGCAGCGGACAATTTCAAAGTTAGCGGATGATAGGAAGCTTGGGAGTGTTGTGAACTGTGAGGAGGATAGTGTGGAACTTTAAGAGGACATATACAAGTTGGTGGATTGGGCAGATAAGTGGCAGATGAAGTTCAATGCGGAGAAGTGTGAGGTGGTGCATTTTTGTAGGAAGAACATGGACAGACAATATAAAATAAGGGGTGAAATTTTGAAAGGGGTGCAGGAGCAGAAAGACCTGGGTGTATATGTGCATAGATCATTGAAGGTGGCAGGACAGGTGGAAAGAGCAGTTAATAAAGCACATAGTATCCTGGGCTTTATTAATAGAGGTATAGAGTACAAGGGCAAGGAAGTTATGCTGAATTTATAGAAGACACTCGTTAGACCTCAGCTGGTGTATTGTGTACAGTTCTGGGCACCACATTACAGGAAGGATGGGAACACCTTGGAGAGAGTGCAGAAGAGGTTTACAAGAATGGTTCCATGGAGGAGACACTTCAGTTATGAGGATAGGCTGGCGAGGTTGGGACTGTTCTGCTTGGAGAGAAGAAGGCTAAGAGGAGATTTGATAGAGATGTTCAAAATCATGAGGGGGCTGGACAGAGTAGATAGAGAGAAGCTGTTCCCGCTTGCAAAAGGATCAAGAACAAGAGGGCAGAGGTTTATAGTGATTTGCAAAAGAAGCAAATGTGATGTGAGAAAAAACTTTTTCACACAATGAGTGGTTCGGGTCTGGAATGCACTGCCTGGAAGTGTGGTGGAGGCAGGATCAATTGAGGCATTCAAGAGGGAATTAGATGATTATTTGAATAGAAATAATGTGCAGGGGTACAGGGTAAAGGCAGGGCAATGGCACTAGGTCATAATGCTCATTTGGAGAGTCAGTGCAGACACGATGGGCTGAATGACCTCCTGTGTCGTTAAAATTCTGTGATTCTGGATTGAGCTTTCATTTGTACCGAGTTCACTCATCATAGCCAGGGTAGTTAATATGGGTCGTACTATCTCGGTCAGTTTCCTAAGTTAAGAAGTGGAAGAATCAGGCAGGAACAATATATCTGATCACTCGTGTCCCCTTGGCCTGCAAACACTGGACTTTTGTATGGAGTATAGAATTGAACTGGCAATGGCACACTTTGATTCCAAGTCTGAAGGTGTATTTTTAGTATTGTGTCAGTTTATGTATAATTTTGACCAAGCTGTGTAAGACACTGAAAACAGCACACGCCTGGCAGGCCACACTGCGTCCACATTCACAGTGGGACTTATAAATTACCCTTCCCCATGTCAGTCATGTGTGGATAGAATACATAATGAGGTCCCTGGAATACACTGGGAACATTAAGGAAACCCTGTCATTCATGAGTTATTAGGTCCTCCACAGTTGTGGAATAAATTTGGCATTCCACAATTCCCTATCCCATATCCTGTGCTTAAAACAGGAATTCTCCTTTCCACTGTTGCTAACTTGTTCCAGAACAGATGCACAAGAATAGATTGCCACAGGATTTCAAACAGTTAAGTCGAAGAACCACAGATCATTAACTAACTCAATGCTGCAGCATTTTAAGTTAGATAGTCACATATAAGTACAAGGCTCATTCAGCCAGCTGCCCCTCCTTTCTATCAGTCTGTACATTGTAACTGAAGTACTTGCTTTTAGGCTTAACCTCATGAGGAAATAAGTATAAATGTCAGTGAATTTCCCCTTTAATTTTCTCCCCTCTTCTCTAAAGTTTCCTCTAGCACTTCTATCTACCTCAGTGACCATTCTCCTGTTTCAGTCAGCTATTCAACCGGAGATGACATTAGAGCCAAGATCCTGACCCACCCTGCCTTCATTTGCACATACTTTCCAATGGAGATCACTGGGTAGTGATCAGCAGCAGGAACACTGACTGATTTTTCCTCCTCTTAGCTCAGGGACATGAGGACCAGTTGTAGAGCCTGACATCACCTAACTCACTCCAAGAATAGAACCTGGCACCTTCTAAATCTGTGAGGTTGAGGGATCCTATCTCCAAGCCGCACTCCCTGAAGGAGTGCAGAATTGCTCTTTATTTGTTTTAAACTTGAAAGATCACAAACTTGGCTTTCTGCAATATAACACAGCAAGTGCCAATACCCCACTGCAATGGAATCTCTTCCAATTGTGTTTTTTATTACCTTGGATTTCACTAAAACTGAGACACAAACACATGTGTAGCTCTAGTTGTAGTGATTGTATTGGATGACAGCAGTCTCTGCCTAATGAAATCATACACCTCTATATGGTAGTATGAATGGTACATCCCATCATGGTGGAATGTGAACTGTCAAGATGACATTTATGTAAGAATATAAGAAATAAGAGTAGAAGTAGACCATTTGGTCTTTTGAGCCTGCTCCACCATTCAATACGATCATAGCTGATCTTGTATCTCAACTCCACTTTCCCGCCTGCTCCCCATATCTCTTAATTCCCTGAGAGACCAAAAATCTGTCTATCTCAGCCTTAAATATTTTGAATGATGGAGCATCCACAACTCTCTGGGGTGGAGAATTCCAAAGATTCACAACCCTTTGAGTGAAGAAATTTCTGCTCATCTCAGGCCTACATGCCAGGCACGCTGCATTGAATGCTTAACTGTCCATTTCATCTGAAAATCGAGCGGATTGCCTTCAAGGATCAAGGTTAATGTCTTTACTCATCAACAGTTCAACTATGTGTGCATTTTGAGCATGTGTAATCAGCAGAACTTTCCAACATGCAACTGATGCATTGACAGAAGTTGAAGAGTAGAAGGGTGCGTCCCCTCATCCCATGAGGATTTGAGAGTTTCATTTTTCCAAGATGTTTTCAAAGAAACCGGAGATCGAAATCTTGTTTCAGGAAAGTCTGACCTTTGTGTTCAAATTCCTGTCATTTTTCCATTCGAAAGTCCTGTGCCAACCATCCCAATGGGATTTTCCATTTGAATTGTGCATACATCTGGTGACTTCTGTCCTGTAATGTTTTTAGCATGATTTTCCCATCAATGTGTAAGCCTGTGACGTTGCAGTTTTATACATTGGCCACTAGATGATATCATGGAAGAGATTTGTTCACCTTCAGCTGGAGGTTTTATTCGTACAACAACAACTTATATTTATATAGCACATTTAACATAATGAAACATCCCAAGGTGCTTCACAGGAGCATTATAAAACAAAGTATGGCCCCAAGCCATAAAGGAGATATTTGATCAGGTGACCAAAAGCTTGGTTAGAGGTCGGTTTTAAGGAGCGTCTTAAAGGAGGAGAGTGAGGTAGAGAGGTGGAGAGGGATAGGGAGGGAATTCCAGAGCTTGGGGCCCAGGCAGCTGAAGGCACAGCTGCCAATGGTAGAGCGATTAAATCGGGAATGCACACAAGACCAGAATTAGAGGAGCACAGAGATCTCGAGGGTTGTGGGGCTGGAGGAGGTTACAGAGATAGGGAGGGGTGAGGTCATGGAGGGATTTGAAAACAAGGATGAGAATTTAAAATCAAGGTGTTGCTTGACTGGGAGCCAATATGGGTCAGTGAGCACAGGGGTGATGGGTGAATGGGACTTGGTGTGAGTTAAGACATGAGCACCAGAGTTTTGGATGACCTCCAGTTTATAGAGGGTAGAATGTGGGAGACCAGGCAGGATTGTGTTGGAATAGACGAGTCTAGAGGTAACAAAGACATGAATGAGGATTTCAGTAGCATTTGAGCTGAGTTGGAGCGAAGTTGAGCAATATTATGGAGGTGGAAAAAGGCGGTCTTAAAGATGGTCCGAAGCTCAACCCAGGATAAAATGTGACACCAAGGTTGCAAACACATTGGCTTAAGCTCAAACTGTTGCCAGGTAGAGGGACGGAGTCGGTAGTTAGGGAACAAAGTTTGGAGGGGA
This sequence comes from Carcharodon carcharias, assembly GCF_017639515.1. NCBI lineage: Eukaryota > Metazoa > Chordata > Chondrichthyes > Lamniformes > Lamnidae > Carcharodon > Carcharodon carcharias. Next base: position 7,054,239 of record NC_054507.1, on the reverse strand, counting down.
CCGAAAACAATGGCTTCAGTCTTCCCAGTATTTAATTGGAGGAAATTGCTGCTCATCCAGTACAGGATAAGCAGCCTGATAATTTACTAACAGTGGAGGAGTTGAGAAAGGTGGGGGTGAAGTAGAGCTGGGTGTCATCAGTGTACATGTGAAAACTAACACTGTGCTTTCAGATGGTGCCACTGAGGGGCAGCATGTAGATGAGAAATAGGAGGGGGCCAAGGATAGATCCTTGGGGGGGACACCGAGGTAACGTTGCAGGGGCAGGAAGAGAAGCCATTTCCAGTGATTCTCTGGCTCCGATTAGATAGATAAGAATGGAACCAGGTGAGAGCAGGTCCCACCCAGCTGGACGACAGTGGAGAGGTGTTGGAGGAGGATGGTGTGGTCAAACCGTGTCAAAGGCTGTGGACAGGTTGAGAAGGACAGGGAGGGAAAGTTTACCTTTGTCACTGTCACATAGAGTGGAATTTAATGGCCCCATCACAGTGGGGGCAGGGCAGTAAAATGCAGCAAGCTGTTCAAAAGCCTATTGACTTCAGCAGGACTGGAAAACCCTGCCAGCAGAAGGGACCATAAAATTCCCCCCATAGGATGTAATTTGTGACTTTGATAAGAGACTGTTTTGGGACTGTGGGAGGGGCTGCTTGGAGGGATTCAAACATGGCGTTCCGGGTTAGATGGGAATGGATTTGGGAGGTGATAACATGTTCGAGGACTGTGGGGAGTAAAGAGAGTTTGGAGATGGGATGATGGTTTGCAATAATGGAGGAGTCAAGGGTTGTTTTTTTTGAGGGGAGGGGTGTGTGACAGCAGATTTAAAGGAGAAAGGGACACCTGAAGTGAGAGAACTGTTAACAATATTGGCTAACACGGGGGACAGGAGGGGAAGATAGGATGCCGGGGGCGGGGTGGGGGGGGGGGGGGTGAGCATGAGGTGGGTCTCATGGACAAGATGAGCTCAGAGAGGGCATGAGAGGAGATAGGAGAGTAACTGGAGAAGATCAGAGTTCAGGGCTAGGGATGGGAGGAGCTTTAGACAAAGTTCAGCCAGGTGAGCTAGTGGAAGGGAGGGATTCAGCAGAGGCAGCTGATTGGATTGTCTCAGTTTTAGTTCTTTTTTATTCATTCCTGGAATGTGGGCATCGCTGGCTGGTCCAGCATTTATTGCCCATCCCTAATTGCCCTTGAGAAGGTGGTGGTGAGCTGCCTTCTTGAACTGCTACAGTCCATGTGGTGTAGGTACACCCACAGTGCTGTTAGGGAGGGAGTTCCAGGATTTTGACCCAGTGACAGTGAAGGAACGGCCGATATATTTCCAAGTCAAGATGGTGAGTGACTTGGAGGGGAACTTCCAGGTGGTGGTGTTCCCATGTGTCTGCTGCCCCTGTCCTTCTAGATGGTAGTGGTCGTGGGTTTGGAAAGTGCTGTCAAAGGAGGCTTGGTGAGTTCCTGTTGTGCATCTTGTAGATGGTACACACTGCTGCTACTGCTCGTCGGTAGTGGAGGGGGTGAATGATTGTGGATGGGGTGCCAATCAAGTGGGCTGCTTTGTCCTGGATGGTGTCGAGCTTCTTGAGTGTTGCTGGAGCTGCACTCATCCAGGCAAGTGTATGGAATATTCCATCTCCCCCATAAGTTAAATAAAAGCAACATACTGCAGATGCTGGAAATCTGAAGCAAAAACAAAACTTGCTGGAAAAACTCAGCAGGTCTGACAGCATCTGTGGAGAGAAAGACAAAGTTAACATTTCGAGTCCGTTTGACTCTTCCTCAGAACTAAAACTCCTGACTTGTGCCTTGTGGACAGGCTTTGGGGAGCCAGGAGGTGAGTGACTCTCTGCAGGATTCCCAGCCTCTGACCTGCTCTTGTTGCCACAGTATTTATATGGCTAGTTCAGTTCAGTTTCTGGTTAATGGTAACCCCCAGGATGTTGTTAGTGAGGGATTCAGTGATGGTAATGACATTGAACATCAAGGGGCGATGGTTAGATTGTCTCTTGTTGAAGATGGTCATTGTCTGGCACTTGGGTGGCGCAAATGTTACTTGCAACTTGTCAGCCCAAGTCTGGATATTGTCCAGGTCTAGCTGCATTTGGACAAGGGCTGCTTCAGTATTTTCAGTGAATGGTGCTGAACATTGTGTAATCATCAGCAAATTTCCCCATTTCTGACCTTATGATGGAAGGAAGGTCATTGAAGATGGTTGGGCTGGGGACACTACCCTGAGAAACTCCTGCAGTGATGTCCTGGAGCTGAGATGACTGACCTCCAACAACCACAACCATCTTCCTTTGTGCTAGATATGACTCCAACCAGCGGAGAGTTTCCCCCCAATTCCCATTGGCTCCAGTTTTGCTAGGGCTCCTTGATGCCACACTCGGTCAAACGATACCTTGATGTCAAGGGCAGTCACTCTCACCTCACCTCAAGAGTTCAGCTCTTACGTCCATGTTTGAACCAAGGCTGTAATGGGGTCAGGAGCTGAGTGGCCCTGTTGGAACACAAACTGAGCTTCAGTTAGCAGGTTATTGCTGATAAGTGCTGCTTGATAGCACTGTTGGCGACTGTCACTTTACTGATGGTCGAGAGTAGACAGATGGAGTGGTAATTGGCCAGGTTGGATTTGTCCTTTTTGTGTATAGGACATACCTGGGCAATTTTCCACATTGCTGGGTAGATGCCAGTGTTGTAGCTGTACTGGAACATCTAAGCGAGGGGCATGGCAAGTTCTGGAGAACAAGTCTTCAGGACTATTGCTGGACTATTGTCAGGGCCCATAGCCTTTGCAGTATCCAATACCTTCAGCCATTTCTTGATATCACATAGACTGAATTGAATTGGCTGAAGACTGGCATCTGTGATACTGGGGACCTCTGGAGGAGGCCGAGATGGATCATCCATTCAGCACTTCTGGCTGAAGATTGTTGCAAATGCTTCAGCCTTATCTTTTGCACTGATGTGCTGGGCTCCTCCATCATTGAGGATGTGGATATTTGTGGAGCCTCCTCCTCCAGTGAGTTGTTTAATTGTCCACCACCATTCACGACTGGTTGTGGTAGGACTGCAGAGCTTAGATCTGATACATTGGTTGTGGAATCGCTTTGCTCTGTCTATCACTTGCTGCTTATACTGTCTGGCATGCAAGTAGTCCTGTGTTGTAGCTTCACCAAGTTGACACCTCCTTTTTAGGTATGCCTGGTGCTGCTCCTGCACTCTGCATTGAACCAGGGTTGATCCCCTGGCTTGATGGTAATGGTAAAGTGGGGGATATGCCAGGCCATGAGGTTACAGATTGTGTTCGAGTACAATTCTGCTGCTGCTGATGGCCCACAGCGCCTCATGGATGCCCAGTTTTGAATTGCTAGATCTGTTTGAAATCTATCCTATTTAGCACAGTGGTAGTGCTACACAACACGGTGGAGGGTATCCTCAATGTGAAGGTGGGACTTCGTCTCCACAATGACTGTGCGGTGGTCACTCCTACCGATACTTTCAAGGACAGATACATCTGTTACAGGTAGACTGGTGAGGATCAGGTCAAGTACGTTTTTCCCTCTTGTTGGTTCCCTCACCACCTGCCGCAGTCCCAGTCTAGCAGCTATGTCATTCAGGACTTAGCCAGCTCAGTCTGTCGTTGTGCTACCGGGCCACTCTTGGTGATGGACATTGAAGTCCCCCACCCAGAATACATTCTGCGCCCTTTCCACCCTCAGTGCAAAATGGAGGAGTACTGATTCATCAGCTGGTGTGGGGCGTGGTACCTGGTAATCAACAAGAGGTTTCCTTGCCCATGTTTGACCTGATGCCCTGAGACTCCTCGGCAACCCTGTCCCAATTGTATACCACTGTGCCGCCACCTCTGCTGGGTCTGTCATGCCGGTGGGACAGGACATACCCAGGGATGGTGATGGTGGTGTCTGGGACATTATCTGTAAGGTATGGCTATGATTCCATGACTATGACTATGTCAGGCTGTTGCTTGACTGGTCTGTGAGACAGCTCTCCCAATCTTGGCAGAAGCCCCCAGATGTTAGTAAGAAGCATAAAAGCAAAAAAACTGCAGATGCTGGAAAGCCAAAACAAAAATAAAAATAGCTGGAAAAACTCAGCAGGTCTGGCAGCATCTGCGGAGAGGAACACAGTTAACGTTTTGAGTCCGTATGACCCTTCAACAGAACTAAGTAAAAAGAAGTAAGAAGGACTTTTGCAGGGTAGACAGGGCTGAGTTTGCCATTGTCATTTCTGCTGTCTAGGTCGATGCCGGGTGGTCCATCCAGCTTCATTCCTTTTAGGCTTTGTAGCGGTTTGATACAACTGTGTGGCTTGCTAGGCCATTTCAGAGGGCAATTAAGAGTGAAACACATTGCTGTGGATCTGGAGTCACAAGTAGGCCAGATGAGGTAAGGATGTCAGATTTCTTTCCCTAAAGGGGCATAGTCGACAACAATCGACAATGGTTTCACTAGACTTTTAATTCCAGATTTTTATTGAAATCAAATGTCACCATCTGCTATGGTGGGATTTGAACCCAGGTCCCCAGAGCATTACCCTGGATCTCTGGATTACTAGTCCAGCTAAAATACCACTAAGCTACACCACTGCCTCCCCTTTGATGGCAAAGAACTCCATGAGCTCCTCACACTTATTGTTGGTGATGAGGATGGAGGGGACAGGGCATTAAGAAGATGCTCTCCTTCGAGAAAAGAAGTTGGGGGTTATCTTTGCATTTCAGGATGATCCTGGAATAGTGAGCAGTTTTAGCAGATGAGAGCAGGACCTGATTGTGTTTTATGTGGTCCGGCCAGATCTGGTCCCAGATGTGGTCCCCATCCCTTGGACTAAGGTGAGTGGAAGTGAGAGTTGTACCAAGCATAACGGCCAGGGTGAGAGAGAGTGATGGTTTTATTGGGGACTAGGACATCAAAGGTGGAGTCAAGGGCACTGCTGAGTAAATCAGTAGCTGCAGAAATGTTGTGGTGATTGGATGGCTGGCTAGAGAGTTCTGGTTTTCAGAGTGCACTGTAAGTGAATTGGGGGATAGTTGTTTCCAGGGACTGATATAGAAGGAGGTAGGGTTTGAGTGTGAAGGGTGATGTGGGTCAAGAGTGATACAAGGAAGCGATCAGAGATGGCCTTACCTGTGATTGAAACTATGGGAGTAGTGAGACCACGTGAGATATTAAGATCAAGGGGGTGGCTGTGAATATGGGTTGGGGAGTTTACATGGAGGGAGAGATTTAGAGGGAATAACAGGACATTGAACTCAGAGGAGAGAAAACATGAGGAGGTGAGATGGAGATTGATGTTGAGGGGAAAGTGCCAGAGGAGTAGGGGGTCAGGCCAAGGTGATCTGGTGATAAGTGCCACACTGTCACCATGACGGTCATGATGAGTCATGTGATAGAAGATATAGTCAGGCAGGGAGGTCTCATTTAGGGGGAAGGTGTCATCACCCCTTCCATTAGAGCCATAATGTCGATGTAATCATCCACAATTAGTTCATTAAGGGCCTTGTTCACAAGTGAACAGGCATTCTGGAGGGAGATGCTATCGGGGATGTTTGGGTTTTGGAAATGCAATGCTGAACTGACTAACTGCCTTGCCATAGTCAGATGACTCTGCCATGAGGCACTCGCCTCTAGGGGCAGACATCTTAGGATCAGCTCAATGAAGTCCTCTCACAGACACACACTAAAGAAGGCTGCTGTCCTTTTAAATGAAACATGGCGTACAAAAGTGAAGAAAAAAGAGATTTTTAAACTCTGCAAAAGGAGCAGAGAAGACATTGAGAACCCCGGTACACAGAAAGGCTGCAAGTGAGACAGCTCAAAAAAGACAAAACAAAAGCACACGTAGGCTGCATGTGAAATTACTGGCTGCAGAGAAAAAGGACAATGGAAACACAGTAACTTACTGAGTGATTAATAATGGCTACAGTAAATTTTCCAATCCTATCCAGTCCAGTTGAAAAATGATGCATGGCAAAACTGGCAGTTTTTTCACTCACAATGCCAAAACTATGAGATTGCAACAGGCTTAATGAACAAGCCTGAACCAATAAGAGTAGCCACACTGTTAACACTGCTGGGGAAGGACTGCTACTTAGCGTATACCACTCTAAATCAAAAAGACGAGCCAAGAAAAAAGACGACAGAGATTTCGAAAGCTGTGAATGTTACTTTGAACATTATGTATTCAACACTGGAGTTCAGCATGAAATCGAGACCATTGAACAGTACATCACAGCAGTAATGCAGCTGGCAGAATCATGTGAATTTGGACAGCTAAAAGATGACCGGTTAAAGATAGGTTGGTCTTAGGTGTGAGACACCCCTCGGTGAACGCAAGTCTACTGAAAGATGAGAAGCTGATGCTAAAGAAAGCGATAGAAGTATGTTGAAATGCAGAAGTTGTGAAATGTCAGCTAGAGCATATGTATGGCAGACCAGATCAGGAGATACATTACGCTGAGGGATAGTCCAGAAGCACTCACAGGTAAAGGGCAGGATGCAAACACTGTGGAAGACAGCATGCACTGGAGAAGAATTATTGCCCAGCATGGGGAAAGAAGTGTTTTAACTGCAAGAAGCAAAATTATTTTGCACATGTGCTTGGCCAGAAAAAAGCAAAACAAATCGATATAGATGGCCACTGCAGAGATATCAGCAGGCGAGTCTGATGAAGAACTATACACGATACAACAGGTTGGTTCAGTCAAATCTATATATGAGAAATGGTTTGTAACGGTTACGATGATGACCCCAGAAGGAGAGTATCAAGTGAATAAGAAATGTCAGATAGACACTGGAGCGTCATGCAACATCATGACCTTCACAGACCTGTGCGAAGCGGTTCAACACGGTGATCTGAAAATGAAGGCCTCGAAAGTAAGATTGAGGCTATATGATGGCACAAGACTCATACCAAGAGGACAAATTAGCCTGACAGCCCAATGCAATGGCAAGAAGGATGATCTTGAGTTCCAGATGATTAATGGGATGCAACGGCCACTCATCTCAGCATGTCTGAAGCTTGGGCTGATAACCCTGAACATGTCAACAGAGAAAGGGCAGAAAAAGACCCCAGAGAGAGGGAAACAAAAGACACTAAAGTGAGGGAGACAGAAGATCCCAGAGAGAGGGAGACAACATTCAAGTAAACTACAAGATGGTTGCTGATCACAACAGTGCAATGAAATGCATGAGCCAAAGGTAAATGTTCTACAGGAAAATGTTCACATCAGAGCAGAACTGGAAGAGTTGAAGGACAAGATTCCAGCTGAGTCTATACCTTTGAAAACGCATGATAAACTGAAGCCATCGATGGACCAAGCTGTGCAAGACTTGACCAAACAAATTTCAGGGACAACAGAAAAATACCAGGAGATCAGAATGACCCACAATTCCATAGTTGGCAACTCAAAGTAGGAGTTGAAAAAACTCAACCAAATATATAGGCGCAACCACAGGCAAATCTCAACAACTAGCAAAGCTGTTCCTTCACAGCAATCTGGCGGTCAGGGAGAAAGGATCTCACCAGCTGTACTGAGTACAGAACTACCATCAATCCCAGAGGTCCATGAGTCCTTCACAACAGCAATGGAACAACAACAATCGCCAAGGCAACAAGGGCTACGGGAACGACACGCTCTGGACAAGGAACATCATCCAGATGAACAGCCAATGTCACAGAATAACAGAATTTTAACGGCGCAGAAGGAGGCCATTCAGCCCATCGTGTCTGCACCAGCTCTCCAAATGAGCATTATGATCTAGTACCATTGCCCTGCCTTTTCCCTGTACCCCTGCACATTGTTTCTATTCAAATAATCATCTAATTCCCTCTTGAATGCCTCGATTGATCCTGCCTCCACCACACTTCCAGGCAGTGCATTCCAGACCCGAACCACTCGCTGTGTGAAAAAGTTTTTGCTTCGTTTTGCAAATTACTTTAAATCTGTGCCCTCTCACTCTTTATCTTTTTATGAATGGGAACAGCTTCTCCCTATCTACTCTGTCCAGCCCCCTCATGATTTTGAACATCTCTATCAAATCTCCTCTTAGCCTTCTTTTCTCCAAGGAGGACAGTCCCAACCTCTTCAATCTATCTTCATAACTGAAGTTTCTCATCCCTGGAACCATTCTTGTAAACCTCTTCCGCACTCTCTCCAATGTGTTCACATCGTTTCTATAATGTGGTGCTCAGAACTGTACACAATACACCAGCTGAGGTCTAATGAATGTCTTATATAAATTCAGCATAACCTCCCTGCTCTTGTACTTTATGCCTGTATTAATAAACCCCAGGATACTATGTGCTTTATTAACTGCTCTCTCTACCTGCCCTGCCACCTTCAATGATCGATGCACATATACACCCAGGTCTTTCTGCTCCTGCACCCTCTTCAAAATTTTACCTCTTATTCTATATTGTCCATGTCCCTCCTACCAAAATTCATCACCTCATATTTCTCCACATTGAACTTCATCTGCCATCTATCTGCCCACTCCATCAACTTGTCTACATCTATGTCCTTTTGAAATTCTACACTGTCCTCTCGCAGTTCACAACTCTCCCAAGCTTTGTATCATCTGCAAACTTTGAAATTGTCACACCAAGATCTAGATCATTAGTATATATCAGGAAAAGCAAGGGTCCCAATACTGACCCCTGGGGAACTCCACTATAAACCTTCCTCCAGACCAAAAAATATCCATTGACCATTACTCTCTGCTTCCTATTTTTCAGCCAATTTTGTATCCGCATTGCTACTGTCCCTTTTATTCCATGAACAATAATTTTTCTCACAAGTCTGTCGTGTGGCACTGTATCAAATGCCTTTTAAAAGTGTCAACACGTACGCATTCCATTAGGAGACCAGCACGGTTTAAAGACTATATGCATATGCAGAGACTGAACAGTAGACCAAATAGTTGTCAATGCATGAGAACAGTGGGTATGTAGTGGGTAATTTGGGCAACTCACAGTCACACAGGATTGTGCATGCAGATCTGTCTTTTGTTCACCAGGAAAAAAAGGGGATGTTTGTATCTTTTCTCTAATATGAAAAGGGGATGTTTGTATATTTTTTTAATATGAAAAAGGGGATGTTTGTGTTTTGGAAATGCAATTCTGTACTGATCAACTGGCTTGCCATAGTCATGTGACTCTGCCATGAGACACACTCGCAGGAAGAAGATTGGCAAAGTTAGACTCCAAGCAGGCATTCTGGGTAGGAAGTTCAATGAGAGAGTGGGATGGGACAGTTGGGGTTTCTGCTCATCATGAGCCAGGGCCGAGTGCCTCAATAAGGCATTGAAGGATGCCAAGAGAGGTACAGGGTGAAGCTGTAGGCTTATCTAAGAGGGAGTCGAGCCTGGGACAACGGCAAGAGAGTAGGAAAGTGAAGGAATACTGAAGGATTAGGATAGGGATTTGGGAGGGCTAAGCACCTGAGAGAAATTAAAGGAGGCATGAAGATTGAAGAGAGTCTAATGGGGTGGGGGGAGGGTGGGTGGCAGGGGTGAGGTTGGGGGTCAGTGAACAAAGAGAATGGAAATTATAAGAAAGAGAAATGGAAATAGATTGATGGGCTTGGGTCTGGAGCAACAGCCAAAATGAGCACATGAACGGATGCAGGGAGAGTGCAAGTTACCAGGTCTAGTCACATGGAAATTAAGATAAATAAAAATAGTAGTATTTGGATAATAGGAAATAAATGGTGATAATAAGGAGTTCAGAGTTAAAGTCAGAGGTCCCATGGTGGAATAATAATGACTTAGGAAGGGTGGAATCAGCATGAAGAATCAGAGAGCTGTTGTCCAAGTTAAGACCGCTGAAGCGAGAGAAGCTGTTTGAGGGTAGAGTATTGGAGGATGCACTGATGGAGATATCTTCATAGGAATGATGATCCAGGCGGTGTACAGACTGAGTTAGAATTGGAGGACACCATCCAAAAGCAGCAGAAATTCTCTTCTGAATATTCTGGCCAGGTACAGACTGAAGTTGAAAAACCAGTTGAACCAGTGGCCAGACACAGGTTGAGCAGGAGACTGAAGTCTCTCAATCAGAGCAGTGGTGGGGGAAGGGCAGTAGACTAATCCAAGATACCTCAAATTTCACAAGAGCCATCTGCCATTTCTTCCCTCAATAACTGAAATTCTTAATTTTGAGAATCTTGATTTAAACATTTTCAAATTGAGACTTAAAATCTCATTTTGGAGATTAGAAATTGCAATTACTTAAAGAGATGGTGGACAAAAAATATTTTCAGAAGTATTTTGAGTGAGTCGGTTGCACCAAGAAATGTGGTTAAAAAGCAAATGTTTACATTTTTGCTGGATTTTACATAGTAAATGTTGCATGGTGCTTTTTAATGTTAAATGGTCACACTAGAAGTATGACTAATAAAGTCAGATATGATTTGGCCAGAGTGGACTGGGAGCAGCTACTTTTAAGTAAATCTGCGTCAAGAGCAGTGGGACTCATTCAAGAAGGAAATAGGGAGAGTACAGGGCCAACATATTCCAGTAAAGACAAAGGGTGGGACCAACAAATCCAGGGAACCCTGGATGTCAAGGGATATACAGGATTCGGTAAAGAGGAAAAGGGAAGCTTATGGTAGATACCGAGGACTCAAAACAGCGGAAGCCCTAGAGGAGTATAGAATATGTAGGGGGGAACTTAAAAAATAAATTAGGGGAGCAAAAAGGGGGCATGAAGAAACGTTGGCAGGTAAAATAAAGGAAAATCCAAAGTTATTTTACAAGTACATGAAGAGTAAGAGGATAACTAGGGAAAGAGCAGGGCCCATTAAGGACCATAGTGGTAATTTGTGTATGGAGCCGGAAGGTAGGGTTCTAAATGAATACTCTGTGTCGGTGTTCACAAGTGAGAGGGACGATGTGGGTATGGAAATCAGGCAGAAGGACTGTGATATAATTAAAGAAATTAGCTTGGAAATGGAGGAGGTTCTAAGTGGTCTGGCAGGCTTAAAAGTAGATAAATCTCTAGGCCCGGATGAAATGTATCCCAGGCTGTTGAGTGAGGCAAGGGAGAAGATAGCAGGGGCACTGGCAATAATTTCCAATACCTCTCTGGCCACAGGAAAGGTGCCAGAGGACTGGAGGACAGCCAATGTGGTACGGTTATTCAAGAAGGGAGGAAGGGATAAACCAGGGAACAACACACCAGTCAGTCTAACCTCAGTGGTGGGGAAACTATTGGAAGCAGTTCTGAGGGACAGAATTAATCTACACTTGGAGAGGCAGGGATTAATCAAGGACAGTCAGCATGGTTTTGTTAAGGGGTCATGTCTGACCAATTTGATTGAATTTTTTGAAGAGGTGACCAGTTGTGTAGATGAGGGCAATACATTTGACGTAGTCTACTTGGACTTCAGCAAGGCTTTTGATAAGGTCCCGCATGGGAGACTGATAATGAAGGTAAGAGCCCATGGGATCCAAGGCAATTTGGCAAATTGGATCCAGAATTGGCTGAGTGGCAGGAAGCAGAGGTTGATGGTCAAGAGGTGTTTTTGTGACTGGATAGCTGTGTCCAGTGGGGTTCCACAGGGATCGGTGTTGGGTCTCTTGCTGTTTGTGGTATATATAAATGATCTAGACTTGAATGTAGGAGGGTTGATCAGTAAGTTTGCGGATGACATGAAAATTGGTGGGGTGATAAATAGTGAGGAGGATAGCCTTAGATTACAGGAGGATATAGACGGGCTGGTCAGATGGGCTGATCAGTGGCAAATGGAATTTAATCCTGGTGAGTGTGAGGTGATGCACTTAGGCAGGACAAACAAGGCATGGGAATACACAATGAATGGTAGGATCCTGGGAAGTACTGAGGATCAGAGGGACCTTGGTGTGCATGTCCACCGGTCCTTAAGGTAGCGGGACAGGTAGATAAGGTGGTTAGGAAGGCATATGGGATACTTGTCTTCATTAGCCGAGGCATAGAATATAAGAGCAGGGAGGTTATGCTGGAATTGTATAAAACGCTGGTTAGACCACAGCTAGAGTATTGTGTGAAGTTCTGGAATCCGCATTATAGGAAGGATGTGATTGCACTAGAGAGAGTGCAGAGGAGATTTACCAGGATGTTGCCTGGGCTGGACAGTTTTAGTTATGAAGAGAGATTGGATAGACTGGGGTTATTTTCCCTGGAACAGAGGAGATTAAGGGGGGACATGATTGAGGTGTATAAAATTATGAGGGGCATAGATAGGGTAGATAGGAAGGAACTTTTCCCCTTGGTGGAGGGATCAATAACCAAGGGGCATAGATTTAAGGTGAGGGGCAGGAGGTTTAGAGGGGATGTGAGGAAGAGTTTTTTCACCCAGAGGGTGGTGGGAATCTGGAACTCACTGCCTGAAAGGGTGGTAGAGGCAGAAACCCTCATAACATTTAAGAAGTATTTGGATGTGCACTTGCGATGCCATGGCGTACAAGACTATGGGCCTAGTGCTGGAAAATGGGATTAGAATAGTTAGGTACTTATTTGACTGGCACAGATATGATGGGTGGAAGGGCCTTTTTCTGTGCTGTAGACCTCTATGACTCTATTGTGGCACAAGGTTTATGGCCAGGAAGTGCGTGCCATATTTGTATCCCAGGTTGCTAAAGAAAGTGGGGGTGGAAGAGCTAGCCATGATCTTCCAATCTTCCTTAGATACGAGGGGTTGGGGAGGTGCCAGAGAATTGGAAAGTGGTAAATGTGGCACCCTTGATTGGCACCCCATTCACAAACATTCACTCCCTCCACCACCGACGCACAGTAGCAGCAGTGTGTACCATCCACAAGATGCACTGCAACAACTCACCAAGGCTCCTTAGACAGCACCTTCCAAACCTACGACCTCTACCATCTCGAAGGACAAGGGCAGCAGACACATGGGAACACCACCACATGGAAGTTCCCCTCCAAGTCACTCACCATCCTGACTTGGAAATATATCACTGTTCCTCCACTGTCACTGGGTCAAAATCCTGGAACTCCCTCCCTAACAGCACTGTGGGTGTACCTACACCACATAGACTGCAGCGGTTCAAGAAGGAAGTTCACCACCACCTTCTCAAGGGCAATTAGGGATGGGCAATAAATGCTGGTCCAGCCAGAGAAGCCCACATCTCATGAACGAATAAAAAAAAGAAAAAACAACCCTTACTCAAGAAAGGGTGTGAGGACACTCCTAGTAACTACAAGCCAGTCAGTTTAACATTAATGGTGGGTAAGGTCTTAGAATCCATAATCAGGAAAAATTAACATTCACTGGGAGAGTTTGAGTGAATTAAGGAGAGCCAGCACGGAATTGTAAAAGACAGTTTGTGCTTGACTAACCTAATTGAATGTTTTGATGAAGTAACAGAGAAGGTTAATAAAAGGAATGCGATGGATGTTGTCTGTATGAATTTTAAGAAAGTGTTTGACAAAGTATCACATAAAAGGCTGGTTAACAAAACTGTGGCTCATGGAATTGGCTTAAAGACAGAAAACAGCAAATCGCAGTAAATGGTTATTTTCAGACTGGAGGGTGGTAGACAGTGGTGTTCCCCAAGGGTCAATGGTAGGACCACTGCTTTGCTTGATAGATATGAATGACTTGGATATTGGAATGCAGAGTAAAATTTCAAAATTTGCCGACTATAACAAACTTGGAGGAGTGGCAAACAGTTAGAATGATACTAATTGACTACGACAGGACATGGATAGTCTAGCAGAATGGGCAGGCCAGTTTCAGCTGGAATGCAATACAGAGAGATGTGAGGTGATGCATTTTGGCAGAAGGGATAAGGAGAGGCAAGATCGACTGAATGTCACAATTCTAAAGAGTGTGCAGGGGCAGAGGGACCTGGGGGGTCATATGCAGAGATCCTTGAAGGTGACAGGATATACTGAGAGAGTGGTTAGTAAAGCATGTGGGATCTTGGGTTTCATAAATAGAGGTAACTGGCATCCTTCCATCTGTGAGAGATGATGGGAATACAGCCTCAGAACTCTGATGAGGTCAGATCAGATCATCTGCTGTATTTCTTTTGATAGTTGACAAGCCAATTCTGGAAAGGCAGAGTTTGTCACAAGTGCCACACATGAAGTTGCCCCTCGCTGGTGGTGCGGCATGATCTCTACTGACACCTTGAAGGGCTGGCATCTGCTTTGGAGCTTCTGAAGCTACACATTGTCATGGTAGCTGGAGCGGTAGAGTCTGGTACATACAATGTTAATGTGGGACTGAGTACAGTACTGCCCACAAAGTGATGTAAGAAGGCACATGACCCAGAGCCAGGGTTAGTCAAGAGATGGACAGAAATGTGTGAAGACCTAGGATGGAGTCAGCTCCATACCTGTACCCTCTACTGTCTCTAGGTATATAGTTATGAGTTGTTAATAAAGACTTACTGTTAAACACTCAAGACTACAAAGCCTACTTCATGTGTCTGAAGCAGGATTCTCCATGGTGACAGGATCCAGATCAAAAACCCTCATCCTCACAAGAATGCAGAAAAATTAAGAAAAAGGACACCTTCAACGGATTGTGAACTGAAACAAACTCCCAACTGAATCTACAAACGCAGAGAAAATTCACCAGAAAGAAAAAGCTCCAGAGAGAGAAGAGCCTGGAAGCAAAAAGGTAGAGGTTTTACTCCAGCATAAAACTCCACGAATCTCCCTTGGAAGCCCAACTTCAGCAAGGAGAGCTCACAACCTGCAAGGGTGAGATTTTTTTTGAATTCCAGGCCCACCAGCCAGTCAGAAGCGCTGTTTGAAAGAAATCCATTGCTAATCCCGATCCCCGACTCCAAATCTCAACACGTGGCTCCCAAGTTCGGCACAGAAAAAAAAATCAATAATTAATTTTGGCTACTTCAGGTACCTCGTGACCGTTCAATTTCCTAAACAGCAAGTCTGCAGTTCTTTTCTAAACGCCCTGACTCGCGACGCCATACCGCTAATTAAATTAAGTCAGCAGCCAGCTGACCCTTGCAGCCATTGTGGACCTTCCTTCTTCAAACGCGCAGTCTCTGTTCTGAAAAGCCTGGCAAAAACCGGCAAGCGCGGGAAGATCTGTTGTTCGGCAGTGATCTTGGAAGCCTGTAATCTCTTAAAGCTGTCCTCATACTTTAAAAAACCTTCAAAGTAGGTCACCATTCTGCACTTCCAGCTCCACTGTTTCACCCGTGGCCGAGGCTAGTCACACAATTGGAGTCTATGGAAGAAAAATTTTTAAGATACAGCATTGCTACAGCTCTAAATAAAAAATCGGAAGGAGAACAAATCAATACACTTCTTTACTCGATTGGGCCAATAGCAGACGGCATAAATGCACAACAAGCTATCGATGATGCCAAATGTGATGATGTTTTAAGATCCTTCAGCGTTTATTGCAACCTGAGAACCAATAAAATACTAGAGAGAACCAAATTCAATAAGAGAGTCCAACTGCCCAGGAACATGAAACAGAACCACCAGAGCCTACCACTCTCCCAACAGAGTGGCGAACGAGATGTGGAAGGGTTATAAGGCCTCCAGACCACCTGAACCTCTAACTCCAAGAACCTTGAAGGGGGGAGGTGGGGTAATGATAATGTTGTTAATGCTAATACTGTAATAGCAATAATGTTGGAATAGCATTAAGGTTGAAACAATAAGGCAAATGCACAAGACTTATAACAATGTAAGACTTGAAGTAAACTAAAGTAGCTCTACATCAATGGGATAAAGACTTGGAGGGAGGTGTTGTAGTAGGGTCTGGAATGTACAGGGTTAATGTAGGACTGAGTACAGTACCACCCACACAGTGATGTAAGAAGGCACATGGCCCAGAGCCAGGGTCAGTTTAGAGATGGACAGAGGTGTATAAAGACCTAGGATGGAGTCAGCTCCATACCTGTACCCTCCACTGTATATAGGGATATAGTTATGAGTTGTTAATAAAGACTTGTTCTTAATATATTCAAGACTACTACAAAGCCTACTTCATGGTGTCCGAAGCTAGGACTCTTCAGTCGCGAACTCCTGCCCACAGCTAGAGTCACCATTTACATCGATTGTCAGCTAGAGTTTCCCACTTATTGTGATTGATGTCGAGGGCTTTCATGTCTATTTTGACAGCATCCTTGAATCAAAGCTTTAGGTACCCTGCTTATCTCTTGGCATAGGCTACCTCCCCATATAGCATATCCTTGGGGATGTGGCTATCTTCCATCCTGTGTACATGCCCAATCCAGAAAAGCCACCTTTTCTCGATTAGCGCTAGCATGCTTAGCATGTTTGCCCTAGAAAGGACTGCTTTATTGGCGACTTCATCTTTCTCTGTGATACATCATAGATACCAGAAATGGAAGTTATTGAGCCTTTTTCCTTGGTAGCAATGTCCTGAGCATACAGACCTTGCAGAAAAGCATTTGCTCCTGTGGGTCAGTTTGTTGTTTGTCCATTCCTGTTTGTTAGTCGGCCAAAGTTGGTGGCTGCCTTTCTGATGTCAAGAGGCAAAGGTACCAGAATTTGCTGACTGCTTCCAGTGGTGCATTGTTGAGTCTGATCACAGGCAGAGATGCAACACCCTGTCCCATAACTACAGTTTTTTTGACACTGATGATGAGGGAGAACATGACACAGGCATGGGACAGACGATTCATGAGTCTTTGGAGCTGATCTTCTGTCTGGGCAGCTAGTACAGCATCATCAGCAGACAGAAGTTCTCTGATCAGGACATGCCGCACTTTTGTCTTGGCTTTCAGCCTTGATAGGTTGAGGAGTTTCCTGTCTGATTTTGTTTGGAGGTACACTCCTTCCATGTCAGCTGAGGAAACATAGGTTGGGAGGGCAGAGAAAAAGATACCAAACAAAGTAGGGGCTAAAACACAGCCCTAATTCACCCCACTCTTGATCTCAAATTGTCAGAGGTGGAGCTATCAAACTGAATGGTGCCATGCATGTTGTCACAGAAGGACCACATGAGACTGCAAAGCTTGGGAGGTCAGCTGATTTTCTCTAGTCTCCGGCAGAGGCCCATTCTACTCACAGTGTCAACAGCTTTTGTGAGATCCATAAAAGCAATGTAGAGTGGTGTTTGCTGCTCTCTGCATTTCTCTTGAAGCTGACATAGGGAGAAGATCACGTCTACCATGGATCTACCTGCTCTGAACCACATTGTGCCTCTGGGTCTATTCTATTGGTTACTTGCTGGACCCTCATTAGAATGACTCTGGCAAAGGCCTTCCCAATGACACCGAGGAGTGAGGTACTCCGGTAGTTGTTGCAATCCCCACGATTGCCTTTGTTCTTGTATAATGTGATGATGTTTGTGCCACACATATCCTGTGGGACAGAGCCTTCTCTCCAGCAGAGGAGGAGGAGGAGGTAGTGAAGGCATGGAAGTAGGTGGGCTTTTTATACTGGTATTGAGCACAAAAGCAGGGAAGTTATGCTGAACTTTTACAAAGCTCTGATTAGGCCCCAGCTAGAGTATTGCATCCAATGCTGGTCACCACACTTTAGGAAAGATGTGAAGAGATTTACCAGAATGGTTCCAGGGATGGGGGATTTTAGCTACAAGGTTAGGTTGGAGAAGCTGGGGTTGTTCTCCTTGGAGCAAATGAGATTGGAGGGGAGATTTGATAGAGGTGTACAAGATTATGACAGGTTTGGATAATGTAGACAAAGAAAATCTGTTCCTATTAGCTGATGTTACAAGGACTAGGGGGACACAGATTTATAGTTCTGGGCAAAAGATGCAGGGTGGATATGAGAAAGGACTTATTTACGCAGCAAGCGGTAATGACCTAGAACTCGCTGCTAACGAGGGGGGTGGAAGCGGAGATGATCAGTGATTTCAAAAGGAAATTGGATGGGCACTTGTGGGAAATAAACTTACAGGGCTATGGGGATAGAGCTGGGGAATGGGACTGGCTGGATTGCACTATAGAGAGCTGGCATGGACTGGATGGGCCAAATGGCCTCCTTCTGTGCCATAATGACTTCATGCTTTATGACATCCACAAGATTTTTAAATAGTTGGGGTCAAAAATTCAAATTTCTATCATTTTTTGCAATAGAATTTAAAAGAAACTGGAGAAAGGGTTCTCAAACCTTTATTTCAGGTATGTGATGTACTAGTAGAAATATACTACATTAGGAATCCTTCGAGGAGCATGTGCGAATGATAGCAGTGATTATCATGTAAGAGATAGCAGTGGGAATAACAACTTCTGTTCTTGTTTTTCTTTTGCTGGTTAGAAAACAGCAACTGTTTACAAAGAATGAATTTTTTTTCTCTACATTTATTGCTTTTGTTTGTATATATGCAATAAAGAAATTTCTCCTGAACCATATTTGAGGCACAACAATCTTTTTTCACAAAAACTTGGAAACAGCATGAGCAGTGAGTTTTTATGAGGTGATCTTTGTTTGTTTGTGGAAATGAATGCCTATTGAAAATTATATAAGCTGGCAAACTCACAAAATGTTCTGCTTCTGTGCTCTTGGCTCAGGCTGGGAGCGTGCATCAAGAAACTACACATCGTTAGTCTGTAACCTTCTCTGCATTAGAAGGAATCAGTGTTGGCTCAGTGGTACCACTTTTCCATATGAGTCAGAAAGTTGTGGGTTCAAACCCCTCTCCAGAAACTTGAGCATATAATCGAGGTAGGCACTCCAGTGCAATGCTGAGGGGCTTGGCACTGTCTTGCAGTTTGGGAAGTTAAACTGAGGCCTTGGCTACCCTCTCAGGTGAATGGAAAATATCTCATGGCACAATTTCGAAGGGCAGGGGCGTTACTCCCCTGTGTCCTAGCCAACATTTATCCCTCAATCAATATCACTAATCCAAATTATCTGGTCGTTATCACATTACTGAAAAACGACATTTTTGTCGATACACGTGGATACAAAATTGGCTGAGGAATAGGAAGCAGAGAGTAATGGTTAATGGGTATTTTTCGGGCTGGAGGAAGGTTTGTAGTGGAGTTCCCCAGAGGTTGGTATTGGGACACTTGCTTTTCCTGATATATATAAATGATCTAGATCTTGGTGAGCAGGGGACAATTTCAAAGTTAGCGGATGACACAAAACTTGGGAGAATTATAAACTGTGAGGAGGACAGTGTAGAAATTCAGAAGGACATTGACATATTGGTGGAGAGGGCAGATAGGTGGCAGATGAAGTTCAATGCGGAGAAGTATGAGATGATACACTTCGGTATGAAGAACATAGAGAGACAGTATAAAATAAAGGATACTATTCTAAAGGGTGTGCAGGAGCAGACAGACTTGGGTGTACATGTACATAAGTCATTAAAGGTGGCAGGACAGGTAGAGAAAGCTGTTTCTAAAGCCTACAGTATTCTAGGCTTCATTAATAGGGGCATAGAGTACAAGAGCAGGGAGGTTATGATGAACTTATAGAAGACACTGGTTAGACCTCAGCTGGAGTATTGTGTACAGTTCTGGGTGCCACACTATAGGAAGGATGTGAATGCATTGGAGAGAGTGCAGAAGAGGTTTACGAGAATGGTTCCAGGGATAAGACACTTCAGTTATGAGGAAAGACTAGAGAAGTTGGGACTGTTTTCCTTAGAGAGGAGAAGGCTAAGAGGAGACTTGATAGAAGTTTCCAAAATCATGAGGGATCTGGACAGAGTAGATAGAGAGAAACTGTTCCCACTCATAAACGGATCGAGAACCAGGGGGCACAGTTTTAAAGAGTTTTTCAAAAGAAGCAAATGCGAGGTGAGAAAAAACTTTCTCACACAGCGAATAGTTAGGGTTTGGAATGCCCTGCCCGGAAGTGTGGTGGAGGCAGGTTCGATTGAGACATTTAAGAGGGCATTGGATGATTACGTAAATAGAAACAATATGCAAGGTTACGGGGAAAAGGCAGGAGATTGGCACTAAGTTAAAATGCTCAGACAGCCGGTGCAGACACAATGGGCCAAATGGCTTCCTTCTGCACCGTAAAAATTCTATGATTCTGTAATCTTGCACTCATCAGGACAATTCACAAGAATACCGAATGTAAAAGGAACAACAATTTATATTCTATGAGAAGAGAGTACTTGGCAGTTAACTGTCATTGACCATCAATTGGTGCATTCTCCATGGCAATGCCTCTACCAATCAGAGTCCACTTGCCAATCAATCAGCATTCTTTTCTCATATAGTATAAATTGCTGTTCCCTTTACATCTGGCATTCTTGTGAAATATCCTGATGAGTGCAAGATGAAAAGCTTTGACAAAAATGTATTTTTTTTAGCAATACTCAAGTCTGAACTAGCAAACCAACATTATGTGAAGCCTTGCTGTGCACAAATTGTTGCTTCTTTCCTACATTACAGCAGTGACTACACTTAAAAAGTATTTAATTGGCTGTAGAGCACTTTGAGATGTCATGAAGTCGTGAGAGAACCTGTATAAATGCAGGTCTTTCTTTCATCATTTATGAAGCATAATATTTACTTGTAAGGCAGGCAGATAAAGATAGGAACCAGTTGGTGTTGGGGAAATTGGGGATGGAAGGTACCTAAGGGCATAAAAGGTACAAGAAAGGAGGTTAATGGGTGAAAATGCATAAGGGGAATGGGGTGCGATGGTTTGAAAGGGCCCAATGGTAGTTTAGATTCCACTGTGCTGGATCCCTGCAGCATGCTTCCCCACATACTGACATATCCCAGTAACATCCACCTCCCCCCGCAATAACTCTGATTCCCCAATGCCCCAAAACTTCCTCCCTAGTCCTGTGGATCCCAGGACATCCATTGGCTGATTTTACCCTCTATTCTTAGAACATAGGACAATGCCCAGAAACTCATAAGTGTATTTCCAATGCTCCCAGATCTCAAATTCCCTCTCCCAGTGATTCTAGGACTTGCACCAGAATACCCAGAATGTCTCTCTCCTGTATTTTTTTAACCCTAAGACTCCCATCCAGGTCAATGCTCATAAATCAGGGTCTCTGATTATAATAGTTGGGATGGCCCTGTTATATAAAACCTGAGAGAAACACCACAGGGAATCTGCTACTAAATATATAATTGATTGTGAAAGGCCTCAAGGTATTTAACAAACGTAAAGCTGCTTCACCTGCTCATAGTAAGATCCGTGTTTTATTGCTACAAGGACCTGGACAGGCTCAAGCCATGAAAATCTCCTGGATTGCCAGGGGGCTCAGGATGGTATAGATTCTGGGTGGTGAGATACCTGACGGCAGGAGTGGTTTAGTGGCCAATGTGTTTAAAAGCTGATGGCAGCTTGGGGTCTGGTCAGGTAGATGGCAGGGTGCCACTTAAATTCAGCCTCCCTCCTCCCCTCTAGCAGTGACTTCCCACCTTTTCTACCACACACCAATCATCTGATGATTGCAAGCTGCCATGCTGCACCATTCCTGCAACGACAGCAAACCATGGTCCCTGTGCTTAGAAAAAAGCATTGTTTTGGGATATAGATTTACATTGGAACCATTATTTGTTGATTCAGAATTTTGATCGCTTTTAAAAGTTTTCTCTCTAACTTAAAAGTCCTTAACTCACTTGTTTCTGGTTTCTGGTCATGACCAGGAGTGCAGAGTTCCTGAATGTGCAAATGGGACTCCCTAAGGGAGATTTCCCACACTAGCTGAGTAAATCTCAAATATTCAAATGAATGTTCAAGTGCTATTTCAATAATACAGGTTTCTCTAACTCTGAAAAATCCCTTTACTTCTTTAAATCTATTAAGGAAGGAGGGAAATGATTCTATTTCTCAGTTTGTGACCAGACCACCAAAGTGGTGTTGATCAGACTCAACATAATCTCTCCTTATGTGTTGAGTAACTACGTAAAGAAGGATATCGAAGTCGTGGAGAGACTGTGCAAGAGATTCACCAAAATGATCCCAGGGATCAGAGACTTCAATTATATGAGGAGAAACTAGAGAAATTAAGGTTTTCATTAGAACAATGAAGCTAAGATGATATCTAATAGAAGTAGGCTTGGAGTTTGCAAGCCTTTCGCCACTTCCCTTTTTATTATACTTTATCTCATCATGCAAGCACCGAGATATTTTTAAAAAGTGCTGTCCAAAAAAACATATACAAAGTGACAGACTTTTTCCCAAACTGTAGCCCATTCTCAGTGTTAGTATGTGACTATGCAGCTAACTATTCGAATGATGTGATGTGTGATATCCTTGGAAGATGTCAGTATGCCAAGGATATCAAAAATAATAATAATAATGGTATTTTATTCAAGAAACACATTCGCAGCCCAAAAGCTGAACTACAGTGTGACTTACATCGAAAAATTCATATATAGACTAAGTAATCAGCAACTCCTTCGACAGCACCTTCCAAATCCATGACCTCTACCACCTAAAAGGACAGGGGCAGCAGACAGATGGGAGCACCACCACCTGCAAGTTCCCCTCCAAGTCACTCACCATCCTGACTTGGAAATATATCACCGTTCCTTCTTTGTCGCTGGGTCAAAATCCTGGAACTCCCTCCCTAACAGCACTGTGGGTGTACCTACACCACATGGACTGCAGCGGTTCAAGAAGGCAACTCACCACCACCTTCTCAAGGGCAACTAGGGATGGGCAATAAATGCTGTCCCAGCCAGCGAAGCCCACATCCTGTGAACAAATTTTAAAAATGTGCAAACATGTAACAATCATGGAGTAACAAAAATAGACAAACAAATTGAGCTGGTATCAGGGAAGTGGGTGGGATATTAAAAATAGGTAATGTTGAACTAAAATTATATTAAATTTTTTATTTATTTTTTCATGGGGTGAGGGTGTCCCTGGCAAAGCCTGCATTTGTTGCCCGTCCCTAATTACCCTTGAACTGAACATTTCAGAGGGCAGTTAAGAGTCAACCACATTGCTGTGGGTCTGGAGTCACATGTAGGCCAGACCTGGTAAGGACAGATTTCCCTTCCTGAAGGACATTAATGAACCAGATGGGTTTTTATGACAATGAATGATAGCTTCATGGTCACCATTACTGAGACTAGCTTTCAGTTCCACAAGCTGCCATGGTGGGATTTGAACCAGTGTCCTTAAAGCATTAGCCTGGACTTCTGGATTACTAGGCCAATGACATTACTACCGTACCACCATCTGTACCCTAGTTATAAATTACAAATCAATAGACCATTCCTACATTACAGGCACTGAAGAACTTATAAATTTCATCATTTAAGTACTCCAGTAAGGATCTGAACCATGTAAGGAATGGGGCTCCAACTCACGGGGTTGAATTCAGCGGAATTTCTAAATTTCTTGATTGCTCTGAGCATGGTGAGGTAACCAGTTCTGAAATTAGGTAGATTGCACAAGGGATTGTCCAAACTACTCCTCTTGATCGTGGGGTTTCGACTTTCTGACATGAAGGCCATTGTGGGCCTAGGATCAATCTCAGCGTGTGCTCCTTATAGTCTTTCAATCTGGGTGGTTTGTGCGTGTGAGGCCAGTGTGTCACACAGGCACAGTGTATTCAAACAAGGGATGGATATAGCCAGTGTAGATCAACAACAGGTCATGGACAGGGTGTCTGAAAAGGATGAGGGATCTCAGAATGAACATCTGCTTAATTGTATTTTTTTAAATATACTGTCCACTTGGCTTGAATGTGTATACCCAGGATGTTCAAGGCTTTCACCTCTGTTAGGGTGTAATTCCATAACTTTATATCAAGAGACATGTGCTCATGAAGTCTGCTCACATGGTATTTCATTTACAGTATCTCAAATCAATCTCTGGACAGAGGCTGTGGGCAGTTTGGGTCATGTTGGGTCAGGTGGGATCAAGAGTCACTTGGAGCACAGGGTAGAGTGGCGTGCAAAGTGGCAAAACTGATAACTAGTCTGGAGTTACACTGCGCCAATGCAGCACCTAGCTGAATTGTTTGGGTAAGTTATTTTTAAAAAATTTTACTCAATTAAAATTGATGCATGGAACATTATAAAAGTATCTGGCTTTTGGACAACTCTGGCTTTTGGACAGCTGGATTTGAGACACTGTACCTGTAGTTGCATTTAACTACATACTGTTTACCTCACACCATTCATTGAGAGCCTCAAGAATTTCTTGAACCTCACTGACTGCAACTCGGAGCCTAGACAGCATGACTGTCACAACGTCCATGTATTTCCAGCATTTGAGGCCAGAAGAGACAGCATCATTAATTGGAAGTTGCAGTTTGAACGAGAGCCGGGCAGGAGATGCTGTCAAAGACTTCGTGAGGGCTTGGCATTGCCCAGAAGTCAACATGAAGCAGTTCACGATGTAATGGGCAACTTGCTCAGTACATCTTGCTGTTGGATAGCCTTACCTTGGCAAGTCCCTTAAAGTATGCTCCTACATCTGGATTAAGCCAGGCAGCCATCTTGTTACTGGCATGGTTGATGATGTATCTTTTTTTCTTCTACTATTTTCAACCTTTCTGGTGGCCTGCACAGTCACCTGAGTTTGTCAACAATTAAAAAAAAGACAGTGAAAGCCTTTAAATGTGATCCTAATCAAAGAAGTTAAACCTATCATTTTTGGAACATCCAATTATGATTTTAGGACTTAGTAGAAAGTTTGCATTCCTCTTGTTTAAACTAAGCCACAAGGTGTTACGATACCTGTAGAGATCTATAACTTTTAAAAAGAGATTCGAACTTCCAGTTGATAGCTGAAAGAATGACACAAGATTTCACATTTTAAAACTTTTACTGTAACAAAAGACTAAAGTAGTATTGACTAAACACTATTTGCTTTTTGTACTTTAAACTAGAGAGGGCCATTCCCCTTTTTGTACTCAGCATACATCACACTCTCCTCAGAATTACAGTCCTTAGAGCAAACAATCCTCAGTGGCTCCTAGCTTCCAATGGGTTCCTGTATCCCTGCTTCGCTGAGTAGTAACTTTGAATGATTGTCTCCAGATTTCTTCAGTTTTAAGAGTTTCTTAAATCCACCTCCAGCAGTAAAACCTGGTACGATGAATTTTCTTCCGCCTGGTCATACCAGGATGAATGTCCCAGATTTATTAGATGGCTGCAGATTGCGTCTCTTCGACTAGAGATTGTCTCCCTCCTGCATCCAGCTATGGTAGCTCACGAGGCTAAGCAGCCTCTTCTCTCTGCTGACAACACAGAATTCATTGATTTGTAGGGTAGCCTGTAACCAGAACTCAAAAATAGCTTCTTTTGCCCTCTTCCCCATGGTAACATGAAACACGTTGTAGCCTTATATCTAGGAAGAAATGCTAATTAGCTATTCTTGACTCCAACTCCCTTTCATCTGAGAAGTAAATGGACAGTTTACAGCACAGCTGTTTGCAACCCATTACCTACAACATCTTTCTGGGACTTTGGGAGACTCAAAGTTTCCTCATGGTAAATTCAGAGACTACCATTGTTTCCAAGAATAAATACCTTGCATCTTCTTTTCAATCAAACAACCTAAGCTTTCCTTTGATCCCTAACAATCATACCAGTCAGGTATACTGTCAGGCATACTGCAGAACAGGTCACATGACCCTCTTTATTTACCCTACGTTTAAAGACACAGGACAGAATTTTCTATTCTGTAGGCTAAGTCCAGTGGTGGGCAGGGAAATCAACATGATTCCCGCCGTGGGGTAGGCTGGCTGAATGCAGACGATGTTCCTCTTTTCAGTTTATTAATTATGCATCAACGAGGAGCTTGACGAATCTCGTGGTGGGGGGGGCCGGGATTTGCCCGCCCCGCCGTTAGCTCATGGGGTCGAAGGTCCTGGTGTCATATTTAAATAGCATCCAAACAGACATTCACTCACTGTAGGCCAGACGTTCTGTTGCAAAGGGAATCAATGGCACCAAGGAGAACCAGACTGTTAGCACCACATTTTGGCAAAGCTTCCGTGTGGGCTTTCCTCCAGCCGTCCAGGAAAGTGGAGGGTCCTCTTTCCACGGGATGGGAGCAGGAGGTTCTCCCACATGACCACGCCAGCCTGGTCACCAGGAGGTCAGCGCCTGTGGCAAACAAAAAGGGACTGCCCTGCAGTGTCACAAACGGATAAATGGGCTGCTCCACTCTTAATCCCCTACTGGGGAGAGCTCAGCAGACAATGGGATCCTACATAAGCAATGAGATCCTACATAAGAACATATGAAATAGGAGCAGGAGTAGGCCACTCGGCCCTTCGAGCCTGCTCCGTCATTTAATAAGATCATAGCTGATCTAATTTTAACCTCAACTTCACATTCCTGCCTCCCCCGATAACCTTTCACCCCCTTGCTTATCAAAAATTTATCTAGCTCTGCCTTAAAGACATTCAAAGACTGTTTCCACCACCTTCTGAGGAAGAGAATTCCGAAGTCTCACGACCCTCTGTGAGAAAAGGTTTTCCTCATCTCTGTCTTAAATGGGCGACCCCTTATTTTGAAACAGTTTTAGATTGTCACACAAGAGGAAACATCCTCTCCACATCCACCCTGTCAAGACCCCTCAGGATCTTATATGTTTCAATAAAGTCACGTCTTACTCTTCTAAACTCCAGTGGATACAAGCCTAGCTTGTCCAGCCTTTCCTCATAAGACACAACCCACCCATCCCAGGTATTAGTCTGGTAAACCTCTGAACTGCTTCCAATGCATTTACATCCTTCCTTAAATAAGGAGACCAATACTGTACACAGTACTCCAGATTTGGTCTCACCAATGCCCTGTATAACTGAAGCATAGCCTCCCTACTTTTATATTCAATTGCTCTCGCAATAAGTTATAATATTCTATTAGCTTTCCTAATGACATGCTGTACTTGCATACTAACCTTTTGTGATTCATGCACTAGGACACCCAGATCCTCTGCATATCAGAGCTCTGCAATCTCTCACCATTTAGATAATATGCTTGTTTTTTATTCATCCTGCCAAAATTAACAAAACCACCTCTCCACCTTTTCCCAACTTCCTATCCTTCCTAAAAGTTACATACCCTTCAATAATCAGGTCCAAATCTATGCCATCCTGCAGCCACGTCTCTGTAATGGCTATTAGATCGTACTTATTTATCTCTATTTGCACTATCACTTCACCTGTTTTGTTTCAAATGCTACGAGCATTCAGATACAGAGCCTTAAGTTTTGTCTTTTCAGTATTTTTGTAACCTCTAGCCTTATCTGTTGATTTACTCTTAGACTTGTACCCTCTGTCCCTTCCTGTCACGGTCTGTTTATCATTTCCCAATTAATACTTTCCTCTCTTGCCTTGTCTCTACCCTTTGATACACCACATCTGCCCACATTTGATCCCTTGCCCTCGCTATTTAGTTTAAAACCCTCTCTACTTCCCTAGTAATGCAGTTCACAAGAACACTGGTCCCAGCATGGTGCAGGTGTAGACCGTCCCAATGGTACAGCCCCCACTTTGCTGAGTACTGATGCTAGTACCCCACAAACTGGAACCCACTTCTCCCACACCAGTCTTTGAGCCATGTATTCATCTCTTTAATTTAATTTACCCTCTGCCAATTTGCATACGGCTCAGTTAATAATCCAGGGATTATAACCTTTGAGGTTCTGCTTTTTAATTTAGTGCCTAGCTCCTCATACTGGTTATGCAGAATCTCTTTCCTCGTTCTACCCATATCGTTGGTACCCACATGGGCCACAACCACTGGATCCTCCCCTTCCCACTGCAAGTTCCTCTCCAGCTCTGAGTCCCGAACCCTGGCACCGGGCAGGCAACACAGCCGTCTGGACTCTCACTCTTTGCTGCAGAGAACAGTGTCAATCCCCCTCACTATACTGTCCCCTACTACCACTACATTCCCTTTTGTTTCCCCCACTTGAATGGCTTCCTGTGCCACAGTGCCATGGTCAGTTAGCTCATCCACCCTGCAGACCCCAATCTCATCCAAACAAGCTGAGAGAACCTCAAATCTATTGGACAATTGCAGAGACTCACACTCCTGCACTCCTGCCCTCTGGGTCCCCTCACCTGCCTCAGCTACAGTCATGCCATCCTGTCCCAGACCACTGACGAAATTAGAAGACCCTATCCTAAGTGGTGTGACCACCTCCTGGTCCAAAGCATCCAGGTAACGTTCCCCCTCCCTGATGTATCGCAGTGTCTGCAGCTCAGCCTCCAGCTCAATGACTCTAAGCTGAAGTTCCTTGAGCCACAAACACTGCAGACATGCTTGTCTTGGATCATAATGTTATCCAGGAGCTGCCACATGCTGCAGCCTTGACACATCACCTGTCCTGCCAAACCTAATGTGTTTTAATTAATTACTTCATTATATTATTCACTTATTTATTTTGCTTTTTTATATATTTTATTAACTTTACCACCAGTTTGTATACTATTTTAACCCTTAGAACTGGGACAGCCCTTACCCACTTACCCGATACTCACCAAACAGCTAGCTCCTTTCCCTGTAGTAGAGTAAGAACCAATTCCTACAGGGTGAGAAAGATAGAAAAAGTAAGAGGAAACAAACACCTCCTTCCCCCCTTCATCAAACTTCCTCCACTCACCAAACTCTCAGGTATGCACTCAGTTCCTCAGCTGCACTCCTTTGCCTTGGCTACACTAAAGAACCCTGAAGTAATAGCAAATTATATTGGGGCTAGAGAAACCAGATTTAACCAATGAGCTAATTAACTACTCAGTTCTCTCAGCAGAGTGTGTTTATCGGTGTAAGATCTGAATTGCCTGATTTCTCGCCTTCTTCAGAGTCATCCTGTTCCACGCCCTCATCCGAGGAGATGTCTAGTTCCTCAATGTCTTCCTCGAGTAACACGTTCCCCCTTTGCAGTGCAAGATTGTTGGCTGCGCCCTGCACAATGATGATGTGGGACACGCTCTGTGGTGAGTATTGGAGAACCCCGCCTGATCGGCCCAAAAATTTGGAAATTTATCTTCAGGAGGCCAATAGTTTGCTCCATTAAGAATGTTGTGGTGGAATGTGCTGCACTGTATCCCTCCTCAGATGCACTTTGTGGCTGACCAATGGGCGTCATTAACAATGTCTTTACGGGGTACCGCTTATCACCGAGGAGCCACCCTCTAAGCACCGAGGGCCTTCAAAGATCTGTGGCACCTGTTAGTGACTCAAAATGTAAGAGTCCTGAGAGCTCCCTGGGTACCTAGTACAAACATGCTGGATCTGCTTTCTGTAATCACAAATTAGCTGAATATTGAGAGAGTGAAATCCTTTTCTATTAATGAATCTCACAGGCTGCTGCCAGGGAACTCTCAAGGCCACTTCTCTGCAGTCGATGTCACCCTGCATTTGCAGGAAACCTGAGATCGCAGCAAATCCCACAGCTCTGGCAGCCTGGCTTGCTTCATTCATGCAGAACTGCACGTAATGGTGAGCTTTACTGAAAAGGGCATATGTCACCTCCCTTATGCATTTGGATGTCGCCAATTGTGAGATTCTGCAAAGGTCCCCAGTGGAGGGACCCCCTGGCAAAAAAAGTTCAGTGCAGCAGTGACCTTCAAAGCAACCAGCATGGAACACCCTCCAAGTTTTTGCGGTGTGAGTTCCAAGGAGAACGTGGCAAATATGAGCTACCACATCCCTCGACAAGCGAAGGCGTCTGTGGCACTGTCTTTTACTCATCTCCGTGTATGAGCTGCGTCTTCTGTAGGCCCTTGGTCGCGCCAAACGTCTTCATGGATTTTGACCCTTCTCAGGAGCATCTGGGATATCCTTGGGCTCTGATGGCAATTGTTCCTCAGGGCGATGGTCTTCTTGGAGACGTGCCAATTGGCAACGGGCCCTTCCTCCCCTCATTCTATTCATAGCTATCAGGAAGGCAGTATTGCTGCAGCTGCATTCTCCACTCCTTGTATCTGTGAACTGACACAATTGAGCAATTAGTGGTAGTTCCCCTTGAATAGTCTCCCTCCATATCTAAGGCAGGAATCCAGTCTCTAGCCTCCGATTTGTCCTCAATCCGTACATGGCATCCCCAGGCCAGCCCTTGCAGGCTGATTACATGCTGAAGGTTGATATGTCCCTGAGCATCCCCCTCAGACATGACTGTGCATTCTTAATGAGGGTCTTCATTAGGCTCAATAGACCCCTGTGCCATAGCCCTCAGTCACCTATTGTCAGTTCTCCTCCAGTAGCTGAAACAATAACAATCGATACCCAATCCTTGTACTTATGTCATGATTATAAGCATGGTGCCTTGTAAGCCATGACCAGTACAACTGGGAATATTTATGGGGAGGCAGTGGCATAGTCACTGGACTAGTATTCTAGAGATTCAGGGTAATGCTTTGGGGACCTGGGTTTGAATCCCACCACAGCAAATGGTGAAATTTGAATTCAATAAAAATCTGGAATTAAAAGTCTAAGGATGACCATGAACCCATCTGGTTCACTAATGTCCTTTAGGGAAGGGAATCCTTACCTTGTCTGGCCTGCATGTGATTCCAGACCCACAGTAATGCGGTTGACTCCTACAAATTAGGGATGGGCAACAAATGCTGGCCTAGCTGGTGATGTCCCATGAACGAATACATGAAAAGAAATATTGGAGGCTTGTCAGGTCCATTTCGCTTTTGTGCGGCAGGCCCACCTTGAGCAAAGCTCGTTCGTTGTGCTTTAGGCTCGAGAGTCCAGCAGTCAGCTGAGCCATGCTCTCCATGCTTTGAGCAGGAAATTAACAGGGTGCTCCTTCAGTCGGCCCAAAATTGTTGTGCTGAACTCCTCCCACACGCCCTGAGTCCCCTCCGCTATCGATATTTTCAAGCTTGTTCCTCCAACTGCGTCATTCTTCGGTGATTGCGAACACGGTGCTCCTAACGTTTGTACGTGGGACCCAGCTTCCAACCTCCTCCTATCATCCACCAAGTTCCTCCAATCCTCCTCCATAGTCACTGCCTCCTAATTTCCCTTCCTCCTGTCACCATCCAGCCTCCCCTGTTACCCTTAACCTCATCGTTGTTCATGTCGATATTCCTGTTCTCCCACTGAACACTTAAATGTTCATGCTGTTAGGGAGGGAGTTCCAAGATTTTGACCCAGTGACAGTGAAGGAACGGCGATATATTTCCAAGTCAGAATGGTGAGGGGCTTGGAGGGGAACTTCTAGGTGGTGGTGTTCCCATCTATCTGCTGCCCTTGTCCTTCTAGATGGTAGTGGTTGTGGATTTGGAAGGTGCTGTCTAGGGAGCCTTGGTGAATTCCTGCAGTGCATCTTGTAGATGGTACACACTGCTGCTACTGTGCGTCGGTGGTGAAGGGAGTGAATGTTTGTGGATTGAGTGCCAATCGAGTGGGCTGCTTTGTCCTGGATGGTGTTGAGCTTCTTGAGTGTTGTAGGAGCTGCACTCATCCAGGTAAGTGGAGAGTATTCCATCCTGACTTGTGCCTTGTAGATAGTGGACAGGCTTTGGGGAGTCAGGAGGTGAGTTACTCACTGCAGGATTCCTAGCATCTGACTTGTCTTGTAACCACAGTATTTATATGGCTAGTCCAGTTCAGTTTCTGGTCAATGGTAACCCCCCAGGATGTTGATAGTGGTGGATTCAGTGATGGTAATGCCATTGAATGTCAAGGGGCGATGGTTAGATTCTTTCTTGTTGGAGATGGTCATTGCCTGGCAGTTGTGTGGCGTGATTATTACTTTCCACTTGTCAGCCCAAGCCTGGATATTGTCCAGGTCTTGTTGCATTTGGACATAGACTGCTTCAATATCATTGCTCCCGCCCACCATGATTCTTACCGCTGGTGAGAGTGGAAAATTCCAACCACAGTCCTGAAACATAATAATCTTATAAACCTCACAATTGTAACAAAAGATTGTGCAGAATAGTGGCTATAAAGCTCTGTGAGTCATGCTTACACATTGCTGACAGAATTATTACCAAATGCAATTTAGTCAAAAACAAGTAAGAACCAAATAAATGGGTGTGATAGATAAAAAACTGCCACTCCTCCTATTACATGGTAAGATGGTGGTGTCACTGGACTGGTAATCCACAGGCCTAGCCTAATGCTCTGGGAACATCGGCTTGAATCCCACCATGCCAGCTGTTGGAATTTAAATTCAATTCATTAAAGCATTGCTCTAAAAAGACTGGCGGGCAAGCGAAAAGCCTTAGTGCCCTTCGTGTTATCCAGGAAACCTCATCCATGAGGTTTCCTGAAGATTTAAAAAAATAATTAAATACATTTTGTGAGATGCACAAACATGTCCCAGCTCATGTGACACTGTCACATGAGGGCATATGTTTAAATAATGTTTTAGATCCTTTATTCAAAATTTTCATTAACCATTTAATCTCCCTGAGGCAGCTCTGTATATGCGTAAAAAAGCAGAGGCCCTGACTCTCCCTCCTTCCCCCTGCCCGCACAGATAGTGCTACTGGCTTAACTGCCAATGGTGGTGCATAGCCAATCGTGACCCCCCCCCCGCCCAGCCTGCCCGACACAGGTAAGATGCAGCCAGTGCTGGAAATATGCAGCAGGTTTGGCAGCATCTGTGGAGAGAGAAACAGAGTTAACATTACAGGGTGATGAGTTTTCATCAGAACATTTTTTCAATGCTCTTCAAACACTCATCCTTCAGTAGCTGCAAGACTGATTGCAAAACAGGCCTAGAAATTTGGTGCTGCTCGCAAGTGGGTGTGCAAAGGGCGGGGCACACAAGCAGAACTGCATGCATTCTCTGGAGTCTAATTCATTTATGTAAATGGTGAACACTGTGGTCCAAGCACCAATTCTTATGGACACAACTTCCCAGCTTTTGCCAACCTTAACCCTTATGCTCTGTTTTCTGTTTTGTAGCCAGCTTACTTTCTATTCTGCTACTTGCCCTGCCTCCACAGGCCAGATCTTCCCCTCAGCGTTAGCAACTGCAAGCCGTGCCATTTTCCAACTTTGCAATCCCAAACCCATCATGTCCTCCCACTCCCACAATACTTTTGTCTCCATGGGATGTGGGTAGGCAACAGTTGGGTCTGCCGACTCCCGAGGGAGGGACAAAGGTGTGCGGGTTGGCGAGGCAGGCTGGTTAGAAGGCCCGCCTCTGTTCACAAGCACATTGGCCCAGTTCAATTCAGGGTTGTTAGGCCCTCTGGCCCTCACATATCACCCCCTCATTCCCCCATCCACCCTGCATGCCGCCTCCATGCTCTCTCATATGCCATGTCCTCTCCATGACCCCACACATCCCATGCCCCCCTACTATCCCCTCCACCCCCATGCCCCTTCCATACCCCTTACGTTACCAGCATGCAGTATTACAAATCTCTGATTCCTAACTAACCAAACCCACTGACTCGTTATATTTGATCTTAGTCCTTACTCAAACAATGCCCATCACTTGTGTATATTTAACACGTAATCAAAATCAGCTAGTCCCACTTCACCACCTTTTCCCCATAGCTCTGCAATTTTTTTCTCTTCAGATAGTGATCCAATTCCTTTTAATGCTTCGATTGAATCTGCCTCCACTACAGTCTCAGGCAGTCCATTCTAGATCTTAACCACTCACTGAGTAACAGGATTTTCCTCATGTTGCCTTTGTTTCTTTTGCCAATCACCTTAAATCTGTGTCCTTTCTGGACACTTCAACCAGTGTAAACAGTGTTTCACTATCAACTCTGTCCAGACCCCTCATGATTTTGGACACCTCTATCAAATCTCCTCTCAACTTTCTCTTCTCTAAGGAAAACAAACAACCCCAGCTTCTTCAATCTATCCACATCATGGAAGTCCCTCATGGGAGGACTAACCACTGCACAGTCCTTGTGGAAACAAAGATCCATCCTCACATTGAAGATACCCTCCATCGTGTTTTGTGGCACGACCACCGTGCTAAATGAGATAGATTTTGAATAGATCTAGCAACTCAAGACTGGGCATCCATGAGGTGCTGTGGGCCATCAGCAGCAGCAGAATTGTAACCTCATGGCCCAGCATATCCCCCACTCTACTATTACCATCAAGCTGGGGGATCAACCCTGGTTCAATGCAGAGTGCAGGAGGGCATGCCAGGCTCAGCACCAGACATACCTAAAAATGAGGTGTCAACCTGGTGAAGCTACAACACAGGGGTACTTGCGTGCCAAACAGCATAAGCAGCAAGTGATAGACAGAGCTAAGCAATTCCACAACCAACAGATCAGATCTAAGCTCTGCAGTCCTGCCACATCCAGTTGTGAATGGCAGTGGACAATTAAACAACTCACTGGAGGAGGAGGCTTCACAAATATCCCCATCCTCAGTGACAGAGGAGCCCAGCACATCAGTGCAAAAGATAAGGCTGAAGCATTTGCAACAATCTTCAGCCAGAAGTGCCGAGTGGATGATTCACCTCGGCCTCCTCTGGAAGTCCCCAGCATCACAGGTGCCAGTCTTCAGCCAATTCGATTCACTCCATGTGATATCAAGAAACGGCTGAAGGCACTGGATACTGCAAAGACTATGGGGCCTGACAACATTCCGGCAATGGCACTGAAGACTTGTGCTCCAGAACTTGCTGCGCCCCTAGCCAAGCTGTTCCAGTACAGCTACAACACTGGCATCTACCCAGCAATGTGGAAAATTACCCAGGTATGTCCTGCACACAAAAAGCAGGACAAATCCAACCCAGCCAGTTACCACCACATCAGTCTACTCTCGGTCATCAGTAAAGTGATGGAAGGGGTCATCAACAGTGCTATCAAGCAGCACTTGCTTAGCAATAACCTGCTCACTGATGCCCAGTTTGGGTCCCGCCAGGGCAACTCAGCTCCCGACATCATTACATTAATTCAAACGTGGACGAAGGAGCTGAACTCCCGAGGCGAGGTGAGAGTGACTGCCCTTGACATCAAGGCCGCATTTGACCAAGTGTGGCATCAAGGAGCCCTAGCAAAACTGGAGTCAATGGGAATCAGGGCAAAAACTCTCCGCTGGTTGGAGTCATACCTAGCACAAAGGAAGATGGTTGTGGTTGTTGGAGGTCAATCATCTCAGCTCCAGGACATCACTGCAGGAGTTCCTCAGGGTAGTGTCCTCGGCCCAACCATCTTCAGCTGCTTCATCAATGACCTTCCTTCCATCACAAGGGATGAAGTGAGGATGTTTGCTGATGATTGCACAATGTTCAGCACCATTTGCGACTCCTCAGATACTGTAGCAGTCTGTGTCCAAATGCAGCAAGACCTGGACAATATCCAGGCATGGGCTGACAAGCGGCAAGTAATATTCGCGCCACACAAGTGCCAGGAAATGATCATCTTCAAGAAGAGAGAATCTAACCATCGCCCCTTGACATTCAATGGCATTATCATCACTGAATCCCCCACCATCAATATCTTAGGGCTTACCATTGACCAGAAACTGAATTGGACTAGCCATATAAATACTGTGGCTACAATAGTGGGTCCAACAAGGCACAGTGCAGTGCTGGACCTAATTCTGGGGAATGAAGCCGGACAGGTGGCTGAGGTGGTGGTGGGGGAGCATTTTAGTGATAGTGACCACAATATGGTACAATTTAAGCTTATTATGGACAAAGAAATAGACAAGTTGCAAAAAAATGTTTTGGATTGGGAGACAGTGGATTTTAGTAAAATAAGGCAGGATCTGGCCAAGGTAGACTGGGAACAGTTACATGTGGGGAAATCTACAGAAGAACAATGGGGGGTGTTCAAAAAGGAAATGGGGAGGGTACAGGCTCAACATGTTCCCTCCAGGGTGATAGGAAGGTGTAACAAGCCCAGAGAACCATGGATGACCAGAGATATTCAGGATACGATGAGAAGGATAAGAAAGGCTTTTAGCAGGTACAATGGGAGCAAATCAGCAGAGGCATTAGTGGATTACAGAAAGTGCAGGGTGGAGCTTAAGAAAGCAATTAGGAGAGCAAAGAGGGGATATGAGAAAGCTCTGATAAAAGTAGGGAAAATCGCAAGATATTCTATAACCATATAAATGGGAAGAGGATAACCAGGGAAAGGGTAGGGCCCATAAGGGACCAAGGGGGCAATCTATGGGTGGAGCCAGATGACATCGATAGAGTGTTGAACGAATACTTCACATCCATCTTCACCCAAGAGAATGAGGAAGAAGGTATGGAACTCGGGGAGAGAGACTGAGAGGTTCTTGAGCAAATTGATATGGGGAGTGACAAGGTATTGGAGGTGTTGGCAGGCTTAAAAGTGTACAAATCTCCAGGTCCGGATTATTTATGCCCCAGACTGCTGAGGGAGGCAAGGGAGGAGATCGCAGGGGCTCTGACCCAAATTTTCAATTCCTCTCTGGCCACGGGGGAGGTGCCAGAGGACTGGAGAACAGCTAATGTGGTTCCGCTATTTAAGAAGGGTTGTGGAGATAAGCCAGGGAACTACAGGTCAGTGAGTCTCACGTCAGTGGGAGGGAAACTATTGGAGAAAATTCTGAAGGAGAGAATCTATCTCCACTTGGAGAGGCAAGGTTTGATCAGGGATAGTCAGCATAGCTTTTCAGAGGGAGGTCATGCCTAACAAATTTGATTGAATTTTTTGAGGAGGTGACCAGGTGTGTAGATGAGGGTAGTGCAGTTGATGTAGTTTATATGGATTTCAGCAAAGCCTTTGACAAGGGCCCACATGGGAGACTTATAAAGAAGGCAAAGGCACATGGGATACAGGGTAATTTAATAAGGTGGATTCAAAATTGGCTTAGTTGTAGGAGACAGAGGGTGACGGCAAAAGGATGCCTTAGTGACTGGAAGCCCGTGTCCAGTGGCGTACCACAGGGATCTGTGCTGGGTTCCCTATTATTCATCATTTATATAAACAACATAGGTGACTGTGTTGGGGGGTAGGATTAGTAAGTTTGTGGATGACACAAAGATTGGCCGGGTGGTTAACAGTGAGGTTGAGTGTCTTGGGCTACAGGAAGATATGGACGGGATGGTCAAATGGGTAGATAAGTGGCAGATGGAATTTAACCCTGAAAAGTGTGAGGTGATACACTTTGGGAGGAGTAATTTGACAAAGATGTATTCAATGAACGGCATGAGACTAGGAAGTTCTGAGGAACAAAGGGACATTGGTGTGTGTGTCCATAGATCTCTGAAGGCGGAGGGGCATGTTAGTGGGGTGGTGAAAAAGGCATATGGGACACTTGCCTTTATCAATCGAGGCATAGATTACAAAAGTAGGGAGGTCATGTTGGAGTGGTGTAGAACTTTGGTGAGGCCACAGCTGGAGTAATGTGTGCAGTTCTGGTCACCACATTATAGGAAGGATGTGATTGCACTGGAGGGCGTGCAGAGGAGATTCCCCAGGATGTTGCCTGGGATGAAACATTTAAGTTATGAAGAGAGGTTGGATAGACTTGGGTTGTTTTCGTTGGAACAGAGAAGACTGAGGGGCGACCTGATCGAGGTGTACAAGATTATGAGGGGCATGGACAGTGTGGATAGGGAGCAGCTGTTCCCCTTAGTTGAAGGGTCAGTCATGAGGGGGCACAAGTTCAAGATGAGGGGCAGGAGGTTTAGGGGGGATGTGAGGAAAAACCTTTTTACCCAAAGGGTGGTGATGGTCTGGAATGTGCTGCCTGGGAGGGTGGTGGAGACAGGTTGCTTCACATCCTTTAAAAAGTACCTGGATGAGCACTTGGCATGTCATAACATTCAAGGCTATGGGCCAAGTGTTGGTAAATGGGATTAGATAGGTAGGTCAGGTGTTTCTCACGTGTCAGTGCAGACTCGATGGGCCGAAGGGCCTCTTCTGCACTGTGTGATTCTGTGAATAGCAGGTCAGAAGCTAGGAATTCTGCAGTGAGTAACTCACCTCCTGACTCCCCAAAGCCTGTCCACCATCTGCAAGGCACAAGTCAGGAGTGTGATGGAATACTCCCTGCTTGCCTGGATGAGTGCAGCTCCCACAACACTCAAGAAGCTCGACACCATCCAGGACAAAGCAGCACCCCATCCACCACCTTAAAAATTCACTCCCTCCACCACTGACGCACAGTGGCAGGAGTGTCTATCATCTATAAGATGTACTACAGCAATTCACCAAGGCTCGTTCACAGCGCCTTCCAATCTACCATTATCCTTTTCACAGTTAACGATACTTCCAAGTTTTGAATCATATGCAATTTATTTTTGAAAATTTTGCACTTTATGTTATCTTATGGCAATTGTACCATTTCCATGCCCCCGGCCTACCCCCACATCTTAAAGATTGAAAGTCCCATCGTCAGCCCCATTTATCCTTTGCGTTTGGGACCTTGGTCCCACTCCATTTCAGGTGGAGCCTGTCCCATCTGTACAGTTCCTTTCTGTCCCAGCACTGGTGATAGTGGTCCATGAAATAGAACTCATCTTTTGCACACCAGTCCTTCAAGCATGCATTGACCTTCCTGATCTGCTTATCACTGTGCCAATTATCATATGGCACATGTGGCAATTCTGAGACTCTGAGGTCCTTTTTTTTAAACTTAGTTCCTAACTTCTGATATTCCTTTAGCAGGGCCATCTCCTTTTGTTTCCTTCCATCATTGGTCCCAATATGGACCATACAACTGGATATTTCTCCCTCCCTCTTCAAGTTCCTCTCCAGTTGCTCCAAGATATGCTTTACCTTCGCACTAGGTAGGCAACACAAGAACATAAGAGATAGGAGCAGCAGTAGACCATATGGCTCATCAAACCTGCTCCGCCATGCAATACGATCACAGCTGATTTGGGCATCAACTCCACCTTCCCCCCCAAATCCCTCGATTCCTTGAGAGACCAAAAATCTGTCGATCCCAGTCTTAAAATATAGTCAATGATGGAGCATCCACAACCCTCTAGAGTAGAGAAGTGGGGATGTTTGCTGATGATTTCACAATGTTCAGCACCATTTGTGACTCTTCAGATACTGAAGCAGTCCATGTCCAAATGCAGCAAGACCTGGATACTATCCAGGCTTGGGCTGACAAGTGGCAAGTAGGATTTGCGCCACACAAGTGCCAGACAATGACCATCTCCAACAAGAGACAAACCATCGCCCATTGACTTTCAATGGCATTACCATCACTGAATCCCCCAGTATCAACATTTAGAATGAATAAAATGTTAATCAGGAGAAAGAAATTAGAGTATGAGAGGAAGCCAACTAGAAATGTAAAAACGGATAGCAAGAGTTTCGACAGTGTTTAAAAAGGAAAAGAGTAAGTAAAGTGAGTGTTGGTCCTCCAGAGTTAGAATAGGGAGTTAATAGTAGATAATAAGGAATGGCAGAAGAAATGAACAAATATTTTGCTTCTGTCTTCAGTATAGAGGATACAAAAAACATTCCAGTAATAGCTGTATATTAGGAGGTGGAAGGGAGAGGAGAACTTGGTGAAATTGAAACCACTGGGGAAATGGTACTGAGCAAACTGATGGAGCTGTGGACTGACAAGTCACCAGGTCCCAAAGGCCTACATCCTAGGGTCTTAAAAGAGGTGGCTAATGAGGTAGTCGATGCGCTGGTATTAATTTTCCAAAATTCACTAGATTCTGGAAAGATTCCATCAGACTAGAAAGTAGCAAATATAACACCTCTATTCAAGAAGGGAGGGAGGCAGAAAACAGGAAACTATAGGCCAATTAGCCTGACGTCTGTCGTGGGGAAGTTGTTAGAATCGATCATTAAGGAGGTTATAGCTGGGATTTGGAGAAACTCAAGGTAATCGGGAAGAGTCGGCATGGTTTTGTGAAAGGGAAATCATGTTTAACCAATTCATTAGAGTTATTTGAAGGAGTAACATGTGCCGTGGATACAGGGTCATCTGTAGACATACTGTACTTGGATTTCCAGAAGGCATTTGATAAGATGCCTCATCATTTTATTACAGAAAATAAAAGGACGGTAATATATTAGCATGGATAGAAGATTGGCTGGCTGGCAGAAAACAGAGTTTGCAGAAATGGGTCCTTTTCTGATTGGCAGGATGTGACAAGTGGAGTCCCACAGGGGTCTGTGCTGGGGCCTCAACTCTTTATGATTTATATCAATGGCTTAGATGAGGGGAGTGAAGACATGGTAGCTACATTTGCAGATGACACAAAGATAGGTAGGAAAGTATGTTGTGCAGAGGACATGAGGAGGTTGCAGATGGATATAGGTAGATTGAGTGAGTGGGCAAGATCTGACAAATGGAGTTTAATGTGGGAAAATGTGAAGTTGTTTACTTTGGCAAGAAGAACAAAAAAGCAGAGAATTACTAAAATGGAGAACGACTGCAGAATTCTGAGGTGCAGAGGGATCTGGGTGTTCAAGTACATGAGTCGCAAAAAGTTAGTATGCAGGTACAGCAAGTAATTAAGAAGGCCAAAGGAATGCTATCCTTTATTAGAGAGGAATTGAACATAAAAGTAAGGATGTTATGCTTCGGTTATACAGGGCGTTGGTGAAACTGCACCTTAAATGCTGTGTGCAGTTTTGGTCTCCTTATTTAAGGAAGGATGTAAATGCATTGGAGACTATTCATAGGAGGTTTACTAGATTGATACCTGGAATTGGCAGGTTATCTTATGGTGAAAGATTGGACAAACTGGGCTTCTTTCCACTAGAGTTTAGAAGAGTGAGGGGTGATTTGAATAAAGTATATAAGATTCTGAACGGCCTTGACAAGGTGGACGTGGAAA
Organism: Carcharodon carcharias; assembly: GCF_017639515.1. Classification (NCBI taxonomy): domain Eukaryota; kingdom Metazoa; phylum Chordata; class Chondrichthyes; order Lamniformes; family Lamnidae; genus Carcharodon; species Carcharodon carcharias. The sequence continues at coordinate 7,013,658 of NC_054507.1, read as the reverse complement.
GAAGGTTTCCTCTTGTGGGTGAATCCAGAACTAGGGGGCACTGTTTTAAAATTAGGAGTCACCCTTTTAGGACAGAGATGAGGAGAAATTTTCTCTCAGAGGGTTGTGGGAATTTGGAACTCTCTGCCTCAGAAGGCGGTGGAGATGGGGTCATTGAATATTTTTAAAGCAGAGGTAGATAGATTCTTGTTAGGCAAGGAAATCAAAGGTTATCAGCGTTAGATGGGAATGTGGAAATGAAAACACAAACAGATCAGCCAGGATCCTTATTGAATGGCGGAGCAGGCTCGAGGGGCCAAATGTCCTGTTCCTATTTCTTATAAGAACATCCTGGGGGTTACCATTGACCAGAAACTGAACTGGACTAGCCATATAAATACTGTGACTACAAGAGCAGGTCAGAGGCTAGGAATCCTGTGACGAGTAACTCACCTCCTGACTCCCCAAAGCCTGTCCACAATCTACAAGGCACAAGTCTGGAGTGTGATGGAATACTCTCCACGTGCCTGGACGAGTGCAGCTCCAACAACACTCAAGAAGCTCGACACCTCCAGGACAAAGCAGCCCCGCTTGATTGGCACCCCATCCACTAACATTCACTCCCTCCACCACTGATGCACAGCAGCAACAGTGTGTGTACCATCTACAAGATGCACTGCAGGAACTCACCAAGACCCCTTCAACAGCACCTTCCAAACCAGTGACCTCTACCATCTAGAAGGACAAGGGTAGCAGATACATGGGAACACCACCACCTGGAAGTTCCCCTCCAAGTCACTCACCATCCTGACTTGGAAATATATCGCCGTTCCTTCACTGTCACTGGGTCAAAATCCTGGAACTCCCTTCCTAACAGCACTGTGGGTGTACCTACACCACATGGACTGCAGCGGTTCAAGAAGGCAGCTCACCACCACCACCTCAAGGGGCAATTAGGGATGGGCCATTAAAAAATACTGATGTTAAACCGACTGGTCTCTCGTTTCCAGGTTTTGTTCTAACTCCCTTTCTGTAGCACAGACACCGCAGTCCTCTGGCATGACAGCTTCTCTATGGAACATTTAGCCACAGCACATATAGAAAGTGAAGAGGGTTGGGAGCGCTCCAAAATGTTCGTCTATCTCACTATTAGTAATGCTGTACTAACTCGAACACTGCCAAATGTTGACAGCTGTCACTCACGGACGCGCTGTCCCGTCACCATGGAGCTTCGCTCCCTCGCTGCGCGCGCACCTCCCGGCGGTTACGTCGACATCCCGCGACAGAGGCCGCGCGACTCCGGCAGCTAAACCCCACCCCCTCTCCACTCTCATTGGCCTGTCCGCCGGCACCGGCCCTCCGCACTGCGGACTCTGTTTGGCTGAGGACCGCTGTCAATCAAACCCGTGGCGGCGGAGTTTCCGCTTCCCGCAGTCAAGTTTGGGCTGCAGGTGCGTCATCTAGTTACTGAGGGTGAGACAGGCTTTGCCGGCAGCTTAAAGGGAATTTCCTTCAGCAAAGGCCAGGTAGGCTGACTGGTCAACTTGTCTGCGTGTGACTGCAAACTCTTTCTGTCACAGGGCGGGGGAGGGAGGAGGAGAAGAATAAGAGGGAGGCTTCCCAACTTCAAACTGTCAAATCCAGCACCAAAGCATGGCAGCTAAAACTAACAGCAACTGCAGCCAATCCTGAACTTGTGACAAACAGGCCGTGCTGAAGTCAATGGCCAGTTCTGTATTTGCTTAGTGGCTGGAGATTTCTGTGTCTTATTAAAGTCTGGGATGACACTGTCCAAGAATGAGATACAATCCTCCCCTCTTGTCCACCTAATGATTACATCAAACTCTGCGAATTGAGAGGGTTCCCCCCCTCCTCTCTTTAGCATCCACTTAACACCCATTAAGCATTCCCAGGTCAGGTACAGCACTGTAGGTAGGTAGACACAATGTAGACTGATTTCTGTGTCTCTAATTCTGAGCCCAGGCTGGTCAGAAACCATCAGCTGATAGTTCAATTTCTCCCACAGCACACTGTATCTGATCTGACTTTGAGCCAGATGGATCAATAAAGTATTGCAGCAATTGCTGCTGACAAGTCAGTCCTGCTCTTGATTTATATTTTCAGATAATTGACTTGAGCCTAATGACTGAAAGTGCCTGGGGCAGTCGTACTTCTAAACGGTCCAGTCAGCTAGTCTGTGAATTGAAAGAGTATTTATTGCTCAGTACAGTTTTGTTATGAGTCAGAAGGTTGAGTTCAAGCCCTGATTCAGGACATAATACTGTATAGGCTGAGAGTTCTGCAATGTTGGGAGATGCTGTCTTTCAAATGCGGTACTGTCTGTTTCAATATTTCAGGGATGTTAAAAACCCCATGACATTATTTGAATAGCAGCAGGGAGATTTTGGCCAACATTCATCCCTTGGTGGGTACCTATCATTTGCCTTGTGGAAAATTAGCTGCTAACTTCAGATGGATGTATTGATAGCAAAGTGCTTTGCAGAACTCAAGGGCATGAGAAGGTCCTATTTAGATACAATAGCACTGAACACAAATCTCTTCATCACTGCAAATTGAAGTTTGTTTGGAAACCTGTTGATGGTCGGAGCTCTGATTTTGGTAGCAGCATATGTGCCTTCAACAACAGCTCAGAGCTTACCTTTATGCAAATACAAACAGCCTCCTCTGGCAGTATTGTCCACTGTTATTTTCTGGGTCACAAGCAGAGTACTTCAACCACCACCATCTCTAGCTAGCAGTATGCTTGTGCAGATGGTTACAAGACTCGGCAGTACATGAAGTGTCTGTTCAAAAACACTTCATCTCCCTCACAGTGAACCCTAATGAGAGCTGCTGTTAGCAAATGATGAGACAGACATAGTTATGTTTTCGAGTCACTGTCAGATGTCAAAAGACTATCGGGCTGCTCAGAAGCTTTACTTCAAGCTGTGTCCACCTTGTCTACTAAAGTGTTGTAATTGATTTACGCTTTGTCTCACTACTGAGGGAAGTAGCTGGGCTTTTGCCGTTTCCTTGTCTGTGTGTGTCTATAGGGAATCCATGTCTTAAACCGAATTTGTGATTCTAAGTTTTGAGACTTTGTTGAGAAATCTTGAATGAATTTCAAACCTTTATTTTCTTGTTTTAAGTCAATCTGCCAGTTTCTGTATGGGTCTGGTAATTGTACTTATTGTCCTTTTGCTTCTATCTATTAAGTAACCTGTACATCACTGTTTTTAATTCATTCTCAAGATATTGGTATCACTGACAGTGGGAATCTTTCAAGTATGAGATGGCTAAAGAACAAGATGAATATATTCCTACTGGCCATGAATAAACAGATTAAAACTAAACTGGAACTTGAAAGGGAGGCATATGGTCAATCCAGGGCCAAAATGCAAAACAAAATCAGGCAAAATAAAGCAAGTGGAAAGTTTGTAAGCAATGGAGAGAATTTGTATTTATGATAGCATCTTTCACAACCTTAGGGCATCTGAAAATGGTTCTTTGTTGAAGTACTTTTGAACTGTAGACACTGCAATGCAGGGAAATGTGGCAGCCAATTTGTTCACAGCATTGAATTAAATAACCAGAAAATCTAAGTTTGAGGTGTTAGGTGAGGGATAGATCAAACAGCTGGTACAGGCATAATGGGGAAAATGTCCTCTGCTGTATCATTCTATGATACATGCAGGCCAGTAAGCCACTATAGCTAAAAGCAAAATACTGCAGATGTTGGAAATCTGAAACAAAAACAAAAATTGCTGGAAAAACTCAGCAGGTCTGACAACTCTGTCTTTCTCTCCACAGATGCTAACGTTTCGAGTCCGTATGACTCTTCAGAACTATATAGAAGTAAAAATGTGGTGAAATGCATACTTTTCAGTATGAAACAGTATACATTTCGTCACATTTTTACTTCTCTTTAGTTCTGAAGAAGTCATACGGACTCGAAACGTTAACTCTGTCTTTCTCTCCACAGATGCTGTCAGACCTGCTGAGCTTTTCCAGCAATTTTTGTTTTTGCGCCAGTATAACTACTCTGCTCCCTTCAAAGTAGCACCATGGGATCTTTTACACCCACCTGAGAGACAGACCTTGGTTTATTGTCTCATCCAAAAGATGGCCCTTCTGGCCGTGTAGCACTCCCTCAGTAATGCACTGAAGTGTCAGCCTGGACTTTCTGCTCAATTCTTGAGTGGGGGTTAAATCCAGGACCTTCTAACTCAGACAAGTGTGTGGTCTGTAAGCCAAAGCTCCTGCCAAAGAGAGATTCAAAGGGCTAAGAGGGAATATGAAGAAGGCTAGGAGATAGGAAAGGAAATAGGGCAGATAGGACCACTTGGAAATCAAGTGGAAAATCTATTAGACGATAAAGATATTTCAGGACATCAATTTTAATTTTACAGAAATAATAGAAAGGAGAACGTAGGTACCCTGGAGTAGAATGTGAAAATTAATTGATTCCGGAAATATTAAAAAGATCAGTCACTGGGTCCTGTTCACTGCACCCTGGGCTTATAAAAGAAGACAGAAGAGAGAGCAGTGACTTTGGTCACAATTGATCAATCCTTAAATATTTAAATAGTGCAGGGACTGTAACATCTCCATTCAAGACAGGAAAGAAGAATAAACTGGGTAATGATAGGTAAATTCTTCAAATCCATGAATCAAGATCAAATTAGTGAGATTTAGAAATTAATGGGTTTGTCAGTCAGCACGGTATTGGTAAAGCACATTGCATTTGACAAATTAATATCTATATACATATTTTAGGAAGGTGTGTATGCAGATTTTCAGAAAGCGCCTGTTGAGTTGTTTCCCAGGATGCTTGTTTTAAAGAAAAAATAAAGCCAATGTCATAAGGGTAGAGGTTGCAGCAGTGATAGGAGCTTGTTTGGTAGATGGGCGGCAGAATTTGGGTTAACAAGTGTTGCTCAAATTGCAGGAGAGCAGAAAATGAGGTACCCAGGGGTCAGTGCTCGGTTCACTTTGACCCTTAAGGTATGTATTCCTTTGTATAGGGGCTCAGCAAATAGGACTTTGAAAGATTTCAGGAAACGGACAGGTTGGTGGAATGGATAACAGGTGGCAAATGGAATTTAATGCAGAGAAGTGTGAGGGACTACATTTTGGAAGGAATGGAAATATATGCTCAATTGTAAGGCACTGAAAGATATTCCGGCCAGAGAGACTTAGTTCGAATATGTAATCCCTTGAAAACGAAGGTAGATAAAACCAAAAATAAGGTTTTGAGTTGTATAAATAAGACCATATAGCACACGATGAAGGAAGTAATATACATTTTTACATGTGACTTGTTCGGCCACAATTGGAGTACTGTGTGCAGTCCTGGGGCTCCCGTTGGAGTAAGGATATTAAATACGTATGGAAAAAGAAAGTGAAGATTCACTTTATTGACACCAGGGATGTGAGGGAAGAGTTATGAAGAAAGGCTTGAAAAATAAAAGTTTTCAACTGGAACAAAGAAGAGATTTTCTAAAGGTATGGAAGGTTTTGAGAAGTGTGTGAGTGAAAGATTGTTTCCACTGGTTGGTGAATCAATGACAAGGGGGCACAGACTGAGGATTTAGAAGGATGAAGGGGCAAGTGAGATGAAGGTGTTTTCACACAGGGGTTATTAGAACAGGGACTGTTTTACCACAAGAGGATACGGAAGCCGAGATTGAAACACCATTTAAAACAGGAATCAATTATAAAGATTCAAAATAGAGAATATATAAGAAGTGAAGGGAAATGGGGTTAGAATAGACAGCACCAGAGAAAGAGGATGGGTTCAATATATTGAGAATATGGATAATAATGTAGAGAATGGAACTTTGGTACTTTGTGCTTGGTGTCAGCATCATTTGCCACAAGTAAGGTACAGCATGAGTTACATGAGTTAAGGTGAACTGTACACTGCTCCAGCATTACTTTGAACTCTGTCTGACAAGAGGCACTTGTCAGTATAACATTTCAATGCCCTCAATCATACATTCTTCTGCTGTCCAAACAGATTGCCTGCCTGTTTAATGCTGAATTCTGTACTGGTGCTGTGGCCTTGTCCACTAAAACTCCCATCGAGTCCAGTGGACCTAATTTCACTTAGCAACCTTGTAGCTGTCAGGGAGGAAATTTGAGCAGAAATAAAATCCGCAGTGTGACTGGGATTTCAGTATTTGTGAGGGAGACAGTGGCATAATGGTAATGTCACTGGATTAGTAATTCAGAGTCCCAGGCGCTATCCAGGCTTGGGCTAACAAGTGACAAGTAAGGTTCATACCACACAAGCAACAGACAATAATCATCTCCGACAAGAGAGAATCTAACCATCGCCCTTGAATAATTGATGAATCCCCCACTATCAACATTCTGGGGGTTACCATTGACCAGAAAATGAACTGGGCCAGCCATATAAATACTGTGGCTAGAAGAGCAGGTCAGAACTGGGAATTCTGAGGTGAGTAACTCACCTCCTGACTCCCCAAAGCCTGTCCACCATCTACAAGGCACAAGTCAGGAGTGTGGTGGAACACTCTGCACTTGCCTGGATGAGTGTAGGTCCAACAACACTTATGGAAGCTTGACACCATCCAGGATAAAACTGCCCGCTTGATCTTCACCCTTTCTACCAACTTAAACATTTACTTCCTCCACCACCAACGTGGCAGTAGTGTGTACTCTATACAAAATGCACTGCAGCAACTCGCCAAGACTCCAAAAAAAAACTATCAGCAGAGATAAAGTATTGGCAAAACTTGAGGCACTAAAATCTTACAAATCCCTGGTACCTAATGGCCTGCACCCTAGGGTTCTAAAAGAGATAGCTGCAGAGATAGGGGAGATACTGGCTATGACTTTCCAAAATTCGTTCGATTCAGGAACAGTCCCATTTGAATGGAAGTTTACATATGTTGCACTTTTCAAGAAAGGAGGGAGGGAGAAAATGGGGAACTACAGGCCTGTTTGCCAAGCAACAGTTGTTAGGAAAATGCTAGAATCTATTATTAAGGAAGTCTTGACAGTCCACTTAGAAAAGCATAGTATGATTAGGACAAATCAACGTGGTTTTAGTAAAGGGAAATCCTGTTTGACAAATTTATTGGAGCTTTTTTGATAATATAACTAGTAGGGTAGATAATGGGGAACCAGTAGATGTAGTATACTTGGATTTCCAAAAGGCTTTTGATAAGGTGCTACACAAAATGTTAATAGGCAAGATAAGGGCTCCTGGAGTTTGGGGTAGTGTATTAGCATGAGTAGAAAATTGGTTAACAGATAGAAAGTGGAGAGTGGGCATCAACAGAGCTTTTTGAAGTGAATAAAGGAGAGCCGCAAGGATCAGTGCTGGGGCCTCAGCTATTTACAATCTGTATTAATGAAGAGACAGAAAGTAATGTATCAAAGTTTGCTAGATGGAAGGTAAGCTGCAGGGAGGACATGGAGAGGCTGCAAAGATATACAGACAGGTTATGTGAGTGGGCAGTGAGATGGCAGATGGATTATAATGTGGGGAAGTGTGAAGTTATTCACTTTGATTCTAAGAATAGAAAAGCAGAATATTTTTTAAAAGGTGAGAAACTTGTAAACGTTGGTGTTCAGAGAGACTTGGGTATACTCGTACAAGGAACACAAAGTTAGCTTGCAGGTGCAGATGTGGGGAGCAGGCAAGAAAATGGAGTTGAAGCTCAGGACCAGCCATGATCATATTGAATGGCGGAGCAGGCTTGATGGGCTGTGTGGTCTACTCCTGCTCCTATTTCTTATGTTCTTATGACAGCCCCTTCCACACCCATGACCTCTGCCACCTCGAAGGATAAGGGCAGCAGCCACATGGGAACACCACCACCTGGAAGTTCCCCTCCAAGTCACTCACCATCCTGACTTTGAGCAGGAGTAGACCCCACAGCCCATCAAGCCTGCTCTGTCATTCAATATGATCGTGGCTGATCTTCCTATCCACTCCCCATATCTGCACCTGTATGCTAACTTGCTGTGTTCCTAGTACGAGCACACCCAAGTTGCTGGGTCAAAATCCTGGAACTCCCTCCCTAACAGCACTGTGGGTGTACCTACACCATATAGACTGCAGCGGTTCAAGAAGGCAGCTCACCCCCACCTTCTCAAGGGCAGTTAACGATGGACAATAAATGCTGGCCCAGCCAGCGAAGCCCACATCCTGTGAACGAATAAAACAAATCTGCGCTGTAGGATTTGTTCATTTTGGTCTTTGTAAAATATAATGGTGGCTGTCAAGAATTTGAATGCTCAGTCTGCTCAAATTCGGGGAAAACAAACAGCCATATGATTATGGATCCTGCCCTTTGTTTACTCAAAATGTTGCTGTAATATAAATCATCTAATTTTGTATACACGGGGATGTTAGAAATTACTTCTGAATGATGATGAAATAAGCATAATTCAGCTGCCCAGTGCAATCATCATTTCCTGTGCTTTAAAGAGCTGAGATGTAATGAATTTGGCCATGGGATTTGTAAACCACCAAGATTGATCAATATACCAGTTAAATGATCCACCACATCAATGAAGCTCGCTTAACTGGGATTGTATTCAAAATCCAAGTGTCACTTCTCAACCCAATATCTTGGCTCAGACTTGCTCGGAATTTGGCCCGGGTTTAAGAACTCCAGATCTAGACCTCTCAGCTAATTAGATCTAAAGGATTAAGGCTGTGAATTTTGTCTCTGAAGATTCCTTTGCTCTGTCAGATCCGCAGTTGCGGGCAATGGAGGACTTCAACTTACACTACAGGTTCCTAAATTGGAGGAGAAGAATAAGGGAGATAAGAGAGGTGCGAGCAGTACGTCATCAAGAGAGGTACAAACGCATTCTTGTCGATGGAGACATACTGAGGTAATGTTTTTGAACAGGAGCTCTGATAAATGTATGTGAATCAATGACAAAGCTGCCCTAATCTATGATAAAAGACTCGGCACTCAGTACCGTGTAGAATATTGGAATGTTGTCGGAGAATGACTTGCTGATTCTGTGCACATTATTACAACTAGGGAAATACTTTTTTTTTTTGTTTGGCCCCCTCCTTTTTGGAAGTGGTTTCATGCCAAAATTCCCTTTTCTTTATCCCTTCCTGCAGACACTGACTTCTGCTCGGGTTGCACAGTAGGTGGCTTTACTCAGTTACATCATCTAAGTGGTTTAACTTTGTATGCACATCAGCAGGCTACTTACCCGCCTGTGGAGAGGCTCACAGCTTAGCCTGAAGGTACTAGGGTTTTCATTAAATGCTCATTAGCAGCAGCAGTGATCCAGCCAGAGACCTGTGCCCATTCCTGCCCATCTCTGGTTTTACACTTGTAGCCCTGGAGCCAAGAATGAGATACATTTGAAGCTGTAGCACACCCACTGTGAAGGTCTGTAACCTATATATGAGAGAAAAGCTGGAGACTCATTTTTAATCATGTTGTACTTGTGGAACTGCCCTTTACTATAAACTGGTGGGTGCTGCAATTACATATATTTACCTTTTCTCGCTGGGTCACAATCCTGGAACTCCCTCCCTAACAGCACTGTGGGTGCACCTACACCACATGGGCTGCAGCGGTTCAAGAAGGCAGCTCACCACCTTCTCAAGGGCAATTAAGGATGGGCAATAAATGCTGGCCCAACCAGCGACGCCCACATCCCATGAACAAATAAACAAAAAGTTTGCTCCTGGACGATTGAAAGGAGGTGACCAATACGTTAAAATCAACAGTGAGATTGACTGGATGTCAAATGAATTATGAACAGGCACAGGAGGTGTAGATTACACCTCATTGGCTACAATTATATTAAAGTGTATAATTTCATCAAAGTTCCATGCAGAGTTTTTAGACATTAATCTTTGTGGCATTTCAGTTACCATGGAAACTCAGATGAAGTTGGTTGTTACGTGGCCCCTCGTCCTTTGACCAAGGAGAACAATTATTTTGAGGTGAGTGAATCGACTGAGCTACATTGTGCTGTGCAATACCGGACTTTTAAAACTGTGGCAAAGCAAAATTATTGAGGTTGTAGCTTGCAGTCAGACCCACACTGTCATTTAAGTTCAATCCATATCACTTGGTACAGTTGAAGAGTGCCCTTATAGAAACATAGAAAATAGAAGTAGGCCATTTGGCCCTTTGAGCCTGTTCCACCATTCAATATGACCATCCTCTATCTCAATGCCATACTCCCGTTCTCTCCGATAACCCTTGACTCCTTTAGTGCCTAGAAATCTATCTATTTCCTTCTTAAGTATACTTAGTGATCCGGCCTCCACAGCCTTCTGTGGTAGAGAATTCCACAGGTTCACCACCCTCTGAGTGAAGAAGTTTCTCCTCACCTCAGCCCTCAATGGCCTACCCCGTATCCTGAGACTGTGACCCCTTGTTCTAGACCCCCCCCACCTCGGCCAGGGGAAGCATCATCCCTGCATCCAGTCTGTCCAGCCCTGTCAGAATTTTATATGTTTCAATGTGATCTCCTCTCATTCTTCTAAACTCCAGTGAATACAGGCCTAGTCAGCCCAATCTCTCCTCATCGACAATCCTGCCATCCCAGAAATCAGTCTGCTGAACCTTCACTGCACTCCCTCTATGGCAAGTATATCCTTTCTTAGGTAAGGAGACCAAAACTGCACACAGTACTCCAGGTGTGGTCTCATCAAGGCCCTGTACAGCTGCAGTAAGACATCCTTGCTCCTGTACTCAAATCCTCTCGCAATGAAGGCCAACATACCATTTGCCTTATTAACTGCTTGCTACACCTGAATGCTTGCTTTCAGTGATTGGTGTACAAGGACACCCAGGTTCCTTTGTACATCAACATTTCTCAATTTATCATAATTTAAATAATACTCTGCCATTCTGTTTTTCCTACCAAGTGGATAATTTCACACTTACCCACGTTATACTACATCTGCCATGTATTTGCCTATTCACTCAACTTGTCTCAATTGCCTTGAAGCCTCTTAATATCCACCCCACCACTCACATTCCCACCTAGTTTTGTGTTGTCAGCAAACTTGGAAATATTACATTTGGTTCCCTCATCCAAATCATTGATAGATATTGTGAATAGCTGGGACCCAAGCACTGATCCCTGTGATACCCCACTAGTCATCATCTGCCACTCTGAAAAAGACCCATTTATTCCTACTGTCTGTTTCCTGTCTGCTAACCAATTCTCAATCCATGCCAATATATTACCCCCAACCCCCGTGCTTTAATTTTGCATACTAACCTCTTAAGCAATACTTTATCAAAAGCTTTCTGAAAATCCAAATGCACCACATTCACTGGTTCTCCCTTATCTATTCTATTCTACTAGTTACATCCTCAAAAAACTCCAGTAGGTTTGTTAAACATGATTTCCCTTTCATAAATCCATGTTGATTTTGTCTAATTTTGTTAATATTTTCTAAGTGTCCTGTTGTCACATCCTTTATAATAGGCTCTAGCATTTTCCCTACCACTGATGTTAAGCTAACCGGTCTGTAATTCCCTGTTTTCTCCCTCCCTCCTTTTTTAAATAGTGGGGTTACATTTGCCACCCTCCAATCTGCCGGGACTGTTCCAGTATCTACAGAATTTTAGAAGATGACAACCAACACATCCACTATTTCCATGGCCACCTCCTTTAGTACCCTGGGATGTAGATTATCAGGCCCTGGGGATTTATCGGCTTTCAGTCCCATTCATTTCTCCAGCATTGTTTTTTTAGTAATACTAATTTCCTTCAATTCCTCCTCCTCACTAGACCCTTGGTTCCCTAGTATTTCTGGGAAGTTATTTGTGTCTTCCTCTGTGAAGGCAGAACTAACGTAGTTAGAGACATAATTTCAAGGTGAGGGGAAGGAGGTTTAGGGGAGATGTGAGGAAAAACGTTTTTACCCAGAGGGTGGTGATGGTCTGGAATGCGCTGCCTGGGAGGGTGGTGGAGGCGGGTTGCCTCACATCCTTTAAAAAGTACCTGGATGAGCACTTGGCACATCATAACATTCAAGGCTATGGGCCAAGTGCTGGTAAATGGGATTAGGTCGGTAGGTCAGTGGTTTCTCACGTGTCGGTGCAGACTTGATGGGCGGAAGTGCCTCTTCTGCACTGTGTGATTCTGTAGTCTACCTGGATGACATCCTGTTCACAGGATCAATGGAAGCTGAATGGAAGCTGTTTAATTCTCCCATTTGTCATCACTCACCTTTTTCTTTTAATATACTTATGGAAGCTTTTACAGTCTGCTTTTATGTTCCTTGCAAGTTTACTCTCATACTCTATTTTCCCCTCTTAATCAATCTCTTGGTCCTCCTTTGCTGAATTCTAAACTGCTCCCAATCCTCAGGCTTGCTACTTTTTCTAGCAACTTTGTATGACTCCTCTTTGGATCTAATACTATCCTTAATTTCTATTATTTGCCATGGTTGGGCTGCTTTTCCTGTTGTATTTTTGTGCCAGAAAGGAATGTATAATTGTTCTAATGCATACATTCATTCCTTAACTATTGGCCATTGCCTGACCACCTTTTACTGAATTCCTCAATCTATCTTAGCCAACTCATGCCTCATACCTTCACAGTTTCCTTTGTTTAGATTTAGGACCTTAGTTTCGGATTGGACTACTTCATTTTCCATCCTAATGAAGAATTCTGTCAAGTTATGGTCACTGTTCCTTAAAGGATCTCTCACAACAGGATTATTAATTAACCCCTTCTCATTGCACTTTACCGAACCTAAGCCTGTTCTCTAGTTGGTTCCTCGATATACTGGTCTAAAAAAATCATCTTGTACACACTCCAGGAATTCACCGCCACAGTATTATTGCTAATTTGGTTTGCCCATTCTATATGTAGATTAAAGTCACCCATGATTACTGTAGCACCCTTGTTACCTGCATCTCTAATTTCCTGTTTAATGCCATCCCCTACCTTACTGCTACTGTTTGGAGGCCTATAGACAACTCCCACTAATATTTTCCGCCCCTTGTTGCTTCTTAGCTCCACCCAGACTGATTCTACATCTAGATTTTCTGAGCCAATATCCTCCCTCTCTATTGAACTGAATTCATCCTTAACTAATGATGTCATCCCACCTCCTTTCCCTTTTTGCCTGTCCTCCCTAAATATTGAATACCCTTGGATATTCAGTTCCCAGCCTTGGTCACCCTACAGCCATGTCTCCATGATCACAATCATATCGTACCCGTTTACATCTATTTGTGCTGTTAATTCATCTACCTTATTGCAAATGCTCCGTGCGTTCAGATACAGTGCCTTTAGACTTGCCTTTTTGACATTTTTACACACCTCATCTGAGGTGAAGTCACTGTCCAGGATGGGTTTATTATTTAACTGATTGTTCTTAAATTTCTGAGTAACTGCAGAAAAGTCAATCGAACATTTCGGTCTTTAAGCAGACAGCTTGCCCATCTATGTCGTGCTGGTCAAGACCAAATCGGCAGAAATAAAGACCTGGTGTCTCTAATGTATATGTGGAATGCAATGGGAAGGAGTGGTTTTAAATTACCTCAGCCTTGAACTCTTTTTATTTCCTTTTATTTAGACTGTCAGCAAGTGGCATTTGGGGTTTCCTGTATCCATTCAAGTTAAATGAATGAACATTTTAATCACCAAGCGAGTATGTTTAAATATTAACATAAAGGTTGTTTTGAATAATCTCTCGAGGACTTTTATACATGAAGAGAAAAACACATTTATATTGTTTTGTAGGCAAATAGAATAGCCAGAAAGGTTCCACAAACAGTAAATGGGATGAAAACAGAAAATGCTGGAAAAACTCAGCAAGTCTGGCAGCATCTGTGGAGAGAGAAACAGAATTAAACGTTTCAGGTCACTGACCTTTCATCAGTTGAAAAGTTAACTCTGTTTCACTCTCCACAGATGCTGCCATAACCTGCCAAGTACTTCCAGCATTTTCTGTTTTTACATCAGATTTCCAGCACCTGTAGTATTCTGCTTTTTCAGTAAATGATTTGATTATGGTTGAGGGAGGATTGTGGCCAGGCCACCAGGACAACAACTTGTTTTTTTTTTAGAATATTGCCACGGGATCTTTTACATCCTGAACTGATAGATTGGGCCCCGTTTTCACATCTCACCCAAAGGGAACTGCCTCTCACAGTGCAGCACTCCTTCAGAACTGCACTCAAGTGTTGCCTTAGATTATGAGTTCAAGCCTTGAGTGGGGCTCGAACTGATGACCTTCTGAATCAAATGAGTGCTACCACTTGGCCAAGCTGACACCTAAAAAGCTGAGAAAAGCCTATTAGACCCATCAATGTTCCTTTTATTTATTAGCCAGTACAAACACTTGCTCCCTAGTGGAGGCAGGAAATCAAGAAGAAGTGTCCAATTTAAGAAAAATAGTGCAAAATTCCTCCTTGGTTCCTCAAAGCTACCAAGAAAACACCATGGTTACCTCACAAGATATCCTTAAACGAACCCATTCACCAGCTAACCTCTTTCCTGCCCTCCTCACATATTCCAACTTGTTTCAGGATATAGGACCATTCAAATTTGGAGTAAACATCTGCATTCAGTCTCAAAAAGTCACAGCCTTCTTCTAAAATTTTCATGTGTTCGTACTCCTGTGTGTGAAGACCTTCTATTTTCTCATCAAAGATTTGAACGCCTTTGCCTTCGCGTATATTTTATTGAGAACATAAGAAATAGGAGCTGGAGTAAGCAATTTGGCCCTTTGAGCTTGCTCTACCATTGAACAAGATCGTCGCTAATCTTCCACCTCAATTCCATCTTCCTGCACTATCCCCGTATCCCTTAACTCCCTTACTACCCAAGATTCTGTTGATCTCTGTATTGAATATACTCAGTGACTGAGCATCCACAACCCTCTGGGATAGAGAACTCCAAAGATTCACAACCCTTTGAATGAAGGAATTTCTCCTCATCTCAATCCTAAATGGTCAACCCCTTATTCAGACTGTGATCCCACGCTCCAGATTTCCCAGCCAGGGGCAACATTTTCTCAGTGTCTACCCTGTCAGGCCCCTTAAGAATTAAATATATTTCAGTTGGATCATCTCTCATTCTTCTAAACTCTAGGGCCTAGTTTACTCAATTTCTCCTCATAGATCAATCTCCTCATCTCAAGAACCAGTCCAGTGAACATTTGTTGTGCTCCCTCTAAGGCGAGTATGCCCTTCCTTGGGTAAGGAGACCAAAACTGTACGAAGTACTTCAGATGCACTCTCGCTAATGTTCTGCCTAATTGTAGTAAGACTTCTTTACTCTTATTGAATCATACAACTATAGAACAGTTACAGCAAATGCCATTCAGCCCATTGTGTCCATGCTGGCTCTCTGCAAGAGCAACTCAGCTAGTTCCCTTCCCCTGGAGTCCTGCATTGTTTTTCTCATCAGATGCTTATCTGACTCTCTTTTGAAAACCATGATTGAATTTGCCGCCACCACACTCTCAGGCAGTGCATTCCAGATCCTAACCATTCATTGCGTGAAACAGTTTCTCCTCATGTCACATACAAACATACGAATTAGGAACAGGAGCTTGCTCCGCCATTCAATAAGGTCATGGCTGATCTGATTGTAACCTCAGCCCCACATTCCTGCCTACCCACGATAACCTTTCACCCCCTTGTTAATCAAGAAGCTATCCAACTCTGCTTTAAAAATATTTCAAGACTCTGCTTCCACTGCCTTTTGAGGAAGAGAGTTCCAAAGATTCAAGACTCTGAGAAAAAAATTTCTCCTCATCTGTCTTAAATGCGCGACCCCATATTTTTAAACAGTGACCCCTAGTTCTAGGTTTTCCCATAAGAGGAAACATCCTCTCCACATCCACCCTGTCAAGTCTCCTCAGGATCTAAAAGGTTTCAATCAAGTTGCCTCTTACTCTTCTAAACTCCAGTGGGTACAAGCTGAGACTGTCCAACTTTTCCTCTTAAGACAACCCACTCATTCCAGTTATTTGTCTAGTAAACCTTCTCTGAACTGCTTCCAATGCATTTACATCCTTAAATAAGGGCCAATACTGTACACAGTACTCCAGATGTGGTCTCACTGGTACCCTGTACAACTGAAGCATAACCTCCCTACTTTTGTAATCAATTCCCCTCACAATAAATGATAACATTCTATTAGCTTCCTAATGACCTGCTGCACCTGCAGACTAACCTTTTGTGATTCATGTACTAGGACACCCAGATCCCTCTGAATCTCAGAGCTCTGCAATCTCTCACCATTTAGATAATAGGCATTTTTATTCTTCCTGCCAGAATGGACAATTTCATATTTACTCACCTTCTACTCCATTTGCCAAATCTTTGCAAATCACTTTATATATGTACCCTCTGGCTCTCGACCCTCCCTCCAACAGGAACGGTTTCTCTCCATCTATTCTGTCTCACCTCCTCATGGTTTTGAACACCTCTGTCAAATCTCCTCTCTGCTTTCTCTGTCCTAAAGGAGAACAGGCCCAACTTCTCCAATCTCTCCTCGTAACTGAAGCTCCTCATCCCTGTAGGGTTGAAGAAGGCAGCTCACCACCACCTTCTCGAGGGCAGTAAGGGATGGGCAGTAAATGCTGCCATAGCCAATGCTGTCCACGCTGCATAGCTGAATTTAAAAATGTCCTGTTTGCTGAGCATTGTTGTGTAGAGAGTAATTTCTGTGATCAATGGTAGCATGAACCAATTGGTGTAGACTGATGAAAGCAAGCAACTACCACGTTGATTCATTCAGTATATCGCCTACCCAGTGGACATTGCTAATCGGTGTGAGAGAGCCATGAACTTTCACCATGTTGCAGAATTCCCAGAGTGTCATCAACTGCATGCACATGACCCTTTGCACACCTCAACAGGATATGGTTTTACTAAATGAATGTCCAGCTGGTTAATGACCACTTAATATTGTATTTGAATGTTCATTATTTAGAAAGCTTGTGCGATCCTGTCATGGGTACACCGAGGGTCAGTAACAGCAGTGCTTACAGCTGAAAGCTAAATGTCTCTATGACTCCTTGGAGATGAAAGCTACTCTCTGGAGCAGTGCCTAATGGCCCCATGGAGCACCAATGTACTGAGGATTATGCCTGTGCAGAATTATTATGGAACAGATCATTGTTATTCTGAAGGCACAATTCAGCTGCCTTTACAGATCTGAGGGAGTTTCCTGTCAAGTCCCACCAGAGTGTCTTGAATCATTGCTATTTCCTGCATGCTGCAAATCACAGAGGAATCCTGGTGTATATCCAGGAGGAAAAACGGAAAGCTGAACCAGTTAGCAGGGTGGTCAGGGAGCTGAGCTTCCAATTCAAGAACAGCCTGTCTGGTAGTATCCTTTTCCCACTGCCTGATGTCTACAGTCAACGCTAATGAAGGACACCTTCTCCTCACTGCAAACTCTGCTCAGTCCAGTCTTCACATTCCCACTTCTCCACAAAGCACAGGTCAGTCAACTCTCAACCACAACTATCATGGCTCCCACTACATCCTGCTCATATTCCCTTTGTAATCCTAACCTCCTCCTTGGAATTACAGAATGGTTATAACACAGCAGGCCATTCAGCCCATTGTGTCTGTGCTGGCCCTTTGAAGGAGCAGTTCACCTAGTGCCACTCCCCTTGTCTTTTTCCCCTCGCCCTGGAAATTTTTCCTTTTCAGATAATTATCCAATTCCCTTTTGAATGCCTCGATTGAATCTGCTGCCACCTTACTTGTAGGCGCTGCATTCCAGATCCTAACCACTCACTGCGTGAAAATGTTTTTCCTCATGTCACCATTGCTTCTTTTGCCAGTTACCTTAAATCTGTCCCCCTCTGGTTCTCGATCCTTCCACCAATGGGAAGTTTCTCCCTATCTACTCTGTCCAGACCCCTCATGATTTTGAACACCTCTATCAAAAATCTTCTCGACCTTCTCTTCTCCAAAGAGAACAGACCCAACTTCTCCAATCTATCCTTGTAATTGAAGTCCCTCGTCCCTGGAACTATTCTCGTGAATCTTTTCTGCACCCTCTCTAAAGCCTTCACATCCTTCAAGTGTGGTGCCCAGAATTGGACACAATACTCCAGTTGAGGCTGAACCAGTTTTTATACAGGTTTATTTTAACTTCCTTTCTTTTATACTTTATTGATAAAGCCCAGGATCTCCTATGCTTTATTCGTTGCTTTTTCAACCTGCCCTGCCACCTCCAAAGATATGCCCTCAGTTCCCACTGTTCCTGCACCCTCTTTAGAATTGTATCCTTGATGTTATATTCTTTTTTTCACAAAATACATCACTTCACACTTGTCTACATTAAATTTCATCTGCTATGTTGTCTGCCTTTTCTACCAATCTGTCTATGTCCTCTTGAAATTGATCATTATCCTCTTCGCAGTTCACAATACTTCCAAGTTTTGTACCATCTGCAAATTTTGATTGTGCCCTGTGCACCCAAGTCTAGATCATTAATATAGATCAAGAAAAGCAGTGGTCCTAACAATGACGCCTGGGAGACCCCACTGTATACCTTCCTCCAGTCTGAGAAACAATTGTTCACCATTACACTCAACTAGCTTTGCACCTGTGCTGCCACTGTCCCCTTTGTACCATGGGCTTCAACTTTGCTGGCAAGTATATTATGTGGCACTTTGTCAAATCCAGTTTGGAAGTCTATATACACCACATCAATACCTTTACCCTCATTAGCCCTCTTTGTTACCTCAAGAAAAAACTCAGTCAAGTTAATTAAACAGGATTTGCCGTTAACAAATCCACGCTGTTTTTCTTTAACAGTCGCTTGGACAGTATGGATTAATCAATTTTGCATTATCGTTTCAAAAACCTTTCCCACCACCGAGTTTAAACTGACTGTCCTGTCGTTGTTTGTCCTTACGTCCTTTTTGAACAAGGGTGTAACATTTGCAATTCTTCACTCCACACGCACAACAATTGTATCCAAGGAGGATTGGAAGATTGTGGTCAGTCCCTCTGCAATTTTCCTTTACCCTTACTTCCCTTCCCTCAGCATCCTTGAATGCATCCCAGCTAGTCCTATTGACTTAACAACTTTGAATGCAGACAACCTTTCTAATATCAATTATTTATATAAGTTAGGCCATCAAGTCTCTCAACAAGCCCCTATTTCACTGTGACTTGCACAGCACCTACTTCTTTGGCAAAGACTGATGCAAGTACTCACTTTAGTGCCTCAACCATGCCTCTGTATCCACTTGTCGATGTTAATCAACTCAACCCCTCTTCTTACTATTTATATGCTTTTTGGATTCCCTTTTATGTTAGCTATCAATCTCTTCCCATACTCTCTCTTTGACTCTTTTATTTCCTTTTTCACTTCCCCTCTGAGTTTCTATTTTCAGCCTGGTTCTTGCTGGTATTGCCAACCTGACATCTGTCATATGTCTTTTTATTTTTGCTTCATCTTACTCTGTCTCTTACGTCATCCAGGAAGCTCTGGCTTTGGTTGCCCTACCTTTTCCCCTTGTGGAAATGTACCTTGACTATACCCGAACTATTTCCTCTTTAAAGGCAGACCATTGCTTCAATTTATAGTTTTGCCTGTCATCCTTGTTATTGTAATTTATCTGGGCCAGATCTCTTCTCACCCTACTGAAATTGGCCTTTCTCCAATTAAGCATTTGTGCTCTGGATTGTTCCTTGTCCTTTTCCATAGCTCACCTAAACCTTTTTAATACAATGATCACTGTCCTTAAATGTTTCCTTTACACTTAATTTGCAAGAAAGTTATGGAGAGGTACATGAACTATAGAGTGGTGATAATGGGTAATTTTAATTATCTTAACATAGGCTGGGATAGTAAGTGTGTAAAGGGAAGAGAGAGGGAAGAGTTTCTCGTGTGCGTTCAGGAAAATTTTCTAGCGCCGTATGTTTCAGCTCCAATGAGAAGGGGCATTGCTGGATCTAGTTCTGGGAAATGAGATGGGTCAAGTGGATAAGTATCAATTGGGGAACATTTAGGGGATGGTGATCATAGGATAAGGTTTAGGATGGCCATGGAGAAGGACAAGGAGCAACATAATTAATTAAGGAAGGGCCAATTTCAGTGGGATGAGAACGGATCTGTCCCATGTAAATTGGAATCAATGATTGGCAGGCAAAACTGTAACAGAGCTATGGGCTGCCTTTAAAGCAGAAGTAGTTCAGGTACAGTCAAGGTACATAGGAACAAAGCCAGAGCTCGCTGGGTAATGAAAGAGATAATGAGGAAGGTGAAGCAAAAAAAGGTGCGTGTAACAGATGGCAGGTTGGTAATACAATTGAGAACCAGGCTGAATATAAAAGGCTCAGAGGGAAAGTGAAAAAACAAATAAGAGAAGCAAAGAGAGAGCATGAGAAGAGACTGGCAGCTAACATAGGAATCCAGAAGTCTTCGATAGGCATATAAATAATAAAGGGCAAAAGAGGAGTGGGACCAAAAAGGTGATTTAAGCATGGAGGCAGAGGGCATGGCTGAGGTACAAAATGACTACTTTGCTTCTGTCTTTACCAAGGAGGAAGATGCTGCCAAAGTGATAGTAAAGAGGAGGTGGTTGAGACACTGGATGAGCTGAAAAACTGGTGAAGAGGAAGTATTAGAAATACTGGCTGTACTTAAAGTTGATAAATCACCAGAGCCTGATCAGATGCATCCAAGGAAATTGAGGAAGTAAGGGTGGAAATTGCAGAGGCACCGGCCAGACTCTTCCAATCTTCTCTAGATATAGAGGTGGTGCCCGAGGACTGGAGGATTGCAAATTCATTGCAAATGTTCAGAAAAGGGTGTAATGATAAACCAAGCCAGCACAGGCCAGTCAGTTTAACCTTGGTGGTGGGATTGCTTTTAGAAATGATAATCCAGAACAAAATTAAGTCACTTGGGCAAATGTGGGTTAATCAAGGAAAGCCAACATGGATTTGTGAAAGACAAACTAATTGAGTTTTTGATGAGGTACAGAGAGCGTTGACAAGGGTAAAGTTGAGAGTTGATGTGGTGTGCGTGGACTTCGAAAAGGCATTTGATAAAGTGCCACAGAACAGGCTTGTCAGCAAATCTAATGCATATGGAATAAAAGGGACAGTGGCAGTCTGGATACAAAGTAGTCTTAGGGAGAGGAAACAGAGTGTAGTGGTTTTTTCAGACTGGAAGAAGGTAACTATTGGGGTTCCCTAGGAGTCGGTGTGAGGACCACTGCTTTTCTTGAGTTATATTCATGGCCGAGACTTGGGTGTCCAGGGCACAATTTCAAAATTTGCAAATGACACAAACTTGGAAATATTGTGAACTGTGAGGCGGGTACTGATAGACTTCAGGAGGACATAGGCTAGCGGATGGATGGACATGTGGCAGATGAAGTTTAATGCAGATAAGTGTTAACTGATACATTTTGGTACATAGGAACAGAGGACTTTGGAGCAGAAGTAGGCCATTCAGCCCTTTGGGTCAGCTCTGCTATTCAATAAAATCATGGCTGATCTAGTTGTGGTCTCAATTCTACTTTGCCGCCCGTAACCCTCAACTCCCTTGCCTACCAAAGCTCTTGAATGAATTCAATGACCAGCCTCGACTGCTTCCTGGAGAAGAAAGTTCCATACACTAACGACCCACTGAAAGAAAAAATTCTCCTCATCTCTGCCTTAAAAGGGACACCTCATTCTTGAACTGTGTCCCCTAGTCTAGCCTCCCACAGATCCTCTTGGTGTCGACCCTATTGAGGCCCCTCAGGATCTTACGTGTTTCAATAAGATCACCTCTCATTCTTCTAAACTCCAGTGGGTATAGGCCCAGCCTGTTCACCCTTCATAAGATAAGCCCCTCATCCCAGGAATGAGTCAAGTGAACCCTCTCGGAACTGCTTCTAATGCAGTTATATCCTTAAGGCCCTGTACAGCTGCAGTAAAGCTACCCTACTTTTAAATTCCATTCCCCTTGCAATAAATGCTAACATTCCTGCGTACTAACCTTTTGTGACTCATCTACCAGGACACCCAGATCCCTCTGTAGCATGGAGTTATGCAATCTCCATTTAAATAGTATACTGCTTTTCCATTCTTCCTGCGAAAGTGGACAAGTTCATGTTTTCCCACATTATACTACATCTGCCAAATTTTTGCCCACTCACTTAACCCAATCTATATCCCTTTGCAGACTCTCTACCTCCTCTTGAAAACTTATCTTCCTACCTACCTTGGTGTCATCGGCAAATTTAGCTACCATCCATTCAGTCCCTTCATGCAAGTCATTGATATAGATTGTAAATAGTTGAGGCCCCAGCACTGATTCCTATGGCACTCTACTCGTCACATCTTGCCAACCAGAAAAAGCAGGTAATCAGTCCTTTATCCATGTGATATGTGACCCCCAACCCACCACACCATATAACCTTTGATGTGGCAACTTATCAAATGCCTTCTGGACATCGAAGTACACCACATCTACAGGTTCCCCTTTATCCACCTTGCTTGTTACTCCCTCAAAAAAAAAGTCTAAGAAATTAATTAAACATGACTTCTCTTTCGCAAAGCCATGTTGCCTCTGCCTGATCAAATAATGATTTTCTAAGTATCTTACTACAAACTCCTTAATAATGAACATACGAATTAGGAGCAGGAGTAGACCACTCGTCCCTTCGAGCCTGCTCCTCCATTCAATAAGATCATGGCTGATCTGATTTTAACCTCAACTCCACATTCCTGCCTGCCGCCGATAACCTTTCACCCCTTGCTTATCAAGAATCTATCTACCTCTGCTTTAAAAATATTCAAAGATTCTGCCTCCACGGCCTTTTGAGGAAAAGAGTTCCAAAGATTCTCAACCCTCTGAGAGAATAAAATTCTCCTCATCTCTTTCTGAAATGGGTGACCCCTTATTTTTAATCAGTGACACCTAGTTCTAGATTCTCCCACAAGAGAAAGCCCCCTCTCCACATTCACCCTGTCAGTCCCCTAAGAATCTTGTATGTTTCAATCAAGTCGCCTCCTTCTCTTCCAAACTTCAGCGGATACAAACCTAGCCTGTCCAGCACTTCCTCATAAGACAACCCGCCCATTCTATTTGTCTTGTAAACCTTCTCTGAACTGTTTCCGACACATTTACATCCTTCCTTAAATAAGGACACCAATACTGTATATAGTACTCCAGATGTGGTCTCACCAATGCCCTGTATAACTGAAGCCTATTCTTGCATTGAATTCCCTCACAATAAACAATAACATTCTATTAGCTTTCCTAATTACTTGCTTTATCTGCATTCTAACCTTTTGCGATTCATGCACGAGGACACCCAGATCCCTCTGCATCTCAGCACCCTGCAATCTCTCAGCATTCAGATAAAATGGTGGGGAGGCCATGGCACAGTGGTATTGTCACTGGACTGGTAACCCAGAGACCCAGAGTAATGCTCTGCAAACCCGGGTTTGAATCCCACCATGGCAGATGGTGGAATTTGAATTCAGTAAAAATCTGGAATTAAAAGCCTAATGATGAAACTATGAAACTATTGTCGATTGTTGTAAAAACCCATCTGGTTCACTAATTCCTTTAGGGAAGGAAACCTGCAGTCCTGACCTGGTCTGGCCTACATGGACTCCAGATCTGCAGTAATGTGGTTGATTCTTAAATGCCCTCTGAAATGGCCCAGCTAGCCACTTAGTTGTATCAAACTAAAAATTCAATAGAAAGGAATGAAACTGGATGGACTGCCTGGAATCGACCTAGGCATCGGAAAGTCCAGCCCTGTCGACCCTGCAAAGTCCTCATTAGTCCTCTTCTGAGTCAAAATTGGGGGAGTTGTCTCAGAGACTAGGCGAGCAACAGCCTGACATAATCACACCACATAAGAGATTGGCGTGTAAAATTAAAGTGCATGGGATTGGGGGTAGTGTATTGAGATGGATAGAAAACTGGTTGGCAGACAGGAAACAAAGAGTAGGAATAAACGGGTCTTTTTCCGAATGGCAGGCAGTGACTAGTGGGGTACCGCAGGGATCGGTGCTGGGACCCCACTTATTCACAATATATATTAATGATTTAGATGAGGGAATTAAATGTACTATCTCCAAATTTGCAGATGACACAAAGCTGGGTATGAGGGTGAGCTGTGAGGAGGATGCAGAGATGCTTCAGTGTGATTTGGACAAGCTGAGTGAGTGGGCAAATGCATGGCAAATGCAGTATAATGTGGATAAATGTGAGGTTATCCACTTTGGTAGCAAAAACTAAATTTAGGATTATATTTGCTGGAGTTCAGAAGAATGAGGGGGGAATCTCATAGAAACCTATAAAATTCTAACAGGACTAGACAGGGTAGATGCAGGAAGGATGTTCCCGATGTTGGGGGAGTCCAGAACCAGGGTCACAGTCTGAGGATACGGGACCATTTAGGACTGAGATGAGGAGAAATTTCTTGGAATTCTTGGAGCCTGTGGAATTCGCTACCACAGAAAGTAGTTGAGGCCAAAACGTTGTATGTTGTCAAGGAGTTGGATATAGCTCTTGGGGCGAAAGGGATCAAAGGGTATGGGTAGAAAGCGGGAGCAGGCTATTGAGTTGAATGATTGGCCATGATCATAATGAATGGTGGAGCAGGCTCGAAGGGCCGAATGGCCTACTCCTGCTCCTGGTTTCTATGTTTCTATGTTATTCAGGGAATCATACCTTACAGATCCTGTCCCAGACACCATCACCATCCCTGGGTATGTCCTGTCCCACCTACAGGACAGACCGAGCAGAGGTGGCGGCACAGTAGTATGCATTCGGGAGGGAGTTGTCCTGGGAGTCCTCAACATCGACCCTGGCTCCCGTGAAGCCTCATGGCATCAGGTCAAACATGGGCAAGGAAATCTCCTGCTGATTACCATGTACTACCCGCCCTCAGCTGAGGAATCAGTGCTTCTCCATGTAGAATACCACTTGGAGGAAGCACTGAGGGTGGGAAGGACGCAGAATGTACTCTGAGTGGGGGACTTCAATGTCCATCACCGAGAGTGGCTTAGACCGAGCTGGCCGAGTACTAAAGGACATAGCTGCTAGACTGGGTCTGCGGCAGGTGGTGAGGGAACCAACAAGAGGGAAAAACGTACTTGACCTCATCCTCACCAACCTGCCTACCGCAGATACATCTGTCCATGATGGTATCGGTAGGAGTGACCACCGCACAGTCCTTGTAGAGGTGAAGTCCCATCTTCACACTGAGGATACCCTCCATCGTGTTGTGTGGCACTACCACCATGCTAAATGGGATAGATTTCAAACAGGTCTAGCAACTCAAGACTGGGCATCCATGAGACACTGTGGTCCATCAGCAGCAGCAACAGAATTGTACTCGAACACAATCTGCAACTTCATGGCACAGCCGTTGTCGATTGTCGGAAACACCCATATGGTTCGCTAATGTCCTTTTAGGGAAGGGAGTCTGCCAGCCTTACATGTTCTGGCCTACATGTGACTCCAGACCCACAGTAACATGGTTGACTCTTAAATGCCCTCTAGAATGGTCTAGCAAGCCACTCAGTTCAAAGGCAATTAGTGATGGGCAATAAATGCTGGCCTAGCCAGCGACACCTACATCCCATGAACGAATAGAAAAGAAAATCTCCTACTCTACCATTGTCATCAAGCCAGGGGATCAACCCTGGTTCAATGAAGAGTGCAGGAGGTTATGCCAGGAGCAGCACCAAGTATACATAAAAATGAGGTGTCAACCTGGTGAAGCTATAAGACAGGACTACTTGTGTGCCAAACAGCATAAACAGCAAGTAATAGACAGAGCTAAGTGATCCCACGACCAACAGATCAGATCTAAGCTCTGCAGTCCTGCCACATCCAGTCGTGAATGGTGGTGGACAATGAAACAACTCACTGGAGGCGGAGGCTCCACAAATATGTCCATCCTCAATGATGGATGAGTCCAGAACATCAGTACAAAAGATGAGGCTGAAGCATTCGCAACAATCCATCTCTGCCTCCTCTGGAGGTCCCCAGCATCACAGATGCCAGTCTTCAGCCAATTCGATTCACTCCACATGATATCAAGAAACTGCTGAAGGCACCGGATACTGCAAAGGTTGTGGGCCCTGACAATATTCTGGCAATAGTACTGGAGACTTGTACTCCAGAACTTGCCATTCCCCTAGCCAAGCTGTTGCAGTACAGCTACAACACTGTCCTCTACCCGGCTATGTGGAAAACTGCCCAGGTATGTTCTGTACACACAAAGCAGGACAAATCCAACCCGGCCAATTACCACCCTATTGGTCTACTCTCAATCATCAGTAAAGTGATGGAAGGGGTCGTCAACAGTGCTATCAAGTGGCACTTGCTTAGCAATAACCTGCTCACTGATGCTCAGTTTGGGTTCCGCCAGAGTCATGTTGCTTCTGACCCCATTACAGCCTTGATTCAAACATGGACAAAAGAGCTGAACTCCTGAGGTGAAGTGAGAGTGACTGCCCTTGACATCAAGGCAGCATTTGACCGAGTGTGACATCATGGAGGGAGGTGTGGATGGAGGGAAGTCTCAGCTGGTTGGGGTCATACCTAGCACAAAGGAAGATGGCTGTGGTTGTTGGAGGTCAGTCATCTCAGCTCCAGAACAATATCCAGACTTGGGCTGACAAGTAGCAAGCAACATTCATGCCACACAAGTGCCAGGCAATGGCCATCTCCAACAAGAGAGAATCTAACCATCACCCCTTGACATTCAATGGCATTACCATCGCTGAATCCCCCACTATCAACATCCTGGGGGGTTACCATTGACCAGAAACTGAACTGAACTAGTCATATAAATACTGTGGCTACAACAGCAGGTTTGAGACAGGAATCCTGCTGTGAGTAACTCACCTCCTGACTCCCCAAACCGTGTCCACCATCTACAAGGCACAAGTCAGGAGTGTGATATAATACTCCACTTGCCTGGATGAGGCAGCTCCAACAAAACTCAAGAAGCTCAACACCATCCAGGACAAAGCAACCCGCTTGATTGGCACCCCATCCACAAACATTCACTCCCTCCACCACCGATGCACAGTAGCAGCAGTGTATACCTTCTATAAGATGCATGGCAGGAACTCACCAAGGCTCCTTAGGCAGCACCGTCCAAACCCATGACCGCTACCATCTAGAAGGACAAGGGCAGCAGATAGATGGGAACACCACCATCTGCAAGTTCCCCTCCAAGTCACTCACCATCCTGACTTGGAACTATATCGTCATTCCTTCACTGTCGCTGGGTCAAAATTCTGGACCCCCCCTAACAGCACTGTGGGTGTACCTACATGTGGACTGTAGCAACTCAAGAAGGCAGCTCACCACCACAAGGGCAATTAGGGATGGGCAATAAATGCTGTCCTAGCCAGTGACGCCCAGATCAAGTAAATGACTTAAAAAAAGCTTTTTTATTTTTCTTGCTAAAATGGACAATTTCACATTTGCCCCCATTGCACTCCATTTGCCAGACCTTCGCCCACTCACTTAACCTATCTACATCCCTTTGTAGCCTCCTTATGTCCTCTTCGCGACTCACTTTCCTACCTATCTTTGTGTTATCAGCAAATTTAACAATCATACCTTCAGTCCCTTCATCCAAATCATTATATAAATTGTAAAAAGTTGAGGCCCCAGCACTGATCCCTGTGACACACCACTTGTTACATCCTGCCCACCAGAAAATGAGCCATTTCCTGTTAACTAGCCAATCTCCTATCCATGCTAATATGTTACTCCCTACACCATGAGTTTTTATTTTCCATAATAACCTTTGATGTGGCACCTTTCAAATGCCTTCTGAAAATCTGAGTACAGTGCATTCACCAGTTCCCCTTTATCCACAGCACACGTTACTACTTCAAAGAACTCCAATAAATTGGTTAAATTTATTGATTTCCCTTTCACAAAACCATGTTGACTGTGTCTGATTACCTTGAATTTATTTCAGTGCCCTGTTATAACGCCTTTAATAATAGCTTCTAACGTTTTCCCTATGACAGATGTTAGCTAACTGGCCTATAATTTCCTGCTTTCTCTCTCCCTTTCTGAATAAAGGAGTTATGTTTGCTATTTTCCAATTTAATGGAACCTTCCCCGAATCTAGTGAATTTTTCCAATCCACTGGGACCCTTCCAGAATGTAAAGATTTTTGGAAGATTATAACTAATGCATCTACTATTTCTGGAGCCACTTCCTTTAAGACCCAAGATGCAGGCCATCTGCTCTGGAGGACTTGTCAGTCTTTAGCCTCTACCAGCAACTTTTTCTGTGTGATGATGACTGTTTTAAGTTTCTCCCTCCTGTTCACCTCTTGATTATCAGGTATTGTTGGGAAGTTTTCTAAGTCTTCTACAGTGAAAACAGGCAAAAGTACCTGCTCAACACCTCTGCCATTTGCTTGTTTTCCATTATCAATTCCCTGGAGCCGCTCCCTAGAGGACCAATGCCAGCTTTAGTTACTCTCCTCTTCTTTCAATACTTTAGAAACGCTTAGTATCTCCTTTTATATTACTAGCTAGCTTTCTCTTATACTCTACTTTCTCTCTCTTTATATTATTTTAGTCATTCTTTGCTGGTTCTTAAAATCTGACCAATCTTCTGACCTTTGCAGATTTGTACAGTGTTTCTTTCAATTTGATGCTATCGTTAACTTCCTTATTCAGCCATGGATGATGCCTCCTTCTCGAAGAATCTTTCTTTCTCACTGGGATAAATCCTTGCTGAGAGTTAAATATCTCCTTCAAATTCTACCACTGCATCTCTACTGTCCTACCTTTTAACCTAGTTTTCCCAGTTCACTTTAGATAACTCTGCTTTCTTATCCTTTTTCAGGTTTAAAACACTAGTCTTAGACCCACACTCCACCCCTTCAAACTGAACATGAAATTCTATTAGGTTCTGATTGCTATCGCCTAGAGGCTCCTTTACTATGAGGTTATTGATTAATTCTGTCTCATTGTTCGTTACCAGGTCCAGATTAGCCTGGTCCCTGCTTGGCTCTAGAATGTACTGTTCTAAGAAACTGTCCTGCATACGCTCTGAAGTCATTTTCCAGTCTACCCTTGTCAATCTGATTTGCCTAATCTGCATATAGATTGAAGTCTCCTATGATTATTGCAGTACCTTTCTTACACGCCCCATTTATTTCTTCCTGTATACTCCTTCCTCCAGTGTAACTAGTGTTAACGGGCCTATAAACTACTCCTGCAAGTGACCTCTTACCACTACTAATAGGAAGATAGTGCAGCTGAACACGTGGCTGAACAGATGGTGTAGGAGGGAGGGTTTCCGATATCTGGATCATTGGGATCTCTTCCGGGACAGGTGGGACCTGTACAAGAAGGACGGTTTGCATTTAAACTGGAGGGGCACCAATATCCTGGCTGCGAGGTTTGTTAGTGTCACTCGGGAGGGTTTAAACTAGTATGGCAGGGAGTGGGAACCAGAGCATTAGGTCAGCAGGTGAAATAAATGACTGGGAACCAGTGAATATGGCCAGTAGGACTAAGAGGAAGGGCAGGCAGGGAGAAATTACTGAACACAGTGGGACTGGGGTCTGAAATGCATTTGTTTCAATGCGAGAAGTATAACAGGCAGGGCAGATGAGCTTAGAGCTTGGATTAGTACTTGGGACTATGATGTTATTGCTATTACAGAGACTTGGTTGAAGGATAGACAGGATTGGCAGATAAACATTCCAGGAGTTAGATGTTTCAGGCAGGATAGAGAGGGATGTAGAAGAGGTGGGGGAGTTGCACTGCTGGTTAAGGGGAAAATCACAGCCGTACGACAGGAGGACACCTCAGTGGGCTCATGTAGCGAGGCAATATGGATAGAGCTCCGGAATAGGAAGGGTGCAGTCACAATATTGGGGGTTTACTATAGGCCTCCCAATTGCCGGTGGGAGATTGAGGAACAGTTATGTAGGCAGATTTTGGAAAGATGTAAAAGCAATAGGCTTGTTGTGGTGGGTGATTTTAACTTTCCCTATATTGACTGGGAATCACTTAGTGCAGGGGTTTGGATGGTGCAGAATTTGTAAGGTGCATTCAGGAGGGCTTCCTGAGACAATATGTAGATAGTCCAACTAGGGAAGGGGCAATACTGGACCTGGTATTAGGGAATGAACCCGGCCAGGTGGTCAGAGTTTCAATAGGAGAGCATTTCGGGAAAAGTGACCATGATTCAGTAAGTTTCAAGGTACTGGTGGATAAGGATAACAGGAGTCCTCGGGTTAAGGTGCTTAATTGGGGGAAGGCTAATTATAACAATATTAGGCAGGAACTGAAGAATCTAGACTGGAGGCGGATGTTTGAGGGCAAATCAACAACTGACATGTGGGGGGCTTTCAAACATCAGTTGATAAGAATTCAGGACCGGCATGTTCCTGCTAGGATGAAGGATAAGTATGGCAAGTTTCAGGAGCCTTGGATAACGAAGGATATTGTGAGATTAGTCAAAAAGAAAAGGGAAGCATTTGTAAGGGCTAGAAGGCTGGGAACAAATGAAGCCTGTGGAGAATATAAAGAAAGTAGGAAGAAACTTAAGCAAGGAGTCAGGAGGGCTAAAAGGAGTCATGAAAAGTCATTGGCAACCAGGATTAAGGAAAATCCCAAGGCCTTTTATACATATGTAAAAAGCAAGAGGGTAGCCAGGGAAAGGGTAGGCCCACTCAGGGACAGAGGTGGGAATCTGTGTGTGGAGCCAGAAGAAATGGGAGAGATACTAAATGAATACTTCTCATCAGTATTCACCAAAGAGAAGGACTTAGCGGTCGATTTGTCTAGGGAACAGTGTGTAGATAGCTTGGATCATGTTGAGATCAAAAAAGAGGAAGTGTTAGGCGAGTTGAAGAATATTAAGGTGGATAAGTCCCCAAGGCCAGATGGGATCTACCCCAGAGTACTGAGGGAGGCAAGGGAGGAGATTGTTGGGGCCTTGACAGAAATCTTTGTATCCTCACTGGCCACGGGTGAGGTCCCAGAGGACTGGAGAATGGCCAGTGATGTTCCATTGTTTAAGAAGGGTAGCAGGGATAATCCAGGAAATTACAGGCCAGTGAGCCTTACGTCAGTGGTAGGGAAATTATTGGAGAAGATTCTTCGTGACAGGATTTACTACCATTTGGAAGCAAATGGGCGTATTAGTGAGAGGCAGCATGGTTTTGTGAAGGGGAGGTCGTGTCTCACTAACTTGATCGAGTTTTTTGAGGAAGTGACAAAGATGATCAACGATGGAAGAGCAGTGGATGTTATCTCCATGGATTTCAGTAAGGCCTTTGACAAGGTCCCTCATGGCAGACTGGTACAGAAGGTAAAGTCGCATGGGATCAGAGGTGAGCTGGCAAGATGGATACAGAATTGGCTTGGTCATAGAAGACAGAGGGTAGCAGTGGAAGGGTGCTTTTCTGAATGGAGAGCTGTGACTAGTGGAGTTCCGCAGGGATCAGTGTTGGGACCTTTGCTGTTTGTGGTATACATAAATGATTTGGAGGAAAATGTAACTGGGCTAATTAGTAAGTTTGCAGACGACACTAAGGTTGGAGGAGTTGCAGATAGTGAAGAGGATTGTCAAAGGATACAACGGGATATAGATCAGTTGGAGACTTGGGCGGAGAAATGGTAGATGGAGTTTAATCCGGACAAATGCGAGGTAATAATGCATTTTGGAAGGTCTAATACAGGCAGGAATTATACAGTAAATGGCAGAACCCTTAAGTGCATCGATGGGCAGAGGGATCTGGGTGCACAGGTCCACAGGTCACTGAAAGTGGCAACGCAGGTGGATACGGTAGTCAGGAAGGCATATGGCATGCTTGCCTTCAACTGCAGTGGTATTGAGTATAAAAGCTGGGAAGTCATGCTGCACCTGTATAGAACCTTGGTTAGGCCACACTTGGAATATTGTGTGCAATTCTGGTTGCCACATTACCAGAAGGATATGGAGGTATTGGAGAGGGTTCAGAGGAGGTTTACCAGGATGCTGCCTGGTCTAGAGGTCATTAGCTATGAGGAGAGGTTGGAGAAACTCGGATTGTTCTCACTAGAGCGACGGAGATTGAGGGGCGACTTGATAGAAGTTTACAAAATGATGAGTGGCATGGACAGAGTAGATAGTCAGAAGCTTTTTCCCAGGGTGGAAGAGTCAATTACTAGGGGACATAGATTTAAGGTGAGAGGAGAAAACTATAGAGGAGATGTGCGGGGCAAGTTTTTTATGCAGAGGATAGTGAGTGTCTGGAATTTGCAGCCAGAGGAGGTGGTGGAAGCAGGTACGATAGTGGTGTTTAAGAGGCAGCTTGACAAATACATGAATAGGATGGGAATAGAGGAATACGGACCCCGGAAGTGCAAAATGTTTTAGTTGACGGGCAATATGATCGGCGCAGGCTTGGAGGGCCTAAGGGCCTGTTCCTGTGCTGTACTTTTCTTTGTTCCTTTTCTTTGTTCTAATTTCTTAACTCTACCCA
The DNA here is from genome assembly GCF_017639515.1 of Carcharodon carcharias. Lineage (NCBI taxonomy): Eukaryota > Metazoa > Chordata > Chondrichthyes > Lamniformes > Lamnidae > Carcharodon > Carcharodon carcharias. The sequence goes on along the minus strand of NC_054507.1, from coordinate 6,981,221 downwards.
AACTGATTCTACATCTTGCTCTTTTGAGCTAAGTTCATCTCTCATCTATTGTACTAAGGACATCCTTAATTAACGGAGCTACCCCACGACCTTTTCTTAGCTTCCCATCTTTTCAAAATGTCAAATACCCTTCAATATTCAGGTCTCAGCCTTGGCCACTCTGCAACCATGTCTCTGTAATGGCTAATCAGGTCTTACAAATTTCTTTCTATCTGTGCTAACAATTCATCTATTTTGTTATGACTGCTGCACACATTCAGATACAGAGCCTTTTACTCTTGTCATTTTTAACCATTTTTGCGATCTCTGGCCTTATCTGCTGGTACACCCTTAAGTTTGTACTCTGTCCCTTCCTGCCACACTCTGGTTATCATTATCCAAATTGCTACCTGGCTTTTTACCTCATTGTTGTCCTTTGATTTACTATGTTTCCTCTTGCATGATCCCTTACCCCCACTAGTTACTTTAAAGCCCTCTCTATGTTCCCAGTTCTACAACTCACCAAAACACTCGTCCCACCACGATTCATGTGAAGACTGTCCCAACAGTACAGCTCCCACTTTCCCCAGTATTGGTGCTAGTGCACTGAGAACCAAATCCCATTTCTCCCACACCAATCTTTGAGCCATGCATTCATCTTTCTCTCTGATCTTATTTGCCCTATGCCAATTTGCTTGTAGCTCAGGTAATAATCCAGAGATTATTACTTTTGAGGTTCTGCTTTTTAATTTAGCCCTTAGTTGCTCATAATCCCTAAGCAGAAGCTCTCTTCTAGTTCTATCAATGTCCTTGGTACCCTTGTGGATCAAGACCACTGGATCCTCACACTCCCACTGCAAGTTTCTCTTCAAACCCCAGAGCAAATGTCCTGAACCCTGGCACTGGGCAGGCAACACAGCTGTCTGGACTTGTGCTCTTGGCTGCAGAGAATTGTATCTATCCCCTGACTATACTGTCCCCTACCAGCATTACGTTCCTATTAACTCTCGCTGCTTGAATGGATTCCTGTACTATGCTGCCATGGTTAGTTTGCTCCTCCACCCTGCAGCTGCTACTCTCATCCATACAGGCTGCAAGAACCTCAGACCTGGTAGACAATTGCAAAGGCTGAAGCTCCTCTATTTCTACCTTCTCGATGCCCATACCTGCCTCACTCGCAGTCACGCTGTCCTGCCCCTGACCAAATCAGATGCCTCTATCATAAGGGGTGTGACTGCCTCCTAGTACAATGTGTCCAGGTAATTTTTCTGCTCCCTGATGTATCGCAATGTCCGCAGCTCAGCCTCCAGCTCAGTGATTCGGAGCCGAAGTTCCTTGTGCTGCAGACACTTAATTGCAGATGTGTTTGACCTGGACCATACCGGTGCCAGCAGTACCCACATTCTGCAGTGGCAACTCGTCGCCTGCCCTACCATCTTTATTATGTGTTAATTAATTTATTATTTGGCTGAATTAATTCATAATTAATAAACCCCACTACTACCAATAAGCTTTACTACTGCTAGTAAACGTGACTACTATTAATGAAACCTTACAATTATGAATAAATTGGATGAGTTGTCAAAGAAAAAAAGTGAAATACACACCAACCAATCACTTACCTGTTTACCTGTTACATCACACTTTGATTTCCCCAGAACATGGTCGGTCCACAGACTTGGCTGGCCACTTTGAGCTCTCCCCTCTCTCGCCGGGTTCCTCCCCCACCCCGGTCTCTCTCCTCTCTCTTGCCAGGTTTCTCTCCCGGTTTCTCTCCTCTCTCGCCGCTTTGAGCTCTTGCCGAGTGTCTCCCTTCTAGCAGGAAGAATGATGAAAAGTACGAAAAGTACTGTAACTACTATAACATAAAATATTCTAGAGTGTGTCGGAACAGAAGGACCTGGGGGTATATGTGCACAAATCTTTGGAGGTGGCAGGACAGGTTGAGAAAGCAATTAATAAGGCATATGGGCTTTAATAAGGGATCCTGGGCTTTATATATGGAGGGATAGAGTACACCAAGGCTCCTTTGACAGCAACTCCCAAACCCACGACCAATACCATCTAGAAGGACAAGGGCAGCAGACACATGGGAACACCAGCATCTGGAAGTTACCCTCCAAGCTACTCACAACCCTGACTTGGAAATATATCGCTGTTCCTTCACTGTCACTGGGTCAAAATCCTGGAACTCCCTCCCTAACAGCACTGTGGGTGTACCTACACCACATGGACTGCAGCGGTTCGAGAAGGCAGCTCACCACCACCTTCTCAAGGGACAATTAGGGATGGGCATTAACTGCTGGCCCAGCCAGCGATGCCCACATCCCATAATTGAATTAAAAAAAAACAAAAGCAAGGAAAATATGATGAGCCTTGATAAAACCCTGGTCCAGTTCCATGCCGCACACCTTAGGAAGGATGTGAAGGCATTAGACAGAAAAGATTTACAGAAATGGTTCCAGTGATGAGGGACTTCAGCTATGTTTCTGGACTGGGGAAGCTGGAGCTCTTCTCATTGGAGAAGGAAAGATTAAGAGGTGATTTGATAGAGGTGTTCAAAATCAGGTGGTCTGAACAGAGAAGATAGGCAAAAACTGTTTCGACTGGCAGAAGGGTGAACCAGGGGACACCAATTTAAGGTGATTTTCATATTGCCTGAGAGTGTGGTGGAGACATTCAATCACGGCTTTCAGAAGGGAATTGGATCGTTATCTGAAGAGAAGAATTTTGTAGGCTTGTTGGGGAAAAGAAAATTGGGGGAGTGCGTCTCAGCTGAATCGCTCTTGCAGAGAGCCGGCACAGACATGACAGGCCGAATATTCCTCCTGTGCTATAGCCATTCTAGGATTCTGTGGCTTGGTTGTCCAGTGCCTGATATCAGAGAGGTATCACTTGGCTGCCCATTTCCCTGAGCCATGATGTCCTCCTTGCAGCCTGGTAAACAGAACTATACGTAATATCCCATCTGGAGATAAACCCATACCCTGTATATCCCAAGACTCATCCTCTTGCCATACGTACATTCTCCAGCAGTTGTTCATGATTAACGTTACAATTTCCCATACCCCCAGATTTGACCTCAGGAAATTTCAGTACTGATCCCCTAAATGCCAATCATTTCTGTAAATGGTAAATAAGAGTGGGCCACAAGTATTCTTGTGGAATCCACTCACCACATCTTTCTATTCTGAGAAAACATCCCTTTATCCCATCCTTTGTCATCCTGTCTCAGCTTATCTGCTGCTGAAACCTTTATTTATGCCTTTGTGACCTCTAGACTCGACTATTCCAACACACTCCTTGCTGGTCTTCTGCATTTGGCCCTCTAAACTTGGCTGCCTGTGTCTTAACTGGCACCAAGTCCCGTTCCCCTATCACCCCTGTGCTCATTGACCTACATTGGCTCCCGGTCGATCAATGTCTTGATTTTAAAGTTCTCATCCTTGTTTTCAATTCCCTCCATGGTTTCACCCCTCCCTATCTCTGTAATCTCCCCCAGTCCCACAATCCTCCAGGATCTCTGTGCTCTTCTAATTCTGGTCTCTTGAACCTTCCTGATTTTAGTCGCTCCACCATTGGCGGCTGTGCCTTCAGCCAGGGCCCCAAGCTCTGGAATTCCCTCCCTACCCCTCTCCATCTCTAACTTACTTTCCTCCTTTAAGACACTCCTTAAAACATACCTCTTTGAAAAATCTACCCAGTGCCTCCTTACATGGCTGGATATCAAACTTGGTTTTATTTCACTGCTGTGAAATGCCTTTTTATGATTTATGTTAAAGGTGCTATATAAGTAGTATTCTATAAGTAGTTTCTGTTTCTTTCTGCACTTGAATCATTTCTTTGTCCAATTTCCCACATTCCCCAAATATTATGTACCTTTCTCTTTGCCATATGTTTCTTGTTTGGTAATTTACCAGATGCTTCCTTAATATCCATCAAAATCATATCCACAGTACTTCTATTATCTATTTGCTGTAAACACTTGTTTACTCTGCATTTCTATCTCCCCTAGCCCTTGGCGATTGATGGCATGCTGGAGCCCCCTCCTCGACCTTCTCACCTGCACAAAACCTCAAGATCCACCTCTGTGACCATGCCAGCAGTCACCTCTCTGCCTGCTCAGTGCTCTGCACCCCCCTGTAAAGTCCCTTGGGTTGTTGTATTGAAAATGCTCAGTATAAATGCAAACATTAGGGGCTGTTTCCCACTCGAGTTTATATCTCTGGTAATGCTGCAACCTTCTCGATTATAGATACAAATTTCCCTGTGTGACTGCAGGTCAGGTGACAGAATTCATAACGTTGTTAGTCAACTGACAGGAAGGCAGGATATTATTGAGAAATGAGACTGTTGTGAACAAATATGGTAGTTTGTTAATGGAATATGAACAATTTTTTTCTGCCTATAGGTATGTATAGTGGATACTGGTGTAAGAGGGACCATTGCAGTAGGATTAGTCCCTCAGTATTACAAACTGGATCACCAGCCAGGATGGCTTCCACATTCTGTTGCCTACCATGCAGATGATGGCAAGTGAGTAATACAGAAGAAAACTTGAGATTGAACGTGATCTGCCTGAAATATATTTGTTCTGTTCTATTGCAGTGGAAGTTGTTAAAGTTCTGTCTAAATAATTTTTTCTCTATCACGCTCCTAAACATGTCAAAATGCTTCTCACACACATAGTTATTTGGAAGTGCAGTGGCTACTGCTGTGTTACCCCTTTGTACATGGAAGGTCACCCAAACAAAAGCAATAAGCTAAATGAGCACTGCCCAGTCCTCTGACACACATCCATTGACATCAAGGGCAATATGACTGAGTGCGGCACCACGGATATAAAAACAAAAAACTGCGGATGCTGGAAATCCAAAACAAAAACAGAATTACCTGGAAAAACTCAGCAGGTCTGGCAGCATCGGCGGAGAAGAAAAGAGTTGACGTTTCGAGTCCTCATGACCCTTCGACAGAACTGAGTGAATATTAGGAGAGGGGTGAAATATAAGCTGGTTTAAGGTCGGGGGGTGGGGGGTGCAGGTGGTTGGGCGGGGGGAGAGAAGTGGAGGGGGGGTGTGGTTGTAGGGACAAGCAAGCAGTGATAGGAGCAAATAATCAAAAGATGTCACAGACAAAAGAACACAGAGGTGTTGAAGTTGGTGATATTATCTAAACGAATGTGCTAATTAAGAATGGATGGTAGGGCACTCAAGGTACAGCTCTAGTGGAGGAGGGGTGGAAAGACTAGCAGGGCATAAAAGATTTAAAAATAATGGAAATAGGTGGGAAAAGAAAAATCTATATAAATTATTGGAAAAAACAAAAGGAAGGGGGAAGAAACGGAAAGGGGGTGGGAATGGAGGAGGGAGTTCAAGATCTAAAGTTGTTGAATTCAATATTCAGTCCGGAAGGCTGTAAAGTGCCTAGTCGGAAGATGAGGTGCTGTTCCTCCAGTTTGAGTTGGGCTTCACTAGAACAATGCAGCAAGCCAAGGACAGACACGTGGGCAAGAGAGCAGGGTAGAGTGTTAAAATGGCAAGCGACAGGGAGGTTTGGGTCATTTTTGCGGACAGACAGCAGGTGTTCTGCAAAGTGGTTGCCCAGTTTACGTTTGGTCTCTCCAATGTAGAGGAGACTGCATTGGGAGCAACGAATGCAGTAGGCTAAGTTGGGGGAAATGCAAGTGAAATGCTGCTTCACTTGAAAGGAGTGTTTGGGCCCTTGGACGGTGAGGAGAGAGGAAGTGAAGGGGCAGGTGTTGCATCTTTTGCGTGGGCATGGGGTGGTGCCATAGGTGGGGGTTGAGGAGTAGGGGGGATGGAGGAGTGAACCAGGGTGTCCCGGAGGGAACAATCCCTACGGAATGCCGCCAGGGGGGTGAAGGGAAGATGTGTTTGGTGGTGGCATAATGCTGTAGTTGGCGGAAATGGCGGAGGATGATCCTTTGAATGTGGAGGCTGGTGGGGTGATAAGTGAGGACAAGGGGGACCCTATCATGTTTCTGGGAGAGAGAGGAAGGTGTGAGGGCGGATGCGCGGGAGATGGGCCGGACACGGTTGAGGGCCCTATCAACGACCGTGGGTGGAAAACCTCGGTTAAGGAAGAAGGAGGACATGTCAGAGGAACTGTTTTTGAAGGTAGCATCATCGGAACAGATGCGACGCAGGTGAAGGAACTGAGAGAATGGGATGGAGTCCTTACAGGAAGCAGGGTGTGAGGAGCTGTAGTCGAGGTAGCTGTGGGATGGATATTGGTGGACAGTCTATCACCAGAAATTGAGACAGAGAGGTCAAGGAAGGGAAGGGAAGTGTCAGAGATGGACCAAGTGAAAATGATGGAGATTGGAAACAAAATTAATAAATTTTTCCAAGTCCCGACGAGAGCATGAAGCGGCACCGAAGTAATCATCGATGTACCGGAGAAAGAGTTGTGGAAGGGGGCCGGAGTAGGACTGGTGGCACCACGGAGCCTGAGTAAAACTGGAGTCAATGGGAATCAGGGGGAAAGCTCTCCACTGGAGTCATACTTACCACAAAGGAAGATGGCAGTGGCTGTTGGAGGTCAATCATCTCAGACCTAGGACATCACTGTAGGAAATGTGGTTGACTCTGAAATGCCCTCTGAAATAGCTTAGCAAGCCACACAGTTGTAACAAACCGTTACAAAGACACAAGAAAAGAACGAAACCAGATGGACCACCCGGCATCAACCGAGGCACTGGAAATGACAATGGCAATCACAGCCCTGTCAACCCTGCAAAGTCCTCCTTGCTAACGTCTGGGGGCTAGTGCCAAAACTGGGAGAGCTGTCTCACAGACTAGTCAAGCAACAGCCAGGAATCATACCTTACAGGTAATGTCCCAGACACCACCATCACCATCCCTGGGTATGTCCTGTCCCACCGGCAGGACAGACCCAGCAGAGGAGGTGGCACAGTGGTATACAGTCAGGAGGGAGTTGCCCTGGGAGTCCTCAACATCAACTCTGGACCCCATGAAGTCTCAGGACATCAGGTCAAACATGGGCAAGGAAACCTCCTGCTGAGTACCACCTACTTCGCCCTCCCTCAGCTGATGAATCGGTACTCGTCCATGTTGAACATCACTTGGAGGAAGCGTTGAGGGTGCAAGGGCACAGAATGTGCTCTGGGTGGGGGACTTCAATGTCCATCACCAAGAGTGGCTCGGTAGCACCACTACTGACTGAGCTGGCCAAGTCCTAAAGGACATAGCTGCTACACTGGGTCTGCAGCAGGTGGTGAGGGAACCAACAAGAGGGAAAAACATACTTGACCTGATCCTCACCAGCCTGCCTGCTGCAGATGCATCTGTTCATGACAGTATCGGTAGGAGTGACCACCACACAGTCGTTATGGAGATTAAGTCCTGCCTTCACATTGAGGATACCCTCCATCGTGTTGTGTGGCACTATCATCATGCTAAATGGGATAGATTTCGAACAGATCTAGTAACTCAAGACTGGGCATCCATGAGGTGCTGTGGGCCATCATCAGCAGCAGAATTGTACTCGAACACAATCTGTAACCTCATGGCCCGGCATATACCCCACTCTACCATTACCATCAAGCCAGGGGATCAACACTGGTTCAATGAAGAGTGCAGGAGGGCATGCCAGGAGTAGCACCAGGCATACCTAAAAATGAGATATCAACCTGGTGAAGCTATAAGACAGGACTACTTGCATGCCGAACAGCATAAGCAGCAAGTAATAGACAGAGCTAAGCAATCCCACGACCAACAGATCAGATCTAAGCTCTGCAGTCCTGCCACATCCAGTCGTGAATGGTGGTGGACAATTAAACAACTCACTGGAGGAGGAGGCTCCACAAATATCCCCATCCTCAGTGATGGAGGAGCTCAGGACGGCAGTGCAAAAGATAAGGCTGAAGCATTGGCAACAATCTTCAGCCAGAAGTGTCGACCATCTCGAACTCCTCTGGAGGTCCCCAGCATCACAGATGCCAGTCTTCAGCCAATTCGATTCACTCCACGTGATGTCAAGAAACAGCTGAAGGCACTGGATACTGCAAAGGCTATAGGCTCTGACAAAATTTCGGCAATAATACAGAAGACTTGTGCTCTAGAACTTGCCGCTCCCCTAGCCAAGCTGTTCCAGTACAGCTGCAACACTGACATCTATCCGGCAATGTGGAAAATTGCCCAGGTATGTCCTATACACAAAAGGCAGGACAAATCCAACCCGGCCAATTACTACCCCATCAGTCTACTCTCCATCATCAGTAAAGTGATGGAAGGGGTCATCAACAGTGCTATCAAGCGGCACTTGCTTAGCAATAACTTGCTCACTGATGCCCAGTTTGGGCTCTGCCAGGGTCACTCAGCTCCTGACCTAATTACAGCCTTGGTTCAAACATGGACAAAAGAGCTGAACTCCTGAGGTGAGGTGAGAGTGACTGCCCTTGACATCAAGGCAGCATTTGACCAAGTGTGGCATCAAGGAGCCCTAGCAAAACTGGAGTCAATGAGAATCAGGGGGAAATCTCTCCGCTGGTTGGAGTCGTACCTAGCACAAAGGAAGATGGTTCTGGTTGTTGGAGGTCAGTCATCTCAGTCCCAGGACATCACTGCAGGAGTTCCTCAGGGTAGTGTCCTAGACCCAACCATCTTCAGCTGCTTCATCAATGACCTTCCTTCCATCACAAGGTCAGAAGTGGGGATGTTCGCTGATGATTGCACAATTTTCAGCACCATTCACGACCCCTCAGATACTGAAGTAGTCCATGTCCAAATGCAGCAAGATCTGGACAATATCCAAGTAACATTCACACCACACAAGTGCCAGGCAATGACCACCTCCAACAAGAGAGAATCTAACCATCGCCCTTTGACATTCAATGGCATTACCATCACTGAATCCCCCACTATCAACATCCTGGGGGTTACCAATGACCAGAAACTGAACTGGACCAGCCATGTAAATACTGTGGCTACAACAGCAGGTCAGAGGCTGGGTATTTTCTGGCAAGTAACTCCCCTACACTAGGGTGTGCCTGCACCACATGACTGCACTAGTTCAAGAAGGTGGTTCACCACCACTGTCCTATGAACGAATAAAAAAAGCCTCATATAATTTCGAGGGCTTGTGCTATTTCTTCCCCCATTTGCCTTGGAATTCGTGGATGTATCCCGTCAGGTCCCAGCACTTTGTGCTTCTTTAGCTTAACGGAACTCTTGAATACTTTCTTTTATATGGAATATTTTTATCTTGCTTTTAAATCAATCCAGGATTCCCTCCACCCGAATATCCTTTTCCTTTGTCCACACTGCAGGGAAGTCCTGTTTATGTATCCCTGCCAATTTCTTAGAGCAAATTTGAGCCTGCAATGTTATTTTTTTCCAAGCTGTTACCATATCCCATATTACTACAGAGCTAGGAAGATTGCTGTTTGTTTGCATTGATCCCTCTGTGAGCAGAAACAAGTCACAAAAGAGAAAAACAAACATTTCCCTATAATTGATCAGGATTGTCTCTTAACAACAACGTAAAGCTCTTCTTAAAAATGCAGCTTTTGAAAACCGCCTGCATTTCATTACAAAATAGGATACTGTCTGTTCCTCAGTGTAAAACATCTTTGTTCGATACTGAATGTGATTAAACTGAGCATCTGAGAACAATTTAGTGTATGATAAAGATGCAAAGATCAAATCAAGAACAGTGCAGAAGTTTTTTGTGGGACTTTGTAGTCTCTTAACCCCGTGCTGTATCTGTCCTGGGAGTGTTTGATGGGGACAGTGTAGATGGAGCTTTACTCTGTATCTAACCCCGTGTTGTACCTGTCCTGGGAGTGTTTGATGGGGACAGTGTAGAGGGAGCTTCACTCTGTATCTAACCCCGTGCTGTACCTGTCCTGTGAGTGTTTGATGGGGACAGTGTAGAGGGAGCTTTACTCTGTATCTAACCCCGTGCTGTACCTGTCCTGGGAATGGTAGATATAGACACTGTAAGGGGAGCGTTACTCGGTAACTAATGCCGTGCTGTGACTTGCCTTGGAGCCTTTGATAGGACTGTGTTGAGGGAGCTTTATTCTGTATCTAACCCCGTGCTGTACCTGTCCTAGGAGTGTTTGATAGGGACAGTGTGGATGGTGCTTTACTCTGTATCTAACCCTGTGCTGTAACTGCCCTGTGAATATTTGATGGGGACAGTGTAGATGGAGCTTTACTCTGTACCTAACCCCGTGCTGTACCTGTCCTGGGACTGTTTGATGGGACAGTGTAGAGGGAGCTTTATTGTGTATCTAGCCCCATGCTGTACCTACCCTGGGAGTGTTTGATGGGGACAGTATGGTGGGAGCTTTACTCTGTATCTAACTCCATGCCGTAGCTGTGCTGGGAGTGTCTGATGGGGACAGTGTGGAGAGAGCTTTACTCTGTATCTAACCCCGTGCTGTACCTGTCATGGGAGTGTTTGATGGGGACCGTGTAGAGAGAGCTTTACTCTGTATCTAACCCCGTGCTGTACCTGTCATGGGAATGGTAGATAGGGACAGTGTAAGGGGAGCTTTACTCTGTATCTAACCCCGTGCTGTACATGTCCTGGGAGTGTTTGACAGGGACAGTGTAGAGGGAGCTTTACTCTATATCTAACCCTGTGCTGTACCTGCCCTGGGAGTGTTTGATGGGGACAGTGTAGAGGGATCTTTACTCTGTATCTAACCCGTGCTGTACCAGTTCTGGGAGTGTTTGATGGGGACAGTGTAGAGAGAGCTTTACTCTGTATCTAACCCCGTGCTGTACCTGTCCTGGGAGTGTTTGATGGGGACAGTGTAGAGGGAGCTTTATTCTGCATCTAACCCCATGCTGTACCTGTCCTGGGAGTGTTTGATGGGGACGGTGTAGAGGGAGCTTTACTCTGTATCTAACCCCATGCTGTACCTGTTTTGGGAGTGTTTGATGGGGACAGTGTAGAGGGAGATTTACTCTGTAACTAACCCCGTGCTGTACCTGTCCTGGGAGTGTTTGATGGGGACATTGTAGAGGGAGCTTTACTCTGTATCAGCCCATAACCTGTGAGGAGTGCTGGTATTTAATGATGCACGGACATGCTCTGTCCTGAAATAGTCTGAATCTATTCAGTTTTAGGTGTGACACTTATTATTTGTCTGGAAAACGGCTATAATCTCGTGGTCAGAAATCATTTTGCAAGATTCTTGTTCCTGTCACACTTTAGTGGATTTGCTCAAGACCCGTCCTTGTCTGGTTTTGGAGTCCTGGATAGGCCACTGTGGGACCTGCCTCCTTACGGTATAGGATGGAAGTTGTGGGCTCTCTGTGGCTTGTACAGCTGCTCACTGTGACTTTGAGACCCATGAGTAGAGTGGCTGATGTCCCTGCCATTTGCCAAATTGTATCGTGCAGATGGGTCGAAAAGCAGGTGGAAACAATCTATGAGAAAGGTGGAAGATTAGCTTTCCTCTCCACCCTGTACCTTTCTCAGACAGTATTGCTGCACTTGTATGAATCATATTTCTTTCCTTCATTTTTAAAAAAACTGATCTTGAGTTCGTTCTTAAATTCTGCTTTTTTTTAAAGAGCCAACTGACTAATGTCATTTGAAGCTTGACCTGTAATGAGCCTTGTTAATATACAGCAATTTGAATTACTATGTAGAAGACATGGGCTTACGGCTTCTGATGAGATATACTCCAGAGCTGCTTGTTAACCAGTTGATTATTTTTCATTCTGTAGGTTGTTTAATGGAAATGGAGTGGGCCAGCAATTTGGGCCGAAGTGTTTTACAGGTGATCGAATTGGCTGTGGCGTCCACCCAGAATCCTTCGACAGAGGAATGGCAACTGTATTTTTCACAAGAAATGGAAAAGAGGTGGGGAAAAGTATACTTCATATATTTGAGAATGAAGTTAAACATACTCAACCCAGGCCTAGCGGGGCATTGTTCCACTGTCCAACATGACCATTCAGAAATCTGAATCTGAGAATTTATTGACCACTGAGCTTGTGTTTTTCAGTATTTGGCTCTCAAACAAGGTAGAAACATGCATATTGTTGCTTTGCAAATTGATGTTGGAAATGATTTCAACATTGCAACCTTTTTCAGAACACTACTCCGCACACTGAGCAGAACAAATGAAATGACCCTGCAATAGCCCAAACTTTGTCTCTTTATTGAGTTGCACTGAAGGTGTGTGTCGATGGGAAGGTTTGGTTTTACGGATATCACTGTTTGTGATGTATTCGCTATGGTGGCTGTATTGTGTAGTTTGAGACGATGAATTCATGATCCAGAATAATCTGATCTGAAGTCATGCTGGTAGTGCTTGGCCTGTTCAAAGCAGCTTTGTCCTGCAATCCATAGAGTTAAAGATAGTGGGATCTTGGGCTTCATTAATAGAGGCATTGAGTACAAAAGCACGGATGTTATGCTGAACCTTTCTAAAGCTCTGATTAGGCCACGACTAGAGTATTGCATCCAGTTCTGGTTACCACACTTTAGGAAGGATGTGAGGGACCTTGAGATGGTGCAGAGGAGATTTACCAGAATAGTTCCAGGGATGAATGATTTTAGATACAAGGTTAGGCTGGAGAAGCTGGAGTTCTCCTTGGAACAAAGGAGATTGAGGGGGGATTTGATAGAGGTGTACAAGATCATGACAGGTTTGGATAATGTAGACAAAGAAAATCAGTTCCCATTAACTGATTGTAAAAGGACTTAGGGGACACAGATTTAAGGTTTTGGGCAAGAGATACAAGGGGGACACAGCAGAATTTGTTTAACGAAGCCAGTAATGACCTGGAACTCTCTGCCCCATGAGGGTAGTGGAAGTGGAGATGATCAATGATTTCAAAAGGAAATCGGATGGGCACTTGAAAGAAATAAACTTGCAGGGTGACGGAGATAGAGCAAGGGAATGGACTGACTGCATCGCTGCATGGAGAGCTGGCATAGACTCGATTGGCTGAGTGGCCTCCTTCTGTACCAGAAATGACTCTGTGACTCAACAAATCGAGGAAGGAATTCAGGCAAAACTACTTTACCCAGAGTGTGGCGAGAATGTGGAACTTGCTGCCACAGGGAGTGGTTGAGCTGAATAGTGTAGATGCATTTCAGGCAAAGCTAGATCCACACTTGAGGGAGATAAAAAGTAGAAGGATATGATGGAGTTGGATGGAGAGTGGTAGGTGGAGGCTGACATGGAGCATGAACACTGGCATGGAACTGCTGAACGATCTGTTTCTGTGTTGTACCTTCTGTAATTTGTGCGAGGATTACATAGTGGTCAGCTGTATGTTGTTTGTAAGGTTGGGGCCCCATGGCATTTGTTCTTGAATCCAGTTTTTTGGATTACAAACATAGGAACAGGAGTAGACCAATCAACACCCTGAGCCTGGATATCCATTCGCTGAGATCATGTATCCTAATTCCATCCACCCTCCTTGGCTCCAATATCCTTTAATACCATTGGTGTCAGGAAGATATAATAGTTCTTTTAATGCTATTGGAATTTATTGTAAAATAGTGGTATCTGTGTCTGTCTGTGTGTGTGTGTCTGTGTGTGTGTTTCTGTGTGTGTGAATGTGAGTGTGTGTTTGTGTGTGTGTGTGTGTCTCTGTGTGTGTGTGTCTGAGTGCGTGTGTGTGTTTCTGTGTATGTGTGTGTGTGTCTCTGTGTGTGTGAGACTTAATTGGATTAAAGGCATCTGGTCTGAAGGCTTTGATGTGGTGGAAGATGAACTAGGATTGAAATGTTAAGTAGGTAAACGTAGGTGTCAAGGGAACATCTGCATTTTTAAATAAACCAGACTAGATTGTTTTCGAAAGAAGGAGTGAAATGTGTCACCTGTGTGTTTATTTTTCCCAAAGATTACTCGTGAAACTTGGTACAATGAGAGATTTTTATTATGAGAAAGGTAAAGTTCAAAGACATAGTGAAACATTGGGTATTTGCATTCAAAGGGGAAAATATGTATAAAGGAGCGAAAGTTGCGTGTAAGGGTAGGCATTTTAAGATCTAACAAGTGTGAAGAGCCTTCGGCATCTACACCTCAAGCTGCTGTCTACGACGAACTGAAGTTAAGGAAACATGCTTTGAATTGGATTGTCAGGGTATCACGTTTGTTTGCCTGGGCATTTTAAAATCTGTGTGTCCTACTGTTGCCATAGCGAAAGTGTAACTGGGAGTTAGATTAAGTCGTGGATTTAGAAGTTATTATAGTTGTATTTTGTAGACGTGTGTGCACTTAAAATCATTTCTCTTATTAATAAATGTTTAATCTAGTTTTGTAAAAACCTGTAAGACTTAGTGGTCTTATTACTACTGGATTCAAGGCACGCATCTCGAAATTTATACAAATTGCAAAACAAGTGGTGGCAGTTGTTTCAAGTTTCCCTTTGGGATTTGAACAACTCAGCATTTACCATTGACTGTGCCATAACAAGCTCGTAGAGATCTGTAGATCTTCAATTTTTAATTGATCAGTTGACCATCCCTGTCCAAACATAAGTCCTGCAAAATAAAAATAATCTATGACGAGTACCATCTTGTACCCATGGTTAATGCAACTATTTCTTGTTTCCAAATGCTGTTGTCATAGGAACACAGTATTATTGGTGCAATGCCTGTTTTGTCTTGCAAACAGTCCTGAAATGTATAAACAACTTTGACTATAACTTTTTTTTAAAAAAAACAGATGGATAGTTTCAAGAACTTAACTCCGTTTTTTCTTCTCACAATGGAATAAGATTTCTTGGAGGTCATGTCTTGTCAAAGTAAAAATGCAGAAAAGGGAGAGAAAACCTGGACATGGCATAGAAACCCAGCACATCTGTAGCATTGTGTGAAATAGCAGCCAAAGCGTTGGAGAAATCTGTCCTCTGATTTGGAAAATCTGCATGTGCAGCACATGGTGCTTGAGGCACAGAACTCAGTGAGCTGACTTCCAATGATGCAGGCAGTTGTGCAGACAGTGCCTATTACTTGGACATGTTGGAGGGAGTTGGATCTTTGCCTCTCTGCTGAGGTGTAAGCGGCAATCCCAGAACTGCTGTCTGCTGTTGATAATTGTTGTCCATGACTGGAATTGGTTTGCCATGTTGGTAGAATCCAAGACCATCTTGAACTTCTATGTCTCTTGGTCCTTTCAAACTGCCCTGGGTGAATCACTCAGCTGAACCAGTACGCATTGCACCACTGTAAACAGCAAGTCACCGATTCTTTGCAAAGGCAAAGGTCTTGATTTGATTTTCAAAGGAAAGTGAAGAGGGAACTCTTATCAGAGTGGCTGGCTTTGTATGAGTGCAGGTCCTCAATGATCAGACCAATGTGGCCGTTTCGTCGGGACCGTGCAGAGACAAAGTCGAGGTGTCGGAGGGAGAGCAGAAACCTCCAGACAACCCATTTACCTAGCCCTTCAAGCACTACCTGCATGTGGCAGAGTCTGCAGACCATGCATCGGACTTATCAGCTATTTCAGAACCCATCGAACCAGAGTGGAAGCAAGTCATCCTCAATCCCGAGGGACTGCTTAAGAAGAGGAGAAGGAGAAAATGAGTAGAAGGGGTTTCCATTCCATCGATTTGCAGGTTTCCAGTCAGCATAAAAATGGCAACATGCAGGTAAATGTCAGGTTTTTTATTCCTTCATGGGATATAGGTGTTATTGGCAAGGGCAGCCTTTCTTGCCCATCCCTAATTGCCCTTGAGAAGGTGGGGGTGAGCTGCCTTCTTGAGCCGCTGCAGTCCATGTGGTGTAGGTGCACCCACAGTGCTGTTAGGGAGGGAGTTCCAGGATTTTGACCCAGCGACAGTGAAGGAACGGCGATATATTTCCAAGTCAGGATGGTGAGTGACTTGGAGGGGAACTTCCAGGTGGTGGTGTTTCCATGTGTCTGCTGCCCTTGTCCTTCTAGGTGGTGGAGGTCGTGGGTTTGGATGGTGCTGTTCAAGGAGCCTTGGTGAGTTGCTGTGGTGCATCTGCTGCTACTGTGCGTTGGTGGTGGAGGGAGTGGATGTTTGTGGATGGGGTGCCAATCAAGTGGGGCTGCTTTGTCCTGGATGCTGTTGAATTTCTTGAGTGTTGGAGCTGCACTCATCCAGGCAAGTGGAGAGTATTCCATCACACTCCTGACTTGTGCCTTGTAGATGGTGGACAGGCTTTGGGGAGTCAGGAGGTGAGTTACTCGTCGCAAGATTCCCAGCCTCTGACCTGCTCTTGTAGCCACAGTATTTATATGGCTGGCCCAGTCCAGTTTCTGGTCAGTGGTAAGCCCCAGGATGTTGATAGTTGGGGGATTCAGTGATGGTAATGCCATTGAATGTCCAGGAGAGATGGTTAGATTCTCTTTTGTTGGAGATGGTCATTGCCTGGCACTTGTGTGGTGTGAATGTTACTTAGCAGCCTAAGCCTGAACGTTGTCCAGGTCTTTCTGCATATGGACACAGACTGCTTCAGTATCTGAGGAGTTGTAAATAGAACTGAACACTGTGCTTTCATCAGCGTACATCCCCACTTCTGACCTTTATGAAGGGAAGGTCATTGATGAAGCAGCTGAAGATGGTTGGGCCTAGGACACTACCCCAAGGAACTCCTGCAGTGATGCACTGGGACTGAGATGATTGACTTCCAGCAACCACAGCCATCTCCCTTGTGATTGGTATGACTCCTGATTTATCCCCCATTGCTAGGGCTCCCTGATGCCACACTTGGCCAAATGCTGCCTTGATGTCAAGGGCAGTTACTGACACCTCTGGAGTTCAACCATGTTTGTACCAAGGTTGTAATGAGGTCCGAAGGTGCCCTGGTAACTCCCTGGATAGCTGTATTCTACATCAGTACCACCATTATTTCAAGTCTGTTCTACTTCCAGTCCATGGATCAAAGGAACAAAAACACCTGGAAAAACTCAGCAGGTCTGATGGCATCTGCAGGGAGGGATACAGTTGACGTTTCGAGTCCGTATGACCCTTTGTCAGAGCTAAGACATATAGAAATGAAATAAAATATAAGCTGGTAGAGGAGGGTGGGACAGGTAGAGCTCGATAGGGGGCCAGTGATAGGTGGAGGCCAGGAAGAGACTGCCAAAGATGTCATAGACAAAAGGACAAAGGGGTGTTGACGGTGGTGATATTATCTAAAGGATGTGCTAATGGGGACATTAAGGGAAACAAGCTAGTGGCAGATGGCCCTAGTGGGGGTGGGGTGGAGGGGGAAGGGATCGAAATGGGCTAAAAGGTCGAGATGAGACAATAGATCGAAATAAATTTAAAAATAGGAGGGAAAAGAAAAACATACTTGTAAAAAAAAATTATAAATTTTTGGAAAAAGGGGGATCGGAAAGGGGGTGGAGATGGAGGAGAGAGTTCATGATCTAAAGTTGTTGAACTCAATATTCAGCCCGGAAGGCTGTAAAGTACTTAGTTGGAAGATGAAGATGAAGTGTTGTTCCTCCAGTTTGCGTTGAGCTTCGCTGGAACATTGTAGCAGGCCAAGGACAGACATGTGGGCATGAGAGCAGGGTGGTGTGTTGAAATGGCAAGCGACAGGGAGGTCTGGGTCATGCTCCCAATGCGGTCTCCTCTACATTGGAGAGACCAAATGCAGACTGGGTGACCGCTTTGCGGAACACTTTCTGACTAGGCACTTTACAGTCTTCTGGACTTAATATTGAGTTCAACAATTTCAGATCATGAACTCTCTCCTCCATCCCCACCCCCTTTCTGAGCACCCTTTTTCCAATAATTTATAATTTTTCTACAAATATTTTTCTTTTCCCTCCTATTTTTAAATTTATTTTGTTCTATTGTTTCACCTCCACCTTTTAGCCCATTTCGATCCCTTCCCCCCACCCCACCCCCACTAGGGCCATCTGCCACTAGCTTGTCCTGCTTGCTACCCTTAATGTCCCCATTAGCACATCCTTTAGATAATATCACCACTGTCAACACCCCTTTGTCTTTTTGTCTGTGATATCTTTGGCAGTCTCTTCTTTGCCTCCACCTATCACTGGCCCCCTATCGAGATCTACCTGTCCCACCCTCCTCTACCAGTTTATATTTCATCTCATTTCTATATGTCTTAGTTCTGATAAAGGGTCATACGGACTCGAAACATTAACTGTGTTTCTCTCCGCCGATGCTGTCAGACCTGCTGAGTTTTTCCAGGTATTTTTGTTTTTGTTCTAGATTTCCAGCATCTGCAGTATTTTGCTTTTATCTTAATGGATCAAAGGAATACTCCCTCATGCTGTGGCTGATGACACCAGTGTAGAAATCTAAGAGCTCCAGCAGATTAGTCAAGTGTGTTTCTACAAGGGTACAAATCAAGCATAAATATGGCTGATGATAAAGATTCTGCTACCTGTATGGGTCTGAGTAAATCCTGCTGTAAAGCCCTGAAAGTCTTCTCAAAATGATAGTGTGTGTGAGAACATAAGTTCACAAGTTCACACTACCCAGGTACCTCTGTCTGAGTTGTCTGTGGGATCAGCAAAAGCTGTGTTAAAACTACTTTCTGCTGAACTTAGGCCCATGAACACAATGCATCCTGAGGCGGTAATGCCTTGTCAGATGAGGGGGAAATTGGAATTTGCAACCGTCACTTATCCATGTCTCTCATGGTCTGGAAGATGTTAATTTGACAACTTGTATTTATGGTAATAAAACATCAGCAAGTGTTCGTGAGGGCAAGATAGGCATTGGAACTGAGTTATTCGAAGAGATTGAATCGAGTTAAATTATTTTGATGTCACTTTTGTATCTTTGTACTATGACTTACACGTAGTATGCATGGAATGTTCAGATTAAAGGTAGAAAAAAGTTGAGTTAACTACTGTATGCTGTACTCATACTGGAAATATGAAGCCTGATGTATCTGAGCACACGTACAGGATTGTGTCATATATCTCATTAAAACCCTGAGCACCTTGAAACACATGCTGGATCATGTAGAACAGTCTCGTATGAACATGCGAATCAGGAGCAGGAGTAGGCCATTCTGCCCCTCGAGCCTGCTCCACCATTCAGTAAGGTCATGGCTGATCTGATTGTGGCCCCAGATCCACATTCTGCCTACCCCCAATAACCTCCAGCATTTTTTGTTTTTGTTTCAGATTTCCAACATCTGCAGTATTTTGCCTTTACTTCTGACTCCCTTGTTAGCTAAGAATCTATTTACCTTTGCCTTAAAAATATTCAATGACCCCGTCTCTACCATTCGCCAGGGAAGACAGTTCCAAAAATTCACGATCCTCAGAGAAAAACATTTCTCTTCATCTCCATCTTAAATGGGAGACCCCTTACTTTTTAAACTGCGTCTCCTAGTTCTAGTCTCTTCCTGAAATGTCCCTTCAGCATCCATCCTGTCAAGTCCCTTCAGGATCTTGTATGGTTCAATAAGATCAACTTTCAATTTTCTAAACTCCACTGGATACAAGCCCAGCCTGTTCAACCTTTCATCATAAACTAACCACTACCACCCCCCACCACCATCCCAGGAATCAGTCGAGTGACCCTTCTCTGAACTGCTAATGTATTTATATCCTTTAAGTAGGGAGACCAAAACTGTACACAGTACTTCATATGTGGCCTCACCAACACCCTGTACAACTGTACTAAAACATCCCTACTTTTATATTCCATTCCATTTGCAATAAACACCAACATCCCGTTCCCCTTAGTTGAAGGTTCAGTCACGAGGGGACATAAGTTCAAGATGAGGGGCAGGAGATTTAGGGGGGATGTGAGGAAAAACTTTTTTACCCAGAGGGTGGTGACGGTCTGGAATGCGCTGCCTGGGAGGGTGGTGGAGACGGGTTGCCTCACATCCTTTAAAAAGTACCTGGATGAGCACTTGGCACATCATAACATTCAAGGCTATGGGCCAAGTGCTGGTAAATGGGATTAGGTACGTAAGTCAGGTGTTTCTCACATGTCGGTGCAGACTCGATGGGCCTCTTCTGCACTGTGATTCTGTGATTCTAATCACTTGCTGTACCTGCATACTAACTTTTTGTGATTCATGTACCAGAACACCCAGATCCCTCTGTACCTCAGAGTTCTGCATTCTCTCCTCATTTGAATAATATGCTGCTTTTCTGTTCTCCCTGCCAAAGTGGACAAGTTCATTTTTTCCTGCATTATACTCCACCCGCCAAATTTTTTCCCACTCACTTAACCTACCAATGTCTCTGCAGATTCCTTATATCCACTTCACACCTTACTTTCATACTATCTTAATGTCATCAGCAAATTTAGCAACCATACATTTGCTCCCTTCATCCAAGTCATTGATATAAATTGTAAATAGTTGAGGCCCCAGCACTGATCCCTGTGGTACTCTACACGTTCACATCCTGCCAACCTGGAAATGACCATTTATGCCTACTCTCTGCTTCCTGTTAGCTAATCAATCCTCTGTCTGTGCTAATATGTTACTCCCTGCACCATGAGCTCTTTTTTGCATGGTAACCTTTGATGTGGCACCTTGTCAAATGCCTTCTGGAAACCTATGTATAGCAGATCCACGGGTTCCCCTTTATCCACATTGCTTGTTACTTCCTCAAAGAATAAATAAATAAATTAGCCAAACATGAATTCCCTTTCACAAAACTATGTTGACTCTGCCTGATTGCATTGAGATTTTCTAAGCATCCCACTATAACCTCCTTAATAATAGATTCCAGCATTTTTCCTATGATAGATGTTAAACTAACTGGCCTGTAGTTTCCAACTTTGTCTTCCTCCTTTCTTTGATAGAGGAGTCACATTGCAATTTTCCAATCTGATGGGACCTTTCCAGAATCTAGGGAATTTTGGAAAATTAAAACCAATGCATCTACTATCTCAGCAGCCACTTAGTTTAAGCCTCTAGGATGAAGCCCATCAGGACCTGGGGACTTGTCAGCTTTTAGTTCTAATAATTTTCTTACTACCCTTTCCCTGGTGATTGTATGTGTTTTAATTCCTCCCTCCCTTTCACCTCCTGATTCACAATTATTTCTGAGATGTTATTTGTATCCCTAAGTGAAGACAGGCGCAAAATCTCTGTTCAAGTTATCCATCGTTTCTTTATTTTCACTTATTAATTCCTCATTCTCACTCTTGAGGACCAAAGCTCACTTCACTTTTTTTCTTTTTAAATACTTATAGAAACTCTTACTATCTGTTTTTATATTTCTAGTAGCTTTCTCTCATACTCTAAGTTCTCCCCCGTTATTAAACTTTTAGTCATTCTTTATATTCTGTCCAATCTTCTGACCTGCTACCCTTCTTTGCGGAATTATATGCTTTTTCTTTCAATTTGATACAATCTTTAACTTCCTTAGCCACAGATGGTGTGTCCTTCCCTTAGTCTTTCTTTCTCACTGGCATGTATCTTTTCTAGGTATTCTGAAATATCCACTTAAACGTTTGCCACTGCATCTCTACTGACCTATCCCTTAACCTAATTTCCCAGTTCGCTTAGCCAACTGTCTTCATGCCCTCATAATTGCCCTGATATAAGTTGAAAACACTAGTCTTAGATCCACTTCCCTCTTCCTCAAACTGAATGTGAAATTCAGTCATGTGATCACTGCTACCTAGGGGATCCTTCTCTATGATGTCATTAAGCAAACCTATCTCTTTGCACAATACCAGATCTAGTATAGCCTGCTCTCTGGTTGGTGTTAGAATGTGCTGTTGTAAGAAACTGTCTCATAAACACTCTCTCAACTTGTCATCCAGGCTACCTTTGCCAGTCTGATTCGTCCAATCTCTATGTAGATTAATATCACCCATGATTATTGCTGTAACTTTCTCACAAGCTGCCAATATTTCTTCTTGTGTACCCTGTCTTACAGTGTGGTTACTGTTAGGGGGCCTATAAATCACTCCCACAAGTGCCCTCTTACTCTTGCTATTTCTCATTTCTGTTCAAACTGATTCTACATCTTGATCTCCAAAACTAAGCTCATCTCTCTCTATTATACCAATGCCACCCTTAGTTAACCAAGCTACCCCTCCACCTTTTCTTAGCTTCCTGTCCTTCCTAAATGTCTTATACCCTTGAAGATTCAGGTCCCAGTCTTCGTCATCCTGCAGCTATGTCTCTGTAATGACTATTAGATCATACATATTTATTTCTATTTGTGCTGCCAATTCATCTGCTTTGTTACGAATGCTATGTGCATTCAGACACAGAGCTTTTTGGTTCTGTCTTTTTTTACTACTTTTGTAACCTCTAGTCTTATAAGCTGGTGCACTCTTCAGTTTGTACACTCTGTCCCTTCCTGCCACACTCAGATCATCGTTTCCCTTATTCCTACCTTGCTGTCTTCTTAATTTTTCACATCTTCTCAAACTTGATCCCTCGCCCCAGTATTTTGTTAAAAGCCCTCTCTACCGCCCTAGTTATATGACTCACTAGAACACTTGTCCCAGCATGGTTCAGGTGAAGAATGTCCCAACAGTACAGCTCCCACTTTGCCCAGTACTGGTGGCAGTGCCCCATGAATCAAAATCCATAGCTCCCACATCACTCTTTGAGCCACACATTTAACACTCTCATCTGATTTACCCTATGTCAATTTGCTTGTGGCTCAATTAATAATCCAGAGATTATTATCTTTGAGGTTTTGCTTTTTAATTTATCCCTGAGCTGCTCGTCATCCCTGAGCAGAACTTCCATCGATGTCATTGGTACCTACCTGGACCACGACTACTGGATCCTCCCGCTCCCACTGCAAGCCCCTCTCCAGCACAGAGCAGAAGACCTGAACCCTGGCACCAGCTGTCTGGACTCCAACCCTCGGCTGTAGGTAACTGTGTCTGTCCCCCTGACTATACTGTCCCCGACCACCACTACATTCCTATTAGCTTCCCAACACTTGAATGGTTTCCTGTACCATGGTTCCATGGTCAGTTTGTTCATTCACCCTGCAGCCCACACTCTCATGCAAACAGGCTACAAGAACCTCAAACCTGTTGAACAATTGCAAGGGCTGAGGCTCATCCTCTTCTACTTTCTGGGTCCCCATACCTGCCTCGCTTGAAGTCACACGCTTCTGTTCCTGACCACTGACCAAATCAGATGCCCCTATCCTAATAAATATGACCGCCTCCCAGTACGATGTGTCCAGGTAACATTCCCCCTCCCTGATGCGTCAGTGTCTGCAGCTCTGCCTCCAGCTCAAAGACTGAGCCGAAGCTCCTCAAGCCGCAGACGTGTTTGTCCTGGGGCACACTGGTGTCCAAGAGCGCCCATGTTCTGCAGTCACAACACATTAACTGCCCTGCCATCTTTATTATATGTTAGTTAATTGATTTCTCTTTATTTACAATTAATAAACACTGCTACTCAACCTTACCACAGCTAATAAGACCTTAAAATTACTAATAAATTACATGAGTTTGGAAAATAAACAAGGAAAATATTCACCAACCAAGCATTTATCTGTTTTCCAGTGGTGTCACAATTTGATTTCTCTTAGAATGCAATCGCTCTGGAGCTACAGGTGGGACTGGATTGAATAGCTCTTCTGGGTGGTGGTTACTGTCTCTGGGTCCCCTCGCTCTCCTAGATGGTGGTTACTGTCTCCGGATCCTCTTTCACCCAACCTTCTAGGTAGTGCTGATTGCCTCCAGGTTCTGTTTCCACCCGCTCTGCTAGGTGGTGGATCGTGCTTCCAGTTCCTCTTTTCACCCGCTGCTCTAGGTGCTGCTGACTGTCTCCGGGCCCTGCTTTCACTCGTTCTTCTACCTGTTGTTGACTGCTTCCGGGTCCTCTTTTGGCCTGCTCTCAGTAAAGATCTAATCTTGCACTGTTGCCGTTGCATTTGTGTGCACTCCATGTTGAAAGAAGCAAAATGAATTAGAATAAGAAAGCAGTCTAACGGTATGCTGCATATTTGTTATCATGCAAGAGCCCACCATGTAGTCAGTATAAGAGGAGGGTGAGTCAGGGGGCCAAAGAGTGTTGGCTCATGAGCATTTGAGCCCAAGGTTCCAGGCCATCGGTTATGGTGCATATTGTTGCTGCTGTGTCTGGGAACACAATGGAAAGAAGCTACGTATAAACATAAGAAATAGGAATATGAGTAGGCCATTCGGCCCCTCGAGCCTGCTCCGCCATTCAATAAGATCATGGCTGATCTGTTTGTGTTTCGAATTCCATTTTCCCATCTACCCCTGATAACCTTTGATTCCCTTGCCTAACAAGAATCTATCTACCTCTGTCTTAAAAATATTCAATGACCCCACCTCCACCACCTGAGGCAGAGAATTCCAAAGTCACACACCCTCTGAGAGAAAACATTTCTCCTCATCTCTGTCCTAAAAGGGCGACCCCTAATTTTAAAACAGTGCCCCCTAGTTCTGGACTCACCCACAAGAGGAAACATCCTTTCCATGTCCACCTTGTCAAGGCCGTTCAGGATCTTGTATACTTCAATCAAATCACCCCTCACTCTTCTAAACTCCAGCGGAAACAAGCCCAGTCTCTCCAACCTTTCCTCATAAGACAACCCGGTCATTCCAGGTATCAATCTAGTAAACCTCCTCTGAACCACCCCCAACACATTTACATCCTTCCTTAAATAAGGAGACCAAAACTGCACACAGTATTTGAGATGTGGTCTCACCAATGCCCTGTATAACTGAAGCATAGCATCCTTACTTTTATGTTCAATTCCTCTCCTCTCGTAATAAAGGATAACATTCCATTAGCCTTCTTAATTACTTGCTGTACCTGCATACTAACCTTTTGTGACTCATGCACTAGAACACCTAGATCCCCCGGCACCTCGGAATTCTGTGTCGTTCTCTGTTTAAGGAATACTCAGCTTTTTTACTCTTCCTGCCAAAGTGAACAACTTTACCATTTCCCTGCATTATGCTCCATCTGCCAGATTTTTTGCCCACTCACTCAATTTATAAGGAGTTTGCAGACAAGTATAGACAACATACTTTCCTACCGATTTTTGTGCTGTCTGCAAATTTAGCTACCATGCCTTCACTCCCCTCATCTAAGTCATTGATGTAAATCCTAAAAAGTTGAGGCCCCAGCACAGAGCCCACTTGTCACATCCTGCCAATCAGAAAAAGACCCATTTATGTATACTCTGTGTTTTCTGCCAGCCAGCCAATCTTCTACCCATGCTGAAACGCAGCCCCCTACACCATGAGCTTTTATTTTCCACAATAATCTCTGATGTGGTACCTTCTCAAAGTTATTGCAAACTGAAACGTTCCTTCTGAGAAATTTCAGGTGCCAGCACATCATGCTATATCTTTTATGTTTCTTGTTAACTGTGGTTGACAAAGTTTTGAGGGAGTAGAAAGCAGCAGTGATAACTATGAGCTTTGCGAGGCAGGTGATGCACTCGATGGGGCAGCAGCCTGCTAGTCCCAGAGTTAATGGGCGGAGTTTTATGGCCCCTCCCGAAGTCGGTGGGCTTTTAAATTACCCCCAGCATTTTCCGCCCCCACCCCTTCCCACTGTGATGGGGCCCTAAAATTCTGCCCAGGCTTCAGAGCATTGTGGCTGGCTGCAATTATGAGCATTTTCTTGCAATCCTAAAAGACTGGTGGAATGCTGTTTGCTGAGCTTTACGATTGCAATACAGCTAAGCAACAGTTTCCCAAAGCAATAGTGCAAGAACGTGCAGGAGACGTGGGGGTGTTGGGATCTTTATATAGAGCTACCCACCATCAGTGAAAGGTTACCTTGGAATATGAAAGGTGTGTTAAGCATAAATAGGGGTTCACTTGCAGTCACGTTCAAGAGAGCAAAAGGTGAGCTCATGTCCCACGCCAGCATGCAGCTGGTTGAAGTGAAATGCATTTGTGAGACGTGTTAGTGGGATTTGTGGAAATGCAGTTTGGAAAAAATGGTCAAGCAGTTCGCTTAGCAGCAACGGAAATGTAAGAGACAGCAGCTGCTTCTGCCCACGATGCCCTCAGCCACACTCCCAGCGATAGTCTAATCAGCAAAGAAATTTACAAATGAAGTGACTTCGGAAAAGAAAGCGGAGATCAGCTCTCTGTACTTCCAGAGTACACCATATGTATAAAATTGATTATTTTTCAGCTGGTTTTGTCCTTGCTGGTGCTGTGCGTGTTTGAGGCTGTAATATATTTGTTTGTATTATTGTTTTACTGTTGTATTATTTAACTGTCTTGGGCAAGGAAGACGGAGTGACATCGAGCGTTTTCTACACAGCCACTCGGAACTCCGAGGAATGGTGTGTTGAAAATAGAAATCTCGTGTTATTTAGATGAGGGATATTTTTGAGGTTGGGGTTGAGGTGCAATGACCTGATCAAGTAGAAACAATTTTAATCTGTATCTAACCCCGTGCTGTACCTGCCCTGGGAATGTTTGATGTCGACAGTTTAGCTGGAGTTTTATTCTGTATCTAACACCGTGTTGTACCTGTCTTGGGACGGTTTCATGGGGACTATGTAGAGCGAGGTTCATTCTGTATCTAATACGGTGCTGTACCTGTCCTGGGAGTGTTTGATGGGGACAATGTAGAGGGAGTTTTACTCTGTATCTAACCCCGTGCTGTACCTGCCCTGGGAGTGTTTGATGGGGATGGTGTAGAGGGAGCTTTACTCTGTATCTAACCCCATGCTGTAGTTGTCCTGGGAGTGTTTGATGGGGACAATGTAGAGGGAGCTTTACTCTGTATCTAACCCCATGCTGTACCTGCCCTGAGAATGTTTGATTGGGACAGTGTAGAGGGAGGTTTACTCTTTTTCTAACCCCGTGCTGTACCTGTCCTGGGAGTGTTTGATGGCGACAGTGTAGAGGGAGCTTTACTCTGTATCTAAGCCCGTGCTGTATCTGTCCTGGGAGTGTCTGATGGTGACAGTGTAGAGAGAGCTTTACTCTGTATCTAACCCCGTGCTATACCTGTCCTGGGAGTGTTTGATGGGGACAGTGTAGAGGGAGCTTTACTCTGTATCTAACCTGCTGTGTTTAAGAAAAAAACCTAACCATTTTAAAGCTAAGGTACAGAATTATGTGTTTGCAAACCCAACCTATAGACTTTCTTTCAGTTGTTCTTGTGCCATTTGTGTTTTTAAATGGTTAACATAGGTGGAAGTGCAAAAATGACAGAGAAATGGCTCTCCATGTGAAGAACAATCTACTTTGCATAGTTTCTCATGAAAGGAGTAACTCTAGATTAATGTATAATCTGCAAATACAGTCGGGTAGCCGTTTGGAAATGCAGTTGCTGAATTAAAGGACTGTGTAGGCAAACTTGTTTCAATTGTCTGCCCTTTATGGAAAGGGATTGCATTGGAAGGATTGAAGTACTTTGAATGCAAAGTCCCACAAGTTTTGTTAAAATTGTCTACAGCTCTCATCTGATTTTGTTGTCTTTCCCTAATATCCATAATGGGGATATGGATCCAAGGAGGATAAGTGGGGTTGGGGTACAGATCAGCCATGATTTGACTGAATGACAGAACTGTCACAAGAGACTGGCCTACTCCTGTTCCTATCCCATGGATCTTCAGTTAAGCATGGGATAATGCACACTTTTTCCTGTTTGTAAGTTGGATTGGTATTATTTGATTTCACATACATACATGTATGAAATACTTTTTGTATTTGTGTAGGTGGGGTCAGTAGTGATGGCCATGTCTCCAGATGGATTGTTCCCGGCAGTTGGAATGCACTCTCTTGGAGAAGAAGTTCGGATTGACTTTCAGGTAGAATGGGGCCTGGATGAGGATGACACTGTCATGATGGTCGACAGCCATGAAGACGAGTGGGGCCGTTTACACGATGTTAAAGTTTGTGGAACAGTGAGTGACTTTTTGAAGAATATATTTCACAATGTTTATCTTTGCATCCGGAAATATTGTGGCGTTATGTGCTAGGAAAACCTGTCAGTGAGGAAAAGAAGTGGTGTGTATTTCATAAAGGCTTTAATAGTAGATGTGGAACTCGTGAGAAGCTGCCTTGATATTTAGTTCTGACAAATAAATGCAATCTAATCTTATAAGAGGCTCAATTTTGAAAGTGTTAGTTTTTGTGGAGCCAGCTATGGAGAAGCACATGACTTAGAGCTGTTTCAGCTTTTCATTTCATGAGCCACCTCCCTTGCTGGAGCAGCATGGTGTTGGGGAGAGGGGCATGTATTGAGCTTATTCCCTGTTCCCATTAACTTTCATATATCTCAAGTTGCTGATACTAATCGATATGACCCTGGGGGCTTGTTTTAAATGCACAGGTACTCGTCAGTTAAAAACAAACCCTGTCCCACCATTGGTGAGCTGATCTATGAAGGGTCAATCCCTTGTTACACAAGAGCACAAGAAATAGGAGCAGGAGTAGACCAGACCTGTTCCACCTGTGTCAAGCCTGTTCCACCATTCAGTATGATCGTGGCTGATCTTGGGCTTCAACTCCATTTTCCTGCCCGCTACCCATATCCCTTAATTTCCTGAGAGACCAAAAATCTGTCTACCCAGCCATTACAGACAGGAGGGCAATTAATTTAAACAGCCCTAATTTCTCCCCTCACTACCCGTCCGTAAACAGGAAGGTGTTTTTGATTTCTGATTTGCCCCTTTGTAAGTGGTGGCGTGTTTTCCCCAAACCTTCAGTTTGGAGTATTCCAATCCTCTATTAATAACCCCACAGCAAACTCGGGATGCGATAGGGTTGGTTTATTTTACACACGCAAAATGCGAGAAGGGATTTTTGCAATGTTTGTCCCTTTTTGCACTCGTACAATAAAAGAGGAATAAGGGTAAGAAAGGGCTACAGGGCAAAGACCATGATAAAAATAAGAGTTATGGTTTCACGTGAGTCCAGAGTCTAGAATCAAAAGTCCAGTAGTGTATTCCTCCAGAGATTAGCAGGCTGAAACTGTTGCAGGGTGATCTATCTTCCCTGAAGCGAGGACTTCCCTGATGCAAGAAGGCACGTAGAGATGAATTAGTCTTGAAGGCACAGATACAGGAGTTCCGACATTCCAGTAGTTCACAGTGTAGATTTGGGCCAGGCAATTTACCTGGGCAGAGCTCTTCCTGCTGGTACCTGTTAGATAGTAAAATGGTAGACTGTCTGGCTTCAGTTCCACAGGGCAATATTACAGGTTCTAGCAGCTTGGGGGAGGCCATGTGACATACCTCCCACTTCTTCTCCTGGCTGTTGAACAAAGGATGTATTTTCCCAGGTCTTGAATCTTGAGGTGTTTAATGGAGGAGTCAGGGTCCTTTTGTCCTTGCAGCCATTCTGTCTCTGTTGGCCGGAGCTCTGCCTTCAAAATGTAAAGGGGTGTTGGTGCGTTATGTTCAACGATGGAGCATCCACAACCCTCTGGGGTAGAGAATTCCAAAGATCCATAACCTTTTGGGTGAAGTAATTTCTCTTTTTCTCAGTCCTAAATGATTGGCCTCTTATCCTGAGACTGTGCCTTGTGTTTTAGATTCCCCGACCATCAGAAACAATCTCTCAGCATCCACCCTATCAAACCCCCTCAGAATTCTGTAGGTTTCAACGAGATCACCTCTTATTCTTCTAAACTCCAGAGAATATAGACCCAGTTTACTCAACCTCTCATTATAGGACAACCGTCTCATCCCAGGGACCAATCTAGTGAACCTTCGCTGTATCGTCTCCAATACAAGTATATCCTTCCTTAAATATGGAGACCAAAACTGCAGTGCAGCTATCCCTTTTAGAACCCTAAGATGTAGCTACTCAGGCACCTGGATTTGTCAGATTTTACTCCTTCAAGTTATTGAGAAACTGTTCCCACTCAAGGGCACATCAAGGACTAGAGGGCATAGATTTAAAATAATTGGCAGAAGGAGTAAAAGTGATGTGAGGGAAAAATGTTTCAGCGAGTAGGCGTTGGATTCTGGAACAAACTTCCTGAGGGGGTGGTGGAGGCAGGTTCAATCAGGTATTCAAAAGGGATTGGATTGCTATCTGAAAAGAATGAATCTGCAGGGTTATGGGGAGAAAGCAGGGGAGTGGGGCTAGTTAGAATGCCCTTTCAGAGAGCCAGTGCAGACTCTATGGGCCAAATGGCCTCCTTCTGCACTGTAAAGATTCTGTGAAGTTTCCCCAATACTTTATCCGTGCCAATATAAATTTCCTTAATTTCCTCATTCTTTTTAGTCCCTAGGTCACCAGCTATTTCTGGTATGAAATTCTGTCTCCTGCTGTGAGGACAGACAGAATATTTGTTCAATGCCTCTCCCATTTCCTCATTCCCCATGATAATTTCTTCTGTCTCTGATTCTAAGGGGCCAACATTTATTTTAGCTACTCTCTTCCGCTTTATATACTTATAAAACTTCTTGCAATCTTTGCTGGCTTCCAAAGCACTCCCAATCCTCAGAAGTGCTACTGTTTTTTGCAACATTGTAAGCCTGTTCTTTGAATCAAATACTATGCTTAATTACCTGAGTGAGCCATGAATGGGTTTTTCTCGCTGCAGTTTTGTTTTGCAATGGAATTATTTTTGTTGAAAATTTTGAGTTTCTTTAAATGTTTCCCGCTGTTCATTCACCTCCACACCCTTTTAGTCTATTTATCCAGTTAACAGTAGCCAGTTCTCCCCTCATACCTGTGTCATTGGCTTTGTTTAAGTTTAAGATTCTTGTTTGTGATTGGAATATGTCACTTTCAAACTTAACATGGAATCCAATTTCCCGGAGGACCTTATACCACGACATTACTAATTAACTCTGGTCCATTACACAATACTAAATCTAAGATAGCTTACCCCTAGTCAATTCCACAATGTATTGGTTTAAGAAACTGTCAAAAAAACATTCTACAAACACACCTTCTAGACCACTCTTACCAATTTGATTATCTCAATCTATATATAAAGACCCCATAGTTATTACATTGCCTTTATCACAAGCTCCAATAATTTCTTGTTTAATGCTCTGCCCAATGTTATAACTACTACCTATAAACTACTTGCCTATAAACTACTCCCACCAGTGTTTTCTGACTCTTGCTTTTCCTAATTTCACCCATACTGATTCTACTTCATGATCTTCTGCGGCCAGTTCCTTTCTCATTATTGTGCTTATGTCATCTTTTACTATCAGGGCTACCCCTCCTCCTTTGCTCTTCTGCCTGTCTTTCCTAAATGTTGTGTAGCCTGGAATAGTTATTTCTTACCCTTGATCACCCTGTAACCATGTCTCTGTAATGGTGATTAAATCTAAGTGATTATCTCTATTGGTGCCACTAGTTCATCTATCTTATTGCAGATGCTTCACACATTCGAATAAAGAACCTTAAGGTTCAATTTTTTATTTCTGTTCCCTGCAATGTCCTTATTCGCCGGTGTACAATTTTTGTTAAACTCTCTGCCCGTGTCTTTACCCAAGTTGCTATATGATGATGAAGAGTCATACGGACTCGAAACATTAACTGTGTTCCTCTCCGCAGATGCTGTCAGACCTGCTGAGTTTTTCCAGCTATTTTTATTTTTGTTTTGGATTCCCAGCATCCACAGTTTTTTGCTTGTATGTGATATTGTTCTGAGGCCTTGACCTTTTCCTTTGGATTTCTAAATCTCCTTTCACACGAGCCCTCTTTTCCCCCCTTCACATTAGTTTAAAGCCTTGTCCACAGCCCGAGTTTCATGATTGGCCAGGACACTGGTCCCAGACTGGTTCAAGAGGACCCCATCCCAACTGAATAGCTCACTCTTCCCTGAGTACTGATACCAGTGCCCCATGAATCGAAACCCCTTCTTCCCACACTACTCCTTGAGCCACGTGTTTAATTCTCTAATCTTCTTGACCCTGTGCCAATTAGTGTAGCTCAGATAATAGTCCGGAAATTATTGCCTTTGATGTTCTGCAGTTTAATTTGGTCCCTAGCTCCTCAAATTTCTTATCAGAACGTCATTCCTGGCTCTGCCTATGTCGTTGGTTGCTACGTGGACCCTGACAACTGGATCCTCCCCCTCCCACTCGAAGTTCCTGTCCAGCTGCGAGGAGATGACCTTAATCCTGGCACCGGGCAGGCAACAGAACCATTGGACATCCTGGTCGTAGCTGCAGAGAACGAGATTTACCCCCTGACTATACTGTCTCCTGTCACTACCACATTCCTTTTCACTTGAATGGAATCCTTCACCATGGTGCCATGGTCAGTCCACTCATCCAACTTGCGATCCTTCTCATCCACACAGGTAGCAAGCACCTCGTACCTGTTGGACAAAGTCAGGGGCTGAGGCTCCTCCATCACTACATGCTGGTTCCCTTTACCTGCCTGACTCGCAGTCCTATCCTCCTATCCCTGACCATTGACCAACTCTAAACTTTTGCCTAACCTAATGGGAGTGATTGCCTCCTGGAACAAAGTGTCCACGTAACTCTCCCCCTCCCTGATGCCCTGCAATATCTGCAACTCAGACTCCAGCTCAGCAACCCTGAACCAAAGTTGCCTAAACTGCAACGCTTTCTACAGACATGGTTGTCCAGGATTGCAGTGCATTCCACAGATTCCCACATGCTGCACTCATGGCACACCACCAACGCTGCCATTTCTGTCAATTAGTTAATAATTTACATAGATAAAGTAATAGAAAGTTGCACTCACCTAGCTTGGAGACAAGGAAGGAAACTTGCCAACTACTGGAGGCTGAAAAAAAAGTAGTAAAAGGAGCCCTCTTTCTCCCTCTGCCCCGAATTCCCACTTGAACCAAATTTCCAACTACTCGCTCAGCCTGCGTCTCACTCGGGCGTAGTTTCATGCCCGCATGCCGCTTCCTCTTAAGTTTTGCCGCGCACTCAAAATAAAATTAGAGTTTTTGCAAGCAAGATGTGAACGTGTGGTTACTGCTTTTTGAGTTGTTTTTGTGAACATACTGGAAGCTGTGAAACCTCAGCTTTTTCTGTACCTTTGTGTGTTTGAACTTTTCAAATTTGTTCTTGCGAATGCATGTGACACTGGCAAGGTAGAATTTGCGGGCCATGCTGACCATTAAGAGTCAGCTATGCTGTGTGGGACTGGAGTCACTTGTAGGTGATAAGTTAGATAATAGTGAATATTGGCTTTTGTCGTCACTTTCTAGTAGCAGCCCACAAATTATTTGAATTAATTGTCACCATTTGCCATGGTGGGATTGGAACTCATTACCTCTGTGTTGCTGATCTAATACCATAATCACCAGACTACCATAGCCTACCACGTTACTCTGTTTCCCTCTTGTGTTGAGGTATTTTTGTGAACATACGTGGAAGATATGAAATTAAACCAAGGTGACCAGGTTTATATTCTCCACAACCTCAAAGACTTGTTTTTCTTGTTGAATAAATCAATATGTCATGGGTCATTCTTAGAATTTAACATCTTCATCTTGCTTGCCATTTAAGTTGTGAAATCAAAAGATTATTGTCTTGTATTTCAGAGGCATCAAATTATGAAGAGGCTTGGGGTAAACTGAATTTCTCATATTGTGCATTCAAATCATTCTTGACATTTTGTTAGTTGTTTATAATGTGATATTGCTTGAAGGTAAATCTGGAAAAAGTGCAAGTGTAGTGAAGCACAGCACATGGCACCTCGTGTGGCCAACACTGAGATGTAAATGAAGGATGTCAAATCAATTAATGATATTAAAAATAGCCATATTTGCTGGACCATAAAACACACAGGCCAATAAGATACACCAGGATTTTAAAAGGAAATATTTGGGTATAACCTACAGACCATAATAAGCACAGCAATTTTAGATTGCTTTTTTCTTCCAGAAAAAAAGTGTGTCTTATGGTCCAGCAAATATATGATAAGTTAACTCGTTTTCACTTTCTTTACTTTAGTGAAGATGCCCAGCCTCTTCTGATTAAAGTCCCTGGTCACTGACATCATCTTAGTGAAAATCTCTCCTGCACTCTTCATGTCCTTGACGGCTTTCTAAAGACAGTTATAAGATAGTCATTAACAAATCCAATCTGGAATTCTGGCGAAATTTCTTTACTCAGACAGTGGTGAGAATGTGGGACTTGCTACCACAGGGAATGGATGAGGCAAATAGTGTGGATGCATTTTAGGAGAAGCTAGATAAGCACATAAGGGAGAAAGGAATAAAAGGATCTGATGATTGGAATAGATGAAGAGGGGTAGAAAGTGGCTCATATAGAATGTAAACACTAACATGGCCTGTTTCTATGCCATACATTCTGTGTAAGTTTTGTGTGGACCACTTACTGGTCAGCTATGTAGTGTTTATAAGGTTGGGCTCCATGTCACTTTCTCTCTTATTTGGGGGTTACATTGCTGTTTGATGCATTTGAAGTGTGTTGGCTTCTCTAATAAGATTTGAGGCTGTTTCTGTTGTATAATTGCTTATATACAGCAACTCTGACACACAAACTGATATGTTCTATGATATATCGGACCTGTTTAAACCATGCCATACAGCTGCATCTCCTGTAGGCTTCAGATGACCATCAGACTTTTTGTTACTTGCAGTTATCATTGTTTCCTTTATAGTTCTGTTTGTTCTGTCACATCCAACTCCATACCTGAATCACTGTGGTTATAGAAGTACAGTTTTCAGTATTGTCTGAAGGTCCAGGATAAAGCTTTTCAATGAGCCATGTGCTCCAGACTACCCTACCTGTATTTGCATGTCTACATTGTAAAATGTGATGCGCCTACTGTTGGTTTCTTGTCCTTGCCTTTCTCCCTGCAAGCCTCCCCCACGATCTAAGACTGCATGGTGGACACATGCTGGACTCCGATTTAGCAAAGATATTTAAATGTCTAAACAAAGAATGTATTAAAGTTGCTGTACTTGATTAGGAAGTCAGACTACTGCAGTGTGAAAGTATTTTAAACTTAACCATATTATTTCAATAAGTGATTAGGGAGCACATTTTTCAGAGGAATGGCCAAGGATAAAATCTTAACTGATTGGTTCTGATTTTGCAGTAAGCGGTGAAGGGCACCCTAAAGTTCCCACTTACTTTGCTTGGCAATGGTAGGGGAGAGAACTTCACTGGGAAAGCAGGAGAATTCCTTCATGATGTGGGCCCTAGCATATCTCTGCAGGGTTCTCTAACACGAGCATAAAAGACAGAACGTATGGTGGAGTAACTAGAAGCCACACTGTCTGGAGCAACATAGGATCGCCCACAGCAACTTCAGGATTTCCGTGTGCACACTCCAGAAGTTGCTGGCACTCCTGTGAACAGCTTCACCATTATTACCAATGTAGAATTCAAGCCATTGTATTCTGAAATGCCAGAGCATCCCTGCTTTTACTCGTATCTAAGTCAGGGACGAGGAGAGGTCATTTAGCCAATCAAAACTCATCCCTCAGTGCATTAGCTCTTCGATTATTGCCTAACATTATTTTGGTCAGCCTTAATGTTTTTGTCACTGCTACCTTGTTTGGCAGATTATTTCAAACATTTCATCTTCTGAGTTTTTTTGCTTAAAGAAGGGTTCTCTTGATATTAAAAATTAGCTTTTTATTAACTTCCATTTCCTTCCTCTGGTTGTCCTTTCCTGGCTCACCTTGTGTTGATGATCTGAGCTTACCTTGTCTATATCATTTCAGTGCTTTATTTGTATTGATGTGATTCTCCTCTGAACAGCTTTCTTTCTAGGCTTATGAGACGAGGGGGTGCAGTATGGACAGAGACCCCACAGTTTTGAAGCAACTTGTATCGTGCTGCTGTTGCATGAGTTTTGAAAATCTCACAAGAAATCCAAGCTTAAATGACTAAGAATACTCCAACCTCATCTTATATGGGCACCCGTCTCACGAGCCTGTGTTTCCCATCTTGCAGACTTCTTCTGCGGTCTCTCCTTTTGATTTTGCCATTATCATATAACATTGGTTTAGATTGTTGATTCAGTTCACTATCACTTGGCTCCTGTAACACAGACAAAGATCAATCACCTTCAACCCCTGGCTTTCACAATTGTCCTCTCACTTCCCACTAATGATGCGAGTTTTACTGTAGTAATAGGGAAGGCAGATTGGACACTGGTCAATAACACACCCTGCACCTTTGGAAATTGAAGTTTTTTGTGACATGGTGACTGAAACGAGCGAAATAGTAATAAGTAATGCATTGTGATTTAGCATATCCTCTGCAAGACAGCTAGTTGTCATCCCTCTCAAGCATAGCACTTTTTAAAAAAAAAAGTTACCTTAAAAGTCTTTTATCTCTTCTCTGACTTTACGAAATTTAAAGAGAAAACTAGTGTTTTTATTTATGCTCGAGGGAGATGGGCTGCAGGACAGACCCAAGTCTTGAAGATGACTTAGAGCTGTGATGATTTAAAAAGTGCAAAGGCAACAGTGATACCTATATTAAGGGTATGAAAACTTCATTTCCAGCGTAACCATTGCCCTTCATAATGAGCTTCTGGTCTAAAGAGGAGTTGGAACTGGGTTTCTGTTGATCACACCTGTAATCTGTTAAAGGAAAGTGGAAATGAATAGTCTAAAAGCTATGCTAAATAATGATTGCCATGTCCTAGAAAAATAAACAAGTATAAGCTCGCAGAATGCAGGCTTTTACTGCTACTGCATTTTTTAGACACATGCCGACTTGTCAATCAAATGTTTAATAGTTTATTAATGACGGATGCTATATTATGTCATTTGAAGAACACATTAGGAGCTTCATGTACAGCCATGATTAAGCTCATGGTTTCTGAGTGAGGTAAAGTTTGACCAATGACGTGTTTTTAAAAGCTGTGTTTATTTTTATGAGTCGGCGGTAGATATTATCGCACGCCCTTACTTGACTACTTGTCAGGTTATATTTGAACGTTGTTTTGGGCTGTGACTTGGATACAGTAGCCGTAGAGACCAAAGAACAGGTGTGAACATTGATTATTCTTAATCCAGAAAGGAAAGCAAGTATCGTTTTGGAAATCGTATTGATCAAAGCTCGAATTTTAATTTTAACATTTGGAGCCAAGGCAAATTTATATCTTTCATTTACTTTCAAAATACTTACTCTGCATTCACACTGCGACTGGGTGGTACAGCGAGTTATCACTCTGTCCTTTCACACTCTGGCACTGGGTGGTACAGTGGGTTATCTCACTGTCCTTTCACACTCTGGGACTGGGTGGTACAGTGGGTTATCACACTGTCCTTTCACACTCTGGGACTGGGTGATACAGTGGGTTATCACACTGTCCTTTCACACTTTGGGACTGGGTGGTACAGTGGGTTATCACACTGTCCTTTCACACTCTGGGACTGGGTGGTACAGTGGGTTATCACACTGTCCTTTCACACTCTGGGACTGGGTACAGTGGGTTATCACACTGTCCTTTCACACTCTGGGACTGGGTACAGTGGGTTATCACACTGTCCTTTCACACTCTGGGACTGGGTGGGACAGTGGGTTATCACACTGTCCTTTCACACTCTGGGACTGGGTACAGTGGGTTATCACACTGTCCTTTCACACTCTGGGACTGGGTACAGTGGGTTATCACACTGTCCTTTCACACTCTGGGACTGGGTGGTACAGTGGGTTATCACACTGTCCTTTCACACTCTGGGACTGCGTGGTATAGTGGGTTATCACACTGTCCTTTCACACTCTGGGACTGAGTGGTACAGTGGGTTATCACACTGTCCTTTCACACTCTGGGACTGGGTGGTATAGTGGGTTATCACACTGTCATTTCACACTCTGGGACTGGGTACAGTGGGTTATCACACTGTCCTTTCACACTCTGGGACTGGGTGGTTCAGTGGGTTATCACACTGTCCTTTCACACTCTGGGACTGGGTGGTTCAGTGGGTTATCACACTGTCCTTTCACACTCTGGGACTGGGTGGTACAGTGGGTTATCACACTGTCCTTTCACACTCTGGGACTGGGTACAGTGGGTTATCACACTGTCCTTTCACACTCTGGGACTGGGTACAGTGGGTTATCACACTGTCCTTTCACACTCTGGGACTGGGTACAGTGGGTTATCACACTGTCCTTTCACACTCTGGGACTGGGTACAGTGGGTTATCACACTGTCCTTTCACACTGATGCTGGATCGACATTCCTTGTGTGCATCAGGCATGATCTAATCAACTGGTAGAGGAGTAGGATTGAGAGACTGGAAGGCCTACTCCTGTTCCTATGTTTGCCAAATGTTTAATACATTATATTAATACAGATCTTTTGTGCTCTCAACTAAAACCATATTTTGCCCTGCTTGTGTTCATTTTCTTACCAATTAGTGTCTAGTACCAGTGTGAAAACACTGGACCATGTCACATGGGTACTTGGTAGCTTTCAGTCAAATAACCATGGCCCCAAATTGTGATGTATTCCAGGGTTTGCTCTGAAGCTCCTTGTGCTTAATTTAAAAAGAGCCAATACTTGGCAGCCAATTGAATACCTTGCATTCTTTCTGCCTTTTTATTGTTGTAGTACAAAGGTGCCTTTATATGATAACTTTCAGGTGTCTACATCTGGCCTGGTGTATTCTAAACTTCAATTGATCAGCCATACGGACTGAAAACGTTAACTCTGTCTTCCTCGCCACAGATGCTGTCAGACCTGCTGAGTTTTTCCAGCTATTTTTGTTTTTGTTTCAGATTTCCAGCATCTGCAGTATTTTGCTTTTATCAGGATGCTGGGGCTTTGGGGAGTGGGCAGGGCCATGAGGCAGGAGATCTGATGAGGGCAAAAACCTTCATGTAGAATAGCTGTCCTGATGGTGGGATTTGCAGGGATAAATAAAGTGAGGAGGGGAACATGGGGGTTGGATTGAGGCCTTCCGCTATGTAGCACTAGCCTTGAGAATTTGGGCAAACTAAAATTGAGAACATTGTATCAGATAATTAGGTACTTGCATGCCTCATCCAACAGAATGGAAAGTGAGCCAGTACTGAATGAAGCTCACAAATATTGAAGACATTCATAGTATTTTGGCGCAAATCAAAAGAGCAGTGGGATACGATTAGTTGATGCTCTATTATAAACGTTGAGATTTTCTCTCTGTGGTCTCAGCAGATCACTGTGCTTCATAGGAGTTCAAAACTTGACCTCATTAATTGTGGGCTTGCTTTAAATGGGATGCATCACCATCCCTCCCTCTTAGTTTCATTCTCACTCACATTCCCTTGTGTGTTTGCATTTTCTCCATAACTCACTGCTGAAAAGAATGTTGTATGTTAAGAAACAATACGGGGATTGCAAAGGGTGAATTCAATATGAGGGGAGGACGGGGAGGGAGAATATTCTTTCTTTTATGGTGATTTAAATGAAACGTCCCAGTGAAGTCCCTTGGCAGTTAAAACAATGAGTTACACACCCCTGTGGAATTTCAAGAAATGTCTTGAGGAAAAGGTTGCTTCTCATTTCTAATCCCTGACCTTTCTGGAGAAAAATGTGGAAGTCCTTATTTGAGGCTAAAGTAATTATGTTTTGAATGGCTGTTAATCTGACTTGGAAATTGAATAGCAATATGGGTTTGTACTAAGATTTACAGTAATGCAAAATACAATTCAGAGAAAACGTATGCCTTGTTTGTTCTTGTCTGGTCTGTAATTAAGACTTGAATGGATTGTTTATGTTATCTGTTCAAGTCGTGGAATGCAGTGTAATTAATTCGGCATCTTTCTGGAGATACCTTGGAAAAATGCTGCAGTTTTGATTTTTGTATTCATTCTTGTTGTACGATACTGAAGTTAATTGTTTGAGGATTAGTTGCCTTGGTATTAAAATAAATTCATATGCTGTTTATCTGACCAGTGAGTATATTCCCAAGATACTCAGCTGGCTAATTGGCCAATTCAATGAACTCTCTCTTTAATATTTAAAATCTTGCTTCTCCTCTCTGCATTCTTCACTGAAGTAGAGAGGTTTCCAATCGAGAAGAAAACCTTTCATCTTGTCGTATATGTGCTGCTTCTTGGCTACATTCAACCAAAATTAATCCTACTGCCCAAGCCCTTGTATATTTTTCTGTTGCAAATAATTCAACTTATCTCTTGAAAGGCGCAATGCTCTCTGCCTCAGCTACTTCCTGTGGCAAAGCATTCCATGCTCCAACAACCCTTTGAGTAAATATGTCTGATGAGGACAAAAGTAGACCCAACACTGCTCCCTGGAGTACATCCCTTCCAACCCTTCTCCAATCCAAGCAATACCCACTACCCCTAACCACTTGCTTCCTGTTTATCAACGAACATCCTATGGATACTGCAACATTTTCTCTTTGCTATGAATGTTGAAGGATTTTGTATAATGCTAACGTTATGATGGTTTGATATCCAGTTATAATCTATTTTAAAAGGTCCAGCTGCTTGTAAAAGATTCATCCCTCTTAGACAGCAATGTTCATTTCACATGGGTCTGCCAAGAGCAGCCCATCATATGTTAACAAACCGAATCATAGAGTGATAGAGTACAGGAGGAGGCCACCTGCGCCACCTCTTTGAAAGAGCTATCCAATTAGCCCTGATCCTCTGCTCTTTGGCCATAGCCCTGTAAATTCCTCCCCTTCCATTATTTATCCAATTCTCTTTTGAACGCTACTATTGAATTTACTTCTAACACCCTTTCAGTTAGTGCATTCCAGATCATCATAACTTGGTGCGTTTTTTTTAAAACATTGTTCCCTCATGTCACCTCTTGTTCTTTGCCTATGACTTGAAACCTGTGTGCTGAGGTCCCTGACCATTCTGCCACTTGAAACAGTTTCTCTTCGTTTACTGTTTCAAACTGTTTGAGATTTTGAACAGCTCGTTTACATTTCTTCTTAAACTTCTTTGTTCTAAGGAGAACAACCTCAGCTTCTCTGGTGTCTCCACCTAACATCTCTCATCCCTGGTGCCATTCAAGCAAATAATCTCTGCGCCCTGTCCGAGACCTTGACATTCTAAAGTGTGCTGCTCAGAATTGAACGTAATACTCCAGTGGGGGCCTAACCAGTGTTTTCTAAAGATTTGTATTCTATTCCTTTACTAATAAAGGTAGTGATTCCATTTACTTTTCTAAACAACCTTCTCAACTGCTATCATTTATATA
This sequence comes from Carcharodon carcharias, assembly GCF_017639515.1. Lineage (NCBI taxonomy): Eukaryota > Metazoa > Chordata > Chondrichthyes > Lamniformes > Lamnidae > Carcharodon > Carcharodon carcharias. The sequence continues at coordinate 6,940,248 of NC_054507.1, read as the reverse complement.
TAAAAAGAATGAAAATATTTATTTATATGACCATAAGAAAATTGAGTGAGAGAAGCCGCTTTGTCACCTTAATTCACCTATCCTGAGAGATTCTGAAGTCTGCAATTAATTCTAAATGATACTTTTTTTTGCCTCCAGTACTCTATTTAGGAGTCTGGTTTATGTGTTCATTGTTCTATTTAAGGAAGAATTTCCTGATATCGATCCTAACTTTGGCTCTTGTTGGTTTGACCCCATTTTTCCTTATTGGATTGTAGTTTATTTTAAGCTACAATTCTAGGTTACTTTTTGCGTTCCAGTTACAATTTTATGCCTTGTTGATTGCTGCTCTGAATTGGTTGCACACATTGGTGTTGACGTCTCTTTCAGATTGCCAACTTGCACACCTTTCATGGAGTTTGTGTGTTGCCCATTTTTCCTTCCTAAGTGCAATACTTTATATTCAAACACATTCAATTTCACCCTCCATTGTTCTGTCAAATTACACATTTTGTACAACTTCTCTGATTTTTGACCTGTCTCCTCCAATTCCATTGCTCTTCCAAGTTTGTACCATTTGCAAACTTGGGAAATTTGCATTGACCTTTGGAATCATATCGCTTACGTTGCAAGTCACTCTCTGCACACTTGTAATGTATGGCAAGATGCTGTAGAGGGAATCGTACTCTGCATTCGACCCATGTTGTACCTGTCCTGGGAGTGTTTGATTGGGACAGTGTAGAGGGGGCTTTACTCTGTATCTAACCCTGTGCTGTACCTGTCCTGGGAGTGTTTGATGGGGACAGTGTAGAGGGAGCTTTACTCTGTATCTAACCCCGTGCTGTACCTGTCCTGGGAGTGTTTGATGGGGACAGTGTAGAGGAGACTTTACTTTGTACCTAACCCCGTGCTGTACCTGTCCTGGGAGTGTTTGATGGGGACAGTGTAGAGGGAGCTTTACTCTGTATCTAACCCCGTGCTGTACCTGTCCTGGGAGTGTTTGATGGGGATGGTGTAGAGGAGACTTTACTTTGTACCTAACCCCGTGCTGTACCTGTCCTGGGAGTGTTTGATGGGGACAGTATAGAGGGAGCTTTACTCTGTATCTAACCCCGTGCTGTACCTGTCCTGGGAGTACTTCATAGTGACTCTTGTGACTCTAGTGGTTCTTGATTGGTAAGGGTATCAAAGGTTACGGGGAGAATGGGGTTGAGAAACTTATCAACCATAATTGAATGGTGGAGCAGACTTGTTGGGCCGAAGGGCCTAATTTCTGCTCCTATGTCTTATGGTGGTCTTATGGACTTGTCGCCTGAAACGGAAACTGTTACAACTTCCACACGGATGTCCCTCACTTGGAGGAGAAAATTCCCCCAAGCTTGTTCGAAAATCCTCAATTTGCTTCCAGTTTGGTTTTCTGTCAGGATAGCTTTTTGGGGAACTTTGAAACTTTGCAATATATAATATTGAACGTGGCGTTGAACTGTTGAGCCAGAGATTTGAAATTGCCTCTTTTCTCCCACCAATATCGAGCTTCGCTTTTAAAAAAAATCCAGGTCACTAAGCATCATTCCCTTCTCCTCGTTCTGTTTTGTATTTGCACCAGTTTTGTGGAACCCAACCTGAAGAACGTTTTCTAGCTTTATCCACCCATCAGCCCCATCTCATGCTGGCAGATACTGTTAAAACAATGTCAACTGTTTGTCTGATTCGCCTGCTCTGTTGCTTTACATGTATTTAATGATCAGAATAGATTATTTGAAGCACACTTAGTAAAATGGTTTGCGGCTTAAGGGATTTGGCAGCACAGAGGGATCTTTCATGTGTCTGCTGAAGGGAGGAAAACTGACTTTACTGTACAATAACAATGATTGCATTGATGAAACATGAAAATGTTTGATCATATAATAGTGTTTTAAAAATAACCCCATGTCCCTCTTACGTTTTTGCTTATTGTCATGTAAACATCTTTCTTGGCTGTTTTTGGAGCCACGTACACACGTGATGTATGATACCCAGTTCTTAATCTTTCACACCCATGGGAGAGAAACTGGAACGATTTGGACATTGCAGGTTTTTTTTTCTTCCAGAGTTTCAAATTTCAGGTGGGTGTTACAGCGAAAACAATTTTTTGTACTTCCAAAATAAAATCTGTAGCTACTGGCAACATCCGGTAATGAAGTAGGTTCACGTACTGAAGGAGCATTCAAATCCATTGCAAAATGTGAAATCTGAAACCAAAACTGCTGCTCCAGGAGTTCTCCGATGGCTCAGTCCAGGATATACAAGCAACCAGAATTGGAGGAGGGCAGATTTCATGACGGGTTGTTAGGGCTTGAGGAGCTAACAGAGATGGGGATGTTGTTGTTTACTCCCATTGTCTCATCTTGCTGAAGAAGGAGACTTGTGTTGGATACAGTAAAACAGTGATAGTTCCAACCCTCTGATACCTCATGCGGTTATATATTAATGTGAAAGTCCAGACAGAGATTGATGGGCTATTCAAGATAGAGGTGGTCGCAGCTGACTCAAATCTGTTCTTTCTTAATGTCTCTACGTGCATTTCTATCAGGACCATTTTAGCAGTGAACCCTGAATGGTTTAGTCCACTGGGACAGTCCGCACTCCTAAACAGTAGTATTTTGTCCTAGACTTATTGCAGTCGGACTCCACTGACTTATTTTGCTTCTCAGAAAATTATTACTATCTGAAGTAATGTCTTTGCATCCAGCAGAATGCTTCTGCTTCTTGATGCATTTTTTTCTGTGTAAGCTCCAATCAACGTTGAGAAAGAACGAACCCATGAAAGCTGGTCGCCGTGCACTATAGTTCCATGCTTTAGTGATTATCTTTCTACTGCTGAACAGCCAGCAATGTCACAAAACAAATTTCAACCCCAATAACTCTGTATTCCATTTCGTATGGGAAATGAAATAAGAGAGGACCATTTGGCACATCATGTCTGTCCATGGGATAATGTTAAAGGGAAAGGAGGGGAAGGAATTTCTCAAATGTATTCCTTGACCAGTATGTTCTTGATCCAACTAGGAACTTGGTCCAACTAAAAGCTCATTGTGTAGAGGGTAACATATTAGCATGGATAGAAGATTGGCTGGCTGGCAGAAAGCTGAGAGTATACATAAATGGGTAATTTTCTGATTGACAGGATGTGATGAGTGGAGTCCCACAGGGGTCTGTGCTGGGGCATCAACTCTTTACAATTTATATCAATGACTTAGATGAGGGGAGTGAAGGCATGGTAGCTAAATTTGAAGATGACACAAATATATGTAGGAAAGTATGTTGTGAAGCGGCCATAAGGCAGCTGCAGACGGATGTAGATAGGTTGAGCGAGTGGGCAAAAATCTGGTAGATGGAGTATAATGTGGGAATGATGTTCACTTTGGCAGGAAGAATTAAAAAAAAGCAAAGTATTACTTAAACAGAGAATAGCTACAGAATTCCAAGGTGCAGAGTGATCATTTGCATGAGTCACAAAAAGTTAGTATGCAGGTACAGCAAGTAATTAAGAAGGCTAATGGAATGTTATCCTTTATTACAAGAGGAATTGAACATAAAAGTAAGGATGTTATGCTTCAGTTATACAGGGCATTGGAGAGACCACATCTTGAATACTGTGTGCAGATTTGGTCTCCTTATTTAAGGAAGGATATAAATGTGTTGGAGGTGGTTCAGAGGAGGTTTACTAGATTGATACCTGGAATGAGCGGGTTGTCTTCGGAGAGGTTAGACAGGCTGGTCTGGAGTTTAGAAGAGTGAGGGGTGATTTGATTGAAGTATATAAGATCCTGAACGGCCTTGACAAGGTGGACATTGAAAGGAAGTTTCCTCTTGTGGGAGAGTCCAGAACTAAGGGGCACTGGTTTAAAATTAGGGGTCGCCCTTTTAGGACAGAGATGAGGAGAAATGTTTTCTCTCAGAGGGTTGTGTGACTTTGGAAATCTCTGCCTCAGAAGGTGGTGGAGACGGGGTCATTAAATATTTTTAAGGCAGATAAATTCTTGTTGGGCAAGGAAATCAAAGATGATCGGGGTTAGGTGGGAATGTGGAACTTGAAACACAAACAGATCAGCCATGATCTTATTGAATGTTGGAGCGGGCTCGAGGGGCTGAATGGCCTATTTCTGCTCCTATTCCGTATGTTCGTATGAGACGCTGGATCTGATGCTGGGGAATCACCAGCTGTGGAATTTTCCCCTCCCACCAGCAGCGGCAATTGTGATGGGTGGGGCCGCTTAATTTGGCGGGAGGCATAAAATCTGTTTTCCGCCAGCAGGATAAACTGTCGGAATTTTGTTCTCCCGACTTTCAAGGCGGGTCGATGCATTTGCATGCATTAGCATCTCATGCATGCTCATTAAAAGGCCGCCTCGCTGGAAGGAAGTTCACCTCCAAATTAAGTTTCCTGCCAGCGAGAATTTAGAACGTTCTGTTTTATAACTCGATATAAGTGGGATGCACCTGGCAAGCTACACTTCTTCCACGACTTTGAGGTCAATTTATGTTGCTTTCGCCTTGTTGGGAACCTCACATAACTTCACTCATATTGTGTGCCGTTCGCAAATGCTGTGCCAAGGCTGGAAACAGGAGGCAGAGGAAGGCTGGAAGGGGTTGGCGGAGGGTTGGTAGGGTGGAGCGAAGGCTGAACAGGGGAGGCAGGCTTATGGAAGAAGGATGGGAGGATGGGGAGAGTGCCCAAGGAAGGGTGGGGGTTGTGGGGGGAGCAGCCTATGTCCAGGGAAGTGGATGGGTGAGGGTTCAGGGAAAGGTGGGGGGTGGGTGGGTGGGAGGAGGGTCTTAGATCGGTGGTATCAACAGTGGGGTCCTTGGGGGAGAACTCAAAGTACTGGTGCTGGAAGGAACGGTCACAGTCCAAGGTGGGAGTGGGATGCAGTGGGGTGGTAGCTTCAGGGTAAGGGTCTGGTCGGTGAAGGTCTCATTGGGTGGGTCACTGAGGGGGCAAGACAGGGGACTCTGATAGCGGGAGGAGGCAAGGTCAGGGTGGGCACGGGGATGGTAACGGGTGTCGGCTCTGAGTTGGGGAAAGGCATGTGGAGGTGGATCATGATAGGGTCCAGGGTAATGGGGAGCGGTTCAAGGGTGACAGTGGGGAGACGAATGGTGATGTTGGATCTATGGTGATGGCGAGGGGAGGTTGGTGGGTGACAGGGGGAGGGTAGAAGGTGGTGGAGGGTGACAGTGGGGAGAGGAATGGTGATATTGGGTGGGTCTATGGTGAATGGGGGAGCTTGGTGGGTGACAGGGGAGGGTAGAAGGTGGTGGAGAGTGACAGTGGGGAGAGGGATGGTGATATTGGGTGGGTCTATGGTGATGGGGGGAGGTTGGTGGGTGACAGGGGGAGGGTAGAAGGTGGTGGAGGGTGACAGTGGGGAGAGGGATGGTGATATTGGGTGGGTCTATGGTGATGGCGAGGGGAGGTTGGTGGGTGACAGGGGAGGGTAGAAGGTGGTGGAGGGTGACAGTGGGGAGAGGAATGGTGATATTGGGTGGGTCTATGGTGATGGAGGGAGGTTGGTGGGTGACAGGGGAGGGTAGAAGGTGGTGGAGGGTGACAGTGGGGAGAGCGATGGTGATATTGGGTGGGTCTGTGGTGATGGCGAGGGGAGGTTGGTGGGTGATGGGGAGGGTAGAAGGTGGTGGAGGGTGACAGTGGGGAGAGGGTTGGTGATATTGGGTGGGTCTATGGTGATGGGGGGAGGTTGGTGGGTGACAGGGGAGGGTAGAAGGTGGTGGAGGGTGACAGTGGGGAGAGGAATGGTGATGTTGGATCTATGGTGATGGCGAGGGGAGGTTGGTGGGTGACAGGGGGAGGGTAGAAGGTGGTGGAGGGTGACAGTGGGGAGAGGGATGGTGATGTTGGGTGGGTCTATGGTGAATGGGGGAGGTTGGTGGGTGACAGGGGAGGGTAGAAGGTGGTGGAGGGTGACAGTGGGGAGAGGAATGGTGATATTGGGTGGGTCTATGGTGAATGGGGGAGGTTGGTGGGTGACAGGGGGAGGGTAGAAGGTGGTGGAGGGTGACAGTGGGGAGAGGAATGGTGATATTGGATGGGTCTATGGTGATGGCGAGGGGAGGTTGGTGGGTGACAGGGGAGGGTAGAAGGTGGTGGAGGGTGACAGTGGGGAGAGGAATGGTGATATTTGGTGGGTCTATGGTGATGAGGGGAGGTTGGTGGGTGACAGGGGAGGGTAGAAGGTGGTGGAGGGTGACGGTGGGGAGAGGAATGGTGATATTGGGTGGGTCAATGGTGATGAGGGGAGGTTGGTGGGTGACAGGGGAGGGTAGAAGGTGGTGGAGGGTGACAGTGGGGAGAGGAATGGTGATATTGGGTGGGTCTATGGTGATGGGGGGAGGTTGGTGGGTGACAGGGGGAGGGTAGAAGGTGGTGGAGGGTGACGGTGGGGAGAGGAATGGTGATATTGGGTGGGTCTATGGTGATGGGGGGAGGTTAGTGGGTGACAGGGGGAGAGTAGAAGGTGGTGGAGGGTGACAGTGGGGAGAGGAATGGTGATATTGGGTGGGTCTGTGGTGATGGGGGGAGGTTGGTGGGTGACAGGGGAGGGTAGAAGGTGGTGGAGTGTGACAGTGGGGAGAGGAATGGTGATATTGGGTGGGTCTGTGGTGATGGGGGGAGGTTGGTGGGTGATGGGGAGGGTAGAAGGTGTTGGAGGGTGACAGTGGGGAGAGCGATGGTGATATTGGGTGGGTCTATGGTGATGGGGGGAGGTTGGTGGGTGACAGGGGAGGGTAGAAGGTGGTGGAGGGTGACAGTGGGGAGAGGAATGGTGATATTGGGTGGGTCTATGGTGATGGGGGGAGGTTGGTGGGTGACAGGGGGAGGATAGAAGGTGGTGGAGGGTGACAGTGGGGAGAGGAATGGTGATATTGGGTGGGTCTATGGTGATGGGGGGAGGTTGGTGGGTGACAGGGGAGGGTAGAAGGTGGTGGAGGGTGACAGTGGGGAGAGGGATGGTGATATTGGGTGGGTCTATGGTGAATGGGGGAGGTTGGTGGGTGACGGGAGGGTAGAAGGTGGTGGAGGATGACAGTGGGGAGAGTGATGGTGATATTGGGTGGGTCTATGGTGATGGGGGGAGGTTGGTGGGTGACGGGGAGGTTAGAAGGTGGTGGACGGTGACAGTGGGGAGAGTGATGGTGATATTGGATGGGTTGGTGGTGATGGGGGGAGGGTAGAAGGTGGTGGAGGCTATCTGAAAAGTCACATGCACCATTTTCTCATGGCTGTTCTTGACAACACAGTTGCTCTGGATGTGTGAATCCTCCAAAGTGGGAGGAGGGTCTTTTTGAGTGGGTGGAGTTCAAGGTGAACATGTGACTGACTAAAGGGACACCATAATAATTTCTGGTAACTGGATGTCAAAGATGCTCACTTGTGTTCTCCTCTCTATGGTAAAGCCCACACGGCAACAGGTTTGTTCTGACTCATGGGTCTCTCAGCCTTGAGATTCCAGCAAGGTGTGGAGCTGCCACTCATTCTGTATCATTTGCCATTGGCTGAAGTCAGAGGCAGGGATGAAGGGAGAGAGGGAAGTGGATGCCTCCAAGGGGCACGGCAGGTGGAGGGCAGTCAACTCGTGACTCCAAACCTCCATTCCTCCTGGGTGAATGGTCTTGGCTGACAAGGGATCATGTGGTTAGTCTTTCTATGTTGCCAAGGCAATGGGCTCTCTATAGAGTGTCGAGGGTAGCGGAGACAAGAGGCAAAGTGTCTGCTTGAGGCTTGTTGCAAATGGCTCTCATTACTCTGGTCAGAAAGCGATGTCTCCATATGGGTTAATGTGTAGAAACATAGGAGTAGGTCATTCTGCCCTTCGAGCCTGCACCGCCCTTTAACTAGGTCATGGCTGGCCTACCCTCTTCCTGGACTATCTCCTTGTCTGTTGATGTCATTGGTACCTAGAAATCTGTCCATCTCTGTCTTGAACATACTCAATGTCTGAGCCTCTACAGCATTTCTGGGTAGTGGTTTCCAAAGATTCACCACCCTCTGAGTGAAGAAATTCTTCCTCAACTCAGTCCTAAATGGCTTGCTTTCTATGTTGAAACCATTTCCCCTCAAAAAACCAGGGGAAACATCTTTCTTGCATCTACCCTGTTGAGCCCTTTAAGATTTTTGTACATTTCAATGAGATCACTTCTCATTCTTCTAAACTTCAGTGAATACAGGCCCAGTTCCTCGGATCTTTCCTCATACGACAGTCCTGCCATCCCAGGAATCAATCTGGTGATCCTTCGTTGCACTCCCTCTATGGTAATTATATCCTTCCATAGGTAAGGAGACCAAAACTGTATACAATACTCCAGGTGTGGTCTTACCAAGGCTCTATACAATTGCAGCGACATCTTTACTCCTGTACTCAAATCCCCTTGCAATAAAGGCTAACATACCTTCTGCCTTCCTAATTGCTGCTGAATCTGCAGGTTAGCTTTCAGTGACTTATGAACAAGGACACCCAGGTCTCTTTGGACATCAACACTTCCCAATCTCTCCCCATTTAAGAAATACTCTGCATTTTTGTTTTTCTACCAAAGTGGATAACTTCACATTTTTCCACATTATTCCACATTATATTCCATCTGCCATGTTCTTGCCCACTCAATTCATCTGTCTAAACCTCCTTGAAACCTCTTTGCGTCCTCCTCACAATTCACGTTCCCACCATTTTTTATGTCAGTCAGCAACCTTGGAAACATTACATTTTGTCCTCACGTCCAAATCATTGACATAGATTGTGAGTGGCTGGGGCACAAGCACTGATCCTTGTGGTACCCCACTAGTCACAGCTTGCCAACCTGAAAATGATCTGTTTATTCCTAAACAAAAACAGAATTACCTGGAAAAACTCAGCAGGTCTGGCAGCATCGGCGGAGAAGAAAAGAGTTGACGTTTCGAGTCCTCGTGACCCTTCGACAGAACTTGAGTTCGAGTCCAAGAAAGAGTTGAAATATAAGCTGGTTTAAGGTGTGTGTGTGGGGGGGCGGAGAGATAGAGAGAGAGAGAGAGGTGGGGGGGGTGGTGTGGTTGTAGGGACAAACAAGCAGTGATAGAAGCAGATCATCAAAAGATGTCAATCACAATAGTACAATAGAACACATAGGTGTTAAAGTTAAAGTTGGTGATATTATCTAAATGAATGTGCTAATTAAGAATGGCTGGTAGGGCACTCAAGGTATAGCTCTAGTGGGGGTTTTTTTTATATAATGGAAATAGGTGGGAAAAGGAAAATCTTTATAATTTATTGGAAAAAAAAAAGGAAGGGGGAAACAGAAAGGGGGTGGGGATGGGGGAGGGAGCTCACGACCTAAAGTTGTTGAATTCAATATTCAGTCCGGAAGGCTGTAAAGTCCCTAGTCGGAAGATGAGGTGTTGTTCCTCCAGTTTGCGTTGGGCTTCACTGTTTATTCCTACTCTGTTTGCTGTCTGTTAACCAGATTTCAATCCATGCCAGGATATTACCCCCAATCCCATGTGCTCTAATTTTGCTGTTTGCACACCTCCTGTGTGGGATCTTATTGAAAGCCTTCTGAAAATCCAAATACACCACATCCCCCGGTTCTCCCGTTTCTATCCTGCTAGTAACATCATCGAAAAACTCCCAGCAGGTTTATCAAACTTAATTTCTCTTTCATAAATCTGTGTTGACTCTGCCCAATCTCATCATTATTTTCTAAGTGCCCTTTAGAATATATTCTCGCATTTTCCCGACTGCTGATGTCAGGCTAACAGGTTTGTAGATCCCTGTTTTCTCTCCCTCCTTTCTTAAATAGTGGGATTACATTTGGTACCTTCCAATCTGTAGGCACCACTCCAGAATCTATAGAACTTTGAAAGATGATCACCTCTTTCAACACTCTGGGATGCAGATAACCAAGACCAGAGGATTTATCAATTTTGAGTCCCATTAATTTCTCTAGCACTACGTTTTTACTAATACTTATTTCTTTCAGGTCCTCAATCTCACTAGTCCCTTCATTCCCCAATATTTCAGGGAGGTTTTTTTGCATCTTGCTGTGTGGAGACAGACACAAAATATTTGTTTAGTTTCTCTGCCATTTCCTTATTTCCCATTCTTCATTCTCTGCCTGTAATGGCCCACATTTGACTTTACTAACCTTTTCCTTTTCACTTACCAATAGAAGCTTTTACAGTCCGTTTTTATGTTCCTCGCTAGTTTACTTTCATATTCTATTTTCTCTTTCTTTATCAATTTCTTGTTGGCACTTTGCTGAATTTTAAAATGCTCCCAGTCCTCAGACTTACTACTTTATTTTGGCAACTTCATACACCTCTTCCTTTGATCTAACAGAATCTGTAACTTCTCTTGTTAGCTGCTGGCTTTTTGTCTCTTTAAAGGAATGTAAATTTGTTGCAAACCACGTATTAATTCTTTAACCACTAGCCATTGCCTGTTTACCATCAAATCTTTTAACACAGTTCCCAGTCTACCTCAGCCGAATTGCCCCTCATACCTTTGTAGCTTCCTTTGTTTAAAGCCCCTAGTTTCGGATTGAACCAGTTTCACTTTCAAACTTCATGTTAAATTCTAACATATCATGATCACTCTTCCCTTAAGGCTCCTTTACAACAAGATTATTAATTAGCCCTTTCTCATTGCACAATACTAGATCTAAAATAGCCCCTTCTCTAGTTGGCTCCTCAACAGACTGTTCTGGAAAACATCCTGTATACATTCCAGGAATTCGTCCACCTCAACATTAATGCTCATTAAATTTACCCAATCCATATGTAGATTGAAATCCCCCATGATTACCGTATTACCCTTGTTACATGCACCTCTAATTTCCTGATTTATACCCTGCCCTACATTGTCACTACTATTTGCTGGCTGAGAACAACAACTACCAAAATTTGCTGCCCCTTGCTGTTTCTTAGCTCCGGGAGGGCAGATGAATTGAACAGGTATTTTGTATCGGTCTTCACAATAGAGGATACAAGTCACATCCCAGAAATAGCTGTAAATCAAGAAATGGAAGGGAGGGAGGAACTCAAGAAAATTACAAGCACTATGGAAGTGGTACTGAGCAAATTGTTGGAGCTGCGGGCTGACAAATCCCCGGGTCCGGATGGATTTCATCCTAGGGTCTTGAAAGAATTGGCTAGTGAGACAGTTGATGTGCTGGCTTTAATTTCCAAAATTCCTTGGATTTGGGGAAGATTCCATTAGATTGGAAAATAGTGAATGTAACTCCTTTATTCAAAAATGGAGCGAGTCAGAAAGCAGAAAACTACAGGCCAGTTAGCTTAACATCTATCACAGGGAAAATGTTAGAAACTATTGTTAAAGATGTTATGGTAGGACACTTAGAAATGTTCAAGGCAATTAGGCAGAGTCAACATGGCTTTGTGAAAGGGAAATCATGTTCGACCAATTTATTGGAGTTCTTTGAGGAAGTAACATGCGCTGTAGATAAAGGGGAACCTGTGGATGTACTGTACTTAGATTTCCAGGAGGCATTTGACAAGATGGAACATCAAAAGTTATTGCGGAAAATAAAAGCTCATAGTATAGCGGGTAACATATTGGCGTGGATAGAAGATTGGCTAGCTAACAGGAAATGGAGTGTGGGCGTAAATGGGTCATTTTCTGGTTGGCAAGATGTAACAAGTGGAGTGCCACAGGGATCAGTGCTGAGGCCTGAACTTTTTACAATTTATATAAATGACTTGGATGAAGGGACCAAAGGCATGGTTGCTAAATTTGCTGATACAAAAATAGGTAGGAAAGTAAGTTGTGAAGTGGACAGAAGGAGGCTGCAAAGGGATTATAGATAGGTTAATTGGGTGGGTAAAGATCTGGCAAATGGGGTATAATGTGGGAAAATATGAAATTGTCCATTTTGGCAGGACGAATAAAAAAATAAGCATATTATCTAACTGGTGAGAGATTGCAGAGCTTTGAGATGCAGAGGGATCTGGGTGTCCTAGTGCATGAGTTGCAAAAGGCTGGTATGCAGGTACAGCAAGTAATTAGGAAAGCTAATAGAATGTTATCAATTATTGTGAGGGGAATTGAATACAGAAGTAGAGAGGTTATGCTTCAGTTACCCAGGGCGTTGGTGCGACCACATCTGGAATACTGTGTATCCAAGTATCGGTCTCCTTATTTAAAGAAAGATGTAAATGTGTTGGAAGCAGTCCAGAGAAGGTTTACTAGATTAATACTGGGAATGGGCGGGTTGTCTTATGAGGAAAGGTTGGACAGGCTGGGCTTGTACCCGCTGGAGTTTAGAAGAGTAAGAGGTGATGGATCCTGAGGGGTCTTAACAGGGTGGAATTGGAGAGGATGTCTGCTCTTGTGGAAGAATGTAGAACTAGGGGTCATTGCTTAAAAATAAGGGGTCACCCATTTAAGACAGAGATGAGAACTTTTTTCTCTTGAGGGTTGAGAATCTTTGGAACATTTTTCCTCAAAGGCACTGGAGCAGAATCTTTGAATATTTTTAAGGCAGAGGTAAATAAATTCTTGATGAGCAAGGGGGTGAGAGGTTATTGGGTGTAGGTGGGAATGTGGAGTGGAGGTTACAATCAGATCAGCCATTGAATGGCAGAGCAGGCTGAAGGGGCCAGAGCTGCATAAAATCTGAGCAGGTCAACCAAACTGCAAGTTGACAACTGCACTGGCATGGGTGGTTCATGCGAAAAAAAATTGATTCAGATGATTGGAGGGTATAGCCCTTATCAGTTGGTCAATGGGAGGAATCCCAAATTACTTTCTGTGCTGGGTGATCCGTACCTTGCCATGGATGGGACTATGATTAGTTCCATTTTTTCTGCACGTTTGAATACTTTACATGTAGGGAGAAGAGTTTTCATCAAGGCCTGAGGGCTGTGAGAAAATTCAGAGCTCTAAGGCATGGTATCAGGCCATTCAAGATAAACTTCAATTCTGGGGATAGGTGTATTATAAAAGAGAGGGCCACAAGGAATGGAAAGGTCTTGGTAAGGTCATAAGGCGTGATGGTGGTTAACCAACATGGTAATCAAACTATAAAGCTGGTTAATCAGGATTGATTACAAAGTCTCAGATACTGTGGGCTGACAGATGATGATGATGAGTCACCCTGTACTACCTATGCTCACGTGTTTTACGATGACAGTCCTAAGGAATAGAATACAATAGATCACAGGCTGAATGGTGGTAGGCTGACCGATCATGATGCACAGGATGAGGCTGTCACATCCAAAGGCCAATTGCCTAAAGTGGACACTCAGGTGACATACGTTCCAGAGGGTCCAGTGAATGAAGGGATGTGACTATTATGGGATGGGCAGGAAAAGCTCCTGACAGGTTTAAATATTGGTTAAATGTTCAAGATGATGGCCAAGGGGTGAAGTACATGGACTGGCAGAATGGAAAGTAAGAAAGCACAGTGAGAGTTCCTATAGTGGGTCTGAGAGTGAATCTTGCATTAGAAAACCATCACATACTGGAGACAGTACGAGACCACACGAGACAGTGATCTTACAGTGATCCTCCCAAAAGATATCGATGTACAAGTGGAGGCTGCAGCTTGAATAGATTACAGAATGCAAGGAGGGCTACAGAACAGTCTTGATATGAGGACTTCTGCTTCTAGACCTATTATTAGAAGTTTTGGTGGCTGCCAATAAACTAGAGAACAAACTAATCAGAGAGATGAAACCAAAGGAATTAGGTAGTTAGGAGGAATTTGGAGTTTATTCTGAAGTACCAGATCGGGGACAGCCAGCCTTGTCCTAGATGGATTTGTACAGAAAAGGTCCTTACAGATGGGGCTCATAAAGCTAAAGTGAGGCTCGTTTCTCAGGGTTTTGAAGGAGGATTGGACAACACAGATGTTAGAGTGGACTGTCCCACAGCGGGAAAAGTAATTCTGGAAGTCTTTTTAGCTTTTTAGGCCACACATTGATGGGAGTGTAGATCAATTAACATAAAAGCCATGTTTCTGCAGGGTGAAAAATTTCAGAGAGAAGTGTTTCTGAAACCACCTAAAGAGGCAAGTGATGCAGAAGGGAAACTATGGAAAATAAACACTGCGTTTATGGCCTGAATGATGTCTCGAGGGTGTGGCATTTTTCAGTGAGATCTGTTTTACTGAAAGCAGGATGTGTTCAACTAAAAGCAAATCCCACAATGTTTAATTGGTATCAAAAAGGGAAACTTTCAGGCATCTTCATGTAAGCCTTGGGGGATTTGAAGAATAAAATCCTTTTACTTAAAATATCTAAGTCCTGAGTTCTGAATTTCTAACAATGGAGTGCTCAGTTGTGCCTGACCTAACAAGGTACAAATAACTAGTATTTATGAATAAAGTAGAATTTATTAAGCAAGAAGTTACACGTACTTAACAAAAGCAGTGAAAATAACAGTGAAACTATCCCTCAAAGCTCTAGGATTCTTTGAATGTTGCCAGCACAGGCGATGCCTTTTCCCTTCTGCCTCTGAAGTGATGTTTGGTTGAACTGTGTTTCAGAAGAGATGCAGGAGGAGACGGTGGTGTAGTGAGCTAGTAATCCAGAGGCCCAGGCTAATGCTGTGGGTCAGGGGTTAAATCCCACCATGGCAGCTGGTGGAATTTAATTCAATTAAACTCTGGAATTGAAAGCTAGTTACAGTAATTGTGACTATTAGTAATGAAACTATTGTTGATTGTCATTAAAAACCCATCTGATTCACTAATACCCTTCAGGGAAGGAAATCTGCCACCCTTACCTGGTCTGGCCGACAGGTGACTCCAGATCCATAGCAGAGTGTTTAACTCTTGATTGTCCTCCGAAATGGCCTAGCAAGTCACTCAGTTTAAGGGCAACTAGGGATAGGCAACAAATGCTGACCCGTCCACATCCTGTGAAAAACAGTAATAATGGCAAAACTGTGCCAACAAAGACTCAGATTTTTGCAACTTTTATCCCTAATTCTCACAGTTGCTTTACCTTTTTAGGAAATATTCCAAATGAATTCCTTTCATTGACTTGGGGTGAGGGCCATCTGGTGTCACCTCGCCCCTATAACTAGAGTCATGTAGACTGAAGAAAAATGTCCATCTCTTATTCCCTGGGTCCTGGAGTTACATTCCATTGTGAACAAATGACACAACTTTGTAGATACAGAGCATTTGTACAAACAACATTAAATCCTCTTATGAATAACACAACCTATTGTAAACAATTCACATCAACATATTAACCCAACTCCCACGGATATTAAGACAATTAAGAGTAATAATTCCTACCATAATGTCAGGAAAATAATGTCTTTCTTTTAAAATATAGGTGTTCTGTCCTACAGAAATAGTTAATCAATTAAAGCATTTAGTAAACCAAAGCCTCTTAAAACACATGGCTCTTGTTTAAAGATAAGGTGTCATACAAAGCTCAACCTGTTGAGTTCAGACCTTTTGCTTAATTCTTTAAACCTGACAAATAAGCCCTCAATTGCACAGAGTGTAATTAAAACAAATACAACCGCTTGAACCCTAACCTTTTTGGCACCTTTAAAGTAATTTGGCTCATCAAGAACAGTTTTTCGCAAACAGCCGCTTTAACTGTTAATTGTCTCGCTAGCACAAATTCAAACTGGATTGCTTAAAAGGTAGTCAAGATAAAATCTATAAATGTTACTTCAAATCAACATAAAATGCTAAGAATTACTAGTATTGTCAAAACCTTACATTCATGATGCATGTTGATGATTTCTGATGGAGTGGTACAGTGGATTTTACGAAGATTCAAGCGGAATTTAAGATTGGAAGTCAGGTGAAGGGTTTTTAAATGTATTGGTTTAGACATTAACTAGAATAGGTCTGGAGTAACTTTGAATCAGCAATCCTATCTAGAGCGTGTTATTCCTATCCCACTTAATTGTGCTATGTCATCACAGAAAGATGATGTCTCATCTAAAGAAGACCAGGTGCTAGTTTTGATGTATTTGAACTAAGTACTACGATGAAGCATCCTAAAGTTGAGGATGTTTTAAGGGCAAATAAAACGTTAAAATAACTAAATATGGAGAAACGCATACTTAAGTTTCCATCCTTGGATGACTCAAAGAACATGAAATTAGTTATTTTTAGTGATGCTTTTCATGCTGATCTTCTTGATGGGTATTCGAGTGCAGCAAGTTTCATAATTTTGGTGAGTGAAAATGCGAAATGTTAATCTTTAGCCTAGGAAGCTAAAATAAAAAAGGTTGCTAAAGGTACTTTAGTTGCAGAAACAGGGGCTCTTGTGGAAGTAGTGGATATGGAATTCTATATGCCAGATATATTACAGGAAATTCTATACAAGGGGCACACTGAAATCACTTACCGATTGAATGTTACACAGGTAATCCTTGTGGGATAATGTTCATGCTACAAAAAGTGTAAATGATAAATTAAGGATTGACCTTGCTAACGTGAAACAAATATTAGAAAAAAAATGAAATCTCCAAGATCAAATGGGTTGATGCAAGTCATTAATTATCTGATTATTTCACAAAAAGGAGTACTTGTACCAAAAGATTATTAAGGGCTCAAGAAGAGGGGTGTCTTGTAATGCAACGCTTTATAGAGAATATAGATTTTTTGTCTTTGATTTGTTTTGAAATATTGACTGTGAATATTAACTGTAAGAAGAAAAAGGGAAGCTGGTAATAGTAAAAATTAAGGTTAAGTTTCTAGAGGCAGGGGGCACTCATCGGCCAATTACTTAAGCATATATAAAGAGAGATTATTGACACTGGTGGTGAGTTGTAGAATTAGGAGCTACACATTTGTGATGTCTCACTTTGTGAATAAATCTAAAACCGAGTGAAGATTGACTTCTGGTCTCCTTCAACCAGCTCAGAGGTTTAACAGAGGTTGGGGGTTCACAAAGTGCTGCTGAGGGAGCCTTGGGGAGTTGTTGCAGTGCCTCTTGTAGATGGTACACATACTGCTGCTACTGTGCTTCGGTGATAGAGGAAGCGAATATTTAAGGTGGTGGATGGGGTGCCGATCAAGCATGCTGCTTTGTTATGGATGGTGTCGAGCTTTTTGCGTGTTGTTGGAGCTGCACGCATCCAGGCAAGTGGAGAATATTCCATCACACTCCTGAGTTGTGCTTTACAGATGGTTTTTGGGGAGTCAGGAGGTGTTACTCAACAACAACTACTACTTATATTTATATAGCACCATTAATGGAATGAAAAGTCCCGAGGCACTTCAGAAGAGCATTATAAAAGAAAGTATGACACCCAGCTACATAAGGAAACATTAGGCCTGATGTCAAGAAAAAAAAAGCTTGGGCAAAGAGTTAGGTTTCCAGGAGTGAATTAAAGGAGGAAAGTGAGGTAGAGAGGCAAAGAGGTGCAGAGAGAGGTCTCCAGAGCTTGGGACAAAGTACCTGAAAGCACGGCCAACAATGGTGGAGCGATTAAAATCGGGATGCTCAAGAGACAGCAATTAGAGGAGTGCGGATATCTCTGAGGGTTGTGGGACTGAGGGAGATTACAGAGGTTGAAAAGGGACTGTTACCAGAGAGAGCAATTGAGTTAGTAGCTAGGGAATGGAGTTTGGAGTGGAGACAAAAAACAATGACTTCAGGTTTCCTAATATTTAGTTGGAGGAAATTTCTGCTCATCCGGGACTGGAGGTTGGATAAGCAGTCTGATCATTTACCAAAAGTGCAGGAATCGAGAGAACTGGTGGTGAGCTCGAGCTGGGTGTTGTCAGCATACATGTGAAAACTAACACTGTGCCTTTGGGTGATGTCACCGAGGAGCAGCAGATAGATGAGAAACAGGAGGGGACCTAGGATAGTTCAAGTATTCATCATAGAATTCCCAGCCTCTAACCTGTTCTGGTAGCTACAGTATTTATCTGGCTATTCCAGTTCAGTTTCTGGTCAATGGTAACCCCCAGGATGTTGTTAGTGGGGGATTCAGTGATGGTAATGCCATTGAATGTCAAGGGGTGGTGGTTAGATTCTCTCTTGTTGAAGATGGTCATTACTTGCCACTTGTCAGCCCAAGTCTGGATATTGTTCTGCCCTTGCTGCATTTGGACATCAACTACTTCAGTATCTTGAAGTAGTGAATGGAACTAAACATCTTACAATCATCAGTGAGCTTCCCCACTTCTGAACTTTATGGAGGGAAGGTTATTGATGAAGCAGCTGAAGATGGTTGGGTTTAGGACACTACCCTGAGGAACTCCTGCAGAGATGTCCTGGGCTTAGATAATTGACCTTCAACAATCACAACCATCTTCCTTTCTGCTAGATATGACACCAACTAGTGGAGAGTTTTCCCCCTGATTCCCATTGGCTTCAGCTTTGCTAGGGCTCCTTGATGCTGCACTCGGCCAAATGCTGCCTTGATGTCAAGGGCAGTCACTGTCACCTCACCTCTGGAGTTCAGCTCTTTTGCCCATGTGTGAACCAGGGCTGTAATGACGTCTGGAGCCAAGTGGCCCTGGTGGAACCCAAACTGAGTATTGGTGAGCAGGTTATTGCTATGTAAGTGCCTCTTGATAACATTGTTGATGACCCCTTCCATCACTTTACTGATGATGGAGAGTAGACTGCTGGGGCAGTAATTGGCTGGGTTGGATTTGTCCTGCTTTGTGTGGACAGGACATACCTGGGCAATTTTCCACATAGCCGGGTAGATGCCAGTGTTGTAGCTGTACTGGAACAGCTTGGCTAGGGGCGCGGCAAGTTCTGGAACAGAAGTCTTCAGCGCTGCAGCTAGGATATTGTCGGGGGCCCATAGCCTTTGCAGTATCCAGAGCCTTCAGCTATTTCTTTATCTTGTGTGGTGAATCGAATTGGCTGAAGACTGGCACCTGTGATGTTGGGACAATCAGGTAGTTGTGTGGTCACCAACATCTGAGACCAACTTTCAGTTCCAGATTTATTCATTGAATTTAAATTCCACCAACTGCCATGGTAAGATCTGAATATGTGTCCCCACAGCATTATTTTGCGCTTCTGTATTACTAGTAGGTGACTGTACCACTGTTCCCCTGACAGAGAAAAGCTGTTCCTATTAGCTAATGGTTCAAGGAACACAGATTTTGGGTGTTGGGCAAGAGATGCAGGAAGAATGTAAGGGAGAATATTTTTAGGCAGCACGTGATAATGGCCTGGAACTCGCTGCTCACCGGGCTAGTGGAAGCAAAGGCAATTAATGATTCCAAAAGGAAATTAGATGGGCACTTGAGGGAAATAAACCTTGTAGGGTTACCTGGATCAAGCGGGGGCATTGAACTGATTGGATTGCTCTAAACAGAGCCGGCTTGGACTTAATGGGACGAGTAGTCTCCTCCTGTGCCGTTGTGACTCTGTACAGTCTTGCCTATCATGGACTCCATCCACCCATTTAACCCACTGAAGGAATGTTAATGTATAAATATTTCCTGATCCAAAAAGGTAATTAAGCGAAACAGAAAAATATGGACAACCCTCAACTGCTTGAGGATGGGCCAGGGAAGATGTAACCACTCGCTGCACAAGTGGAGCATTAGGAACAGCTTAAATTGTGACTGTGGCCATCCAAGTCAGACCATTGCCCACATACTGAACGTCTGCCCTGAGAGATCCATTCCTGGTGGCATCATAACCATTCACGCTGAGTCAGCTAAAGCTGTTGAATGGATTGTTAATCTCGCCGTTGAACTATAACTGCTTCCCCAGCCACATGACTATAAAAAGATAAAAACTATAGAATATATATTTGCACCTCCATGCATCACAGATATTGAACCTCACCTGTTATCCTCCGCAAACATCAGCTGGATCTCTGCTGTTTTGCATTATGTGCAACTTCCCGTGGGTGGGGAACACTCGTGTTGGAAACACTGCCTCGCACAGGGAAGAGCTTAACTGAAGTATTCATTGGAATGGGAATGGCTAACATCCTATTTCCCAGCATTCTGTGTGTTGAATGATAGCCAATTCCCATATGGAGCTATGATCTGTGGTTGAGCTGAAAGGCCAATAAAGATATTCATTCTGCATTTTAAAGGCCTGACTCGGACTGTTTTGATCATTTTTTACCACTCTTAGCACTTCGGATGTCACAAGCTTTTGTACCAATTGTTTTTTTGCACCCAGCCCTGTTATCTCCACTAATGAGCATCCACTAATCTTGTACGTTTAGAAGTAGAGGACCAACGGAGGGATGTTGAACAGATCAGACGGAATGAAAGATTCTCTGCCCTCCCACTGATAGCTGTAGCTGTAAAGAGAGCTGTATGTATCTCACTTTGGCTCTGTCACTTGCCTGCAGAATTACACCTACACCTTAGGTTTCCTTTGTCCTTCAATTTTACCTGTTGTCTTTTTAGTTTCCCTCTTTTCAGTTTTGGCAAAGGCTTTTGATGGATTAAAATGCCTTCTGAGCTTTTGCAAAGGCTTTCAGAATTTTTGTCACCTCATTCTCCCATTTCACCTACTCACATAGCTTTGTATTGTCAGTAGATTTAAAATGAAATGTTTATTTACGAACAGTGTGATCCGGAACAATTCTCTGTGGGAATCTGCTAGTGAATGCTCCCAGACACTGCTTTTTCCAGGGTTTGTCATCCCTTGCTTCCTGTTCCTCAGCCATTTTTAGTCCAGCTAGTTAATTTGTCATTAATTCCATGATCTTTAAATCACATAAGGAACTTCTATCAACTGTTTTCTGAAAATTCAGATGAGAACCCATAATTATTCATCCAGTTCACAGATGCCACTTTTAAGGGGCTCAGTGGTAGTTTCAAAAATATTTGTGATACAAGTTGTCTTCATCATAAAATACTGTTATATTATTGCATGGTGTACGTGATAAACTGTGTGCTGTGAAGTGTTGACTGCTAAAATGGATGTTTACAGCCACACACCAGCAGACACGCACACACTTTTAAACCCTGGCTAAAATGTGAAATAGTTGGCTTGACAGTTAAATTTTGCAGTACGTGCTGTGGACAGTACATTGTCAATAAATTATGCAGTGCACCCATTTTGTTCCTAACTTCGCTTATCATTATTGAGCACCATAAAAGTGGGAGAGATTCAGAGCAGATTGCGCAGTTCAAAACTGAACATCCGTGAGGTGCTGTGGGCCATCATCTGCAGCAGAATTGTATCCAACCACACTCTGTAACCTCATGGCCCGGCATATCCCTCATTCTACTATCACCGTCAAGTTAGGGAATCAACCCTGGTTCAGTGAGAAGTGTAGGGGATCATGTCAGGAGCAGCACCAGACATACCTAAAAATGTGGTATCTAGTGAAGCTACAGCACAGGACTACATGCATGTGGAATCAGTAAGCGATCCCACAACCAACAGAATAGATCAAAGCTCTGGAGCCCTGCAATATCCTCGATGATATGGCGCCCAGTACATCAGTGCAAAAGCCGAGGCTGAAGGATTTGTAAGCATCTTCAGCCAGAAGTGCCGAGTGGATGATCCATCTCGGCCTCTTCCTGAGGTCCCCAGCATCACAGATGCCAGTCTTTAGCCAATTTGATTCACTCCACGTGATATCAATAAACGGCTGAAGGCACTGGATACTGCAAAGGCTATGGGCCCTGACAATATTCTGGCAATAGTACTGAAGACTTATGCTCCAGAACTAGTCGCACCCCTAGCCAAGCTGTTCCACTACAGCTACAACACTGGCATCTACCCGGCTATGTGGAAAATTGCCCAGGTACGTCCTGTACACAAAAAGCAGGACAAATCCAACCTGGCCAATTACTGTCTCGTCAGTCCACTCTCAATCACCAGTAAAGTGATGGGAAGTGTCATCGACAGTGCTATTAAACGGCACTTACTCACCAATAACCTGCTCCCTGATATTCAGTTTGGGTTCTGCCAGGGCCACTCAGCTCCTGACCTCATTACAGCCTTAGCCCAAACATGGACAAAAGAGCTGAATTCCACAGGTTAGGTGAGGCCCTTGCTCAAATGCAGCCCTTGTGTCGATTGTGGCATCAAGGAGTCCTAGCAAAATTGAAGTCTGTGGCAATCGGGGGAAAACTCTTTGCTGGTTGGAGTCATACCTAGCACAAAGGAAGATGGTTGTGGTTGTTGGAGGTCAGTCATCTTGTAACAAGGGAGGACCCTGATTTGCATCTTTAAGCAGTCATACTCTTCAAACAGAGCCCTCGAGGAGAAATGCAGAGAAGATGAGGAAAAAGAACAAAAGTTTCGGGAGGAGGCGCTTCAGGAATGAAAGCTGAAGCAACAGGATGCACCTGAGGGATTTCAGCGAGCCCATCTCCCACCATCACAGCACAAGCCAAACAGAATCAGTTGGAAGTAAACTTCATTAACTAAACCTTAAAAAAAAAAAGACCTTCCCTCCATCGTAAACTCAGAGGTTTGCTGATTGCAGTGTTCAGCTCCAGATGCAACTTCTCAGATACTGAAGCTGACTACACCAATATGCAGCAAGACCTGGACAACTTTCAGGGATGATAAGTGGCAGGTAGCATTCCAGCAGGCAGTGAGACTTTGATCCCATACCTTTGGGCTGGATTTGAACCTCAGTCCCCGAGGTGAAAGATTCCCATCTAACCCACTGCACCTCCAACCCATAGAGTAATGTGGTTTAATGGCCAGCCCTTCAAAGCTGTGCAGTAAAGCCAACAGGGAATTTCTGTATTGTTAAAATTCATGTCTGAATATAGTTATATTGATGGACATGCCCATTATGTTGCCAATGAGGTGGCAGCATTTTGGAATGCAAACTCAATTGTGTTGTAGGCAGAAGGTCTCTTTGGCTTAACAGCAGCATCCTGTTGGTGGAAAATACCCCTCGCGTTGCATAGTAGCAGTGTGAAATGGTTAACTTCACCTGTTGCTCAAAGTTTTGAGATACCTTGCCCTTACAGGGTAATTTGAGGTAAACTGGGCACTTTTCAGGGCTGAAAGTGGTGGCCTTAGGCCTGTTCATGAGTATACGTGAAACACAGCAAGCAATGAGCTGATTGGGATAGCGGTTAACCCACTGGATAGCTTTGCACTCTATATCAGTATCAAGCTAGCAGGGTGAGCAAATGGCTCAAACCCTATTTATGAGATTGCCGATAAGATCAATCTTAGTGCGATGAACTGTAGGAATCCCAACGCGTATGTTGACCAGTGAAAGTAGGCTTGGGGTAGACTGTAGTAGAGAACCCATCAGCAGATTTCTCAACCATTCTCAACATATATTCTCATGGGGAGATAGTGGTGTAGTTGTAATGTCACTGGACTAGTAATCCTGAGGCACAGACTATTGCCCTGGGGACATGAGATCAAATTCCACCATAGCAGCTGGTGGAATTTAAATTCAATTTCCAGTTTTAAAAAAGTAAAAATCTGGAATTGAAAGCTAGAATCAATGATGGTGACCATGAAACTATCATCAATTGTTGTAAAAAAAAAATCCTATCTGGTTCACTCATGTCCTTTAGGGAAGGAAATCTGCCATCCTTACCTGGTCTGGCCTACGTGTGACTCCAGACCCCTAACAATGTGGTTTACTCTTAACTGCCCTCTGAAATAGCCAAACAAGCCACTCCGTTCAAGGGCAAGCGATGGGCAACAAATGCTGGCCTAGTTGCTAATTCTACATCCTGTGAAAGAATAATTAAAACAAAACTAGCATATCAAGGCAAGGGAGCTCATTTCAAAGGTGAATATGAGTGCAGGATGGAGCACATTAAGGTGTGTAAAGGAATTCTTACATGCATTTGCAGGTTCAAATAGAGCAAATGTATCATCTCTGTATCGGAAATATGCAAGGGGTATGAGTCACTCCATTGAAAACGTGTTTCTCAATGACACGGTCTCCACTGCTCCCTTGGGAAGAGAATTCCAAAGACTAACAACCCCCTGAGAGAAGAAACTCCTCATCTCAGTCTTAAATAGTAGATCCCTTACTTTTGAAACTGTGCCCCCTAGTTCTTAATTCCCCCATGAGGGGAAACATCCTCTCAGCATCTACCCTGTCAACCCTCTCAGAATCTGATATATATTATCACCTCTCATTCTTCTAAACTCCACTGAGTATAGACCCAATCTGCTCAACCTTGCCTCATTAGACAACCCCTTCATCTCAGGAATCAACCTAGTGAACCTTTTCTGAACTGCTTCCAATACAATTAAGAGACCAAAACTGTACACAGTACTCCAGGGGTGGTCTCACCAATGCCCTGTACAGTTATCGCAAGACTTCCCTACTTTTATACTCCATCCCCTTGCAATAAAGGCTGACATTGAATTTGCCTTCCTAATTACTGGGATACCCAGATCCCTCTGTACCACAGCATTCTGCAGCCTCTCTCCATTTAAATAATAATCTTGCTTTTCTATTCTTCCTGCTAAAGTGGACAACCTCACATTTTCCCACATTATACTCCATCTGCCATATTTTTTGCCCACTCACTTACCCTATCTATATCCCTCTCTGTTTCTCCCCTTTGTCTGCACAGTGTAATTGTGTCATGTCGTCGGCTGGTGATTAATGTGACATGTAAACGAACTCAGCTATATAGGGACGTACCTGGATTGTGCTCCTGCTTCCGGTAGAGATAGCTGAGCCAGCAGCAAGTCGAAGATCCAGGGGAACTTTGATTTTTCTGGTCAGCTGTTGAATAAGTGTCCAATTGTGGCAGAAGGCAGCCAAAAAAGAAGAAAAAGCATTTATGCAAAGTGATATAATGGATACAGCATTAAGTGGGGTTGGGCCAAAGGTTGTATTTTCACATGGAACATGCTATGTATGCAGTTTTTCAATGAGTAATACATGGAGGTTCACTTACTTTTGTGTCTAACCACTGCTTGAATAGAGTAATTAAAAGTAATTTTCGTGCACAAATTGCTGGATAAAGCATTGATGTTACTCGGAGTGTTCGACTGCAATCATGAATTTATTTTTGCCTTTACTACGTGGAAGATTTATGGGAATGTTGGCCAAACTATTTGTCTTTAACTAAGTGTTGCTTGAGCGCAAAGAGGTGAGACACCTGTTCAAACGTGGCACATAGCATTGTGATCCACTAAAACCATCTTACCTTGTTTAACTGGCAAATTTCAATCCAAACTCACCAGTACAAGACTGCTGGTTCTGGGCAGGCACTGCAGATTTACTTCACTGTTTGTCTACAGCCCTGTGCCCATGTAAACGACACAATGATGCCTATTTTTTATTTTAGTTTTGGCCATTTGATTGGCTGAAAAGCTGACTTTGAGTTTGGTTTTAACCAATCAAATGACAGTTATTTACAGAGTTGCTCCCACCTGCAAAATGGATGGTCGATGCAAGTTAAAGATTTTTTTTAAAAATTGAGGTAAGTAAGAGCTCACTACCTACAAAAGATGTAGAAATAAAGGTTTTTTTTTTAACCTAGATGGCTGAAGAAATGACTGACAGGCTAAGTGTGTATGAACATCGTTTTGAATAAAATTCAATACTTAATGGTCTAAAGTTAATATTTACGTTAATTAGTTCCTAGTTGCTGATGCGAAGGCATAAATTTGGGAATAGTAGCAAGTGCTGTTGAGAGTGGTCTGCAGTTCTAAGGTAGTGAGGTACTCTGCACTGCACTTGAAGGTGAT
Organism: Carcharodon carcharias; assembly: GCF_017639515.1. Taxonomy (NCBI): domain Eukaryota; kingdom Metazoa; phylum Chordata; class Chondrichthyes; order Lamniformes; family Lamnidae; genus Carcharodon; species Carcharodon carcharias. The sequence continues at coordinate 6,914,648 of NC_054507.1, read as the reverse complement.
AGCCAGCAAAATGGATGGAAGGACGCATAGGGGAGGTTGGTGGAGCTACACTAAGAACGAAGGCCACTGCACAGGGAGCCAGGTCCCTCAGAGTAAGAGAGCAATGTACCATTGAGGCCCAGTGTATTTGGATGGTGGGGAAATGGCGGGGAGGGAGATAATGGCAGGGGCTGTCAAACCAGGAGCTGGTTGGGAGAGAGATCTTGTGTCTTGCTACAGTTTTGAGTGGCAGCAAGGGAAGTTACAACATTTATATTGAAATGAAAAAGAGCACTGTTGATCTCCAGGACAGTCCCTAGAGCCTTTAGTGAATGAAATGCAAATAAGCACAAGAGGTAAGAACCTTGATTGAGAGAGAACAATAAATTTTGCTGTTTTCTTTTTTAAACTTAAAAAAAAATCTCCATTTAAAGAAAAAATGAAAGTGTGAAACTAAAACTTCCCTGAAGAGAAATCAGGATAAAATGTTTCAGAAAGCCATAAACCCCACCTAGTGGTAGAGATGCAGAACTGCAAACATGACGATCTGATGGTTTAAAGTGGGGTGGGGTGGGGGAAATCCTATCAAGATGGCAGATTGGCGATGCTTAAAGAAGGAATATGCACCATACACAGCAGTTTTAATACATTATTGGTCGAGCTCATGTGGTCTTGTAAGCAGTAAATCAGGGAATGTGGTCTATCCTAGCTATCTCTGCCTTTGTTGCTGTGTATATTTTTTTCTTCACTTTTTTTGCTTTTTCTCAGTCTCTTATCTGTTTCTCTTTGCTTATCAGATCAGATGGAATGATGTAATATGGCAAAGAAGCCACCAATGGCTGCAGATTGCACTTGGGTGGGGCTTTAGGGAAAGTTTGCTTCTCAGCAAGTTCCTTCCAATCCTTTCCCCTCACTACCCACCCACCTCTTCAGTCACCTCCTTCCCACCAAGTCCCCCTTGCTCTCGAGGTGTCCCCTCTCTTTAATCTTCCTCTTTCTACCACCCTAATTACCCATACTTCTTCCTTTTTGAACTACCTATTTAATTCCTGCATCTTCTCCTCCCATCCCCCTTTGCCCTGTTAGTAACCTCACCACCCCCCCCCCCCAGCTCTCTTCCACTCCTACTTGCCCCCATCATTCCCAAGGCAAGTGCAAGAGGTCAAAGGGCCCCTCACATTCAACCCTTCTCTCTCCTTCTCTTCCACTCTACCTTCTTATTTGTTCTCCTTGGGCGTTGTTTGCTTTCATAATTCAACTTTAAAAATAAATCAAATTTGATTGAGTCTTTCTTTCTCTCTATTAGTGCCTATCTCTCCAGTAGCATCTTTCTCTCTCCCTGTCCTTCCCTAGGTTTCATTGTGTAGCTCACTCACATTGATGTTTTCTAACTATTCAACATTACTGCTTGTTGTGGAGGATAGGCTTTTTGCCAATGTACTCTGTTTTGGGCAACAACTTCCAATTGATTCCATGTATAGTTTTGCTGTTTAGCCCTCAGCATCTGCAGTTCTGCATCAACTGTTATTTTTTTTTGTCTACCTGGTCTTTCTCTTTGGGGATTCCATTTCAATGACAAAGGACCCAGGTTTGGGTATGTCCAATCCAATCCCACTTTCTCCATTTTATTCGCACCTCTATTCTTTCCTGTCTTTTCTTGCCCCCCTACAATTCCTTATTCTTGATGGTCTCTGGCCTGTGATTGTTCATAGACATTTCTTGACAAATATCTGTAGGCTGTTTGTCATGTCTTGGTTTCTCCCTATGTTCTCCCTTTGTACAAAAGTCATGATTTGACAGTTTGGTCTTTTGAGCCTCTAAATTTTCTTTAGGAGTATGAATGCTGTCTTGTGTTTTCTATTCTTGCCTGGGAAAACTTTGTCAGTGCTGCTCTGCTCGGTATTGACTCTTCCAAGATGGATGACTTTGTACCTCAAGGACCATAACAGCACAGAAGGAGGCTTTTCGGCCAATTGAGTCCTTACTAGCTCTCTGTAGATCAATCCAGGCAAGTTCCATTCCCTTGCTCTATCGCCATCTAGGGTCTTCCTGCTATCCTTTAGTATTGTTTATGCACATCACTTTAGCTTTGTCTTTTTTGATATTAAGATCTGTTTTTACTGCTCATCTGTCAGTCCTGTTCAGCATACCTTATTGGTTCTGTAATAGATGGATGAGGTCATTGGTGAAGTCCAAGTCTCTGGTGTTCCATAATGCCTCACCAATTTCCACAAGGTATTTTGGTCTACACTATCAAGTTTACAACCGTGAGGTGGAAAAATTGGCAGCTGCTGGAAATCTGAAACAGAAACAAAATGCTAGAAACTCTCAGCAGCACAGGCAATGAAGGATCTGCAGTACAAAAGTTAACATCTGGTTTTCTCTCTCCACCAGTGACTGCACTGCTGAATATTTTCAACATTTTCTGGTTTTATTACAGGTGGGGTGGGTAGGCGGGCTTAAACATGCAACTGTTTTTGTAGTGACACTAAATGAAACTGCGAGAAGCAAAATTTTAAAAAAAATCATCAGTGCAACTGACTGGTGTTGATACATCCTGAGAGATTGGGCACAATGCACAGCCCAAGTTCAACAACAGTAATAACTTGTGTTTATATAATGCTTTTCATGTAGCCTGCTCACTGTATCACAACTTAGGGCAAAGACATCAAGTTCAATTGTCCAGATTTTTTAGAACAGACTGAGACCTTTAAGTAGAAATTTCAACGAAGTCATTAAAAGACACAGGACATTCCAATCTCCCATGCGGGATCTTGTCAGAAGCCTTACTGAAGTCCATGTAGATTACATCAACTGCACTACCCTTATCTACGCAACTAGTCACCTCCTTGAAAAATTCCATCAAATTTGTTCGACATGATCTCCCGCAGACAAAGCCATACTGACTATCATACACTATTGCAATGGCTAAAATATAAACATATTATTGAGAAAAGGCTAATTTCCTTGAATTTTTCATTGTAGTTGGTTATTTAGAAATTTCAGTTACTGTTGGGGAAAATGGTACTGAGAAAAGAACATTCAGAAAACATTTGAGAATGGTGGTAACTTGGTGTCTACTCTGGCCTCTTGTGCAAACCCCCACCTCCTTTGCATCATCATTGACAACCATGCCTGCACCTTTTAGGTCCCAAGCTCTGGAATTGTCACCCTAAACCTCTCCACGTGTCTTTCCTCCTTTAAGACGCTCCATAAAACTTAACCCCTAAAGGCAATCGGCATTGGGAGTTTCTCTGAATTTGTTGACCGTCTAGGGATTAAAATAGTTTGAAATATTTGGTAATGCCGCACAACTTATATGGCTACTGTGGAGCAATGAAACATACAGTACCTGTGCCAGATCATAGCGCAACAATCTGTTTTGCAGCCAGTGGAGGCTCACCTGTGTCAATGATGTTTTGCGTACTTTCTCTTAATTTAGATCAGAGGAAGAAAACTGGGTGCTTGTTGCGAACATCTCATGAACTAATTCTGTGACTGATCATTTGATTGGATCGTTTCATACTCCTCAATCTGCTCATTCATGGGCTAATGTATTAGAAAATAGCTTGATGGCTCATTTGATGGTTTGGGTTCATCTATAAGCAGTACTTGGCAGATTTTCTGGCCCTGTTGAAGTATTTCAGGTTCTCAATCTGAATGCACTGGGTTAATAGTAACACTGATTTTATTCGTTGAGCTCTTTTGACCCGATGTTAGACATTGTGAAATCAGCACAGCCCCCTTGTATATTCAGCTTGACAGCTCAATATATGGCCTTGACTGGGTTTCCATAAACAGACAGGTTGAAACAGGAAAGCCATCAAGTTTAATAGAGGAAGATGTGACGATGTGCTGTCATGACATAAAGAAAAGAGCAGGCTGGAAAATAATCTCACGCGCGCAGCAGGTGGCAGAGAGTTTATAAAAAGTAGATTATTTGTACAGTAGCTCTAGTTATCGAAAGGTGCCTCAACCATGTGTGTGTATAAATCAATGAACAAACCTCTAAAAAAAGAAGATGGTCATGTCTATAGATCAGTGAAGCTGCATATAAAAAAAGATTCCCCCCCCACCCTTTCCTCCTTGTGGGAGTTAAACTGACTCAATAATATGAAGTGTTTGTGGATGTTTTGTTTTTAATAAATTGTGCCACTTTAGGTCTGATACGAGTTCAGTTCCTTGTCCGAGCTATGTTTACCATAGTCTAAAAACAAGCTTCTGTTCGTGTTCTGCATTTCTCTTGATATTCTGGCAGCTTTCTGAGAGCGGTTTGGGGCACCATGCTGTTCCACTATGAGAAGTGAGCCTCGAGCTAAATGCAGAGTCAAGTGTTGTGATGAATTGAATGAGCGAATGTTTTGACAATGGAATGTAATCCTGGGCCCCTTTACATTGCACTGTCATTAATCCCAATTGTCCGATATTTTTCTGAATTGTTTCAGTGCATTCAGGCACACAGAGCTGGTTATACATCCTTACTGATACTGTTCTGCAGGTAGGAACACAATGGGTGGGGGAAGGAGTACAACCCCGCCATACATCTTAAATATTTATATATCTGGAGATTGTAAGCTGCATAAAGCTGTTTTTTGTATAGCTTTCTGACTGTTCCTCTAGGGATTCTTTATAATTGCCTTTTTGTCCTTTCGTAGACTGCTGCCTCTATTTCCATCTGACATTTTGTACACGTTATTCTGAGCACTGTCAGAAATCGAGGTTTCGTTCTTTTTCAAGTTGCAGTCGGCACCTGGCAAGAACCTTTCAAAAGAATTGCCAGCTTATGGCTTTCAGGATGGGGAAGTGTCTAATATGGAGGGTCAGGTGGTTAAAAGGAACGCAGACAGCATTGGATAGTCCAAGGAAAACAATACTTCTGTTCTCAGTTATATCTTTTTCAAAGTTTTAGATTCTTGGAATGGGCTGGTCTACAAAAGATTTAGTGTACAAGGGGGATAAATCCAAAATGAGCTGTTCATCATTAGTGACAAATGTAAGAGTCAAATTAGGGCAAGGTTTGCTATCAGTCTAGATAAACATCAGTGTATTTACCTATAGAACGTTTTTGTGCAGATCTTCTGGGGCTGTTGGACAAGATCTCATCTTGTCCATTTCTGTTGCCTATTGAGGCCTAATCTGCTGTGTTTTGTGCTAAGTGCATACCCGATTGTCAAACCAAAAGAAATCTTTTTCACTAAAAGGTGACATGCCCAGCACATAAGTTATCACAGATATAGAATGGTTCCAGGGGTGAGGAATGATAGTTACATAAATAGGCTGGCAAAGCTGTGGTTTTTCCCTTTGAAGCCATGAAGGTTGAGAGATTTGATAGCGAGGTGTTTGAAATCAAGAAAGTTTTAGACAGAAAGAATAAGCAAAGAGAAATCATTTCCATTGATGGAAAGGTTGAGAACCAGAGGCAACATGAAGAAAAACATTGTTTTAGATGAGTACTTAGGATTTGGAGTGCATTGCCTGATGGTGTGGAGGATACAGGCGCAATAGTAGCCTTCTAAATGGAACTGAATAAATACTTGCCAGAGAAAGGGTTGCAGGGTAATGGGGAAGGAGTGGAGGTGTGGAACTCACTAGACTGCTCTTTGAAGTAGCTGCCATAGACTCTGTGGGCTGAATGGGCACTTCTGTGTTGCACTACTCTGTGGTTGTATAATTTGTAGTGTTAATCACAGTCAGTTGAAAAGGGAAGCTGGGAAGAGAAGAGGATTTAAATCGTTTAAGACTTGGACATGTAAAGCAAACAAGAACAGTTTGTGGTTGGTAAAGGGAAATGATTAGTGTTACAGACCGATAACAGTAGTACTGAGATAGTGGTGGATATTTTAAAAGACAGACAATTCTTGATATAGATTTCTTGAGTGCACAGTAACTGGGTTGGGCAGCTTCATATCGGCTGTGTTAATACTTGAGAAAACATGGGTAAAATTAATAGATTCAAGCATGAGGTGTGAAATAACAGGAAATACATGAAAATAATTCATTACTGTCTGTGTTGACCAGGAGATGGGGAAGGTCTGGAGTATACTAATTTTTGTATCATCTGCATACTACTTTATCCCCCTTCTCAAGAGCAGTTAGGGATGGGCAATAGTTGCTGTCCTTACCAGTGACATTCACATGCTGTGAAAGAATAAATAAAAAAGGGCCCCCTACATTTTAAGTCTTAAATCTGATATATATTACCAAAAGCAAGGGGCCTGGTACTGAGTCCCATTGAAGACAGCCATCTAGTCGTAAAAGCAACTATTGACTATTACCCTTTGTTTTCTACCAGCAATAAAATTTAGGGCCCAACTTGTAACTCGCTCTTAGATTCCATGCACCCTTACTTTTCTGACCAGTCTGTGAAACCTTGTCAAAAGCCTTGCTAAAATCACCCATATAGACTACATCAAGAATGCTACCCTCATGAACTCTCCTTGTTACCTCCTCAAAAAATTCATTCAAGTTAGTCAGGCAAGATCTGCCTTTACAAATCCATGACCATGCCCTCTACCTCCACACACAAGTTACCATTTTGGTCTCTAATTGGCCCTACCCTTAATTATCCTCTTGTCCATTATGTAATTATGAAACATCTTGGGGTTTGCTCACCTTTTTAGCACTGGTTGGTGGACAGCAGTGGTAAAGTCTTGGGATCAAAATACCTTATCAAGTGGGAATCTTAATGAAGGGTAAAAAGAAAGAAAATGTAACTGATGTTTTATGCATTTTGGGAAATGCACAGACCACTTTTAATTTGAAAGGTATTTTTTGACTATTCCTGACGTTTTGTTCCTCTTCCAGTTAATTTCCTTGTCTTTTACTTTCCATTATGCCAGGTTTTGTAGATATTTCTCTGAACTTTTTAATGGACCACTTGCTATTGTGTCCAGTTTGAATACTTGCTTCACTCTCTCTGGTTTACTTGGCTGAAGATCATAGCTGTTTTCTCTCTCACTTGTGGCCTGGGAGCTAGAGCAGGATAGAGATAGCAACAGTAGAAATTGTGTCAGGTCATTGGGTCATTTGTTCTGTGTAAGAACTTCAAATTACATTGAGAAATTTTACACTTGCTCTGTCTTTTTTGAGTATGCACTGTGTCACAGTTTACTCTGCAGCCAAGATACATGTGAGGAGGGAGGCAGGAGGCATAAAGGATCCTGTAGTCATCTCCTCGCAGCTATTGTGGATTGTATTTTAAATCATCCCAAACTCTTACAATGTTTATTTTAATGTTTGAATGCTTGTTTGGGAATTGTTCTGATCTCCCATTTCCAGTGCTGCTTTCAAACATTGACACAAAAGACATCAATTATAAAGTGTCATTTTCAGAAAAAGTTGAATACTTTCTGAAATGCCTTCCACCCTGAAATAAGCTACAGTCTTAAAAAGTCTTCAGTAGTGATTGTGTTTGTAAAGCGCTAATCTTTTGGATGATCAACAATGTTTCATCCTGTTTTAATTCCTCTATATTCATGGTGATGTATCAGCCATTTATGTCATGTTTGTAACAGTGCTATGCATTGGTCATACTACCATTGCAAGCCCTTTCAGAGATATGCCCAGTCGAACCCTCGCTTAATATTTTTGACCAGATGCTGTGAGCATTTGTTACTTTTGTTTCATTTTCCTTTCGCTTGCTTTTTATGTTCTAGGAATGGAATCCAAAATGTAAAAAATGAAATTGCTCCCAGAGATTTTCCATTGGCTGGTTGCTTTTATTATCATGGGTCATTGGCTGCTAATTCAACCCACCTGTTTGGAGTAATGAGTGGGTAAATGATACCAGCACAAAATAATAAACTTATCTCTCCATTTCAGCAATTACTAATTCTTCTTCACCCTCCCATCCTCCGTCCCCTGCCCCCTCCCATCACCACGTGTCTTTGCTGATGTAGTGGCAGTCGACCAGAAAAGTGATGTTTTCTTCTTTGGTTGACTATATGTTACATATATGTGAGATGTGATGATATGGTCTAGCTTATCGGGTGTACATATGTTGATGAGCAGGTTGAAGTATTGGCATCCTTCAGGACCATTGCACAGGAAATTTGGGACAATAGTAGGGATCTCCTTTCTGTATTTCCACATAAGATCATTAGGTCAAAATCCTGGAACTCCCTCCCTACCAGCACTGTGGGTGTACCTACACCACATGGACTGCAGCGGTTCAAGAAGGCAGCTCACCACCACCTTCTCAAGGGCAATTAGGGATGGGTAATAAATGCTGGTCCAGCCAGCGCCGCCCACATCCCATGAACGAGTATGGGGAAAAAGAAAGATAATGACAGATGACGAAGGCCATTTGGCATGGCTGATCCATCCAGAATGAGTCTACACTCCTTCCCCATTCTAACATCTAATTGTTTTCTAAACGATTACCGTCTTTTTCTCTTGCCTTCCCTGCTATATCCGGAAATCCATTGCATGTGTCGAGAAACTACCTGATAGCGGTCCTAAACTCTGCTGCCCATATCCTAACTTGCACCAAGCCCCATCTACCCATCACCCCTGTGCCTCCTGATCTACATTGGCTCCCAGTCTGGCAAAGCCTCAATTTTTACGATCCTCATCCCTGCATTCAATTCCTTCTATGGCCTCCCCTTGCCCCATTCCTGTAACCTCCTCCAAGATGATTCACATGCAAAGAATTACTCTGAAGTGCTGTACCTTAGGTAGGCCAGCACTGCAATCTGCTTTTCATTTTAGTGTTGCTGGTTGAGGGAAAAATGTTGGTCAGCAGCCTAGGATAGCTCACTACTTCTTCTGTTGGCACCATGGCATCTTTTACATCCACCTGAGCCCTGGGGCGGGCAGGCCTCACTGCTTTAACATTTCATCGGAAAGACAGCACTACCAGCAATGCAGCACTCCCTCAGTGCTCCCAGTGGAGTATCAGCCTAGATTATGTGCTCAAGCCTTGGTATGCAGAAATTAAGCTCCTGGCTCAAAGTAAAATGAGATAAGGTGTTCAAGTGTAAAGTATTGCACATGGAAGGAAAAATGAGCAATCTGCACACTCCAAAAATGGTGTGCAAATAAAGAAGAATGAATCTGTTAAGAGATCTTGGAGTCTCAATAAACTTAACACACATGTCCAACCAATTCAGAGCAGCAGTTAACAAAGATATTGGGATGCTGAAGGCACATCACAAATTACAATTCAATACAGGGCTAAGGGGAAAGAGTGGGAGAGTGGAACTAGCTGAGTTGCTCTTGCAGAGAGTCAGCGCAGACCTGATGGGCCAAGTAGTCTCCCCTGTGCTGTAACCATTCTATGAAGGGAAGAGGCTGGAAGACTGTATAAATCACTAAGATATAGTGAGGTGCCACGTGGGAAGCTCCTCTCCAAGTCAGTCACCATCCTGACTTGGAAATATATTGCCGTTCCTTCACTGTCGCTGGGTCACAATCCTGGAACTCCCTCCCTAACAGCAGTGTGGGTGTACCTACACCACATGGACTGCAGCGGCTCAAGAAAGCAGCTCACCACCACCTTCTCGAGGGGCAATTAGGGATGGGTAATAAATGCTGGGCCAGCCAGCGATGCTCACATCCCAAGATGAAATTTAAAAAAATACTAGGCTTGAGTGAGTGAGAAAAGCAGAGGGGGCTTCCATATTATATTTGTTTGTATCAGGCTCAATTGAATAATTAGATGAGAACTGTTGTCTTCCTGGAAGCATGTTCACAGGCGAAACCATGTGAATCATTCGGGATTTTTTCCATTTCCAAAAAGCCAGCCATCTGATGGTAAGAGAAGTGCTTTTTAGTTTGCAATTTTTGAGTATAAATGTTTTCAGTTGGTTGTGTGTTTTGGTTGTTAAACAGAGTTAACCAGTGTATTGTGTTTGGCTAAAGTACTGGATGGGAAGAAAATTGTGGACAGCAGTAAGAGAGTATTTGCATGGCTTTAAATAATGCCATTTTCATTCTGAATGACTATACAATGGACACCACATTGAATCTGCAGCTGATGTTTAATCAGCTAACCAAAGCTACAATAGAAATGTTTGAGAGAAGTGTTTTATACTCGCATTTGTTGAATATGTGCACTCAGCAAGGTATGGGACGAGGAAGAATAACCACTGCTGGGGATCAAAACAAAAAACTGCGGATGCTGGAAATCCAAAACAAAAACAGAATTACCTGGAAAAACTCAGCAGGTCTGGCAGCATCGGCGGAGAAGAAAAGAGTTGACGTTTCGAGTCCTCATGACCCTTCCACATTCTGTTTTTGTACTGCTGGAGATCTGAAGCACAGGTTACCATTTCAACTGGAAGCCTTCATCACAATGCATCTGAAATGTTAAACTTGTTTTTCTCACTCTCAGCTACTTTGCTGTTCCGTGTTCGAAGCACTAACTTTCTTCAGGACAGACGTTTGGGAGATATACTCTTATTCAAAGTAGTTTGCAGACCGAGAAAGATCTAGGTTTCCAATGCCATTGGGATTGCACTGCCCAGCTGATTCAGGTTTGTGTGTGCTGCCAATGGCAGAAGCATCATGTGCCTTCTATGCAAAGGTACTTCTACATTGTTATGCCATAGTCAACCAGTGCTTTGTAGTAGTGCCACCATTAAACTGTTGTCTGTAAAAGAGGCAAACACCATTACACAGTGGCTTGGAGTTCCACTAATTTGCACTGATTCTTTCAGCGCGATTCACCTGAAAATTGACAGAAGCAGATCAAACGATCATGTGATTTTAAGCGCAAATTATATTCAGGGCAACTTGAGTTTCCAAAACTTTTCCTGCTACCTTACAAAAATCGTGCTCCAAGCTAGCGACCACCCCCCACCCCCGATCGAATTCATCACTATTGGGAATGTCCACTCATTGCACCAGTTTGAGGGGCTTTGAGGAGGCTGTAAAAATAGAGGTTTTTTTGTGGGTACAAGGGCACTAATAGGCACAAAAACAAAAAATGCCAGAAAAACTCAGCAGGTCTGACAGCACCTGTGGAGAGAGAGGCAGAGATAATGTTTCAAGTCCATTTGACTCTTCAGAGCTAAAGGGAGGTAGAGATGTGGTGAAATATACAGTGATTAAGGAGGCTGGAACTGGTGAAGCTGGTTAGAGGGCCAGCAACATGTGGAGGCAAAGGAGAGATTGCGAAAGATGTCCTAAACAAAAGGTCAAAGAGTTGTTAATGGTGGTGGTACTGACTAAAGGAGGTGCTAATGGTGACTTTAAGAAAGCAAAATGTGATAACACCCAGACCAGGGTAAGCACCCTGGGAAGTGACAGATAGCCATAGTGAGGGTGGGGGAAGGGGACAGTGGTGGGAAGAAAGGTTGAAAATAGGCTAAAAGCTGGGGATAAAACACTGAATAAAAATGGAAATAAATTTTAAAAGTAATAATGAAAATAAGTGGGAAAAAAAATTAATAAGAATTTTAAAAATGAAAATGGCAAAAAGGGGGATGGGAAAGTGGTTGGGGATGGAGGAGAGAGTTCATGATCTAAAGTTGTTGAACTCAATATTCAGTCCGGAAGGCTGTAAAGTGCCTAGTCGGAAGATGAGGTGCTGTTCCTCCAGTTTGTGTTGAGCTTCACTGGAACAATGCAGCAGGCCAAGGACGGACATGTGGGCATGAGAGCAGGGTGGAGTGATGAAATGGCAAGCGACAGGGAGGTCTGGGTAATGCTTGCGGACAGACCGAAGGTGTTCCGCAAAGCGGTCACTCAGTCTGCGTTTGGTCTCTCCAGTATAGGGGAGACCGCATTGGGAGCAGCGAATGCAGTAGACTAAATTAAGGGAAGTGCAAATGAAAGGAGTGTTTGGGCCCTTGGGGTCAAGAGAGGTGGTGGTGTGGTAGGGCTGGGTGTCGTCAGTGTATATGTGGAGCCTGACATTGTTTTCAGACAATGACACTGAGATGCAGATGAGAAATAGGAGGGGTCCAAGGAGAGATCCTCAGAGTTCCTCAGTGGGGCATGGGCTTAGAAGACCTTGCAGGATCCTAAACATTTACGTAACATGAGGCCATTTGGCCCATTTTATCTTGGCCACTTTTTTGATGAAGTCGTCGAATGCTGCCACACTACTTCTCTCCAGCAAGCTTGAAGCTTTCTGTGGAGAGGATGAGCAGGACCAAAACTTGGATTGTAGTGGCACCACAAAACATGCAGATTAAGAACAGAAGAAATAGGAGCAGGAGTAGGCCATTTGGCCCCTCAAGCCTGCTCCAACATTCAATAAGATCATGGCTGATCTGATCTTGGCCTCAACTCCACTTTATCTCTATCTCAGACTTGAATATATTCAATGACTCAGCCTGCACAACTCTCAGGTAGAGAATTACAAAGACTAAAGACCCTCTGAGAAAAGAAATTCTACCTCAGCTCTTTTAAATGGGTGACCCCTTGTCCTGAATCTCTGCCCCCAAGTTCTAGGTTCCCCCACAAGGGGAAACATCCTCTCAGATTCTAACCTGTCAAGCCTCCTCAGAATCTTATATATTTCAATAAGATCACCTTTCATTCTTCGAAACTTCATTGAGTATAGGCCCAACACACTCAGCCTTTCCTCATTTGACAACCTCTTCACTTGGTTGATTCCCAGGATGAACTTTCTCTGAACTACTTCCTTAAATAAGGAGACCAAAACTGTATGTAGTATCCTAGGTGTGGTCTCACTAATACCCTGTGCAGCTGTAGCACGACTTCCCTACTTTTATAGTCCATCCCCCTTGAAATAAAGGCCAACATCCCATTTGCCTTCTTAATCACTTATTGTACCTGCATGCTAATGTTTTGAGAGTCATGTACCAGGACACCCAGATCCCTCCATACCACACCATTATACAGTTTCTCTCTCTATTTAAATATTAATTTGCTTTTCTATTCTCCTTACCAAAGTAAATAACCTCGCATTTTCCTACATTACACTCCATCTGCCAAATTTTTACCCACTTACTTATACTATCTGCATCCCTTTGTGCCCACCTCACAACTTGCTTTTCCACCTATCTTTGCATCATCAGCAAATATGATTACAATACATTTGAGTCCCTTCATCCAAGTCATTATTATAGATTGTAAGTAGTTGAGCCCTAGCAGTGATCTCTGTTACACTCCACTAGTTACAGTTTACCAACCTGAAAATTATCCATTTATCCCGACTTGTGCTAACTAACAGGAACTAATCATCTATCCAAGTTAATATATTATCCTCAACAGAGTTCTTATTTTGTGTAGTTTTTTTTTGTAGCACTTTATTGAATGTATTTTGGAAATCCAAATGCACTACATGTACTTGTTCCCCTTTATCCAACCTGCTTGTTATATCCTCAAAAAACTAAAAAAATTTGTCAAACATGTTTTCCTTTTTATAAAACCACGTTGACTCTACCTGATTATATTATGATTTTCTAAATGTTCTGCTACTACTTCCTTAATAATGGATTCTAACATTTTCCCAATGACAGATGTTAGACTAACTGACCTGTTTCCTGCTTTCTGTCTCCCTCCTTTCTTGCATAGATGTGTTATATTTGTGGTTTCTCAATAGCTCGGACCTTTCTGGGATCTAGGCAATTTTGGAAGATTGCAATCAATGCATCCATTATCTCTTTAGTCACTTATTTTATGACCTTAGGAAGCAGGGGACTTGTCAGCCTTTAGCCCCATAAGTTTACCTTGTACTTTTTCCCCAGTGATAATTGTTTTGAGTTCCTCCTTCTATTTTGGCCCCTAATTTCCTGCTATTGGGATGCTTTCTGTGTCTTCTACTGTACGACAGATACAAAAGATTTATTCAAAGTCTCTGCCATTTCCTTATTTCCCACTATTAATTCCCCAGTCTCATCTTCTAAGGTACCAATATTTAATGGCAACTCTCATCCTTTTTATGTACTGTCTGTTTTTCTATTTCTTGCTGCTACTCATAATTTGTTTTCTACTTTGTTGTTTCTTTTAGTCATTCTTTGTTAGTTTCTAAAATTTTTCCAATCTTTGGGCCTAACACTAACATTTGCAGCATTGTATGCCTTTGCTTCCAATTTGATACCTCCCTTAATTTCCTTAGTTAGTCACAGATACTGCATATTTCTCATAGAGTCTTTATTTCTCAATGAATGTTCAGAATTATAAAATATCTCCTTCATTGTCTACCACTGCTTATCTATCATCTTACTTTTTACCCTATTTCCCAGTCCACTGTAGCCAACTCTGCCTTCACACCCATGTAATTGCCTCTGTTTAACACTAGTTTCCGATCCAAGTTTCTTACCCTCAAACTGAATACGAAATTCTATGACTCAATCATTCTTGCCTAGAGAATCCTTTACTATGAGACCATTAATCCTGTCTCTTGCACATTACCAGATCTAAAATATTCTGTTTCCTGATTAGTTCTGCAGTGTATTCTCAGAAACAGTCCTGAATGCACTCTATGAACTCATCCTGAAGGCTAGATTTGCCAATTTGATTTGTCCAGTCTATATGAATATTAAAGTTGCCTATGATTATTGCAGTGCCTTTCTTGTAAGCCTCCATTATTTTTTGATTTATGCTCTGTCCTGCAGTGTAGCCACTGTAAGGGGGCCTGCAGGCTATTCTCACCACTGACTTCTTTCCCTTGCTATTTCTTGTCTCCACCCAAACTCATTCTACATTATGATCTTCTGAGCCAAGATCATTTCTCATTACTGTACTGATCTCATCCTTTATTAACAGAGCTGCCTGAACTCATTTTCCTTTCAATTAGGGATTCAGAGATAATAGGAGACTCGGTGGAAGGTTTGACACTGTTGTCTGCACTCCAGACAGTGTGTCCTGTTTGTTGCCTCCCAGATGCTAGGGCTAAGGATATTTTAGGCAGACTGGAAAATATTTTGGAACTTGAAGAAGAGATGTGCTTCATAGGAGAGCCAAGGGTATAGCAAAGGAAAAGCCTGAGATCCTGTAAAGTGTTGAGTGGATTAGGAAGCAGAACCTTGGGAATGATAATCTCAGAAGCCCCCAGTCACATGATCCAGTGGGTAGGGTTGGAAGATTCCGGTGCTCAAAATGTGGCTTAAAGGAACAAGGTTTGTATTTGTGGGGCATTAGAGTGGATCCGTGAAAGGTGTGAGGTATTCCAGAAGGATGAGCTACAGCTGAACAGAAAGGGGGCTAGTGAACTAAACCAGCAAGGCAGGGAACAGGGAAAATGAATGCAATCAAAAAGATACAGTCAAGACTGTAGAAATAGATCAGCTAAATCTAGAAATAAAAAGAAATCACTCAACAAAAAGGGTTTGCATACAGGAGAATAAAGTAGAGGTGGAAAATCAAATCGATCTCTTATAAGCAGGAAAAAGACTAGGATCAAGCTGTTACTATGGGCAAAATCCTCAAGGGAATAGGAGTAACTTTAACTACAAACTTTAAAAAGACAAAGGGCCTGTATTGCAAGACACCAAGTGTGGGAAGTAAACAGGGGGCGTTAGAACTAATGATGTCACAGGAACATATAGATTGAACAACACGAACAGAAACTTGGCTTCAAACTGAACAGGAGTGGAAAACAAACACACTGGGTGTAATATTTTTTAGGAGGGACAGAACAGGTAAGAAAAGCGGAGGAGCAGTGACAGTATTACGTACTACAAAACTCCCAATTGTAGAAGAGATCAGACAGAGTAGGGAGATGAGTGAACAATAAGATTATTGTTCTGGGAGGTTTTAATTACTCTCTGATTGGCGCAGAGAGGGAGTAAACAGAACAGACGTTATGGAATTCCTGCAAAGTGTGCAAGACACCTTCCTCAAACAGTAAGATAAAAGCAAAAAACTGCGGATGCTGGAAATCCAAAACGAAAATAAAAATACCTGGAAAAACTCAGGTCTGGCAGCATCTGTTGAAGAGTCATACGGACTCAAAACGTTAACTGTGTTCCTCTCCGCAGATGCTGCCAGACCTGCTGAGTTTTTCCAGGTATTTTTATTTTTGTTCCTCAAGCAATATGTCCGTGTGCTGAAAAGACGAGAGACGGCGCTAGATCCAGTTATGATCAATGGAATAGATTGGATAGATAATTTAAACATGGGTGAACACTTGCGGAATGGTGAACATGACTTAAGACCTTTTGTCCAAATAGAAAGTTAAGAACTTGCAGTTAAATGGAGCCTTTCGCATTGTCAGAACATAAAGTGCAACCAATGCAATATTTTTGAAATGCAGTCACTGCTCTAATGTTGGGAAACACAGCTAATTTGCCAATGTAAAGGTCAGACAAACAGAAATGAGATCAATTAGTACATAACAGGGGCTAAAATTGGCTATGTAGTGCCCATTTTTAGGTGCTACACAGTGACCTAACGCTCAAATGGATCTGCGATGCGCGTGTACACTTGCTCCGGGGGTGCAAGGTTTGGTGAGTTGCTGCAGTGCATCTTGTAGATGGTACACAGTGTTGCCACTGTACGCCGGTGGTGGAGGGAGTGAATGATTGTGGATGGGGTGCAATCAATCGGGGCTGCTTTGTCCTGGATGGTGTCGAGCTTCTTGAGTGTTGTGGGAGCTGCACTCATCCAGGCAAGTGGAGAGTATTCCATCATACTCCTGACTTGTGCTGTGGCTTTGGGGACTCAGGAGGTGAGTTACTTAACAACAGGAACAATTGATATTTATATGGCACCTTTAATGTAGTGAAACATCCCAAGGCACTTCACAGGAGCGTTATAAATCAAAATATGACACTGAGCCACATAAGGAGATGTTAGATCAGATGACTAAATACTTGGTACGTCTTAAAGGAGGGAAGCGAGCTAGCGAGGTGGGGAGAGTGTAGGGAAGGAATACCAGAGTTTAAGGCCTAGGCAGCTGAAGGCAGGGCCAGCAATCTTGGATCGATTATGTTGGGGATACTCTAAATACCAGAATTTTAGATGAGCACTGATATTTTGGTGGCTTGTGGAAGAGATTACAGAGATAGGGAGGGCCAAGTCCATGGCGGCATTTGAAAACAAAGGTGAGAATTTTAAAATCTAAATTTTGCTTGAATGAGATCCACTGAAGGTCAGTAAGTGCAGGTGAACAGGAGTTGGTGTGAGTTAGGACATAGGCAGCAGAGTTTTGACGATCTCAAGTTTATAGAGGGTAGAATGTAGGAGACTAGCCGGGAGTGAGTTAGGATGGTTGAGTCTAGAAGTAACAAAGCAATAATAAGGGCTTCAGATGCAGGGGCAAAGGCAGGCAGTGTTACAGAGGAAGAAATAGGTGGTCTTAGAGATGGCAAGTGAGGTCAGAAACTCAGCTCTGGATCAAATATAATACCAAAGTTGCGAACAGACTGGTTTAATCTCAGACTGTTGCCGGGAGAGAGATGGAGTCGGTAGTTAGGGAATGGAATTTGGAACAGGGACTGAAAACAATTACTTCAGACTTCCCAATATTTAATTGGAGAAGGTTTCTGCTCATCCAGTACTGGATGTCGAATAAGCTGTCTGATAAATTAGCAACAGTGGAGGAATTGAGAGAGGTGTTGGTGAGACAGAGCTGGGTGTTGCCAGTGTACATGTGAAAACTAACACTTTTCAGATGATGTTGCTAAGGGGCAGCATGTAGATGAGAAATAGGAGGGGGCCAAGGATAGATCCTTGGCGGGGGTACACCAGAGGTAATGGTGCAGGAGCAGGAAGAGAAGCCATTTCCAGTGATTCTCTGGTTCCGATTAGATAGATAAGAATGGAACCAGGTGAGAGCAGGTCCCACCCGGCTGGACGACAGTGGAGAGGTGTTGGAGGAGGATGGTGTGGTCAAACCATGTCAAAGGCTGCAAACAGGTCAAGAAGGACGAGAAGGGAAAGTTTACCTGTGTCACAGTCACACAGGATGTCATTTGTGACTTTGATAAGAACTTGTTTTGGTCCTGTTTTGGAAACCTGATTGGTGGGATACAAACATGGAATTCCAGGAAAGATGGGAACGGATTTGGGGACTGACAACATGTTCAAGGACTTTGAAAGGAAAAGGGAGACTAAGAACATAGAATATAAGAAATCGGGGCAGGAGTAGACCATACAGCTCATCGAGCCTGCTCCACCATTCAATTTGATCATGGCTGATCTTGGGCTTCAACTCCACTTTCCCACCCACTCCCCAGATCCCTTAACTCCTTGAGAGACCAAAACTCTGTCTATCACATCCTTAAATATATTCAATGATGGCACATCCACAACCCTCTGGGTAGAGAATTCCAAAGATCCAGAACCTTTGAGTGAAATAACTTCTCCTCGTCTCCGTCCTGAATGATCGTTCCCTTATCCTGAGACTGTGACCCGTGTTCACAATTCCCCAACTAGGGGAAACAACCTGGCATACTCCACCCTGTTAGACCCCTTCATACTCCACCCTGTTAGACCCCTTCATACTCCACCCTGTTAGACCCCTTCATACTCCACCCTGTTAGACCCCTTCATACTCCACCCTGTTAGACCCCTTCATACTCCACCCTGTTAGACCCCTTCATACTCCACCCTGTTAGACCCCTTCATACTCCACCCTGTTAGACCCCTTCATACTCCACCCTGTTACACCCCTTCATACTCCGCCCTGTTAGACCCCTTCATACTCCGCCCTGTTAGACCCCTTCATACTCCGCCCTGTTAGACCCCTTCATACTCCGCCCTGTTAGACCCCTTCATACTCCGCCCTGTTAGACCCCTTCATACTCCGCCCTGTTAGACCCCTTCATACTCCACCCTGTTAGACCCCTTCATACTCTTGAATGTGTCAATGAGATCACCTCTCATTTGTCTAAACTCCAAAGAATATAGGCACAATTTATTCAACCTCTCATCAACCCTCCCGTTACAGGGACTAACCCAGTGAACCTTCACTGTACTCCAATGCAAGTATATCCTTCCTTAAATATGGAGGCCAAAATTGCACACAGCATTCCAGGTGTGGTCTCAGCAAATTCCTGTATAATTGTAGCTAGACTCCTTTCTTCCTGTGCTCTAATCCCCTTGCAAAAAGACCAATGTGCCATTTGCTTTCCTAATTGCTTGCTGTACCCGTATGGTGATTTTTTCTGTTCCTTGTACACCCAAGTCTCTCTGAACATCAACATTTACAAGTTTCATGCTTTTTAAAAAATATTCTGTTTTTCTGTTTTTTCTACCAAAGTGAATAACCTCACACTTACCCACATTATACTCCATCTGCACATTTTTTTTCTTTTCCACCTTAATCGCTATCTCTCTTGTCATCCAGGGAGCTCAGGGTTTAGTTGCCCTAGTCTTCTGCTTTGTGACAATATACCTTGATTGTGCCCGAATCATCTCCTCTTCAAAGGCAGCCCCATTGTTCAGTTAGTTTTGACCAGCTTTTGATTTCAATTTATCTGGGTAAATCCATTCCTACCCCATCATCCATTCCTCGTCCCCCCCCCCCACCCCTGTTAATTATTCTTGCTCTGGATTGTCCCTTTTCCATAGCTAACATAAACCTTATGATATAGTGGTCAGTGGTCACTGTCCCTTAAATGTTCCCCTGCAGACACTTGATCCACTTGGCCCACCTCATTTCCAAGAACCAGATCTAGCAGTGCCTCCTTTCTCATTGGACTAGAAGCATACTGCTGTAGAAAATTTTCCTGAACACACACCAGTAACACTTGCCCCTCTCACTGCCCTTTACACCACTACTAGCCCAATCTATATTTGGATAATTAAAGTCCTCCATTATGGCCACTTTGCAATTCTGCCCTTCCCTGTGATGCCTTTGCAAATTTGTTCTTCCACATCTTTTCCACTACTTGGTAGTGACTACACGAAGCAATGTATTTGCTTCTTTTTAATTCCTTCGCTGTAGCCAAATAAATTCTGTCCTTGATCCCTCTGGGACATCCTCTTTCTCCAGCACTGCAATGCTCTCCTTAACCAATACTGCCAACCTTCCCCCTTTACTTCCTTTCCTGTCTTTCCTGATTGCCTTGTACCCAGGAATATTTAACGCCCAGTCCTGCCCTTCTTTGAGCCTGGTCTCTGTTATCGCCACAACAATGTATTTCCACATGGTAATCTACGCCTGTAACTCACCAATCTTATTTAACGCACTTCATGCATTCACATACATGCTCAGTAACCCTAATTTAGACTTGATTACTTTTCCCCTTACTCTGAACTCTCGTAATCACTTAATATTCCTTACTCTAGTGCTATCTCTCTTTCCCAGTATTCTGTGCACTTTGGTATTCCTCTCTGATATTACCCCCCGGTTCTCACACCCCTGCTAAATTAGTTTGAACCCTCCCCAATAGCACTAACAAATCACCCAGCAAGGAAATTGGCCCTGGCTCTGTTTAGGTGCAGCATATCCGGACTGTACAGTCCCATCTTCCCTCAGAGCTGGTCCCAATGTCACAAGAATCTAAAGCCCTCCTTCCTGCACCATCTTTCTAACCTCGCAGTCAACTGCTCGATCCCATTTCTATACTCACTTACACATGGCACCGGGAATATCCCAGAGTTGCTACTTTTGAGATCCTGTTTGATAATTTCCTCCCCAGCTCCCTAAATTCTGACTGTAGGACCACGACTGCTAGCTGTTCACCCTTGGGAAATGCCCTGGAGTTCTCACATAGCACAGGCTGTGCATGGGAGAGCCAAAACTGCCCTGTCATCCCTCTATCTATTATTATAATAAGCCTTACTGCTTAAAAAAAGGCAAAAGACTCACACGTTACTTCCCTCCTGTAGACGGCACTTAAATGTAGGAAAACTGAATGCTTTACTTGAAACTTATTTGTTAAACAAATTAAATGTCCTAGACTAACTCCCTAACTTTGGAGAAAGGAAAACAAAGCTACAATACTCATCAGTCAATGATTGCAACTTGCATTGCCTTCAACATAGAAAATTATCTCTACGACTATAGGGTGTATTGTCATCATATTTAAGGAACATTCAGGTAAAAAATTTCCAACTGGAGCCCTTGATTCCTTGAGTGTACTGCCATGGAAGAGTGACTAGCATTTAGTCACTGGTCTGCTTAGTTTTCCAGGCTAGCGCCCGATTGCTGATCTCTTCTGCCATGATTGGTAGATGGATTATATGCTGTGTAGATGGCAGATGCAGGAAGAGCAAACACTAGTTGGCACACTACAAAGGAGGCAAACGTTTCTATTCAAAGTAAATGCTGTGTGAAGACCATAAGACATAGGAGCAGAAATTAGGCCATTCGGCCCATCGAGTCTGCTCCTCCATTCAATCATGGCTGATAAGTTTCTCAACCCCATTCTCCCGCCTTCTCTCCGTCACCTTTGATCCCCTTACCAATCAAGAACCTATCTATCTCGGTCTTAAATACACTCAATGACCTGGCCTCCACAGCCTTCTGTGGCAATGAATTCCATAGATTCACCAGTCTCTGGCTAAAGGAGTTTCTCCTCATCTCTGTTCTAAAAGGTCTTCCCTTTACTCTGAGGCTGTGCCCTCGGGTCCTAGTCTCTCCTACTAATGGAAACATCTTCCCCACGTCCACTCTATCCAGGCCTTTCAGTATTCTGTAAGTTTCAATCAGATCCCCCCTCATCCTTCTAAACTCCATCGAGTATAGACCCAGAGTCCTCAAATGTTCCTCATATGTTAAGCCTTTCATTCCTGAGATCGTTCTCGTGAACCTCCTCTGGACCCTCTCCAGGGCCAGAACATCCTTCCTGAGATACGGGGCCCAAAATTGCCCACAATATTCTAACTGTGGTCTGACCACAGCCTTATAAAGCCTCAGCAGCTACTTTTATATTCTAGTCCTCTCGAAATAAATGCCAACATTGCACATTGCAGACAATTCATTGGACTGTTAGTAAGATATTGACACGTATTGGAGTTCAGACCTTGCCTAATACAGTGTTGTTTGGTGGTTTGTAGCCCTGTGACTGCTCTGATTTTCACGGCTGTTACTCGAAAGTTGCTGTCTACTCTGTCAGCTTTTGCTGCTGGAGACTGAATCTCTGCCTGTGGTTCCTGACTGCGCTCAATCACAGCATGTCATTCAAGATTTGGACAACATGGCATCAGTGGACCTTCTATGCTTGGAAAATTGATGCCTGGCTAGGCAATGCGTGTACGGGTGGCTTAGTGGAAAATAAAAATTGATTACTTTGAGCAATTCTACATTACTTCACAGGTGACTTTTGTGTAAGGGACATTCTGACCTACAACAGCAGTACTCCACCATTTTACTCTATAAATGACTCATTTGTTTTTATCTACTTATTCTTTCATGGGATGTGGGCTGGGCCAGCATTTGTTGCCCATCCCTAATTGCTGAGTAGCTTACTGGGCCGTTTCAGAGGGCAGTTAAGAGTCAGCCACATTGCTGTGGGTCTGGAGTCACATGTAGGCCAGACCAGGTAAAGACAGCAGATTTCCTTCCCTAAAGGACATTAGTGAACCAAATAGGCTTTTACAACAATCAATGATAGTTTCATGGTCACCATTACTGAGACTAGCTTTCAATTCCTGATTTCATTAATTGAATTTAAATTGGTGGGATTTGAACCTGTGTCCACAGGGCCTGGGCCTGGGCCTCTGGTTTATTAGTCCAGTGACAGTGCCACTACGCCACCTTAAGATGTGCGTTTTGGTAGAGTTGGGTAAAGCACTGAACTTAGAGAACATAGGAAAACTGCTTTCATGCAGCAGTGCTCATAATATGGTTCTGAGCTACTTGAGACCCTCTTTCTGTCACCTGTGGTCCTGGACACTTGTCTTGTAGGCATCCATGGTCAACCTGTGAGAGCAGACACTGGGAGGCTGATGGCCTTCACCAAAGCTTTGCTGAGTAACCCTAATGTGATGTACAGTATATTAATATTTGGTGACTTGATATTGCTTAAAACATTGTAGTGTTGGAAAGGGATCGAGTGGGTGGAGCATTTATAGAAAGGAATGTTGTAATCTCCCTGCGTAATAACTTCATGCAGAAACCTGGTGGCATTCAAATGTTTGTTGATTTTATGGGACTCCCCTTAATTATATTACAGGGTGGTTCCATGAAGCAGGAGGATGGTTAAGATGTTGAATAGGTTTTTTTTAACCCCACCTGCTTGTTTTTTTGCTATTTTTCACATGAGATAAATTGAGATTTTAAAACTGTCTTTGTGTATACAAACATGTTGTATTTGCAGATTTTTTTTCTTAGTTTGGGGAACAGGAGTCTGACTGGTTCAGATGAGGGATTTCAGTGTTTGGAAAAAGAATACTTTTTCCGTTTTTAACTCCCAAATGCATTCGTGTTGCTTTCCGAAGCAAGATAGTCAGGTCAGTGTCCACGTGTGCGATGGATTTTGGCCCGTTTATACTATGGGTCATTCTCCATTTCAATTCATGTAAGCCCTTTACAGTAAGTGAAGAGGAGACTTACACCCAGTCAGTGTGGCCTAGATTTAGCTGGCTGCCAGTAATTCTGTCCCTTGAAACAGAACTTGATACACACATAAGGAAAGCAGCTACCACCTTTGGCCGAGTCACAGCACACGCATGGAATAACATCAAGCTGACTCTTAGGACCAAGCTGGTGGTTTGAGGCCTGTTGTATGGCTGTGAAACATGAACGGCTTCCAGCTATAAAGGAAAGAAGCTGAGCAATTTCCATATTTGCTGTCTGCAGCGCATTAAGGGTATATCCTGACAGGATAAAATCACGAATGTGGCATACCTCTCAAAGGCAGAGCTCCCAAGTTTGTTAGCACTCATCAAGCAGAGGCAGCTTCGTTGGCTTAGGCAGGTCCCATACCCAAGGGCTCTCTGTATGGTGAGGGAGCCGGAGCCAGATAATCAGTAGGACGCCCAAAGCTCCACTTCAAGGACAGAAACAAAATTTGCTGGAAAAGCTCAGCAAGTCTAACAGTGTCTGTGGAGAGAAGTGCAGAGTTAACGTTTCAAGTCCGTATGACTCTTCTTCAGAGCAGAGCAGTTTTTCCAGCATTTTTTGTTTTTGTTTCAGATTTCCAGCATCCTCAGTATTTTGTTTTTATCTTCCCTTCAAGGAGGTTTGCAAGCATGATGTAAAAGCCCTAGACATCAATTATTGCATCTGGAAGTCTAACTGATGACAGAGGAAAATAGCAGCAGCTCCTTTGGGCTGGCATGCATCACCATGGTGATCAGTGGTTTGGCAACAGATGCCAGCACCAAAAACAACAACCCACAATGACAATTGGTAGCTTCATGTGCAGCACTTGTGGCAGAACCTGCCTCTTGATGATTGGCCCCTTCAGCTATCAGCAAAGGTGCACCATATGGAAACACACCAACTGAAATAGATTCTTTGCTGCCTGACCATCACCTTTCATAGATGGAAGGATGCTGGAGTCAGTGCCTGGTGAGCATTGGTTTTTTGCGAGGGTTGTGGCCACCAGTTGATACCTGCCTCAACACACTGCTTATTTGGCTCAGATATCAAAACTGGCTGAGGCAAGCTTGTGGGAATGCAAAGAGTTGAGCTACAACTGAGGTGGGTGTTTTCCAGAATTGCCCTGATATTTCTGCATGAACCGATGAATGTCATAACTGAGTTTGAACTCAGTAATGGCTTCTTGTGTATCATTCCTGATTTTCTGAACCTGCTCCTGTTCAACAGTAATAATGGGAGGTGATGTTTCAGTGTTTTGCAAAAGTGACTGAAATTTCAAAATCACAGATCACGGAATTGTTCAAATTAAGATTCAACAATGGCTTAACATGATCACAAAGAAACTTCTACAACAGAATATGGAAGTGAAGTTTGAAGTGGTAATTTGCATTTGTCCATCTAGCCATTGTTTTGACTAACATGGATTGGCAACATTTCATTATCCCTCCAGTAAACTAGCGTGGGATGGGAAACAGTACGATTAGATTTGGCTTAGACTTTCATCTACTTTTCACCATCCTAGTGTCTTGAGAAAGTTGTGTCAGAGTTGGCGCCGCACCAAGTTGGCCTTTTTGAAATATATTCCCTTGCGTATGGAAGAAAGGGGGTGGTCTAATTGAGGTGAGTATGATAAAGCAAATTATTATAGTGAACAGAGAGAAACTATTTATCCTGGTGAGGGAGTCCAGAAGAAGGGCTACAGAACCTTAAAATCAAGAGGCAGGCCATTCAACGGTGCTGTCAGGAAGCACAATGGGAGTTGAAGACGAGAACTCTCCTAAAAGCTGGGGTCAATTGAAAATTTCAAAACTGGATAGTTTTGTTGTTAGGTAGGGATATTGAGCAATATGGAACCAAGGTAGTTGATTAGAGTTGAAGCACAGATCAGATTAAGTGGTGGAACAACTCAAGGGGCTGAATGGCCTCCCCCTTCCTTATGTTTCTTCCTTTATGGGTGCTGTTCTTATTTTGCATTCAATGATAGTAAAAATTGATGCTGAGTGAAATGTATTCAGGTTTTGCATTTGTGCAACACTGAAGAGAGGCTCAGAAGGATTCAAGATCATAGAGGACATGGCCAAGATAAACATCCATATATTTAACGCAGTCACAGATTGTACAAGAGTGACAGCCTGAAACTTAAAATACGTAGGGTGAAAGGAGAATTTAGATTTAAATCCTTTACACGGAGGGAGGTGAAGGAATGGAGCAGACTGCCCAGTGAGGCTGATTTGAACCAGTTGATACAGAGAGGGTTGGTTAAGTACTTGGAGGAAGATTTAATAGATGGAATATGAAGCTTGAATGTTGAACTCTTCCACAACCACCCATCCCTGTGTTCCAAGGTGATGTTTTACAAGTCAGGAAACTCAGAAGCTTTAGAGTGGAAGTTTCAGAGAGCGGAGTCAAGTTGGCTGAAAATTCTGCCAACAACAGTGGGGCAAAGAGCAGGGGCCGTTGCACACAAGGTTAGCATCTAGAATGGCGGTTGGTAGGATGAGGCTATTGAGAGGTTTATGGGTGAGGATTTTGACATCAATGATTGCATTCGGCAAGCACACAGATGATGGGTCAGTGAGATAGGATATGGGTGGCAGAGTTTAGGGTAAATTTGAACTTAAGGATGGTGGATGATGAAAAGTCAAGCAGCCTCAAGGTGACAGAAGCATGTGTAAAGGTTTGAAGGTCAAAGTCAAGCAATGTTGTGGAGATGTAAGTGAGCAATTTTGTTGATAAACAGAATGTGGGGTTTAAAGCTTAGCTCAGGGATGATCAAGACACTGAAATTGTGGGGAGCCTGATTCAGATCAGTTGTGTAGCTGGGGAGGGATGCTTTCTCAATGATGGAATCATTGACAAAGCAGCTCAATTTGCTGGGGCTAAGGACGACCAATTTAGTTTCTTTCCCCTTTTGGAGGAAGTTCTGACTCATCAAAGTGGATGTCGGGCAAGCAATCTTGATAGCATGGAGGCAGTTGTAGGGTGTAGAGAAATGATAGTGAAGCAAAGCTCGATATCATTAATATCTACATGAAATCTGATCCATTGCCAATAAATAATGTACTGAGGGACACTGCACATAAGGAAGGAAGGGGGCCTTGGAGTCACCGAACATTGTTGGGGAGAATAGGCAAGCTACCTCTTGTAATGTATTGACTATGTTCAGGTAGACAAGAATAGGTAAAATAAAGGAAAATCTGAAGTTATTTTACAAGTACATTAAGAGTAAGAGGATAACTAGGGAAAGAGTAGGGCCCATTAAAGACCATAGTGGTAATTTGTGTGTGAAGCCGGAAGACGTAGGTAGGGTTCTAAATGAATACTTTGTGTCATTGTTCACAAGTGAGAGGGATGACATGGGTATGGAAATCAGGCAGAAGGACTCTGATATAATTAAAGAAATTAACTTGGAAAGGGAGGAGGTTCTAAGTGGTCTGGCAGGCTTAAAAGTAAATAAATCTCCAGGCCTGGATGAAATGTATCCCAGGCTGTTGAGTGAGGCAAGGGAGGAGATAGCAGGGGCGCTGGCAATAATTTTCAACAGCTCTCTGGCCACAGGAGAGGTGCCAGAGGACTGGAGGACAGCCAATGTGGTACTGTTATTCAAGAAGGGAGGAAGGGATAAACCAGGGAACAACACACCAGTCAGTCTATTGGAAGCAATTCTGAGGGACAGAATTAATCTACACTTGGAGAGGCAGGGATTAATCAAGGACAGTCAGCATGGTTTTGTTAAGGGGTCATGTCTGACCAATTTGATTGAATTTTTTGAAGAGATGACCAGGTGTGTAGATGAGGGCAATGCATTTGACGTAGTCTACTTGGACTTCAGCAAGGCTTTTGATAAGGTCCCGCATGGGAGACTGATGATGAAGGTAAGAACCCATGGGATCGAAGGCAATTTGGCAAATTGGATCCAGAATTGGCTGAGTGGCAGGAAGCAGAGGGTGATGGTTGAGGGGTGTTTTTGTGACTGGATGCTTGTGTCCAGTGGGGTTCCACAGGGATCGGTGTTGGGTCTCTTGCTGTTTGTGGTATATATAAACGATCTAGACTTGAATGTAGGAGGGTTGATCAGTAAGTTCGCGGATGACTTGAAAATTGGTGGGGTGATAAATAGTGAGGAGGATAGCCTTAGATTACAGGAGGAAATAGGCGGACTGGTCAGATGGGCTGATCAGTGGCAAATGGAAATTAATCCCGGTGAGTGTGAGGTGATGCACTTGGGCAGGACAAACAAGGCATGAGAATATATGATGAATGGTAGGATCCTGGGAAGTACCGAGGATCAGAGGGACCTTGGTGTGCATGTTGGTAGCGGGACAGGTGAATAAGGTGGTTAAGAAAGCATATGGGATACTTGCCTTTATCAGCTGAGGCTTAGAATATAAGAGCAGGGAGGTTATGCTGGAACTGTATAAAACGCTGGTTAGACCACAGCTAGAGTATTGTGTGAAGTTCTGGAATCCGCATTATGGGAAGGATGTGATTGCACTAGAGAGAGAGCAGAGGAGATTTACCAGGATGTTGCCTGGGCTGGGGAGTTTTAGTTATGAGGAGAGATTGGATAGACTGGGGTTATTTTCCCTGGAGCAGAGGAGATTGAGGGGGGACATGATTGAGGTGTATAAAATTATGAGGGGCATAGATAGGGTAGACGGGAAGGAACTTTTCCCCTTGGTGGAGGGATCAATAACCAGGGGACATAGATTTAAGGTAAGGGGCAGGAGGTTTAGAGGGGATGTGAGGAAGAATTTTTTCACCCAGAGGGTGGTGGGAATCTGGAACTCACTGCCTGATTGGGTGGTAGAGACAAAAACCCTCATAACATTTAAGAAGTATTTGGATGTGCACTTGCGATGCCATGGCATACAAGGCTGTGGGCCTAGTGCTGGAAAATGGGATTAGAATAGTTAGGTACTCGTTTGGCCAACACAGGCTCGATGGATTCTGTGCTGTAGACCTCTATGACTCTTGGACTCTAGTAGAATAATACAAGGGCGGTTGCATAACCCCAAAGAAACATGAGGGGATAATGGTGAAGTGCGTAGTTTTGAGTACTTTTCAAAGGCCAGGGAGAGTTATTCAGCCTTTCATGACTTTAGTGAAGGCCAAAACTTGCAATTTTGTTTATGTAAAAACACAATCAGATTGTGCTGTTGAATAATTGCTGCATAGGTTGTTGTGTGAACGATGAGGTAAAGGAAGAGCGTCCAAGGTTTAATTTTTGTGGGCTTTCCAGATGTGCATCATGGAGTGCCAGGTGTTACACACAAAGTTTAACACTGTTCTCAATAGTTTGTATATACTGCAAGCTGTTAATGTTGAAATTTTGGGTGTTCTGATTTGGGATCTCTCTGCCAATTAGGCAACAGTTCTCAGATCAGCACTTTCCAAGCCCTTAGGCTCCAAAATTCAAATAACAAGTAAATGTAAGGGTTACTAGGAGTGAATTGCCTAGGCTTCAGGGGCTATAGTTTTGGGTCAGGTAAGCACAGAAGTGTCACTGGGGTTCTGTTGCTGTGTCATGGGCTGCTGGGCATTCCCATCATGGTTCTCAAATTCCTTAATGTTCAACAGCATTGGGTGCAAATAGGTCACATTCTGTTTGTGATATTGGTTTGCTTTCCATTCACTTGGCTCCTCAGAAATATGATCAGAGTATTTTAACCAAAACATTAAATTGTTTTACTTTGTGCCATGTCTACATGCACTTCTGCTTATTTTAATGTATAAACAACCTGCCTGTATTCACATGCACTGACCTTTCGGAAGACAAGTGTGGACGTAACAGAAACGATATGAGTCATCTGCTAAGTTTCTGTTGAAACAGTCATTGACCACAATGGAATTCAAAAAGCCAGTTTTCATGCTAGAGAGCTGTAAATTCTTTCATTTGTGAAACCTCCACATACAAATAAGGATATTACATTCGCCTCCGGAATGGGGGTCATTGGAGGGGAGGTGGGCAGTCAGGGCCAGAGAACGCTTGACACTTTCCGGTGAAGTGCTTCATGCCCTGCAACATCAGATGATCTATTCTATGTCTGTTATTCTGTTGCATGTGAGGGTTCATCCTGGGTCATACCCTTAATTTTTCTTGGCCTCCTTCTGCGATGTAACAATTCTGTGATTGTGTTCTTACTATTGATTTTTATTTAAGTTGTTGGACGGTTTGTTTATTAAATCGATGCTTCCTTCAATGTACAGTGAGCCGAGGCCTATCTCAGCGGAACTGGCACCATTTGACCCTAGGTTAATGTTAGCCCAAGATTCAGTTGACTGACTCATACAGTGCCTGATCTATAAAACTTACATTGCTTGATGACTTTCATAGATCCTGTTCTAAACTCCAAACAAGACCTTCACTCAATCAACACATTCAGTGGAAGGTGATCCAGACTACAAAATTCTCCTCCATGCAGAGGTGGTATCCTGTGGCTCAGAGTGATACAGAAGCACTCTCCTTGGATGGCAAATTGTGGCTATGTTTGCATAAATATTCCTGCAAGGATACTCCAGCCAGTCAGACAGTTTAGGGTATGGGCAGACACATGGAAGATACGCCACATTTATTGCACTTGTTGATTTACCCAGTCACTTATTCAAAAATCTCAATTCAATGTGTGAAACATGATTTGCCTTTAATTACCCACCCTGGCTGTCCCTAATTAACTAGTGGGTTTCTAAACGCTCACTAATTTCACCCTGATTATGAATTCTGTAAGTTTTCCCACAGTTGATAAACTAACTGGTCTATAGTTAAATGGTTTATCTTTCTCAACATACTTGAACAGAGCTGGCTACCCTCCAGTCTCGAAGCAATTTGTGCATTTTTAAGAAGGATTGAAACGTTGGCGCCAGAGCCTCTTCTATCTCATCTCTGACTGCTTTCAACAGCCTAGGGTACAACCACTGAGACCTGAGTACTTAACCACTTGAGTTCTGCTAATCTTTTCAAACTCAGTTCCTTTTGTGCAGTTACCTCTAATAATTGTTCTATATCCTTAAATGTAACTTTATGACTGAGTTTGGTGATTGGTTGGTAAGTAGGGTGCTGAGAGTAGAGATAAAGGAGATGTTGACGTGACAATTGATGTTCTCCAGGAATATGTACTGAGGCCTCGGCTTTTCACCGTATATATCAATGACCTGCGTGGTTTCTACTCCTAGGGTATAAGAAGAAATACATGACGGAATTGCAGAATTGTTGGCTGTAATGTTTCAAAGCTCTCTTCATTTGTAAATTGTGTCATTAGAATGGAAATTTGCTAATGTTACTATTATTTAAGAAGGGCTGGAGGGAGAATTCAAGTAAATACAGACCTGTCAGTTGTGGGGAAACTACTAGAGTTTAGCATTGGTGATAGAATGACTGAGCACCTGAACAAATGTGAGCTGATCTGAGTTGAGATTTGTTAAGGGTAAGTCATGTCTGACTAATTTCTTCAGGAGGCAGCCATCAAGATCGCTAAGCGAGTGCCTATGGATGTTATTTCTACGGACTTCCAGATTCTATATTGTCCCACACATGAGAATATTAGAAAAATTGGAGGGAACCTTTTGACTTGTGTCAGAAATTGGGGAAGGTAGAGACTGAGTCGGGATTAGCGGAATGTGACAAATTATGTTCCCCCAGGGATCTGTACAGAGACCTCAATTTTTAATCAGATTTATTAATGACCCAGATGAAGCAATCGAGAGTTGTATATCCAAGTTTGTAGATGAACTAAGTTCGGAGAGACACAGGTAGTGCAGATGGGAGCAAGAAGTTAAGATGGGACATAGCTTGACCACTCACTTAATCTACTTATGACGAATGGATTCAATGTGATTAGTGTAAGGTTATCCATCCACTTTGGACCAAAGAGTATTTTTTAAATGCTGAGAAACTAGGGAATGTAGAGGAGCAAAGAGACTTGGGAGTCCAAATACCTAAATCATTGAAAAGGATTAGACAGGAACAAAATCAATCAAAGCAGTGGCTGAGGGAAGGCAGCATAGACTTGATTGGATTCTCTTGAGCATCAAAGTTTGAGAGAT
This sequence comes from Carcharodon carcharias, assembly GCF_017639515.1. Lineage (NCBI taxonomy): Eukaryota > Metazoa > Chordata > Chondrichthyes > Lamniformes > Lamnidae > Carcharodon > Carcharodon carcharias. Next base: position 6,883,273 of record NC_054507.1, on the reverse strand, counting down.
GATCTGATCAAAGCACTTAAATTAAAAAGATTTTATAGGGCAGATATAGCAACCCTTGTTTGATAAGGCATTAAGGGTTATGGAGCAAAAGTGGCAAAATGGAGTTGAGGTGCTGATAAGCCATGAATTGATGGCGGAGAAGGCTTGAAGGGCCTGTTCCTGTTCCCAATATTCCCATGTTAGACTTTCAATATTCCTTTTTATTTTTGTCAGACTTGCCATTCTCTTGACTCCCTATTAGCAGAGTGGAAAGTTAGTTCCTAAATCATTTGGCTGTCTGTAATGATCCTAGATGGCCAATGTTCTGGATCTAAATGAATGGTCTGTTTGAGCACAAAGATTCTACAAATGTCATATTAATAATCTAACTTTGTGAAACTACAGTTGCTCCTTCGGAATTCCTACCATACTGAATAAAAGAATTAGCAGCCACTGGTACTACAGTCACAATTTCATTGTGTTTTCTCTTGCTCTTTCGTGGGATGTGAGTGTTGTTAGCATGGCATCCCTAATTGCCGAGAAGGTGGTGGTGGTGTGCCACTTTCTTGATCCACTGGCGTAGGTACTCCCACAGTGCTATTGGGAGGGAGTGTTGCTGTGAGATCATCTAGTGATTTTTTCCTTCGTTATTTCATAAGGTCTGAGGGACTTGGTTTCCTGAGAGCCCACACCGTTATTGCTGTTTATTACTGCCTCTGGGGGTGAACACTTCATAACGTTCAGGCTGTAAAAGGAACCTGGATTATGTATCCTTTCTTTTTCGATGTGAAACTTGAATTTAATATGAGCATGCAAATGTCAGAGGCTTACGAACCTATGAATCTCTGAGAGCTTGAAGCTAAATTCTCATTTTGGCACCAAAGGTTAGTCGACTGCATATAATAATAACCAACTCTTCTTACCTTCAACCGATGGGAAAATTCTCAAACTAGATCAATACTTTGTACCAGAGATTGCTTGTATTTGATATTTTGAAGAAGTTTACAATGCTGGTGTGCAGTTCTGGCCACTGCAGTACACCGATAATATTACAGCTGCTGAGAGGATACAAATGAGATCAATGTGAGCAATTAATGGGATGGGGAACAAAAACAGAATTACCTGGAAAATCTCAGCAGGTCTGGCAGCATCGGTGGAGAAGAAAAGAGTTGATGTTTCGAGTCCTCATGACCCTTCAGCAGAACTGGGTGAATCCAAGGAGAGGGGTGAAATATAAGCTGGTTTAAGGTGAGGGTGGCGGGGGGGGAGGAATTTAATTATGAGGAACGATTACATAAATTGGGAATGTTCTGAACAGAAAAGAGAACGTTGAGAGGTGATAAAGCAGAGGAAGTTCTGCTACATCTGTACATCTGGAGTGCTGTGTGTAGTTCTGAGGACTGCACCTTAAAAAGGATAAATGAGCCTTGGGTTGAATTAAAAAAGGGATATGGAGTCAAGGTGGGTAAATGCAGTTAGGATCTGGATAAGCCATGATCTGATTGAATGGTGATGGAATATGATCAAGGGGGTGAATGAGCTACCCTTGTCTCCAGTTCTAGCTCTAACCTTGCAAAAACATAGACTTCAAAGGAGTATGATTGAGGTAGTTAAAATGATAAAGGGATTAGAGTCTGTCCGTGTAGATAGGTTACCTGAGCTAGCATAGGCAGGGAAGAAAATTGGAGACACCAGTACACGTTATTAAGTACCTGTAGATACTTAGGTTAGATGTTATGTAGTACTTTATACAGAGAGTCATTGACTGCTGCGATATGCATGATAATCATGGATATGTTGCAAGCTATAATGACCAGATATTCTATTTTTAGTGCTGTGGCTGAGAGATGGATATTGGCCAGGTGGACTGTCTGCTCCTTTATAAATAGTTTTTACATCCACCTGACACTTTGGTTTGGCATCTCAATATCGTGCATGCAGCACTCCCTCAATACTGCTGCGAAGTATTGAAATGTGCTCAGGTCCCTGGGCTGGCACTCTCCCTCGCGGCTAGGGTGCAGTACAAAACCCATGAGCATTTCCAGACTGACCCTAGCACCATGGCTCGTTTACGCTGATAGTGGGAAGACGTTAAATCAAAGTAAAAATTTTCAAATCGTGCAATCATTACTTTTATCTTGTTGGATCATGGGTTTATCTTCTGTAGACTGCAGTTCAAATGCACTTGAAAGATGAGGGTGGCCCTAATGGGGCCAGGTACCTTTTCATCTACAGTGCCATGGCCTCTATTAGCACATGCTTTCTGATTATAAAATCATCAAAAAAAAAAAGCAAATGGAAAATAAACTTGACCTGTTAACTTGATTCTTTTCTTTTACTTTAGCATAAAACTTTTATTCTTGAAGTAGGGAGGTTATAAGACTAACAGAAGAGCTTGCCAGACCTGCACTTTGCCTGCACAATGTGGCTCTCATTATATATCGGACTGTGTCAAAAAGGGTACATGGTTTTCTTTTGATATGTTGCATAGTTTCGTTTGGCTGCAGTGTTATGGAAAAATGAAAAAAAACAATGAAGTTAATAATTTCAGAATCAATGTGCGGAAAGTGTTTGCACAACTCATCACTAATTATATGTGGCCACATGTTAACCCATTGTCTTCACCAGAAACTGTTTCAATGGTGCCCATCCCCTTCAGTGATCAGAAAGTCCCCAGCTACAGGAGAAAATGGGACGATGCAACTGGTTCTTTGCGGCTGTCACTTTAAAAGAGACAGTTATCCCTTTTTTATTCAGAATGATCCAGCATAAAAACAGACCATTGGATCACAATTCTATGCCAATGTTCCTTTCGCCTGAGCCACCCAGTCTCTGTCTGTCTCTGTGCTGGTGGAGGGTGCAGGTGAATGTTGTGATGGATGATCTTCAAACGGCTCCTCAGCATTCTCCTCTGAGCTGGGCTGGGGCTTATGTTGGCTCTACTCCTCTGCCTGGACCTGAGAGCAGACAGATTTAGTTCATGAACAGGCTGAATACAAGATTGCATTTCACTCACTGTGAATGTCAGGATGTGATCAACTCATGGAGGGCTCATCTGTGCTGGCTCGCTGGGAGAGGCTGTTCTCGCCTTCCCCACAGGACTGATCCCTGTCCTCCCCCGCCAACTCAGCGGCTTCCTCCTCGAAGGGAGTGAGCTCCTGGATGTCATCTGCCACCAACCCCCCCCCCCCCCCCACCCGACCCCAGCCTGGGATCTTTCCCTCATATTGTGGGCAAGCTTGGCCTGCATGAAGATGAATGGATGGAATATGAAGAGAAGGGATGGAGCACAGGTTGAGAAGCATGCGTGCCCGCTGTGTGTGCTGAGCCCTCCCCAGTGAGGGCTGAGATGGAGTTTGTGCAGCATGATAGATGAGATGCTGGTGATGTTCAAGTGCCCGTGAGTCCAATTTGTGCTGATGTGTCCCCCACTAATATTGTGTTGGGATCCTTGAGCAGTGTAACCCTTTTGAGCGCATGATGAAGAGCGTGAGATTGGAGGGAGCCAGGCGGAGCGGATGAGATCATTCATCCTCTTCCTGCGCTGGATGGCGTTTCTCGGATGGGTGCCAGACGAGCTGACCTCGGTTGCGACCACCTCCCGCACTGGCGAGGAGAGGCTGGCGGGCTTTCCTAGAGCTAACCCTGGGGTCGAGGACATCTCGGTGTTGGTGGACTCCTCTCAAAGCCTCGGAGTCGTGGCTAAACCTTGGTGCAACTGCCTTGTGTGCGGACTTCTCTCTGTCTCCTGAGCACAGCTGGGCTGGAGAGAGTGAATGTGTGTGTTCAGGTGCGGTTTAAAGATGGACCATCAACCCCATTAGGATTAGACCTGCCATGTGATTCAGAGAGAAACTATGCATAATTCATTCGCTTCCGAGCACAATTTCCTGCCACTCTAATCAGCGGGAAAGGTGCTGCGGAACTTAGTTCCAAAAATGGAAAATTCCACCCTTAGCATGTGTTCACTAACTTCTGATTGACCTTACCTTCTCTCTCATTTCCTTCAGTCATGGTGGGGTCCTGTTCTCTTGAGTCTTGGATTCTCAACTTTAAAAAATCCTTGTTTGATGCATCTAACTATTGAAAGAGCAAATACTTTGCTAAGATAAGCCCTGGGTTTGCGCCAGTGGGCCACTAGGTGTAAGCACACTGCAGTCATATTTTTAGTCTGATTTATGGGCCCAGCTGAGTTTCAGTTTGTACCTGTGGCTCATGGTTAAGTTCCCAGTGAAAATCCCACGTGCTGCCACTGTATAGGCCAACCTTGGAAAGTCAGAAAATCTGGCTAACTGCTTCAGAAGAATAGACACAGTCCTCAAAAAGTTGATGATTGAACAAGCAATCGCCAACTGAAAAATAACCCTCCATCATTGCCACAGAAGGCTGTGGAGGCCAGGTCATTGAGTGTATTTAAGAGCGAGATAGGTAGGTTCTTGATTGGTATGGTGATCAAAGGTTACGGGGAGAAGGTGGGAGAATGGAGTTGAGAAACTTATCAGCCATGATTGAATGGCAGAGCAGACTCGATGGGCCGAATGGCCTAATTTCTGCTCCTATGTCTTATGGTCTTATCATGGTTGGTGACCAGGACTACTTCATTATAGTAACTGAATAAATGGAATCCTGTTTTTATTTTATGCAATTCCAGGATTTTCATTTTTTTGTGAAATGTGATTCCAATTTGGATTGCTTTGCTGTGAGAACAGAACCCCTTGAGCCTTGTCTATGATGTGAAAACAAATGGTTGTATTGAGTGTGTAGTGAGCCATGAACTTGTTACAACATAAGGTCAATAAATCCACTACTTGGAGGAGAAAGAAACGTACACAAAAATGCTTTAATATCAATCATGGATCTCGAAATCAATGAAAGGATGTGAGCACCAAAGGCACAAGGGTTCATTTCTAGGAGATCCAGGTGGACAACCCCTCTCCGAAAACACTGATTTTTTACACCTGCTTTGGTACATGTTCCAGTGTTATGAATTGTACATTCAGCTTTTGAGATAAAAATTAATACAATGGAAGGTTTACAGATATTTTACATATAAGGTAGTTGTTAAGGTCAGAATTGATTCTTGGATTTTATACGCTTGATGTGTATGGATGTTGGTTCAACTGAAATTTTCAAGACTGAGAAAGGTTGATTTGAGTTAAGTTTATCAACGTATATGGATCAAAGGCAGAGAAATGGAGCTGAGGCACAAATTAGCCATGAGCCAATTGAATGGGAGAAAATATTTGAGGGGATGAATGGGGTCTCCCCATTCCTGTGTTCCTTGTCAAAAAAAAGTAAGAGTATAACACAACACAGTGTTGCTAATAGGAATGATTTACCTATACTTCCTATTCATGTTATTCTGGTCATTTAACAGAGAAATGTCCCAAGGCACTTCACGGAGACACGTTTGGAGAAAAGGGCAGTGAGCCATTAAAAATAGATTAGGAAAGTGAGTTTGAGGAACTTGTTTTGGGAGGGAATTCTAACTTTCATACCCCTAAAGACTGACAAAGTGTTAATTGTATATTGCTTAAGTGTTTAATTGTATTCGAGTGGGCATTAACTGGGGATTCACTTGTGCAGATTGTAATTGTTGGATCGGAGATGCACAATAAATAATGCGTCTCTCTGTAAATGAAAGCTAGTAAATATGACGAGGTTCCAGTTATATCCTTCACTGCCTAGCTTTGTGATTTAAAACACACAGGGGCTTTCTGGCTAAGTGAAGACCACAAACTGCCAAAGTCATTAGCACGGAACAGTGCTTCATGATCTCAGATTGAGAGAGAATCCTGCTGAGATTGACAGTTTGCCTCCAGTCATTAACGTTGTCAAATACTTTAAGGGTCTCAGGCGGAGCAGAGAAAGACTTGATTTGAGGTTGACCGGGGACCCATGTTAATTACCATCCTCAGCCAGCTTTTCCAGCCCCTGTTTGTGCTTTTAGTGCGGATGCCTCAAAAACACCTGATTTTGTATCTATTAAGGTTATCCCTTAATCTCACTCGTCTCATCTCTTCTATGCATGTGTGACGTTTGCCAACCATGCCCTACTGATGGATAGGGCGGGAAACGTTTCTAGCCACGCTTTCTGATTTTGTCATCAGTACACATTTTAAATACATTACATTCAGAAATGTTAACTGTTCAAAATAGATCCCCACCCCATTTAAATTGCTGGAAGTCATTTCAGTCGGCTGACCATTGCATAAAATGACGCGAGGTGACATCGGGAGGGCGAGCATCCTGACATCACCACGCGCCATTGCGGTATTTAGTTGGGCGGGCACGCAATGTTCTCCGATGCGTGCTCGCCATTAATTAATCAGCTAGTTAAGGCCCTTGAGGCAGCAATTGACTGCAATTTTTCGGGGCCCGTGCGATCTTCAGGACATCGCATGGGTGCAATGCGCAGGCAGGTGGGAGACGTTTGTATAAACCTCATCCACGGGCAGGATGAGTGGGGTCACGAATGTTATTTGTTAAAGTTACTGCTACTTGCCTGTGTGAGCAGGGATACTTCAAAACTCTTCACAGCTGCTTGGACAGGAGGAACAGGCTTCAGGTCAGGACTCGACAGTAAAGATCATTTTTGGGGCCTTGCTGGTTTCGGGAAGCCTTCCCTTACTCTGGGAATGGGAGTTGTGCTCTCCACCGGAGGTACCTCCTCTGAGGAGGAAGGGAGGACCAGAAGGGGGAGGAGGACAGGAATGCACATTCAGCCTCCAGGGGAGCCACCTTTGGGAGGACAGGCGCAGGCACAAGGGGCGCAGGGCCAACAGGAAGTCCAAGGCAGAAGGGGCTGCAGAAGACGCCACTATCCTGCTGCCAGGGTTTACAGGCGGCAAAGCAGCTACCTCAATATGACTGTGGTGCAGTGCCGAAGGAGGGTCCGTCTCTCAAGGGAGACAGTGACCTCCATCTGTCAGATGATTGGCCCTGAGGTGTGTGCTAACTGTGTGGGTGGGCACCCCATGCTAGTGGCATGAAAGGTCACAGCTGCCCTCAACTTCTATGCCTCCGGCTCTTTCCGGGGTCGGTGGGTGATCTCTGTCAAGTCTCCCAATCAACTGTCCACACTTGTGTCAAGCTGATGACAGATGCTGTGTTCTGACGTGCATTGACTTTCATTCACTACCGCTGGGACGAGGCCAGCCAGGCTGAGTGAGCCAGAGGCTTTGCAGCCATTGCTGGCTTCCCCCGTGTCCAGGGTGCTATAGACTGTACACATGTGGCCATCAAGGCACCAGCAGGTGAGCCCAGTGCCATTGTCAACAGGAAGGGCTTCCACTCCATGAACGTGCAGATAGTGTGTGACCACAGGATGTTGATTCTACAAGTCTGTGCAAGGTACCCAGGCAGCTCCCACAACACCTACATCCTGAGACACTCCCAGGTGCCGGGGCTCTTCAGTGCTCCAGCCCGGCTGGATGGATGGCTGCTGGGTGACAAGGGCTATCCCCTCAGAAGGTGGCTCGTGACGCTTCTTCGCCACCCAAGAACAGAGGCTGAGCAGCGCTACAATAGGAGCCACAGCACCACAAGGGCTGTGGTGGAGAGAGCCATCGGTCTTCTCAAGATGCGCTTCCAATGCCTGGACCGATCAGGGGACGCACTCCAGTACCCCCAGATCGTGTGTCGCTGATAGTGGTTACATGCTGCAGTCTCCACAATCTGGCACTGGAAAGGGGGGACGCAGTGGACAAGCAAGATGTAGACGTAGTTGCTGCAGCTGCACACGATGAGTCCAGCAGTGAGTCCGAGGATGAGCACGCACAGGAAAATGCTGAGGGGGTAGATGCTGACCCGGGCGTACTCCAGGGAGGCAGGGACACCCAGGAGGCTTTAACCCAATGAACCAGCCAGCCCACCACAGATGGACCTTCAACACAAGCCAGGGCTGCACACTCCATACTCGATACCTGAGTGCAAAATCTGCCTGGGTAGGAACATTAACTAAGGGCCTTGTCAGTAAAGCTCAATGTCAAACAACTCACTCATAACATCATGGGTTCCTGTCCACCTGCAGGAGTAAGGAATCACCCTGAGGCAGGGCAGCATGTCAACATTTATTGAGATTACAAAATGAAGTTCAGAAACCAAAACAAAAGGTTGCACATTACCCCAAGTCTTCAATGAGCTAATATGGGGCAACAGAAAAGCACCAGTGAGAAACCCGTCGTGTGTCTAAGGTGCCTTAACTTTACGCTTGCGGGTGTTACGTTTAGGTGCTCTTCCCTCACTGGCACTGGTATCTGAGACAGCCTGCTCACTCTGCTGCCCTGTTGACCTCTGACCTTGGTGAATGTCCTCTGGCCCATGGAGCCTTTGGCCCCACCTGGGAGGGAGCGGTCAGTTCCACAGCTGGCTTCTCCCCAGTCGCTGCAGCCTCATTGGATGCCATGGTCACTGGCAGAGGGGCGGAAGAGCTGCTGCCCTCGTCCAGAGCGCCCTGAGAGGTGCCCGCAGAGATACCAGGCAGCTGCTGCGCCGACGTGAGGTCGCTTCGGACCTCCCTGCTCACCGTGGATGGATGGGCACTGAGCTGAGATACTTGGTGCCCAAACCATCTCCCACACTGGCACTGACCAGCTGAGGTCAATGCCGCTGTGAGGGCTTGCAGGTCCGAGTGCAACCCCAGGAGACCCTGACTGCTGTCATGGAGGAGCCTCTCCACAAGAGTCACCACCCTCTCCATGGAGGAAGCATGGCACTCGGCCATGAGGCTCATTGCATGGGCGATGGTCCGTGTGGACTCCTCCAGCATGGGCACCATGCCATGCATACCCTCATGTATCTCTGCCAGATCCTCCGGCACACCTTGCTGCACCTCCAGCGTCTGCTGCCTCACCGTCAACTCCAGAGGCACATCATCAGCCACTGACTGAGCATGTGCCTGGTCCCCACCAGTCCTCTGACTACCGGCGCCCTGGGCACACTACACTCTCTCTGCCCAAACCTCAAGAGAGTGTGAAGTTCCCTCACCGCTGTGCCCCGGGACACTAGCCAATGATCTAATTCCCACCGAGGTGCTAGTATCTGCGCTGGTGCCTGCCTGGCAGAGATGGTGTGACGCAGATGAGTCCAGTTGTTCAGGGCCCTCAGGTGTGAGTGGTGGTCCCTCTGCCTCCTCCTCCCGGCTCTGCTCCGGTGATGCTGAAAGGAAGAACACGACATTTGATTCATTAAAGCGGAGACAACATCAATGTGAATGCCTGTCCCCCGGATCAGTATGTGCTCATCCTTCCATAATCAATGGTCAACCCATGTTGCTAACTTCAATCACTGAGCATTCAGCAGTGCCATGGCTGCTGGGACACACATGGTGACCTCAGTGCTCGGCAATCATACCTCCCCATGGCACCCCAGCCTCACTGACACCGGTGGGCCTGGGCGCATGGCGCCTCTCCAGACCCATCGCCTGCTGCTCAAAAGGGTACATACCGTGAAAGATTCAACGTTGTTACTGCACTCAGAGTTACTGGGTGGGGGGGGGTTGATGGAAAAGGCTGACGGCTGCATTAAGTGACCTTAGCCAACATTGTACTCACCCTTCCTGAGCGCAGGAGGGCGTTGAATCTTTTATGGCACTGGACCCGTGTGCATCATGGGAGCTCACACTCTCGGCCACCTCTTCCCACGCACGTTTGGTCAGGTGAGGAGGCCTCCGCCTACCCTCCCTCGGAAGCAGGGACCTCCAGTAGGGCAGCTAGGCACTCATCCAAGAAACGGTGGGGGCACACTGCCCCACTGCCCTACCCTCCGGACTTGAGTGCTGCACAGTAACCCTCTGCGGTGGTCTCCTGCCGGCCAGTGTGAGCAGCCTTGCAAAGGCTGCCCGGCCTTCATTTAAACAGGCCGCCATTGGACCTGGAGGCCTGTGCATGCCCGCCGTCACCCGCCCACTCCCGCTACCCTACGGAGTGGAGAAATACGTCCACCTGTGTAAAATGGCGGCGCAGACCCGATCGCGGGTGGCGATAGGGCTCGCTCCCACTCCCTCTTGGCCTGCTCGACATGGGGAAAATTCTCTCCTGTATTGACAGCGTTCTGATTTTTAAGACTGCAAGAATTCTTCAATTCCAGACTAATTAAGGTGTACGGAGGAGCCTTTTTATTGCACTGTTTAAATTTAACATAGCTAGGTTTACAAGTGGAGAAGCAGTTTGTGTTTACAGATCTGTAAATGTTGCCAAGTTTGGTAGCACACAAGTATGTAGTGCAAAAGTCACTCATTTTTGACATTGTTCTGTAGTGCAATCAATTCCTTTGGTATGCCTAACTTAACTGTGAATTTTTCTTTAATTTTGAGATGTTATCAGACTGCAATATGATTGTGATATGAAAAATATGCCCTGCTGTGTTTCTGTTACTTTTGGAAATCGGCTGCGTTTTAGTTCTTTGTGGTGGTAATGTCTCATTTACAACTTGGATGAATGTGTGAGAGTCAGTCCTTTATGCTAATACTAATGTTAAATTGAGTGACGGTCCATTTAACTTTTTAAAATGCCCTCTGTTACAGACATGAGGGCGAGGTGGATTGAATTATTATTACTGTTCCCCTCTGCTGCTCCTGACAGCGTTAGTTTTAATTTCTAATTTAATTTGTTTCCCTTAGTATCCTCCCTTGTTGAAGTGGGCCGTGGTTTATGAGGTCCAATGTTAAAAATTACCCCTCAGCAAATTCTTTAAGGGGAAACAAAACTAGGATTTATTAACACATTGAAAAACCCAAGGGATGGATTGCGAAACACATTCACGCCCATGAGCATAAAAGGAAGAAAGGCAGAGAAAGAAAGGGAAAGAAATTACAAATTGTGAATTACTTAAACCAAAAAGGGATTGGCATTAATTCATGTGAGTGGAGTCCAGTAATTCCATAACAAAAACAAAAATACCTGGAAAAACTCAGCAAGTCTGGCAGCATCTGCGGAGAGGAACACAATTAACGTTTCGAGTCCGCATGACTCTTCAACAGAACTAAGGAAAAATAGAAAAGGGGTGAAATATAAGCTGGTTTAAGGGGTGGGGTGGGACAAGAAGAGCTGGTTAGAGGGCCAGTGATAGGTGGAGATAACCAAAAGATGTCACATCTTAGTGTTTAATTGTCTGCCACTTCTCTTCAAGGAATGACTACCTTGAAGAAGTTTTCCTCTTCTCTCCATCAGGATTTTCATATCTCTCTTTTGCCTTGTTCACCTTCATTGCTTTCCATTTCTCTCCTGGTGTTTGACAAGGTGTTTACTAAAACCTGCTTTCACAGCCATATCTCCTTTCTCAGTGACTGTCTCCGTCTCCGACTTACCCCACGTGGATTTCAACTTAAGTTCCATCCCTCATGTTTCGAACCCACCCAGGATTACAGGTATCTCCGGGACATACAACGCTCCTCGGACTGCTGTTCTCGCTGCATCCTGAGATCCACACTCAGTGCCATGCGCCGCCATATGAATACACTCGACCTCTCCCTCCAGCAGCACCGCCGCACCCTTTTTCAAAGCTGCGCATGCCCCCAGTTTCATTTTATTCTTTGTCTCATCCGATGCCTCAACAAAAAATTTTGTCTCTTGCTTTCAGGTGCAAAGGAACGCAAGCTCCAACAACTCATCGACACCAACACCCATCCAGGACCCTCCACCCCTGCCTGTCCCTCCGTCCCCACCCCATCTTCCAATCCCAGCCCCGGCTGTGTATTCACCATATCCCCTCGCCGACGCTGAATGTTCAGTGCTCAGCAAAGGACTCAGTTTCATACCCTTACGCCCTCATCTCAATGAATTTCGGGCTCAGCACGGTGCTGAACTCTTCTTCCACCGTCTTCGTCTCCGTGCTCACTTCTTTGGGCAGGATCCTTTTACCCACCTCCAATATTTTCCCTCCACCTGGACCCCTCCCTCTGGATTCTTACCTTCTCTTGATCTTTTCATTGAGAACTGTCGGTGTGACATTAGTCGTCTCAATTTCTCTGCTCTCACCCACTCTAACCTGTCTCTCTCTGAACTTGCTGCATTCCGTTCTCTCAGGTCCAACCCTGACATTGTCATCAAACCCGCTGACAAGGGTGGTGCTGTTGTTGTCTGGCGCACTGACCTCTACCTCACAGAGGCTGAGCGTCAACTCGCAGACACTTCCTCCCACCTCCCCCTGGACCATGACCCCACCATTGAACATCAAGCCATTGTTTCCAGGACTGTTACTGACCTCATCTACTCTGGAGATCTTCCTTCCACAGCTTCCAACCTGATAGTCGCCCAACCTCGGACGGCCCGCTTCTACCTCCTACCCAAAATCCACAAACAGGACTGTCCCAGAAGACCGATCGTGTCAGCCAGTTCCTGCCCCACGGAACTCATTTCTTGCTATCTTGACTCCCTTCCCTCTGCCCTTGTCCAGTCCCTTCCCACCTACATCCGTGATTCCTCTGACACCTTACGTCACATCAACAATTTCCAGTTCCCTGGCCCCAACCGCTTCCTCTTCACCATGGACGTCCAATCCCTCTACACCTCCGTCCTCCACCAGGATGGTCTGATGGCTCTCTGCTTCTTCCTTGAACAGAGGCCGGAACAATCCCCATCCACCACTACTCTCCTCCGTCTGGCTGAACTTGTTCTCACACTGAACAATTTCTCCTTCAACTCCTCTCACTTCCTCCAAGTAAAAGGTGTGGCTATGGGTACCCGCATGGGCCCCAGCTATGCCTGTCTCTTTATGGGGTATGTGGAACATTCCTTGTTCCAGTCGTACTCCAGCCCCCTCCCACAACTCTTTCTCCGGTACATCGATGATTACTTTGGTGCTGCTTCATGCTCTCATCAGGACCTGGAAAAATTTATTAATTTTGCTTCCAATCTCCACCCCTCCATCATTTTCACATGGTCCGTTTCTGACACTTCCCTTCCCTTCCTTGACTTCGCTGTCTCAATTTCTGGTGATAGATTGTCCACCAATATCCATTACAAGCCTACCGACTCCCATAGCTACCTCGACTACAGCTCCTCACACCCCGCTTCCTGTAAGGACTCCATCCCATTCTCTCAGTTCCTTCGCCTCCGACGCATCTGTTCTGATGATGCTACCTTCCAATACAGTTCCTCTGACATGTCCTCCTTCTTCCTTAACCGAGGTTTTCCACCCACGGTGGTTGACAGGGCCCTCAACCGTGTCTGGCCCATCTCCCGCGCATCTGCCCTCACGCCTTCTCCTCCCTCCCAGAAACGTGATAGGATCCCCCTTGTCCTCACTTATCACCCCACCAGCCTCCGCATTCAAAGGATCATCCTCCGCCATTTCCTCCAACTCCAGCATGATGCCACTACCAAACACATCTTCCCTTCACCCCCCCCCCATAGGCGGCATTCCATAGAGATTATCGATTGTCCCCTCCGTGACACTGTGGTGTACTCCTCCATCACCCCCTTCACCTCAACCCCCTCCCGTGGCACCTTCCCATGCAACTGCAGAAGATGCAACACCTGCCCCTTCACTTCCCCTCTCCTCACCATCCAAGGGCTCAAACACTCCTTTCAAGTGAAGCAGCATTTCACTTGCATTTCCTTCAACTTAGTTTACTGCATTCGTTGCTCCCAATGCGGTTTCCTCTACATTGGAGAGACCAAACGCAGACTGGGTGACTGCTTTGCAGAACACCTTTGGTCTATCTGCAAGCATGACCCAGACCTCCTTGTCGCTTGCCATTTTAACACTCCACCCTGCTCTGATGCCCACATGTCTGTCCTTGGCTTGCTGCATTGTTCCTGTGAAGCTCAACGCAAACTGGAGGAACAGCACCTCATCTTCCGACTAGGCACTTTACACCATTCCGGACTGAATATTGAATTCAGCAATTTTAGATCATGAACTCTCTCCTCCAACCCCACCCCCTTTCCGATTTTTCCCCCTCCTTTTTGTTTTTTCCATTAATTTATATAGATTTTTCTTTTCCCACTTATTTCTATTATTTTTAAATGTATTTCCATCCATTGTTTTATCTCTACCTTTTAGCCTATTTCGATTCCTTCACCCCAACCCCACTAGGACTATCTGTACCTTGCTCGTCCTGCTTTCTACCCTTAATTAGCACATTCCTTTAGATAATATCACCACCTTCAACACCTCTTTGTCCTTCCCCTTTTCTATTTTTTGTTGAAGAGTCATGCAGACTCGAAACGTTAACCGTGCTTCTCTCCACAGATGCTGCCAGACCTGCTGAGTTTTTCCAGATATTTTTGTTTTTGTTTTGGATTTCCAGCATCTGCAGTTTTTTGCTTTTGTCCAGTAATTCCATGTCCAGTGAAGGTTCTTTCAGGTGGCTTTGTCTGGCAGGATCCCTGGTCTTTGTCCTAGGAACTTGGTTGAGGTGTTTGAAGAAGCAGCAAAGTATTCTTGTATTCTGGGAATTAGTTCACTCTGTAAGTGAAATACAGGATTCTTTCTCGAGATCTGACTTTGAGAGAGATGAAGGCAGGCTGCTAGCCAGGAGTCCGGTTTTCTCTTCTGAGGTTAACCGCAACTGAAGACAGAATCTAAAAGCTGTATAGTTAAAGCAATTCAAACAGTTCAAGCCTCGGTTATCTGACACGGTGGTTTTGGGTTCAGCCATTCAACTAATGATGTACTTTAAGGACCCTCCTTAAAACTCATTGTATTTTGAGCAGATAACTGTGGAACCATTAGCACAACGTTGGAGATGAGTCATCACAATAGCTCTGCCTTTGTCCAGGGCTGTCTGGTGCAGATGTCTTGTCTACTAGTCCTTTGTGTTGGCTTAGCTGGAATGTTCATACTGTGCAAGGGGTGTCACATTCCAGGAGGTTCATGAGTTAGCCTTTGGCCATTTAAAACAGATTTTAAACAAGAGAATATGGAAGAGAAACCAATTTTTAAGATTATTTTTCTCCACAGCTTCTCGGCATGACACCTTATGGATTCACCTTATGGAGCTCAATGTTCAGACCGGCTGTATGGTTCCAGTAGTGGCCAAACTGGCCTGGCAATTTTAACAAAAAAGGTTTAATTACATTCCTTGGTGTCGTCTACAGGCCACCAACTAATGGGAAAGATGAGGAACAAATATGCAAGGAAATTACAGACCAGTGTAAGAATGATAGAGTAGTTCTAATAGGGGACTTATCAGAATATAGACTGAGATAGTAATAGTGTAAAGGGTAGAGAGGAGCAAGAGTTCCTAGAGTGTGTTGAGGAGAATTTTCCACATCTGTATGGTTCCAGCCCAGTGAGAAAGGAGGCATTGCTTGTTCTGGTTCATGTCTGAGGTGGGCCAAGTAAGTGTCAATAGGAGAACATTTAGGGGAACAGCAATCATTGTATCATAAGGTTTAGGACAAGGAACAATCTAGAGTAAGAATAATTAACTGGAGGAAAGCTAACATCAATGGGGTGAGAACGGATCTGGCCCAGATAATTGCAAACGAAGATTGACAGGGAAAACAATGAAAAGTTTGGGAACAGTCAAGGTACATTCTAACAAAATTGTAGGGCAGACAAAAGGTATGGAGATTAAGACGAAGCATAAAAAGTGTGCTCAGATATCCAGTGGATAATACAACCAAGAACCAGGCTGAAAAAAGTTTGAGGGGAATTGAAAAAAACAGATAAGAGAAGCAAAGCGAGAGTATAAAAAATGATTGGCAGCTAGCATAAAAGGGAATCCCAATTGGTATAAAAATAGTAAAAGGATGGTAAGAGTAGAGCTGATTAGGGAGCAAAAAAGAGGACTTACACATGGAGGCAGGGGGCATGGCTGTGGTATTGAATGAATATTTTGCATCTGTCTTCACCAAGCTGTGCAGGTCATGGTGAAAGAGGAGGTAATTCAGAAACTTGAAGGGTTTAAAATTGTTGAGGAGGTGGCACTGGATAGGCTGACTGTACTTAAAGTTGGTAATACACCAGGACCAGATGAGATATGTACAAGGATGCTGAAGGAAGTGTGTGTGTAAATTACAGAGGTACTAGCCAACATTTTTCATACTTCCTTTAACTTGGGTGGTGCCAAAGGACTGGAGAATTGCAAATGTTGCACACTTGTTCAAGCAAAGTTAGAGCTCGTGGAATAAAAGGTACATTTGCAACATGGATGCAAAATTGGCTGAGTGGCAGGGAATAGAGAGTAGCGGTTAATATATGTTTCTCAGACTGGTGGAAGAGTTATTGTGGAGTTCCCCAGGGGTCAGTGTTGGGACCCTTGCTCTTCCTCATATATATATTAATGACCTAGACCTTGGTGTACAGGGCATAATTTCAAAATTTGCTGATGACACAAAACTTGGAAGTATTGTGAACTGAGAACGATGGTGTAGAACTTCAAAAGGACATAGACAAGTTGGTAGAATGGACAGGAGAGTGGCAAATGAAACTTAATGCAGAGAAGTGTGAAGTGAAGGAAGAAAGTAGAGAGAAATATAAATTAAATGGGTGCAATTCTAAAGGGGGTGCAGGAGCAGAGGGACCTGGGGGTATATTTGCATAAACCATTGAAGGTGGCAGGACAGGTTGAGAGTGGTTCATAAAGAATACACAAATCTGGGCTTTATCAATAGGAACACAGAGTACAATAGCAAGGTGATTATGTTAAACTTGTATAGAACACTGGTTCAGCCTCAACTGGAGTATTGTGTCCAGTTCTGGAGACCACACTTTCGTAAGGATGAGAAGGTGTTAGAAAAGATTCACGAGAATGGTGACACGAGGAGAAGCTTTTTTTACATGGCGAACGGTTAGGATCTGGAATGTGGTGGAGGCATATTCAATCGAAGAATTCAAAAGGAAATTGGATCCTTATCTGAAAAGGAAACATTTGCAGGGCTATGGGGAACAGGTGGGGGTGCTGCCTAGGTGAATTGCTCCTGCAGAGTGTTAGCACAGATACGACAGGCTGAATAGCCTCCTTCTGTGCTGTAACCATTCCATGATTTGCAAGAGGTGAATAATTGCCATAACATAAGGTTCATTCTTTTGTCATATACATTCAGCTGTTAACCTCATGAAATCTCCTACTAACGGCTCCTAAGCTGCTGTGTCGGTAAATGACTTTCCCAGTGTAATGTCAAACTGCACAGAGCTGAAAAGACCCAGGTATTATTTGCCATCTCTGATGTGTTAGTTGACCTCAGCCAGGGTAGAAGTAGGGACAATACATTAGGCCTCAGTTCTTCCAATCTGGGGAGGAGTAAGCTCAGCCTGGGTTCCTGCTCCTTAGCACCATCCAATGATTTTCACCCCCCCCTCCCCTTTCCCCTTTACTGGAAGGTGTAGATGTGGAGTGAGGACAAGCTCATGCTGCTTGTAAAGGACTGCTAATGCTCATAATTTAGACTTGCATATGAAAAATGCCTACTTTAATTGAATAGCATAGAGCAGGAAGGGGTAATGTAGGATGTTTGAAAGGGGTATTTTAAAACTTGCTGTTTGAGGCTTTGTATTTTGTCACAGTAACAAATAACTGCAGCCTGATTAATTGTTTTTGGTTTGCTGATTGTCTACCCTAGATTAATTTTCCTATTTCTTCCCCTCCTGCCACCCTTGGCTTGTTTCTAGCTATTAGAATATGTTGGCAAAGGGAAGAGCATCATGGATGTCGGTCTAGCACAAGCAAGGCATCCCCTCAGCACCAGAAGCCATTATTTTGAAGTGGAGATCGTTGATCCAGGTGAAAAATGCTACATTGCCTTGGGACTGGCAAGAAAGGTAAGTGGCACAAAAAGTACACTGTATATTTTTTCTACTATGATAAATATTTATGCTAATGGAGGTTAGGGAGGTGTCAGTGCTGGGGACTGGAACAGCCAGTGTCAATATGAAGTATGGCCAGATCCTATCAAGTTCCCTGTATGCTGCCCCTATGAATGTGCCTTAACTACAACCTCAGAAAAGCAGCCCAAGGGCATCAATATAAATATTTTCCATTTCCCACACCAGCTGTCCTCATTACAGTTCTGAGTGATGTTGCCAATTTAGCACAAAAGCATTTTTAAACTAATCCCAGACATATGACTGACTTCCAATTTAAAGTTCTGCGAAACAAAAGGTGAAATGCAAGAGAAGACTCTTGGCACTGGATTTTCAGTGTTACTCCCAGTTGCTTCACGTAGCTGGGCGTTTTTTAGCACTTTTACTGAGGGCTGCCATACTATATAACATGGCAGGCCTGCAGCAAGCATGGGTTGAATTTCTGCCAGTTACCTTAAGACTCGTAATTCAACCTCTGCTCTTCAAAAAGTACCATTTTAACAGCACATAATGCGAACCTGCTAATATTTCTTTCTGCTCAGTTCATCACCTAGTTCTTGTGTTGGTAAAGAGGACTAGAATTGATTTGTATGCCTGCTGTTTGCCCTGGGCTTTGCAATGAGGGAATTGACTGCCAAATCATTTTCCAATTCATGACCCAGCACCCCAGGCATGGAGATGCATGTGGATATTTGTCAGACACCTAAGGCTGGGAGAGACAGATTTTTGGTGTGTCAGCAAATTAAGAGATATGGGGAGCAGGCAGGAAAATGGAGTTGAAGTCTAAGATCAGCCATGATTGTATTGAATGGTAGAGCAGGCTTTGCAGGTCATGTGGCTACTCGTTCTTGTGTATCAACTTAACTGAGGAGCTGAATGCCCAGTGATTTACAAAAGGTGTTAAATGAGATACACTTTTTGATGGCTCTGGGGTAAATGATTCTTGCGTTCCATTGAATGTGCCATTTGGTTGGCTGGTTTTTTTTTTTATAAATGAAGGGATTGGAATCTTTTCTTGTTTCTTTCTGTCTCAAGACACTGTTGCAATGGTTATGGTTTGGGTTGTGCAGGAACAGAGATGTGCTTCATTGGGAGCCAAGGATAGAGGGGATGAAAGGCCTGACGTTCTGGCAAGTGTTTAAAGGATTAGGAAGAAGGCTGTCAGGGGTGATAATATAACAACTTGCATTTATACAGCATCTTTAATGTAATAAAAAAGGTCCTTCACACTAGCATTATAAAAGAAAATATGACACTAAGCCACATAAGGGGGTATTTAGGTCAGATGACCAAAAACCTGGTCAAAGAGGTAGGTTTTAATGAGTGTCTTAAAGGAAGATAGTGAGGTAGAGAGATGTAGAGGTTTAGGGAGAGAATTCCAGAGCTTAGGGCCCAACACAGCCACCAGTGGCAGAGCGATTACAATTGGGAATGCACGGGCATTCAGAATTAAAGGAGCTCAGATAACACAGAGGTTTGTGAGGCTGGAGGAGATTGTAGAGATGGTGGGAGGAGGGTGGTGGGGTTTGGTGGTGAGGCCATGGAGGGATTTGAAAACAAGGATAATTTTAATATTAAGACACTGCTTGAACGGGAGCCAGTGTAGGTCAGTGGGCACAGGGGTGATAGGGGAATGGGATTTGTTGCAAGTTTTAAAAAAGAACAGGCAGAGGAGTTTTGGAAGACCTCACGTTTATGGAGACCAGTCAGAAGTATGTTGGAATAGTCGAATCTAGAAGGAGCAAAGGCATGAATGAGGGTTTCAGCAGAAGATGAGCTGAGACAGGGCAAAGTCGGGTGATGTTACATAGGTGGAAAAAGGCAGTCTTAGTGATGGCGCAAATATGAGGTCAGAAGTTCATCTCGGGGTAAAATATGACATTAAGGTTATGAACAGACTGGCTGAATCTCAGACTGTTACCAGGGAGACAAATGGTAGCTGGGAAACAGAGTTTGGAATAGGGACCAGAAACGATGGAGAAAGCCTTTGAATTACTCTCCCAGACACATGATCCAGTGGGTCGGAAGAATCCGGTGCTCAAAGCGTGGCTTAAAGGGCTGGTGTCAGGAACAAGGTTTGTATTTGGGGGCATTAGAGTGGATCCAGGAAAGGTGTGAGGTATTCCAGAAGGATGAGCTACAGCTGAACAGAAAGGGGGTTAGTGAACTAAACCAGCAAGGCAGGAAACAGGGAAAATGAATGCAATCAAAAAGATACAGTCAAGCCTATAGAAATAGATCAGCTAAATCTAGAAATGAAAAGAAATCACTCAACAAAAAGGATTTGCATACAGGAGAATAAAGTAGAGGTGGAAAATCAAATCGATCTCTTATAAGCAGGAAAAATACTAGGATAAAGGTGTTACCTTGGGCAAAATCCTCAAGGGAAAAGGAGTAACTTTAAATACAAACTTTAAAAAGACAAAGGGCCTGTATTGCAAGACACCAAGTGTGGGAAGTAAACAGGGGGCGTTAGAACTAATGATGTCACAGGAACATATAGATTGAACAACACGAACAGAAACTTGGCTTCAAACTGAACAGGAGTGGAAAACAAACACACTGGGTGTAATATTTTTAGGAGGGACAGAACAGGTAAGAAAAGCGGAGGAGTGATAGTATTAGTAAAGGTGGGAAAACCTGCTATGTGTAGAGAGGATTGATGTACACGAGAGGTTCAGACAGAGTCAATATGATTTGAGATTAAAGTTAAAAAGAGACTGTTAAATCAGTGGGATTGTGGTCCCAACCTTCTAATTGTAGAAGGGAAATGGAAGAGGAAATCTATAAACAGAGTAAGGAAATAACAAGATTATTGTTCCGGGAGGTTTTAATTACCCTCTGATTGATTGACACAGGAAGGGAGTAAATAGAACAAAGGGAATGGAATTCCTGCAAAGTGTGAAGGGTTCCTTCCTTGAGGCTGACAAGGAGAGAAACAGTGCACAACAACAACTTGTATTTGTGTAGCGACTTTAATGTACAGCAATGAAACATCCCAAGGCATTTCACAAGAGCATTATAAAACAAAACATGACCACGTAAGGAGGTATTAGGTCAGATGATCAAAAACTTGGTCAGAAGAGGTAAGTTTTTAAGGAGCCTCTTAAAGAGGGAAAGCAAGGTAGAGAGGCAGAAAGGTTTAGGGGGAGAATTCCAGATCTTGGGGCCAAGGCAGCTAAAGGCTTGGCCACAGATGTTTGAGTGATTAAGATCGAGGATGCTCATGAGGCCAGAATTAGAGGAGCGCACAGATCTCGGAGGGTTGTGGGGCTGGAGGAGATTACAGAGATAGGGAGGGGTGAGACCATGGAGGGATTTGAAAACAAGGATGAGAATTTAAAAATCAAGACATCGTTGAACCAGTAGCCAGTGTAGGTCAGTGAGCATAGGGGTGATGGGTGAACAGGACTTGCTGTGAGTTAAGATACCCACAGCAGAGCTTGGACTGGCCTCGAGTTTACAGAGTAGAATGAGGGAGACAGGCCAGAAGTGTGTTTGAATAGTCAGTCAAGTCTGGAGGTAACAAAGGCATGTATGAGAGCTTCAGCAGCAAATGAGCTGAGCCAGGTGAAGTCAGATGATGCTACAGAGGTGGAAATAGGCAATCTTAATGATGGCTTGGTTATGTGGTTGAAAGCTCATCTCGAGATCAAACATGATGCTGATGTTGCAAACAGACTGGTTTAGTCTCAGACAGTTGCTGGGGAGAGGAATCACTCGATCCAGTTATGAGCGATGAAATTGATTGGATAGATTGCGTAGAAATGGTTGAACACTTGGCGAATAGTGAGTTTGGTATAAGGTCTAAAGTCCAAATAGAAAAGGAAAAGTTCATATAAAAATCAAGGGGAAATTTTAAAGCGATGAGAGTTAGCTGAGGTAAAGAAGAAGCAGAAATTGGCACACTGGAGATTTCAGAGCTGCAGAATAAAGAGGTAACAATAAAACTGAATATTTTCAATTTTCCAGATACTGTGGTTAATATAGGTATGATTTAAAAGAAAAAGATTGAAATAAAGAGAGATTAAGTGAAAATAAAATAAGTAAAGAAAGCAAGGAGGTGTGTGAGGAGCACATGTGAAAATAAAGAAGAACAGTAGTCTACAATACACCAGTTAAAAGGTTTAATGTGAGCTGGGATCCCTGTGAGGAGCGGATCATAGGTTAGTAGAGGATAGATGGAAACTGGCGGGGGTGCTTGAAAAGGACTTTGCTGCATTATCAACAGAGCAGGATATTGGAAAGGAGAAAAATCCTGAATTGATTGAACAATCTTACAATAAATGAGAAATAAGTATTAGAAAAGTTCAAGATAAAGGAGGACAAAGTTGGCATCTAACTGGGGGATGGAGGTGTGAAGAATGTGCTTGGCAGATTCCAAAACCACAAGGGTTGGAAGGAAAGACTGAACATATTTGATGCTATGAAACGACCAGGTTGAAAACCAAGGCAGCAAGTATGTCTTTGGTATTCCCTGTTATCTCTATCTCCCCAGTTTACTACTTGTCACCTGCCAGGCTGCTGCCAATGCTGGATTGGAACTGACAAAGGTGACTCCTGCCAATCTCTCCACTTCACCGACCTTGGTGTTTTAGTTCAGGATTTATCATAATGCAAAAGCCAGATGTATGTTTGATAGCTTGAGCAACAAGGTGCTAATTTCAAATAATTATTAACTGATAGATCACTCCACAGTAATAAAGCACAATACTTCTTGATTTCTTTATAACTAGAATAGTTGGTAAAATGCTTTGGTGTTCTGATGCACTGTGCCACCACTATTCTGGCCTCTGAACACTCCCTTTTCCATTTCTTACTGTGCTGTTCAGAAACTGCATTTTGCCATTATTTTGCAAGTAGGGAAAGTTCTCAAAGAAATCTCAACCTCAAAATGGCCACTTAAAGTTTCTAACTCATTGGCAATGGCACTTCAACTCCTGAAGACATGTGAACTGTATCACTGGACCATAGGGAGATACTTACTTGCACTGGACTTTGAAACTGCACAATCCCATTAGGGCCTTCGACATTAACAAAAATATCTCTTGTTATTTTGCATCAAACCAACAGTTTGAGCAGAGTGAAGCTCATCTCCAACTTCCAGGAGAATCCAGTTGGAAAACATGGTAATGCTGGAAAATAACCTTTGAAGACAGGATGGTTTTCCATGATTCAGTTCTATGTAGGTTTGCATTCAAAGTCCGAACACATTCTCGATCAGAGAAGTTCATCCAGTATCCTTGGACATTGTAATTGCCATGTTCCAAACTCAACTAATTTACCCTAACTTCCTTCAAAATGTACATGACTATCCCCACCCATTGGACCACTCTAAAGGGCAGGCTTCTTACACTACTACTCAGACCCTACAGTCAACCTGGCGGCCAAATATTTACCCGTTACACTCTTAACATTTATAACATTCTCTGCTTCTGCCTTCCTGCATAGGTTGTTCCACATATTCACTGCCCTCTGTATGAACAAATTCTATCCTAACTGCGTGTTCACCACTGAGCAGCCCCTTCCTGAATACCATCCTATCTCTTCTGACTGCAACATCTACTGTTTGTTACATGAGTCCAACCACCAGGACTCACTACCCTTCCCAGTATCCTTGTTCCAACTGTTTATCACCCTCGGTGTAAAAGGCTACTCACTGGTGTCTGTACTAAACCTGCCCGCCACACTCTAAACCCTTTGCCTGCTTGTGCCACTAATCTGGTGTATCTCCAGGTGAAATGTCTCTGTTCCGTTAATTTATTGCTAGAAGACAAAGGCTGAGGAAGGCATTCCTTACAGCTTTTCCCACACCAACAATAAATCCGGCTGCTCTTTCACACTGTTTCCGGGGACTGGATCCTCTCCACCCTCACCCAGCTCCCTGTGACCAGACTGTGTCCAATACTCCAGTTGTAGCCTCACCAAGACATTGTGCGGCTCCTGCAGAGCCCCTCATCTAGTTATTAATCCTACCCATGTCATACCCTTGATACAAATTGGACTTGCTTGCCACACTCCATACCCCCTCCCTCGCCACTATCACATGCTGAATCAGTTGTTGTGGAGTATTTCCAGAAGTGTACTTTTCTTTCCGATTTCCAGCATCTGCAGTATCTTGTTTTTATTTTAGTCACAAAGGGCAAGTAAAAACTTGGGCAAAAAGGTTTTTAAAGACACAAATTTAAAGAGTTTAGGAATTGAGGCAGCTGAGGGCTTTTCAGAAGTGTTGGGATGAAGGGAAGAGTGAGAACACAAAATGTTGGAGGAAGGAAGCGTATGGAGAGCAGAGAGTTTGTGAAGGGATCTTAGTGCGATTAATGGACAAGTTCTAGTATTTAATATTTAATGTGTTGTGTGAACATGGATCTGGTGTGGATTACCGAAGACCAGGGTGATGGGCAAGTAGTGCAGAACAGAATACAATTTTGGTGTCTTATTCGACTTGGCTTTAAACTCCACATTTTATTCATTGGCCTAATCCCGCCCAACATGGCATTGACAGCTGCCTCTGTCTCATCCTGTCCATGGCTGCAATGCTCTTATCATGCCTCACTTCACTTCCAGACTCGACAACTCAAGTAAAACTGGAGTCAATGGGAATCAGGAGGAAAACTCTCACTGGTTGGAGTCAATACCTAGCACAAAGGAAGATGGTTTTGGCTATTGGAGGTCAATCATCTCAGTTCCAGGACATCAGTGCAGGAGTCCCTCAGGGTAGTGTCCTCGGCCCAACCATCTTCAGCTGCTTCAACCGATGACCTTCCCTCCATCATAAGGTCAGAAGTGGGGATGATCGCTGATGATTGCACAATGTTCAGCATCATTCACGACTCCTCAGATACTGAAGCAGTCCATGTCCAAATGCAGCAAGACCTGGACAACATTCAGGCTTGGGTTGATAAGTGGCAAATAACATGCATGCCACAAGTGCCAGGCAATGACCATCTCCAATAAGAGAGAATCTAATCATTATCATCACTGAATCAACATCCTGGGGGTTACCATTGACCAGAAACTGAACTGGGCCAGCCATATAAATACTGTGGCTACAAGAGCAGGTCAGAGGCTGGGAATCCTGTATCGAGTAACTCACCTCCTGACTCCCCAAAGCCTATCCACCATTTACAAGGTGCAAGACAGGAGTGTGATGGAATACTCTCCACTTGCCTGGATGAGTGCAGCTACAACAACATTCAAGAAGCTCAACACCATCTAGGTCAAAGTAGCCCACTTGATCGGCACCTTATCCACCACCTTCAACATTCATTCCCTGTACCATCGACGTACAGTGGCAGCAGTGTGTACAAGATGCACTGCTACAACTTGCCAAGTCTCCCCCAACAGCCCTTCCAAATCCATGACCTCTACCATCTAGAAGGACAAGGGCAGCAGATAGATGGGAACACAACCACCTGGAAGTTCCCCTCCAAGTCACTCACCATCCTGACTTGGAAATATATCACCATTCCCTCAGTGTCACTGGGACAAAATCCTGGACCTCCCTCCCTAGCAGCACTGTGGGTGTACCTACACCACATGGACTGCAGCGGTTCAAGAAGGCAGCTCACCACCACCTTCTCAAGGGGCAGTTAGGGAGGGGCAATAAATGCTGGTCTTGTTGGCGAGGCCCACATCCCATGAAAGAATAAAAAAAGCTCATTCTTTCCATCTTCTCATCTTCCACCCTGTATGAACTGTAACTTTTCTAAAGCTCTGCTACATACATTCTGTTCTGCGCTACTTGCCCATCACCTTGTTCTTTGGTAATCCACACTGGATCCATGTTCACACAACACATTAAATTTCAAATACAAGTCCTTGTCCATTAACCCCCACTAAGACCCCGCCACAAACTCTTCCTGCTCTCCATATGCTTCCTTCCTCCAACATTTTGTGTTCTCACTCCTCCCTTCATCCCAACACTTCTGAAAAGCCCTCAGCTGCCTCAATCCCTAAACCCTTTAAACTTGTATCTTTAAAAACCTTTTTGCCCAAGTTTTTACTTGCTCTTTGTGACTAAAATAAAAATAAAATACTGCAGATGCTGGGAATCTGAAATCAAAGCAAATTTCTGGAAATACTCCACAGCAACTGTGGAGAGAGAAACAGAATTAACCTTTCAAGTCCAAATGGAATTTTTTCAGAACCTTAGGTCAAGCAAGGCTGTGTGATAGCCCCATGCTATAGACAATCTACTTAACAGTGGCTGTTCACCTCATCAAAGGTCAACGGCCCTCTGGTATCAGTACTAAATATCATCTAGATGGACAACTCTTTAGCCTCAGTCACCTCCATGCTAAAACTAAACTGACCATATAGATATACATGACCTACAGTGTGCAGATGACTGCATTGTGATTGCTCATTCTGCAGCTGATTTGCAAGCTACTCTCTTCAATTCTACATACAAAAAACCCGGTCGGTCCTCAAACATTGCCAAACCAAAACTCGTATCAGCCCACACATGGTCAGCCAAATATTCCACCTCCCATATGTGTTGTGAAGGACAGGCTCTGGAATATCTTGAGCCTACATACATGAGCTGGGTACAATTTGCGGAAAGATTTACGTCAGTTAATTAAGTAAAGAAATGTCAAATTTAATACTGATTCTCAGAAGAAATGTTGAGAAATATGGCCTATTGTACACTAGGCCAAAAAGCGAATGCCGCAGACATACAATGAATGGAATGTAATTAGTACAGGATCTTAGAAAGGGACTTAATATTTCAATGTCTAGATAATATGGGGAAACAGTAAAATGTAAGCAGAATATTGAGGTACACAGCCTAAATACAGGTGGAGTCTAAGTCTACAGAGATTATGCTGAGATTTTATAATGTAGTGGGCTCACTTAGAATACTGTGTAATTCTGGTTATCACACTTAAAGCAAGGCTAGTTAGATTTGCATTGGAGAGGGCACTGAGAGCAGCTTTAAGAGTGATCTCCAATGTAAAGAGGATGAAACACAATGAAAACCTTGAGAAAGTGAACTTTGTAGTTTGGATATAGAAAAGTGAAGGAGAATCGAGTTGAGGTAGAAGAAATAATAAATGGAATAGTTGCGGTGAACCCAGAATATTACATTTCATTTGTGTTGTGTACTGAATACAGCAAAATAAAACTGACTGGAGTGCTGAATTACTGACCCACGGCATTAGAACAAGGAAGGCATTGATTTTAATTTGTGAAAAGTGAGTTTAGTATAGGTCTTAACGCAGATCTTGGATAATAAGGGAGATCGCTTATTACTTGGAATGTGCAAGTCTAGGTGGGGTAGAGGAACAAAGGGACCTTGAAGTACACATGCATCAATCACTAAAAGCTCCACCACAGATTAATAAGGCCATATATTTTTTTTAAAAAGCAAACCAAGCACTAGGCTTTATTTCTAGAGGGATAGAATTGAAAAGTAAGGAATAAAAACAAAGTGCTGGAAAAACTCAGCAGGTCTGGCAGCATCCATGGAGAGAGAAACAGAGTTATCACTTTGAGACCAATATGAAGAAGAGTCGTACTGGAGTGGACATGTTAACTCTGTTTCTCCCTCTACAGATGCTGCCAGACCTGCTGAGTTTTTCCAGCACTTTCTGTTTTTATTTCAGATCTCCAGCATCTGCAGCATTTTGCTTTAATGAAAAGTAGGGAAGTTATGTTAAACTTGTATTGAACCTTGGTTAGACCACACACTGCAGTTCTGGTCACCATATTATAAAAAGGATATAGAGGCACTGGAGAGGCCACAGAGAAAATTTACAAGGACAATACCAGAAATGTGTAGGTTTACATATCAGGAAAGGATTGACAGGCTGAGTCTCTTGTTCTCTCGAAAACCAAAGGTTGAAGGGTGACCTAATAGAGGTCTTTAAAATTCTGAAAGGTTTTGGTAGAGTGGATACAGAGAGAATGGTGAATAATTCTTCTGGGGAAGAGCATAATTAGAGGTCATCAATATAAGATAATCACCAAGAAATCCAATAGGGAATTCAGAAGAAACTCCTTTATCCAGAGAGTGGTGAGAATGTGGAACTCCCTACCACAGAGTGGTTGAAGTGAATAGTGTAGATGTATTTAGGGGGAAGCTGGACAAGCAAATGAGGGAGAAGGAAATAGATGGCCATGATGGGAGATTTAAATGATGAAAGCTGGGAGGAGGCTCAAGTGGAACATAAACATCAGTATGTAATAGTTGGGCCGAATAGCCTCTTTCTGTCCCGTATATCCTATGTAATTCTATGTAATCTTGGAATAGTCTCCTAGGCCAGGTATTGGAATTCCCAAGACAGTTGAGGAGTTCAGGATGTGGTTAGGGGGTGAGTTGGTGACATGAATGTGGGGGCGGGTGCTGAACCAGATGCGGGCACGAGAGGGATGAGCCTGATGGACCTTGTCTTCTGTTCTTACCCAACAGTCAAGAAAAAGTATCACTTTGAAAGCTGCAGCTGACTTTGAATGATGTGTGCATTTGAGACAGGAGCTGCATCATGGTCCCATTGATTGGCAGTTAAACCTGGACCATCGTGTTGAACAAAATACCTGATGTAAACTAATTAATTTTAAGTTGCATGAGACAGTCATTGGAAGCGATTTTGCGTAAACTGTGCAAGCACTTTGAATCTGTTGTCCCTGATTTTGTTAATTTAGTTTATTTGGTTTGACTCAAAAGAGTTACTTTGAATCTGAACGTTGTGTGACATTTTGAGAATTTGCAGTAATTTCAGAAATCTTTGCACCGTCACCGAGACGGCCTATTTCCACCTCTTTAACATTGCTTGACTTCACCCTTGTCTCAGTTCATCCATTGCTGAAACCCTCATTCATGCCTTGTTACCTCTGGATTCGACTATTCCAACACACTACTGGCTGGTCTCCCACATTCTACCCTTTAAACTTGAGGCCATCCAAAACTCTGCTGCCTGTGTCTTAATTTACAGCAAGCCCCATCCCCCTGTTATCCCTGTGCTCATTGACCTGCATTGGCTTCCAGTCAAGCAGTATTTCAATTTTAAAATTCTCATCATTGTTTTCAAATCCCTCCATGCCTTATCCCTATCTCTGTAATCTCCTCCAGCCCCACAACATTCCAAAATCTCTCAGCTTCTCTGATTGTGGCCTCTTAAGCATCCCTGATTTTAATCGCTTCACCATTGGCAGTCGTGCCCTCAGTTACCCGGGCCCCAAGCTCTGGAATCCCCTCCCTACACCTCTCCTCCTCTTTCCTTCATTTTCCTCCTTTAAGACTCTTATTAAAACCTACCTCTTAGACCAAGCTTTTGGTCACCTAATACCACCTTATGTGGCTCGGTGTCAAATTTTGTTTTGATGCTCCTGTGAAGTACCTTGGGACATTTTATTATGTTAAAGGTGCCATATAAATACCAGTTATTTGTTTGGGTGAGATTCCAACCCAGACCCTAAAGATAAAATGACAGCAGTGCAACATATTGCAGGTTCCCAAGCTGTTCATCTTGGTCAATTTTACTCTGACGTGATGTTTTCAAGACAAAGAAACCAAATGCGGACATTCCGTAAGAGCTGATGAGTTATCCATTCAGTGTAATCCAACTTTTCCTTCTATACCTACATTCAGGCATCTGTTTCCCATTTTTAATCCATATACAGCTGTAGTCTGTTTTTAATGTGATCTGTGGCAACTAGCTGCACTATCATACCAAAGCAAGTGGGTTTAGAGTTTAGCAAGAGAGTTGTTGTGGACCCCACAATTTCAGTCAGAACCAATGGCACTTGATCACTTCCAGCACAGAGGACAGACACTGTAGCTCCCCCTCAACCATGCCATACACATTGAAGCTAATGTTGTTTACCAGCTGTTGCAAGGGTTCATGGCTTTCAAATTTGCAGACCCTCGAGTGAGAAAATTCTAAAGGCTTGATCATTTGTAGGGGCAACAAACTAAATTACGCGGGGTGACATCGGGACACATGCCCGATGTCACCCCACGTCCTTTTGCGGGCCCCAACCCCGCTCGCTAACCGGAAGATGCTGGCTTAGCTTTTTGATGATTATTTGAAACAATATATAACGTTTTGAAGCAACTGTGAATGAATGATGTGTGTTTTTTTGATGCTTGTCTATTAGTGCTGAATATAGTGAGGGATGTTTGTGCTAGTGGCATGGAAATTCCTTTCCTCCGCTTCTGGTACCCAGCAATTTGAACCAAGTGTACTTGACTTCAGAGGTTAAGGGCAGGATCGTCCCCTCCCACCACCAGCAGGATTCGTGGTGAGCGGGGACGGAAGATATGGTAGGACGCAAAACATCGGTTTCCCAAAGTCGGGAAATGAGGTTGGGATCGCCCTCTCCTGACATTCATGGCAGGTCGACCTTCCCGCTTGGCAGGAACCCATTTTGCGTCTCATGCATGCTCATTAAAACACCAACAGACCGGAACCGTGCGCCCCTGTCAAAACCTCTGCCCTGCCAGCCATTCCGTTACCCGACTGCACGTACAGCGCTCGGCGGGAGAGATTTTTAGAGCACTTACCTTACAGTCAAAGCTGGCTGCACCACAAGAGCTGTCCGCAGGTATAGCACACAAAGGCACAAAGGTGGGGTGGTGGGTGAAGTGAGGAGGGAAGGAACGCGTGAAGGGGGAGGGTGGAAGGCATGAAGGGAAAGGTGAGGAGTGGGAGGGTGGGGCCAGAGTATTTCAGAGGGAGGGGTCAGTTGAGTCAACATTGGAATCCTTGGGGTGAGAGCTGAGGGTGCTGATGATAGGGAGGCAGTGACGGTGAGAGGGAAGTGGGATGTGGTAGGGTCAGGGTTTGGGTATGGCAGGTATAGTTCTCATCGGGGAGGCCATTGAATGGGACAAGGATAGTGGCCCAGATGACGGGAGTGGGGAGGATCAGGGTGGGCATAGGAACGGTGACTGGGGTGGGCTCAGCGGGGAGGGAGGGCATGTCCAAGTTGCCAATGAAAGGGTCTAGGGTGATGGGGGGAGGCTCAAGAGCAATAGATGGGGGGGAGTGAAGGTGACATTAGGGTGGTCGATGGTGATCAGGGGGAAGTTAGTGGGTGACAGGGGGAGGGTTAAAGGTAGTAGAGACAGTCTGATATGTGACATGCATCATCCTGAGACAAACAGCTCAAGACCAAGGCAAGGCCCTCAATGTCCAACTGCAAAACATAGACATGGGGGGAGGGTTTTCTTGGGTGGGTGGAACTGAAGGCCCGCACAACTGGACAACTAAAGGGAAACCCAAATAAACATGTGGAGACTTTGAGAGCTTTTTGCTTTGCAAATTCTCACTGGTGAAGGCTGCATGGCAACAGGTCTAGCCCAGAGGGTTCTCATGACAATGAGGTCCCAGCAAGGTGTAGAGCTGCAGTTCACTCTGAGCCATTGGCTCCAGGTAGAGTTAAGGAAGAAGGGAGGGAGGGAGGGGGATGCCTACGAGGGGCATGCAGGTGAATGGCAGCCAAGCCGTGACTGCAAACCTCCATCCTCCTGGGAGAATGGAGCTGCCTGACAAGCGCTCGTGTAGTTAGCCTTTCCATTGTGAAAGGTTTCTGCATCCACCGCCTCGAGGGCAGTGGAGGCAAACGGAATAATGTGAGTGGGAGGCCTCTTGCACAAGGCAGTCATCACGCTTGTCAAAGAGCAATGTCTCCATGCGCCGCCATATATTAGGGGGAGAAACACCCATCCTTGGTCCACCCCTGGGAGGGCTGGAGTGCGCACGACCATTAAAACAACGAGCAACAAGAATGAATCCAGGAGACTTCCAATCAGTGCCAGCTGACATATATTTAGAGGTGCCAAAACTATATCCAACGATTGCAAACCCATGCCGCCAGTGTTAATTCAAAACTTCTTAATTTTCCTAACTCTACCGCTATATATAGGTGCGTCCCCGACATCTGCAGCAGAGGTGGCAGCAACCTGCTAAATACTATGCCCCCCTTGCCTGTGATAACCTTGGCAGCATCCTCACCTCGGTTTGCTTTGGGTCTTCTGCTCAGGGGCACCCTTCTCGGCCTGAGCAGCTGGAGTTGATGGGGTCACAGGCAGAGGGGATTGGGAACGCCTGGACACCCTTCAGTGTCCTGGGTGGGTGTCCCTGGGGTGTCCGCCTGATGCTCCTTCTCCCTTTGTGTGCTCGAAGGCCCCTCCCTGACTCCTTGAGAAAGGGCAGCTGGAGGGAGGGTGAAGTGCCCCATGCCTCTCTCACATAGCCACTGCAGAATAAGGCCCCTAGCGTAATTAGTAGTCTTTAAAGGGAGTAACTAACGAGCTTAACCTAAAGGGAAGTCATGGCAGCAGAGCTCACACCCGTGATATGCTCCTCCTGCGCTATGTGGCAAGTCATGGACACTTCCAGTGTCCCTGCCGACCATGTGTGCAGGAAGTGTGTCCAGCTGCAGCCACTGGCTAATTGCATTTCAGAGCTGGAGCTGAGGGTGGATTCACTGTAGAGCATCCGCGATGCTGAGATTATCATGGACAGCACATTCAGTAAGGTGGTCACACCACAGGTATCTTAATGCGTGGAGCATTCGCAATAAGGTAGATGAATTAACAGCACAAATAGGTATGGATGGTAATGATATAGTTGCAGTTACGGAGACATGGCTGCAGGGTGACCAAGGGTGGGAACTGAACATCCAGGGGTATTCAGTATTTAGGAAGGGCAGACAAAAAGGGAAAGGAGGTGGGGTAGCATTGTTAGTGAAGGAGGAAATCAGTGCAATATTGAGGAAGGATATTGGCTCAGAAAATCATGATGTGGAATCTGTTGGATGGAGATAAGAAACACCAAGGGTCAGAAAACATTGGTGGGGGCTGTCTATAGGCCCCCAAACAGTAATGGAGATGTAAGGGAAGGCACTAAGCAGGAAATTAGAGACGCATGCAATAAGGATACAACTATAATCATGGGTGACTTTAATTTACATATATATTGGACAAACCAAACTAGCAATAATACTGTCTGTGGAGGAGGATTTCCTGGAGTGTGTACATGATGTTTTTTAGACCAATATGTTGAGGAACCAACTAGAGAGCAGGCTATCCTAGACCTGGTATTGTGCAATGAGAAAGGATTAATTAACAATCTTGTTGTGCCTTGGGGAAGAGCGACCATAAATTGATAGAATTGTTCATTAGGATGGAGAGTGAAGAAGTTGGATTCAAAACTAGGGCCCTGAATCTAAATAAAGGGAACTACGAGGGTATGAGGCGTGAGTTGGCAATGATGGACTGGGGAGCCTAACTAAAAGGGTTGACAGTGGATAGGCAATGGCTAATATTTAAGGAGTGTATGCATGAATTACAACAATTATTCATTCCTGTCTGGCACAAAAATAAAACAGGAAAGGTGTCTCAGCCATGGCTTACAAAAGAAATTAAGGATAGTATTAGATCCAAAGAGGAGACACACAAAATTGCCAGAAAAAGCAGCAAGCCTGAGGATTGGGAGCAGTTTAGAATTCAGCAAAAGTGGACAAAAAGATTAATCAAGAAAGGGAAATGGAGTATGAAAGTAAACTTGCAGGAACATAAAAACTGACTGTAAAAGCTTCTATAAATATGTGGAGAGAAAAAGATTAGCAAAGACAAATGTAGGTCCCTTACAGTTAGACACAGGGGAAATTATAATGGGGAACAAAGAAATGGCAGAAGAACTGAACACATATTTTGGTTCTGTCTTCACAAAAGAGGATATAAATAATTTCCCAGAAAGGTCTAGTGAGAGGGAGGAAGTGAAAAAAAAATCAGTATTATTTTAAAAAATGGTGCTGGAGAAATTAATGGGTTTAAAGGCTGAAAAACACCCAGAGCCTGATAATCTACATCCCAAAGCCTGATAATCTACATCCCAAAGCTTGATAATCTACATCCCTGAGTGCTAAAGGAAGTGGCCCTGGAAATATTGGATACATGGGTGGTCATCTTCCAAAATTCTATTGACTTTCGAACAGTTTCCACAGATTGGAGGGTGGCAAATATAACCCCACTATTTAAAAAAGGAGGGAGAGAAAACACAGAGAATTACAGACCAGTTAGCCTAACATCAGTAGTGGGGAAAATGCTAGAGTCTATTGTAAAAGATGTGGTAACAGAACATTTGGAAAGCATTAACAGGATTAGACAAAGTCAACATGGGTTTATGAAAGGGAAATCCTGCTTAACTAATCTGCTGGAGTTTTTTGAGGATGTAACTAGTAGAGTAGATAAGGGAGAACCAGTGGATGTGGTGTATTTGGATTTCAAGAAGGCTTTTGATAAGGCCCCACATAAGAGGTTAATGGGCAAAATTAAAGCACATGGGATTGGGGGTAATATACTGGCATGGATTGAGAATTGGTTGACAGACTGGAAACAGAGAGTGGGAATAAATGGGTCTTTTTCCGGGTGGCAGGCAGTGATCAGTGGTGTGTCACAAGGATCAGTGCTTGGGTCCCAGCTATTCATGATATATATATAAATAACTTGGATGAAGGAACCAAATGCAATATTTCCAAGTTTGTTGATGACACAAAACTGGGCAGGGGTTGAGAGAAGGATGCAAGGAGGCTTCAGGGTGATTTAGACAAGCTGTGTGTGTGGGCAAACACATGGTAGATGCAATATAACATGGATAAATGTGAAGTTACACACTTCGGTGTGAAGAACAGAAAGGCAGAGTATTATTTAAATGGTGTTATATTGGGAAATGTAGATGTACAAAGGGACCTGGGTGTCCTTGTACACCAGTCAATGAAAGTAAACAGGCGGGTGCAGCAAGCAGTTAGGAAGGCGAATGTTATGTTGTCCTTCATTGCAAGAGGATTTGAGTTCAGAAGTAGGGATGTCTCACTGCAGTTATACACGGCCTTGGTGAGACCTTACCTGGAGTAGTGTGTGCAGTTTTGGTCTCCCTACCTAAGAATGGATATACTTGCCATAGAGGGAGTGCAGTGAAGGTTCACTAGGCTGATACTGGGGACGGCAGGACTGTCGTATGAGGAGAGATTGGTCCGACTGGACCTGTATTCACTAGAGCTTAGAAAAATGAGAGGGGATCTGACTGAAATGTATAAAATTCTAACAGGGCTAGACAGACTGGATGCAGGGAGGGTGTTTCCCCTGGTTGGGGAGTCTAGAACCAGGGGCCACAGTCTCAGGATATGGGGCAGGCCATTTAGGACCGAGATGAGGAAAGATTTCTTCACTGAGAGAGTGGTCAACTTGTGGAATTCTCTACCACACAAGGCTGTGGAGGCCGGGTCACTGAGTATATTCAAGAAAGAAATTGATAAATTTTTGGACATTAGGAGCATCAAGGGGTATGGGGAGAGAGCGGGAATATGGCATTAAGATAGAGGATCAGCCATGATCATATTGAATGGGGGAGCAGGCTCAAAGGGCTGAATGGCCTACTCCTGCTCCAAGTTCCTCTGTTTCTAAGTTCACCCATGGCTAGAGCAATGGAGTGCAGGTCCAACCACATATCTGGCAGTAACTGGGCATTCTGTTGGACCTGGGTCTCCATGGTATCTGCCATCGTCTCCATGGAGAGTTCCATGAGCTCACATGTCGGAGTCATGACGTCAGAGAGCGCACAGATGGACTGCTGCACTTTATTGATGGCGTCTGACACCCCTGCCTGATGCTCCCCTGCGTCTCTTTGATACTCCAGCATCTTTTTCACGGCCGCTTCCAGAGGCTTGATCATATGACTCTTGACTTAGCAAGGGTATCTCCTGCAGCAGCCCTCCCAGTGCCAGAGACTTTGGCTGTCATTGCCTCCGACTGCTGTGGACGTGTGTCTGTGAGGTGACCACCAGAGTGTGACCCCCAAGTCTAAGCTAGATATATGACCCACCGAAGTGTGTGTCTCTGGGCTGGTGGAGGGTGCAGGTGAACGTTGTGCTGGCTGTATAGGTGTGAAGTGGTTCTTGCCCTCTTCCGAGGTGTCCTGGGGGCTAGGGCTTACTTCTGGTGCAGGGACTGGCCTCACCCTTTTCCTGCTGGCACCTAGAATGGAGACAAGAGAGAATGATTGACTGCCTAGGCTGGCTGAAAAGTTGCACTCATCAATCACCTTGATTTTCCGAGGTTCTTGGGATTATTGCATGCTTCCTCCCTGGATGTTTGGGGGAGGGCCGACCTCACTGTCGACAAAGGCAGGGTCACAATCTTCCCCTGCCATCTCTGCAGCCTGCGTGAGGGGCCTGAGCTTTGGCATCCCTCCCCCTCCTCCTGTTTTCTCTCTCTCCCTCTTGTTGCGGGCTGTCTTCTCCAGCGTAAAGACATACAGATGGATTGTGAGCACATATGATGAAAGAGCGGGTAGCAGGTTGCTAATTCTGTGGCTGCTAACTGACCTTGTGACTCCCCAAAACCTGACTGCCATGAGCATGGTAGAAGTCAGGAGTGTGATGGAGTACTCTTCACTGGGAGAGTGCAGCTCCAACAACACTCAGGAAACTGGACACCATCCAGGACAAAGCAACCCACTTGATTGGCACCCCATCCACAAACATCCACTCCCTCCATCACTAACAAATAGTAGCAGCAGTGTGTGTACCATCTACAAGATGCACTGCAGCAACTCACCAAGCCTCCTTAAACAGCACCTTTTGAACCCGTGAGCTCTACCAACTAGAAGGACAAAGGCAGCAGATACATGGGAACACCATCACCTGCAAATTGTCCTGTACTCCACCCATGACTGTACCTTCACTGTGGATGGGTCAAAATCCTGCAGTTGTCTTGCTAACAGCACATGGACTACAGCGGCTCACTAAGGCAGCAGCCCATCTCCTTCCCAAAGGCACTTGGGGACGGGCGACAGAAATGCTGGCCTTGCCAGTGTTGCTGTGTTCCATGACAGAAACACAAACTGAGTGGTGATGTGAGTTGGGAGAGTAGAAGGTTCACTTACCCTCGTGGAGCCGATGAGATCATTCGCCTGTTCCTTGCATTGCAGGGCAGTCCTCCTGTAGACCCCACGTGTGCGGACTGCCCTGGTGACCTCCTCCCAGGCTGGTATGCTCAGTCGGGTGGGCCTTCTGTAGAAGAGGACATCCTGCCTTTCCTGCACAGCCTCGAGGAGATGCTCCAGCGATGCGTTGCTGAAGCGAGGAGCTGCAGCTTGCTGCCTTCTGCTCATCCTCTTTCCAGGGCCCTTTTAACTATGGTGCCTGGACATGATAGCAGGGTGGCCAACTTCCTGCCCGCCCTGCCTCGAGACTCAACGTAAACCGCTCGCTGCATAACTAATAAGGCACGGAGCACATGATTGCGCTTAACAGCCCGCCCCATTCCACAGCAGGAGTCACTCCGACTTTCTGGTCCGACCACGGAACTTGGGGTAGGAGGGGACGATTCCACCCTCGGTAACACTTTCAACATTACGCTTGGAATGGCACAGCACAGAGGAGGCCATTCGGCCCACCACACTGTTTGAAAGAGAAATGATTGATTCCTGCGATGATGAGGCTGTTTTATGAGGAAATATTAGGTAGGTTGTGTCTGTACTCATTGGAGTTTAGAATAATGAGATCTCAGTGATCTTACTGAAACACATGAGGTTCTGAGGGAGGGGGCTGCTTGACAGGTTGAAAGCTGAGAGGATGTTTCCCTTCATGGGGGAACCTAGAACTAGGAGACAAAATAAGGGGTCTCCCATTTAAGATGGAGATGAGGAGGAATTTCTTCTTGGAGGATTATTCGTCCTTGGAATTCTCTTCCCCAGAGAGCAGTGGAGGCTGGGTCATTGAATATATTCAAGACTGAGTTAAACAAATTTTTGATCTGCAGGGGAGTCAGGTTATGGAGGACAGGCAGGAAAGTGGAGTTAAGACCACAAACGGATCAGTCGAGCGGCAAATGGCCTATACTTGCTCCTGTTTCTTATGTAGTTATCTGGTTTGTCTCAATCCCCTGTCCTTTCCCAATTATCCCTGCAGTTTTCTTCCCTTCAAGTATTTATCCAATTTCCTTTTGAAAGTTATTCTTGAATCTGCTTCTACCGTTCTTTTCAAGCAGTGCCTTCCACATCATCAGAACTTGCTGTATTTTTTTTAAAATGCTCCTCGCCCACCCCCAACCCCAGTCCTTTTGCCAATTTTTAAAAATCTGTGGTCTCTGGTTATTGACTCTCCTGCCAGCGATAAGAGTTTCTCCCTGTTTATCCTGTCAAAACCCTTTTATAATTTTAAACACCTATGAAATCTCCCCTTAACCTTTTCTGCTTTTTAGGAGAATAGATCAAGCTTCACTCCTCTCCATTTAACTGAAGTCCCTCCATTGCCAGTACCATTCTAGGAAATCTTCACTACACCATCTCCAAAGCTTTGACATCTTTCTAAAGTCTGCTGCAATACTCCAGCTGGGGCCTAACCAGTTTATTTTAGTAAACGTTTCGCATGAGTTTCTAGCTCTTGCGTTCTGTGGGGAAGACGACTTACACCTTTTAATTTGCCTCTCCCTGTTTGTGATGATTTTTGTAAGAGCTTGTCTTTCTGTTACAGAATGCTGATGATCTATGGAGGCTCAGTCATTGAACATGTTCAAGACTGAGACTGATAGATTTCTACATATTAAAAACATCAAGGGATACGGGGATAGACTAGGAAAATGGTTTCCAAGTAGACGATCAGTCATGATCTCACTGAATGGCCTTCTCCCGTCCCTATTTCATATGTCCTTAATTTTTTCCTAAGTTGTCAGATAGGAATTCCACAGAATCAGATACACTGGTTACACTAAACCTTTATAAAAGCTTTCATAAAAAGGTTCTGTAACAATGCTTCACTTCATTCCGTTGGTTTACACCACCACCCCCCCCCATGCCTCATGCCTCTGTAAAGCCAAGGATCTTGCATGGATTGTTTTTTAAAGTCTCATCGATTTTGACCTGTCATGTTCAAACATTTCTGTATGCGAGACCCCAGGTCTCTTTTTCCTGCACCCCTTAAAATTATACCATTTAGTTTATATTGCCTCTGCCCCTTATTCCTTTCAAAATCACTACACACTTCTCTGTGTTAAATTTAATCTGCCATTTTTCTGCCCATTTCACCAGTCTATCTATCTCTTCCTATCAGTCTCCCTGCCACTAATGTTAGGCTGGCTGACCTATCGTTACTGAGTGTATCTCTTTCTGAACAGGGTATGTAACATTTATTTCACCCCACTGTTAGTTTAAATGTTCTGCATCTTGACTGCAACCATGGTTATGATAGTAAACTGTACAAGGTCAGTACCATTCAAGAATCCTCAGATACTGAAACAGTCTGTGCCCATATTCAACAAGATCTGGACAACATTCAGGCTTGGGCTGATAAGTGGGAAGTAACATTTGTGCCATACAAGTGATTGGCAATTACCATCTCCAACAAGAGAGAATCCAACCATCATTCACTGTCGCTGGGTCAAAATCCTGGAACCCCCTCCCTAACAGCACTGTGGGCAATGTGAGCTATATGTGTGAGTTGAGTTAAAGACCAGCCATGATCTGATTGAATAGTGGAACAACCACTTGAACTGTAGCAGTTCAAGAAGGCAGCTCACCACTACCTTCTCAAGGACAACTAGGGATGGGCAATAAATGCTGGCCTTGCCAGTGACACACACATCCCAAGAAAAAATTTTCAAAAAAGGTTTCAAGCAAAGGTTTTCAGTGATAATTCATTAAAAATGGTCAGAGGTCTAAATATTTTGAAGGCATTGCACCGAACAGATTAATTCTAATGGAGTGGGCCTAATGTTCAGTAAAGTGCACAATTGTACACCGGAATCACAGCTATTCAGCTAAAAATCCTCCCCCTTCCTCATTCCCCCTGCCGACCCGGATTCCAGACCTCAACCCCTCCCTAAACCGAATTTTGACCTTCACTTTGCCCCCAGCTTGTTATCCACACTCCCAATTTCAACTTCTACTGGTTGTATTTGGCGCTCAAAAGGCTGCTTGTGCCCTGCTTTGTCTGCCATTTTACTGTGACCAACTGCATTTTTATCCACACTGCCTCCCTAGCTGCAGAAGGAGGGCAGGTCTCCAGCCCATTCTCTTCAACAGAGAAGCTGTATACGCTGCAATATGTCTCAAGGGAAAGAAAATATGCAGCAGCTATCCAATAGGAATTTGGCATATTGACCATTAGTATGTCAGTTAAGAGCTGTTGAAAATCATTTCACTTGTGATTATTAACGCAGAAAGGGAAACATTCAGCCCATCAACCTGGGCAGGATTGAATCCTGGTCCCACCGAGGTGAAGGAACAGTCAAATGCACAACTATCCAGTCTGCTAAAGTCACTAACTTTCCATCAGATATTCTTCATTGTAAACTGATTTGGCGTGAGTTACTGTTAACAAATTCTGCTTCTTCAACGTGAGCTATATGTGTGAGTTGAGTTAAAGACCAGCCATGATCTGATTGAATAGTGGAACAAGCTTGAGGAACTGTTCCTATGGTGTTACCAGTGGAAAAGAAAATGAGCTGAAGCCTGTTTTTCGGCACAGCAAAAAGATGCCTATGGAAAACTGAACTTTATGCCTTCATATTTTCTTACCACTTTCTGCTAAAATATTGTCTCATTTAGATTTGCAGTATCAGATTTTAAACAGTGGAAAACATTACACTACTTTCAATTTTGCCAGTTTCCCCTCTGACATTTCTCCTGTTCATTCTCTTTTCCGGAAGATGCATGGTACTCAAGGCACGGGGCACTGGCCCCTGCTGGGGTACTCAAGGCACGGGGCACTGGCCCCTGCTGGGGTACTCAAGGCACGGGGCACTGGCCCCTGCTGGGGTACTCAAGGCACGGGGCACTGGCCCCTGCTGGGGTACTCAAGGCACGGGGCACTGGCCCCTGCTGGGGTACTCAAGGCACGGGGCACTGGCCCCTGCTGGGGTACTCAAGGCACGGGGCACTGGCCCCTGCTGGGGTACTGGGGCATGGGGAACTGGCCCCTGCTGGGGTACTCAAGGCACGGGGCACTGGCCCCTGCTGGGGTACTCAAGGCACGGGGCACTGGCCCCTGCTGGGGTACACAAGGCACGGGGCACTGGCCCCTGCTGGGGTACTCAAGGCACGGGGCACTGGCCCCTGCTGGGGTACTGGGGCATGGGGCACTGGCCCCTGCTGTGGTACTGGGGCACAGGGCACTGGCCCCTGCTGGGGTACTGGGGCACAGGGCACTGGCCCCTGCTGGGGTACTGGGGCACAGGGCACTGGCCCCTGCTGGGGTACTGGGACATGGGGCACTGGCCCCTGCTGGGGTACTGGGACATGGGGCACTGGCCCCTGCTGGGGTACTGGGGCATGGGGCACTGGCCCCTGCTGGGGTACTGGGGCACAGGGCACTGGCCCCTGCAGGGGTACTGGGGCATGGGGAACTGGCCCCTGCTGGGGTACTCAAGGCACGGGTCACTGGCCCCTGCTGGGGTACTCAAGGCACGGGGCACTGGCCCCTGCTGGGGTACTCAAGGCACGGGGCACTGGCCCCTGCTGGGGTACTCAAGGCACGGGGCACTGGCCCCTGCTGGGGTACTCAAGGCACGGGGCACTGGCCCCTGCTGGGGTGCTGGGACACGGGGCACTGGCCCCATCTGGGGTACTGGGACATGGGGCACTGGCCCCTGCTGGGGTACTGGGGCATGGGGCACTGGCCCCTGCTGTGGTACTGGGGCACAGGGCACTGGCCCCTGCTGGGGTACTGTGGCACTGGGCACTGGCCCCTGCTGGGGTACTGGGGCATGGGGCACTGGCCCCTGCTGTGGTACTGGGGCACAGGGCACTGGCCCCTGCTGGGGTACTGTGGCACTGGGCACTGGCCCCTGCTGGGGTACTGTGGCACTGGGCACTGGCCCCTGCTGGGGTACTGGGGCATGGGGCACTGGCCCCTGCTGGGGTACTGTGGCACTGGGCACTGGCCCCTGCTGGGGCACGGGGCACTGGCCCCTGCTGGGGTACTCAAGGCACGGGGCACTGGCCCCTGCTGGGGTACTGGGACATGGGGCACTGGCCCCTGCTGGGGTACTGGGACATGGGGCACTGGCCCCTGCTGGGGCATGGGGCACTGGCCCCTGCTGTGGTACTGTGGCACTGGGCACTGGCCCCTGCTGGGGTACTGTGGCACTGGGCACTGGCCCCTGCTGTGGTACTGTGGCACGGGGCACTGGCCCCTGCTGGGGTACTGTGGCACAGGGCACTGGCCCCTGCTGGGGTTCTGTGGCACAGGGCACTGGCCCCTGCTGGGGTTCTGTGGCACGGGGCACTGGCCCATGCTGTGGGGTACTGGGGCACAGGGCACTGGCCCCTGCTGGGGTACTGTGGCACGGGGCACTGGCCCCTGCTGGGGTTCTGGGACACGGAGCACTGGCCCCTGCTGGGGTACTGGGGCACTGGGCACTGGCCCCTGCTGGGGTACTGTGGCACTGGGCACTGGCCCCTGCTGTTGTACTGGGGCACGGGGCACTGGCCCCTGCTGGGGTACTCAAGGCACGGGGCACTGGCCCCTGCTGGGGTACTGGGGCATGGGGAACTGGCCCCTGCTGGGGTACTCAAGGCACGGGGCACTGGCCCCTGCTGGGGTACTCAAGGCACGGGGCACTGGCCCCTGCTGGGGTACACAAGGCACGGGGCACTGGCCCCTGCTGGGGTACTCAAGGCACGGGGCACTGGCCCCTGCTGGGGTACTGGGGCATGGGGCACTGGCCCCTGCTGTGGTACTGGGGCACAGGGCACTGGCCCCTGCTGGGGTACTGGGGCACAGGGCACTGGCCCCTGCTGGGGTACTGGGGCACAGGGCACTGGCCCCTGCTGGGGTACTGGGACATGGGGCACTGGCCCCTGCTGGGGTACTGGGACATGGGGCACTGGCCCCTGCTGGGGTACTGGGGCATGGGGCACTGGCCCCTGCTGGGGTACTGGGGCACAGGGCACTGGCCCCTGCAGGGGTACTGGGGCATGGGGAACTGGCCCCTGCTGGGGTACTCAAGGCACGGGTCACTGGCCCCTGCTGGGGTACTCAAGGCACGGGGCACTGGCCCCTGCTGGGGTACTCAAGGCACGGGGCACTGGCCCCTGCTGGGGTACTCAAGGCACGGGGCACTGGCCCCTGCTGGGGTACTCAAGGCACGGGGCACTGGCCCCTGCTGGGGTGCTGGGACACGGGGCACTGGCCCCATCTGGGGTACTGGGACATGGGGCACTGGCCCCTGCTGGGGTACTGGGGCATGGGGCACTGGCCCCTGCTGTGGTACTGGGGCACAGGGCACTGGCCCCTGCTGGGGTACTGTGGCACTGGGCACTGGCCCCTGCTGGGGTACTGGGGCATGGGGCACTGGCCCCTGCTGTGGTACT
This sequence comes from Carcharodon carcharias, assembly GCF_017639515.1. Classification (NCBI taxonomy): domain Eukaryota; kingdom Metazoa; phylum Chordata; class Chondrichthyes; order Lamniformes; family Lamnidae; genus Carcharodon; species Carcharodon carcharias. The sequence goes on along the minus strand of NC_054507.1, from coordinate 6,840,215 downwards.
GGGGCACAGGGCACTGGCCCCTGCTGGGGTACTGTGGCACTGGGCACTGGCCCCTGCTGGGGTACTGTGGCACTGGGCACTGGCCCCTGCTGGGGTACTGGGGCATGGGGCACTGGCCCCTGCTGGGGTACTGTGGCACTGGGCACTGGCCCCTGCTGGGGCACGGGGCACTGGCCCCTGCTGGGGTACTCAAGGCACGGGGCACTGGCCCCTGCTGGGGTACTGGGACATGGGGCACTGGCCCCTGCTGGGGTACTGGGACATGGGGCACTGGCCCCTGCTGGGGCATGGGGCACTGGCCCCTGCTGTGGTACTGTGGCACTGGGCACTGGCCCCTGCTGGGGTACTGTGGCACTGGGCACTGGCCCCTGCTGTGGTACTGTGGCACGGGGCACTGGCCCCTGCTGGGGGTACTGTGGCACAGGGCACTGGCCCCTGCTGGGGTTCTGTGGCACAGGGCACTGGCCCCTGCTGGGGTTCTGTGGCACGGGGCACTGGCCCATGCTGTGGGGTACTGGGGCACAGGGCACTGGCCCCTGCTGGGGTACTGTGGCACGGGGCACTGGCCCCTGCTGGGGTTCTGGGACACGGAGCACTGGCCCCTGCTGGGGTACTGGGGCACTGGGCACTGGCCCCTGCTGGGGTACTGTGGCACTGGGCACTGGCCCCTGCTGTTGTACTGGGGCACGGGGCACTGGCCCCTGCTGGGGTACTCAAGGCACGGGGCACTGGCCCCTGCTGGGGTACTGGGGCATGGGGAACTGGCCCCTGCTGGGGTACTCAAGGCACGGGGCACTGGCCCCTGCTGGGGTACTCAAGGCACGGGGCACTGGCCCCTGCTGGGGTACTCAAGGCACGGGGCACTGGCCCCTGCTGGGGTACTGGGGCATGGGGCACTGGCCCCTGCTGTGGTACTGGGGCACAGGGCACTGGCCCCTGCTGGGGTACTGGGGCACAGGGCACTGGCCCCTGCTGGGGTACTGGGGCACAGGGCACTGGCCCCTGCTGGGGTACTGGGACATGGGGCACTGGCCCCTGCTGGGGTACTGGGACATGGGGCACTGGCCCCTGCTGGGGTACTGGGGCATGGGGCACTGGCCCCTGCTGGGGTACTGGGGCACAGGGCACTGGCCCCTGCAGGGGTACTGGGGCATGGGGAACTGGCCCCTGCTGGGGTACTCAAGGCACGGGGCACTGGCCCCTGCTGGGGTACTCAAGGCACGGGGCACTGGCCCCTGCTGGGGTACTCAAGGCACGGGGCACTGGCCCCTGCTGGGGTACTCAAGGCACGGGGCACTGGCCCCTGCTGGGGTACTCAAGGCACGGGGCACTGGCCCCTGCTGGGGTGCTGGGACACGGGGCACTGGCCCCATCTGGGGTACTGGGACATGGGGCACTGGCCCCTGCTGGGGTACTGGGGCATGGGGCACTGGCCCCTGCTGTGGTACTGGGGCACAGGGCACTGGCCCCTGCTGGGGTACTGTGGCACTGGGCACTGGCCCCTGCTGGGGTACTGGGGCATGGGGCACTGGCCCCTGCTGTGGTACTGGGGCACAGGGCACTGGCCCCTGCTGGGGTACTGTGGCACTGGGCACTGGCCCCTGCTGGGGTACTGTGGCACTGGGCACTGGCCCCTGCTGGGGTACTGGGGCATGGGGCACTGGCCCCTGCTGGGGTACTGTGGCACTGGGCACTGGCCCCTGCTGGGGCACAGGGCACTGGCCCCTGCTGGGGTACTCAAGGCACGGGGCACTGGCCCCTGCTGGGGTACTGGGACATGGGGCACTGGCCCCTGCTGGGGTACTGGGACATGGGGCACTGGCCCCTGCTGGGGCATGGGGCACTGGCCCCTGCTGTGGTACTGTGGCACTGGGCACTGGCCCCTGCTGGGGTACTGTGGCACTGGGCACTGGCCCCTGCTGTGGTACTGTGGCACGGGGCACTGGCCCCTGCTGGGGTACTGTGGCACAGGGCACTGGCCCCTGCTGGGGTTCTGTGGCACAGGGCACTGGCCCCTGCTGGGGTTCTGTGGCACGGGGCACTGGCCCATGCTGTGGGGTACTGGGGCACAGGGCACTGGCCCCTGCTGGGGTACTGTGGCACGGGGCACTGGCCCCTGCTGGGGTTCTGGGACACGGAGCACTGGCCCCTGCTGGGGTACTGGGGCACTGGGCACTGGCCCCTGCTGGGGTACTGTGGCACTGGGCACTGGCCCCTGCTGTTGTACTGGGGCACAGGGCACTGGCCCCTGCTGTGGTACCGGGGCACAGGGCACTGGCCCCTGCTGGTTTACTGTGGCACGGGGCACTGGCCCCTGCTGTGGTGCTGTGGCACTGGGCACTGGCCCCTGCTGGGGTACTGTGGCATGGGGCACTGGCCCCTGCTGGGGTACTGGGGCACAGGGCACTGGCCCATGCTGTGGGGTACTGTGGCACTGGGAACTGGCCCCTGCTGGGGTACTGGGGCATGGGGCACTGGCCCCTGCTGGGGTACTGTGGCACGGGGCACTGGCCCCTGCTGGGGTACTGTGGCACTGGGAACTGGCCCCTGCTGGGGTACTGTGGCACGGGGCACTGGCCCCTGCTGGGGTACTGTGGCACGGGGCACTGGCCCCTGCTGGGGTACTGTGGCACTGGGAACTGGCCCCTGCTGGGGTACTGTGGCACTGGGAACTGGCCCCTGCTGGGGTACTGTGGCACTGGGAACTGGCCCCTGCTGGGGTACTGGGGCACGGGGCACTGACCCCTGCTGGGGTACTGTGGCATGGGGCACTGGCCCCTGCTGGGGTACTGTGGCACTGGGAACTGGCCCCTGCTGGGGTACTGTGGCACTGGGCACTGGCCCCTGCTGTTGTACTGGGGCACAGGGCACTGGCCCCTGCTGTGGTACCAGGGCACAGGGCACTGGCCCCTGCTGGGTTACTGTGGCACGGGGCACTGGCCCCTGCTGGGGTACTGTGGCACTGGGCACTGGCCCCTGCTGGGGTACTGTGGCACGGGGCACTGGCCCCTGCTGTGGTACTGGGGCAGTGGCCCCTGCTGGGGTACTGTGGCACAGGGCACTGGCCCCTGCTGGGGTACTGTGGCACGGGGCACTGGCCCCTGCTGGGGTACTGTGGCACTGGGCACTGGCCCCTGCTGGGGTACTGTGGCATGGGGCACTGGCCCCTGCTGGGGTACTGGGGCACCGGGCACTGGCCCATGCTGTGGGGTACTGTGGCACTGGGAACTGGCCCCTGCTGGGGTACTGGGGCATGGGGCACTGGCCCCTGCTGGGGTACTGTGGCACGGGGCACTGGCCCCTGCTGGGGTACTGTGGCACTGGGAACTGGCCCCTGCTGGGGTACTGGGGCACAGGGCACTGGCCCCTGCTGGGGTACTGTGGCACAGGGCACTGGCCCCTGCTGGGGTACTGTGGCACTGGGAACTGGCCCCTGCTGGGGTACTGTGGCACTGGGAACTGCCCCCTGCTGGGGTACTGGGGCACTGGGAACTGCCCCCTGCTGGGGTACTGGGGCACTGGGCACTGGCCCCTGCTGGGGTACTGTGGCACGGGGCACTGGCCCCTGCTGGGGTACTGTGGCACGGGGCACTGGCCCCTGCTGGGGTACTGTGGCACTGGGAACTGGCCCCTGCTGGGGTACTGGGGCACTGGGCACTGGCCCCTGCTGTTGTACTGTGGCACTGGGCACTGGCCCCTGCTGTTGTACTGGGGCACAGGGCACTGGCCCCTGCTGGGGTACCGGGGCACAGGGCACTGGCCCCTGCTGGGTTACTGTGGCACGGGGCACTGGCCCCTGCTGGGGTACTGTGGCACTGGGCACTGGCCCCTGCTGGGGTACTGTGGCATGGGGCACTGGCCCCTGCTGGGGTACTGGGGCACAGGGCACTGGCCCATTCTGTGGGGTACTGTGGCACTGGGAACTGGCCCCTGCTGGGGTACTGGGGCACGGGGCACTGGCCCCTGCTGGGGTACTGTGGCACTGGGAACTGGCCCCTGCTGGGGTACTGTGGCACGGGGCACTGGCCCCTGCTGGGGTACTGTGGCACGGGGCACTGGCCCCTGCTGGGGTACTGTGGCACTGGGAACTGGCCTCTGCTGGGGTACTGGGGCACTGGGCACTGGCCCCTGCTGGGGTACTGTGGCACTGGGCACTGGCCCCTGCTGTTGTACTGGGGCACAGGGCACTGGCCCCTGCTGTGGTACCGGGGCACAGGGCACTGGCCCCTGCTGGGTTAATGTGGCACGGGGCACTGGCCCCTGCTGGGGTACTGTGGCACTGGGCACTGGCCCCTGCTGGGGTACTGTGGCACGGGGCACTGGCCCCTGCTGGGGTACTGTGGCACTGGGAACTGGCCCCTGCTGGGGTACTGTGGCACTGGGAACTGCCCCCTGCTGGGGTACTGGGGCACTGGGAACTGCCCCCTGCTGGGGTACTGGGGCACGGGGCACTGGCCCCTGCTGGGGTACTGTGGCACGGGGCACTGGCCCCTGCTGGGGTACTGTGGCACGGGGCACTGGCCCCTGCTGGGGTACTGTGGCACTGGGAACTGGCCCCTGCTGGGGTACTGGGGCACTGGGCACTGGCCCCTGCTGTTGTACTGTGGCACTGGGCACTGGCCCCTGCTGTTGTACTGGGGCACAGGGCACTGGCCCCTGCTGGGGTACCGGGGCACAGGGCACTGGCCCCTGCTGGGTTACTGTGGCACGGGGCACTGGCCCCTGCTGGGGTACTGTGGCACTGGGCACTGGCCCCTGCTGGGGTACTGTGGCATGGGGCACTGGCCCCTGCTGGGGTACTGGGGCACAGGGCACTGGCCCATTCTGTGGGGTACTGTGGCACTGGGAACTGGCCCCTGCTGGGGTACTGGGGCATGGGGCACTGGCCCCTGCTGGGGTACTGTGGCACGGGGCACTGGCCCCTGCTGGGGTACTGTGGCACTGGGAACTGGCCCCTGCTGGGGTACTGGGGCACGGGGCACTGGCCCCTGCTGGGGTACTGTGGCACTGGGAACTGGCCCCTGCTGGGGTACTGTGGCACGGGGCACTGGCCCCTGCTGGGGTACTGTGGCACGGGGCACTGGCCCCTGCTGGGGTACTGTGGCACTGGGAACTGGCCTCTGCTGGGGTACTGGGGCACTGGGCACTGGCCCCTGCTGGGGTACTGTGGCACTGGGCACTGGCCCCTGCTGTTGTACTGGGGCACAGGGCACTGGCCCCTGCTGTGGTACCGGGGCACAGGGCACTGGCCCCTGCTGGGTTAATGTGGCACGGGGCACTGGCCCCTGCTGGGGTACTGTGGCACTGGGCACTGGCCCCTGCTGGGGTACTGTGGCACGGGGCACTGGCCCCTGCTGTGGTACTGGGGCAGTGGCCCCTGCTGGGGTACTGTGGCACGGGGCACTGGCCCCTGCTGGGGTACTGTGGCACGGGGCACTGGCCCCTGCTGGGGTACTGTGGCACGGGGCACTGGCCCCTGCTGGGGTACTGTGGCACAGGGCACTGGCCCCTGCTGGGGTACTGGGGCACAGGGCACTGGCCCATGCTGTGGGGTACTGTGGCACTGGGAACTGGCCCCTGCTGGGGTACTGGGTCATGGGGCACTGGCCCCTGCTGGGGTACTGTGGCACAGGGCACTGGCCCCTGCTGGGGTACTGTGGCACTGGGAACTGGCCCCTGCTGGGGTACTGGGGCACGGGGCACTGGCCCCTGCTGGGGTACTGTGGCACGGGGCACTGGCCCCTGCTGGGGTACTGTGGCACTGGGAACTGGCCCCTGCTGGGGTACTGGGGCACGGGGCACTGGCCCCTGCTGGGGTCCTGTGGCACGGGGCACTGGCCCCTGCTGGGGTACTGTGGCACTGGGCACTGGCCCCTGCTGGGGTACTGGGGCACGGGGCACTGGCCCCTGCTGGGGTACTGGGGCACGGGGCACTGGCCCAAGTTACAGGTATACCTAACATTCCCAACCTTCATTGTAATGCCTAATCAAATAAGAAGATTGTTGAGGTGGTGAATGTTAGGAAATTGATGTTCAGGGAATTTATGATGTATTTCTCATATACACTATGCTTCTCTTCTCATCTCTTTGAGTGAGGAGGCTGTCACTGTTAGCCCCATCCAGCCCCTTGTGAGCTTGACATGCACTGGGGTCTCCTTGTGATGATGGTGCTCTCTGCTGAGCCTCCTGGGGTAATGCCATGCCTGCTTTTTCCATCTTGAGCTAAGTTATTCCATTTGATCGAGCAATTGAGACTCTTGAGTTAAATACTGCTCAGGGTCAGGTTGCTTCCAAGGGAAGAATTCTCCCAAAGGATCCTCCACCTTTAAGCAGCTGTTGAATCCTTGAAGTTCTAACTCTTTCTTCATCACCATTAAAAATTTGCTTTTGGCCAAGGCTCATAACCCTGAGCATGGGACCCTTCCCTGATCAGAAGATGGGAAACATTAAATGACAAATGAGTTGGTGTGGCAGAGCCAAAGGGAATAGTAACAAAAGAAGTAAGGAAACAAAAGATGAGTCTAGAGGAGGTGTGAATGACAGAGCAATGAAAACAGCTGTCCAATTGCAATAGCGAGGAGAGAATTGGATGAAGACTGAAATATACAATGAAAAAGCAACAAAATGAGGGCAACGATTGCAGTGTTGTTGAACTCGATGTTGAGTTCAGAAGGCTGTGACGTGCCTAATCAAGACTTTAGACAAGAGGCAGGGCCTGGAAGGTAAAAACCAAAAACTGCGGATGCTGGAAATCCAAAAGAAAAACAGAAATACCTGGAAAAACTCAGCAGGTCTGGCAGCATCGGCGGAGAAGAACAAAGTCGACGTTTCGAGTCCTCATGACCCTTCACCTCAGACCTGCTGAGCTTTTCCAGGGCCTGGAAGGTGTTGGGGGAGCAGCATGCTTTGAGTCACTGCTTGGATTTTGGGGCAGTTATCTGCTTTCTTGGCAGCATCTTGTGGCAGTAACTGTTTTTTCTATATCTGAACTTCTTGGGGATTGACTTAAAGCTGAGATTGGTGTCGGGGCCGAAAACTCTTGCGGAAATCCCCTCACTGGCTTTTTAAACCCAAGCTTCCTGTTGTCTAACCAGTACTTGATGATGCATCCTATCTCCTTTCCTACTTATTTCAACTTTGCTCTAGTATCTGGATCCTGGTCCTTCACCAAGCTTTCTCCTACATTCAAAATTAAGCTATTATGAAGGCTTAATTGAGTTGTGTGTATAATTATTGCAGGAACCCCAAATAACTTATAGTTGAAGGACATACAGAACAGAAAAACTTGCATTTATGTAGTATCTTATATCTTCTCAGCATGTCTCAAATGAAGTATTTTTGAAGTGGAGCCACTGTTGGCATCCATTTTGCACACAGCATGATCCCACAAACAGCATCGAGATAAGTGACCAAATAATCTGTTTCAATGCTGTTGATGGAAAGATAAATATTTCTCAGGATGCTGAAGAGAACTTTCCTGCTTTACTTCAGCTAGCACCGTGGAGATCTGTAAATCCACCCGAGAGGGCAGATGGGGCCTCGGAAATGTGTTCTTTCCAACAATTCAGCACTCCCTCAGCACGGCGCTGGGGATGTCGGTCCGTAGGCCAAATATGAGGCAAGAGGATTAAAACGTTGTCAGTGTGCTGAATGTGTATCTGCCTGACCATAAGTGGATGGGTTGCTGGGCAATCCAGTCTAAATTTCAGATTGAAGAGTTCAACTTGGGGAACTGCCTGTTTGTAGCAGTTTAACATCTCTTCAAAATTCTTGCTGAGTACTTAGTACTTTGTAACTAAGGCACAAGAGAAAGTGTGTGTGACACTAGTGGCCTCCTTACTATGGACTCATGCCGGATCTAAGGGTAAATACCAGTGGCAGAACATAAAAGTCCGAGTGAAGATGGAAAATGACCAAAAGCACATTTACGAAGCGAGAATCCATACTCGGCGTTTTGAAAGCATACTGCGAGGAAATGTTCTGTAGTTGGGGTCTCTGGGCTTTAACATCTTATTCATCAAATAGTAGAATCCTGGCACAGATTTGATTCTGAGAAGGTTTTCTTTCCGTTTCACTAAAAGTTTCCAAATAGCCCAGAAGGCAATGCAGATGTCACTATTGTTGATATCTTGCCCAAGAAGTTCAAATCTGACTCTTCTTTTCCATCACATGAGCCAAGTGACTAACATTGTTAGTAGTGAGGGCTTGTCTGGTGAGGGGACAAGTTGTCGGATGAATGGGAAAACCCAAGAATTCACTAGCACGAAAGACATTGAACTAGCTGAGTGGAGACTTCAGGAAAATTCCATGTCATCATATTGTTAAATATTTGACATTCAAAATGTTAAACATTAAGGAAGCTCAGTGTTGATTTTAGGGGTTTGACTTTTAGCCTTGTCCTCTCTCATTCTTCCAACCTTATCAAATGGTCTTTTAATGCCACTGGATCTTTGTGTTTTCTTATTTTTAATTCTTTGGTGAAATCTGTGTAGTGAGAAGTTTCTTATGGATGCTTCAATGCTTGTATGGTGAGGGGGGGGGGGGGGGGGGGGGGGGGGGGGTGTGGTAGGGGGTGCGGGTGATGTTGGTGAGAGGGGAAAAAGCTTGATGTGCGTCAACAAATAAAGCAATGGGTGGAGCCTCACAGGGCAGTAGGTGGCTTTTCGGAAAACCAGAGGCGCTGCCCGGGATTTTCCATCCTTTGACGTTAATAGTCAGAAAATAACATGCAGTGCAGCCATGATTTTCTGCTAGGCTGCCCACTGCCATGTGAGGCCCTGCCGGTGGCACAGGCCCACAAAAGATTTTTTCCTCTCTGCCCAGTGTCAGGTGCTGGTTAACATGCCCACTCCACCTTCATCTGCCAGGAAGCAGGAACATGAGGCATTAGAATAAAAAGAATGATAGACTTTCCACTGAGCTCCCGACGTTGCTTCGTGAAGGAGCAGCGGTTCACTCTCCTCGGATCACAGCTAGCTGGCAGCTGTACCAAAGTAAACATTGCAGATTCACTGAAGCCACTGCCACTAGCATGGCAGCCTGCCCAATTTAAAAACGGCTTGAAGCATTTCGATTTGAACTTGGGGTGGTTCGCTCTCGTCAGATAATGGGTTCTTCACTCGAGAAAACACGTGACATGGTGTTGCTTTCCTGTTTTTCTTCTTGTGGATATTACTAATACTAATATTAAACCCAATATCCGTGAAGCAGAGGTAAACTGAATCAGCACTTTGTAGCTCATGAGTCTCTGAGGATAAAGCGCTGCCTCAAATGGACAAGAAGAACTGTCTTTGGATTCTCCCAAGTGTCCACAAATGCCTTTTCAATAGACTGGGAATTGTGTCCAAACAAATGTACATGTTCGGTGTCTGGTGAATGTTTGAGAGTCTTAATGGTCAAGTAATTACCTTCAGGCGGTTTCTGGTACTTGAGTGTAATATATTTAAACTGCGACTTTGGAGTCCTTGTTTGGAAAAACTGTTCTTTCACTTAAATGTCAACAGAATGCTTGGTAGATATGAGCCAGCTTAGCTGAATTATGATGTCCAAAGGCAGGGGGACCGTATTTTCTTACCCCGTCAATAATTCTGAATATCTTGTGAAATAAAGTCCAATACAGATATTTTGGGACATTTCATTGAGAATTATTTTGCCAGTTTGATTTACTTTACTCTTTAGAAACAGGCCCAGAAACTTTAGGAGAAACAAATAAGCCTGTCGTGGACTAGGTGGTACATTCATTCTGAAGCAGGCCTTTCACCTCTAGCGATAACAGCAATGTTTCTGTTGTTCCCTTCCCCACCTCCCTTTTATCACCCCCCAACTCTCCGATGTAGTCGATGCATGAGCAACTGTCAAGCAAGATGGTCCAAGAACCGCGAGGCCAAATACGTGCAAAGCTCTACTTTTATCCAAGGTTGCTGACAACAGCGTAAAGGCTTTTAGCTTTTGTTCTGAAAGACTTTGAGCCAATTCAGGCAGGTTGGGAACCATGAGACTACTAGTCTCCCAAAAGACAGCGTGCTGAATTTTACGGCCCTGTCGAGTGGGGGCAGGGTCGTAAAATGCAGTAAACCGCTCAAAAGTCCATTCACTTTGGCGGGACTGTAAAATCCCACCAGCGTAAAATTCCGCCTTGATATTTTTAGCAAGGAAATATTCCAAGGATTATGGCTCAGCCTCCCAAGCACCCGGTGCATGGCTCTTAAATCTGTTTCCCACTATCAGTGGGATCACCAGCAGCTCCGCCACAAGAACATTTAATTAAAATGATTTAACTGCAATAAGAATGCTATTTCAAAGATGTTTCGGACAGAAGCTCCAACAAAATTGCTGTTGATAATATGCTTGAATTTCAGAAGGCTTTTGACAAGCTGCCATATTGATGATTAATGGCTAAAGTAAGGGGTCACAGATGAGGAGTTAAAATGTGCTTCTAGATCGATATTTGGCTTAAAAACAGGAAACAGAGCATATAACTAGGGTATCCCCGATAATCCTAATCACAGTTAGCAGCACTCTTCACCTATCCCTTTATGTACTTTTCGTTCATCAACCTTCAAAGTAATCTTGAATGTTGTTACAGTGTTTGTCTCAACCACTAACCCTGGAAGTAAGTTCCACAGCCTCACAACTCTATTTTTCTTATTCTCTGTCCTAAATTTCTTTAATCCTGTATTAATAACCCCTCATTCTAGATCCCACAACTACTGGAAAAAGTCTGCTGCTACCCCAATCTTCAGTAATTCATATTGCCCTGTAATCTGTTCCAAAAGAAGTCTTTTTTTATATTGCCACATACCAGGCAGCATCCGAGTGAATCTGCACTATACCTCTCTAAGGTCTCAATATTCAGTTGTTCTACACGTAACACCCGAACAGAGGTCTTAGGAAGGTTTGTACAGGCTTATCATAACCTCCTGGTTTTTATATTCTATCACTCTTATAATAAAACCTAGAATTGTATTAGCTTTTTATGTTACAGCTTATCAAGCTGAAGTTCTACCTTTAACATTTTGCGAACTTATCTCAAGTGTTGTCATGGAGAATGCACCAGTGTTGGTGCCTGACTCAAACAATGCTTCTTACTTAACTTTCAGTCACCACCCCTGGTGCATTCTTCGTGGCAATGCCTTGACCAATCAGAGTCCACTTGCCAACCAATCAGCACTCTCTTCACATACAGTATAAGCTGTTGTTCGTGAAGCGTGCAGGATGAAAACTTTCGACATGCCTCTTCTTCAGCAATACTCAAGTTCTGTACTTCAAATGACTAAATATTTGTAACTGGGAGAGAAAAATTCACCGGCCTCAGACAAGGGGCAGCTTTCGATCACAAACTTCAAGATAGAATCATAAAATAGTATGGCACAGATGGAGGCCATTCGGCCTCTCATGCATGTGCCAGCTCTTTCAAAGAGTAATCCAATTAATCCCACTCCCCTGCTCTTTCCCATATCCCTGCAACTTTTTTCTCCTTCAAGTATTTATCCATTTCTGTTTTGAAAGCAACTATTGAATCTGCCTCCATCACACTCTCAGACAGTGCATTCCAGATCCTAACCACTCGATTGACCCTGTCTCCCCCACACTCTCAGACAGTGCATTCCAGACCCTAACCACTCGATTGACCCTGTCTCCACCACACTCTCAGACAGTGCATTCCAGATCCTAACCACTCGATTGACCCTGTCTCCACCACACTCTCAGGCAGTGCATTCCAGATCCTAACCACTTGATTGACCCTGTCTCCACCACACTCTCAGACAGTGCATTCCAGATCCTAACCACTCGATTGACCCTGTCTCCCCCACACACTCAGGCAGAACATTCCAGATCCTAACCACTCGATTGACCCTGTCTCCACCACACTCTCAGACAGCGTGTTCCAGACCTTAACCACTCGATTGATCCTGTCTCCCTCACACTCTCAGACAGTGCATTCCAGATCCTAACCACTCGATTGAATCTGCCTCCACCACACTCTCAGTGCATTCCAGATCCTAACCACTTGATTGACCCTGTCTCCACCACACTCTCAGACAGTTCATTCCAGATCCTAACCACTCGATTGACCCTGTCTCCACCACACTCTCAGGCAGTGCATTCCAGATCCTAACCACTCGATTGACCCTGTCTCCACCACACTCTCGGACAGTGCATTCCAGATCCTAACCACTCGATTGACCCTGTCTCCCCCACAATCTCAGACAGTGCATTCCAGATCCTAACCACTCGATTGACCCTGTCTCCACCACACTCTCAGACAGCGCGTTCCAGACCCTAACCACTTGATTGACCCTGTCTCCACCACACTCTCAGACAGTGTGTTCCAGATCCTAAACCCTCGATTGAATCTGCCTCCACCACACTCTCAGACAGTGCATTCCAGATCCTAACCACTCGATTCACCCTGTCTCCATCACGCTCTCAGACAGTACATTCCAGACCCTAACCACTCGATTGACCCTGTCTCCACCACACTCTCAGGCAGAACATTCCAGATCCTAACCACTCGATTGACCCTGTCTCCACCACACTCTCAGACATTGCGTTCTAGATCCTAACCACTCGATTGACCCTGTCTCCACCACACTCTCATACAGTGCGTTCCAGACCCTAACCACTCGATTGACCCTGTCTCCACTACACTGTCAGACATTGCGTTCTAGATCCTAACCACTCGATTGACCCTGTCTCCACCACACTCTCAGACAGTGCGTTCCAGATCCTAACCACTCGATTGACCCTGTCTCTACCACACTCTCAGGCAGCGCATTCCAGATCCTAACCACTCGATTGACCCTGTCTCCACCACACTCTCAGGCAGCGCATTCCAGATCGTAACTACTCGATTGACCCTGTCTCCACCACACTCTCAGACAGTGCATTCCAGATCCTAACGCCTCGATTGATCCTGTCTCCACCACACTCTCAGGCAGCGCATTCCAGATCCTAACCACCCGTTACATAAAAAAGTCTTTTCTCATGTTGCCCCTGGTTCATTTGCCAATCGCTTTTAATTTATGCCTCGTGATTATCAACCCTTCCACCAGTGGAAACTGTTTCTTCTTATTTAGTCTGTTGAAATCCTTCTTGATTTTAAACACCTCTATCAAATCTTTTTTTAGCCTCCACTATTCTACCACGGCTTCTCCATTCTATTTTTGTAATTGTAGTCCCTTATCCCTGGAATCATTCTAGTAAATCTCTTCTGTACCCTCTCCAAAGCCTTCACGTCCTTCCTGAAGTGTGATGCCCAGAATTGGACACAGTACTCCAGCTGGGGCTGAACTAGTCATTTGTGTAGGTTAGCAATAACTTCCTGGCTTTTGTAATTTGTGTCTCTATTTATAAAATCCAGGATACCATATGCTTCATTAACAGTTTTGTTAACCTGTCCTGCCACCTTAAGTGTTTTGTACATAAATGCCACCAGGTCTCTCTGTTCTTGCGCCTCCTTTAAAATTGGAGCATTTTGCTTGAATTGTCTCTCCTTGTTCTTCCAATCAAAATGTATCACCTCACTTTTTTCTGCATTGAGTTTTATCCGCCATGTGTCCATCCATTCCACCAGCCTGTTCATATCCTCAGGAAGTTTATTAATATCTTACTCACTGTTTAATATGCTTGCAAGTTTCATGTCATCTGCAGATTTCAAAACTGTGTTCTGTACCACGCCCCACCCCCTCAAGTGCAAATCATTAATGTGTGTCAATAACAGCAGTGCTCCTAATACTGAACCTTGGGAACTGCACTGCATACCACCCTCCAGTTCTGAGAAACAGGCATTCATCACAAATCTCTGCTGCTACTGCCCTTCTTATCTCATGGGCTTCAACTTGCTCGCAAGCTTATTTCCGTTATGAGCTACTTTATCAAAAGCCTTTTGAAAGTACATTTGCACATTTTTTAATTATTCATTCATGGGATGTGGCAAGACCAGCATTTATTGCCCTTCCCTACTTGCCCTTGAGACCTTGAACCACTGCAGGCCATGTGGTGTAGGTACACCCACAGTGTTAGGGAGGGAGTTCCAGGATTTTGATCCAGTGACAGTGAAGAAACAGTGATATATTTCCAAGTCAGGATGGCGTGTGGCTTAGAGGGGAATTTTCAGATGATGGCATTCCCATGTATCTGCTGCCCTTGTCCTTCTAGGTGGTAGAGATCACAGGTTTGGAAGGTGCTGAGCTCCTGCACTGAACTGCACTGTCCTTTTTCATCCTCTTTGCTACCTCATCAGAAAGTTGTTAGTCGCATGCAATTAACCCTAAACAGATCTGTGCTGGCTCTCCTTTATTAGTTCATGCTTGCCCAAGTGGCTGTTAATTTTCTCCCAGACCATAATTTGTAAAAGCTTTCTCACAACTGACGTTAAACGGACTGACCTGTAGTTCTGGGTTCATCTTACACCCTCATTCAATAAAGGGGAGAAACATTTGCAATCCTTCAGTTGCCTGGCATCACCCCTGTACCCAAGAAGGATTGGAAGTAATGGAGTGGTTAATATTCTTTTTAAAAATCAACTCCTGCTTGATTTGAAAGATCGAAATTACATCAGAAGTGTTTGTGTATACTTGTACTATAAACCTTTCTGATGTGTTTAGATTTTTGTATTTCCAGTAAACAATGAAAATACTTTGGATTTAAACAGAAACTGAGTAAGTAGTTAAAGTGTTCCTATTTTTCTGCATGTTGTTTAGACTAGACACTGATTTAATAAATATGTTAACTTACAAGCATAGGAATAATGAAAGGATACAGGTTCAGCAAGATTTAAAGTTTTCAAATCTCATTGGCTACTTGATTCTATTTGCAAAGCCTTTGGAACTTTTCACTGGACCAGCTCAGCCTAACGCTGGCCCTGGTGTATGAGCCTCATGGGTGCATTGGTCAGATCAGTGAGGAAAGTACGTAGGCATGATGTTTTACTGTTCTTCCCGGTTGCTAAGAGAAACCCTTCCGTTTGAGGAGATACCCAGACGGCCTGGGCGGGGTGCAAGCCCTAATCACGTAAGCTTGGGGCTTTATTGACTCGCGTGGCTCAGCTTATCTCTATGCTCCCTCCTGTGGCCTGGCCTGGAGTTGTCCTGGTCTTTCTTGAGTCATTCCCACACGAATCCTTTTCCACGACCAGTTTTCTCTTCCAATGCTGCTATGTTCACCTCTCTTTACTGTACATGCAATGCTTTTGCTGAAAACAGCATTACAACTATTGTCTGCAAGTATAGTATGGTGGAACATACAGCCCTACTATACCCTACCTGCTTTTTGGCCCCAGTACTTCCTGGTCAGTCTGCTAATTGACCCCTGACTGGCTTGGCATCCTGCTCAGAACGAAAGGGGCTGCAGAGGTATTCTAATGTCAAACTAGGTGTTTTTTAAAAATATATTTAGGAGGAAATTTAAGACAATTGATGCAGGATGCCACCAAGGTTTGAAAAGAGTAGGAGAGGAGATGAGTAGCAGTTAGCTGACTTCAAGAAAGGAAAGTAATACTGAGGAACTTTCACGTCCTGATTTGGAGAAAGAGTCAGCACAGTGAGTTTTATTTGAACACTGTGAGGAGGAAGAACATATCCGATGGCATTATTTGGAGATTGTGAGGAACAAAACGGCAAAGTTCAGAGAAAATGGAAATAATGTGATGAAATGGAAAACGGCAAATTAGTTTGCAATGGAGAAAAATCGTTTGTCGGCTGAGATAAGGAATTGTATTTTTTTTAAATCATATCTAGGCTTCTTATCTTGCTTAAGCAACAGCAACTGTGCATGCCTCATTGAGTATTCAAGAGAAACAATAAAGTGTTCCATAGTTGTAAGTGTTCCTTACATCCCATCCACGAATGGGATAGAGGTGTCAGAGAAGCCTCCCAGATATGGGAGCAGCATCCAAATTTTAAACAAGTGACAGTTTCCATCCACAGAAACAATTCAGTGAAGTGTGAATAGCAATTAGTGTAGGTGTGTGGGGAGCAGATAGGATTAAATGATTAATCAAAGGTCAGAGTATTCACGTCACATTACAGGAACAGTGTTTCTTGGATTTAATTTTGAGTTCCAACTGTTGTTACCTGGCACATTTGAAACACAAGATATCCACAAAGGTCACTAAAATTGATCAAAATATGCAGAAGTGAGGAGGAGAGAGTTTGGCATTTTGAATTCATTTGATGGCAAACACTATTACTCTGAGCTGGTCCATAAGTGGGCACCAAAGGAAGATAAAAAGGATCAAAGGCTCTGAGTTCTGGAATGGAGGTCACCGCAACATCTCACAAAAGAAACACGCTTTTGATAGGTTGAGTGAAGAGGAGGCAGGGAGCCAAGAAAAAAATTGGAAATGCAAAAGGAAAAAGAAAATGAGAAATCTAAAGAAGAAAAATCACAGAACTGATCAAAGAAACCAGGGGTTTTTTTTGGATAACACTTTGCATATTTTGTGTTTTAATTTTGTGATTAGTTCTGAAACTAGTAATGAATATAATTTCTAACGCATGAGTGACTTTTTTGTGTACAGGCATCATGCTTAACCACTTATTGCCTATAACTGAGCTCTCTTTCAGGTTTTCCGATTGATGCATGCACATTACTGCCTGCATCACACAATTTGGAAAGCACAAGACCCACGGTTGCTGCAGTAAATTCTCTCACTCAGCCAATGTAGTTCAAGACTCAGCTTCATTTGCGATTTCACCATTGACAGACATCAAAATATTATGAACAAAATAATTTTTCTAGGTATTGCCATTCTCCAATCTGCCACTGAGTTAGCTCTTCCATTGTGAGCTTCCTGTTTGAAGCAGAAAGCGGCAGTGTTTGGCATGGTGATATGACCAGTTCAGCCTTTTTTCCAACATTTAACCGGCAAATGGGTGGCGATAGTTTCCAGTAGCAGCCCAGAACTCATAGAAACCAAGACATGGTCTTTACTATATGCCACACACAGTCATTGTAACCCTTGATCATGATAAATTACTGCTTGGAGATTATGTAGAGTGCTCACTACATTGGTCAATTCGGACAACATGAAGTATCACGCTCAAAAACAAAACTACCTGGAAAAACTCAGCAGGTCTGACAGCATCTGCAGGGAGGGATACAGTTGATGTTTTGAGTCCGTATAACCCTTCATCAGAACTAAGACATATAGAAATGAGGTGAAATATAAGCTGGTAGAGGAGGGTGGGACAGGTAGAGCTCGATAGGGGGCCAGTGATAGGTGGAGGCCAAGAAGAGACTGCCAAAGATGTCATAGACAAAAGGACAAAGGGGTGTTGACAGTGGTGTATTTTTTTAAATCATATCTAGGCTTCTTATTTTGCTTAAGCAACAGCAACTGTGCATGCCTCATTGAGTATTCAAGAGAAACAATAGTTCCATAGTTGTAAGTGTTCCATACATCCCATCCACGAATGGGATAGAGGTGTCAGAGAAGCCTCCCAGATATGGAAGCAGCATCCAAATTTTAAACAAGTGGCAGTTTCCATCCACAGAAACAATTCAGTGAAGTGTGAATAGCAATTAGTGTAGGTGTGTGGGGAGCAGATAGGATTAGATGATTAATCAAAGGTCAGAGTATTCATGTCACATTACAGGAACAGTGTTTTTCAGTCCTTTTGTCTAAGGCATGACACCCCACAACACCTGCATGAAAAAACTGGCATCATCCTGCTCGAGGTTAATGTCCCCTTTTTAAAAATATGCATTGCCGTTTCTTGAAATGGAGTTGCTTCTTTGGCTGACCTATTTCAGTCTTCTCTTGTTCTTTAATACAATCTTCAGTCTCAGTATCTTTTGGGATATGATGTTATGTGGAGAATAGGGGAGTCACAAAGACTCATGGAGCCTGTGGTTTCTTCCCTAGAATTGGCAATCACTGAAGTCTTGCATTTCTTGTTTCTTGCATGGTCAATGGAACAAAACCATTGCACAGAGCCTCATGAAGAACGTTTGAGGACTCTGGGTCTATACTCGATGGAGTTTAGAAGGATGAGGGGGGATCTGATTGAAACTTACAGAATACTGAAATGCCTGGATAGAGTGGACGTGGGGAAGATGTTTCCATTAGTAAGAGAGACTAGGACCCGAGGGCACAGCCTCAGAGTAAAGGGAAGACCTTTTAGAACAGAGATGAGGAGAAACTTCTTTAGCCAGAGAGTGGTGAATCTATGGAATTCATTGCCACAGAAGGCTGTGGAGGCCAGGTCATTGAGTGTATTTAAGACCGAGATAGATAGGTTCTTGATTGGTAAGGTGATCAAAGGTTACGGGGAGAAGGCGGGAGGATGGGGTTGAGAAACTTATCAGCCATGATTGAATGGCGGAGCAGACTCGATGGGCTGATTGGCCTCATTTCTGCTCCTAGGTCTAATGAGAAATTCAGACAATGTGTATTCAAGGTCAAGCACCCAGTGCCTGCTATAACTTGTAGCCAAGGTCAAATCGCCTTCAAATTAATTGATTCCAGTCAAAAGGAATTTTCTCTTTGTTGCAGCCTGTCTTCCATTTTGTAATTATGATGGAATAACCTTTATTTTAATTTATAAATCATTTTTTTTAAATAAAACTGACAAATTCCAGTTTTTGTCACAATCATGTTATTTGACCTTCATTTCAAGATCAGTTCCAATCAATAGGTGTTTTTGCCAAAGTTGCTGCCACCTCCAAAATGGATGGTGAGCGCTAAAAGAAAAGGGTAAACATTTAGACTTTGGAAAATAAAAGCTCAAACAGATTCATTGTGACATATTTCAGTAAAATGAAAGTTAAACTGAGGAGGAAAAAAACAGGATGAAATGAATGACCGCAAGCAGCGGGAAAATATTTAAGATTTTCATTTTTAAATTAACCTATGCTTCAGTGATCTGCAACTTGAGGTTTATATTGCAATAATTAATCTGTTCCTGATGATTGAGTAGGTTCGTTGGACCATAAAAATAGGGACAGGAAAAGGCCATTCAGCCTTCACGCTTGCTCCATCATTCAGTAAGATCATGGCCAATATTCTGCATCAACTCCACCTTCCCACACTTCCCCCTCTAACTCCAGCTTCCTGCACTTTCTCGATATCTCTTAATTCCCTCAGTATACAAGAATCTACCTACCTCTGCCTTGAATATACTCGAGGACTGAGCACCACAGCTCTCTGAGGTAGAGAATGCCAAAGATTCACAACCCTCTGAGTGAAAAAGTTTCTCCTTATGTCAGTCCGAAATGATCAACCCCTTATCCTTAGACTGTGCCCCCGTGTTCTAGATCCATCAGTCGGGGGAAACAAATCTCACCATCTACCTTGTCAAGCCCCTTAAGAATTTTATACATTTCAATGAAATCAATTCTCATTCTTCTAAACTAGAGGGATTATAGGCCTAGTCTACTCAATCTCTCCTCAACGGACAATCCCCTCACCCCAGGAACCAGCCTAGTGAACCTTCATTGCACTCCTCCAAGGCAAGTATATTCTGCTTTAGTTAAGGAGACCAGAACTCTACACCCTATTCCAGCTGTGGTCTCACCAATGTCAAGAACAATTGTGGTAAGACATCCTTAATCATTTACTCCAACCCCTTTGTTAAAAAAACTAACATACCATTTGCTTTCTCAATTGCTTGCTGTTCCTGCGTGTTAACTTGGTGATTCATGTACACTAATACGCAGGTTCTTCTGAATGCAAACATTTCCCAGTCTCTTACCATTTAAAAAATATTTTCCATTGTTTCCTTCCCAAGTAGATAACTTTACACTTCTCGACATTAAATTCCATCTGCCATGTTCCTGCCCATTCACTTAACCTGCCCGTATCCCTTTGCAGCTTCTTTGCATTCTCCTTACAGCTTAGGTTTCCACTTAACTCTGCATCATCAGCGGACGTAGATACGCTACACTCAGTCCCCTCACCTAATTCATTAATATAGATTGTAAGTACCTGAGGCCCAGCACTGATCCCTGTGGTACACCACTACCAATCTGAAAATGACCTGTTTATTCCTACTCTCCGTTTTCCGTAGATTAACCATAAAACGCAAGAGGAATGCAGTTACCCTTCTCCGCAGCTCTACAGTTTTCTTCTCTGCATGTGCTTATCCAGTTTCCTTTTGAAAGCCACGATCAAATCTGCCTCCACCACTCTTTCAGCCAGATCTGAACCACTTGCCACGTGAAAAGATTTTTCCTCATGTTGCCTTTGATTCTTTTGCCAATCACCTTAAATCTGTGTCCTCTGGCTCTCAACCCTTCAGCCAATGAGAACAGTTTCTCTCTATCTAGACCCCTCATAATTTCACACCCATTTCAGATCTTTTCTCAACCTTCCCCTCCAAGGAAAACAGCCCCAACTTCTCCAATCAATCCAATTAACTGAAGTGCTCCATCCCTGGAACCTTTCTCAAAAAATCTTTTCGGCACCCTCTCTAAAACCTTTGTATCCTTCCTAAAGTGTGGTGCCCAGAATTGGACACACTACTCCAGTTCAGGCCAAATCAGGTTATAAGTGTTCATCATAACTTCCTTAACCAACCCTCAATCCATGCTAATATATTTACCCTGAATCCCATGAGCCTTAACTTTGTGTGGCATTTTATCAAATGCTTTTTGAAAACCTGAGTACGCTACATCCACTGGGTCCCCCTTACCAATCTACTCGTTACATCCTCAAAAACACTCTACCGTCTTTCAAACTTTTATAACTTTCATTAACCCAGGTTGGCTCTGCCTAATTATATTTTGATTTTCTAAGTGCCAGTTATCACATCCCTAATAATAGATTCTCGCATTTTCCCTACAACTGATGTCAGGCTAACTAGCCTATAGTTCATTTTTATCTCTCTCCTTCCTTTCTTAAATAGTGGGGTTATGTTTGCTAGCTTCCAGTCCATGGGGACTGTTGTGGAATCTAGCGAATTCTGGAAGATCAAAACCAATACGTCCACCACCTCTGCAACTGCCTTTGTTAGAAGTCTAAAACTTGTCAGGTCCAGGGGATTTGTTTACTTTTAGTCCCATTAATTTTTCAAGTACTTCTTTACTAATACTAACTTCTTTAAATTCCTCATTCTGATTAGACCCTTGATTCCACACTCTTTCCGAAATTTGTTTTGTATGTTCTACCATGAAGACAGATATAGAGTATTTATTTAAGTTCTCAGCCATTTCCTTATTCCCGATTATAATTTCTCTCTCTTCTGCCTGTAATGGGCTCAGATTTGCTTCCACTAAAATCTCTTCCAATTTATGTATTTATGTACCTATAGAAACTTTTGCAATCTGTTTTTATGGTAGTTTGCACTCACATTTCCTTTTATCTTTCTTTCTCAATTTTTTGATCATCCTTTGTTGAATTCTAAAACCCACTGGCTGACTACTCTTTTTGGCAACATTATGAGCCTCACCCTTTAATCTAAATGCTGTCTTGAACTTCTCTTGTTAGCCACAATTTCACCACTTTTCCCATAAGTGTTTTTAATTACTTAAGGGAACGTATGTTTGTTGCAAATTACGAACTAATTCCTGAAATGTTTGCCATTGTTTATCTACCGTCATATCTTTTAATCTAGTTTGCCAATTGACTTTGGACAACTCATCGCTCATACCTACGTAGTTTGCTTTGTTCAGATTTGAAGACCATAATTTCAGACTTAACTGAATCACTCTTAACTGTTCACAGATGTTTGCTTTAGCAATGCATGGGCTTAAACAAATCAAAGCAGCCAGCCCAGGGACACAGTTGACAAATTTTAAATCATGGAGAGACACTAGATTTGCCAGGGTTCCAATATGAAAGCAGCTGTTTTGAGTGAACCTCCATTTGATTCCTGCAGCTTAGACATCCCTGTCGACCCTGCAAGATCCTCCTCACTAACATCTGGAGACTTGTGCCAAAATTGGGAGAGCAGCCCCACAGACCAGTCAAGCAACAGCCTGATGTTGTCTGTAAAATATGATTCCGTGAGTATGACTGTGTCCCAAACACCGCCATCACAATCCCTGGTTCTGTCCTGTGGCACAGTGGTATACCGTCAGGAGGGAGTTGCCCTGGGGGTCCTCACCGTCGACTTTGGAATCCATAAAGGCTCATGCTGTCAGGTCAACCATGGGCAAAGACACCTCCTGCTGATTGCCACCTACTTACCCCCCCTCCCCCTCTCCCCCCAATTCCCCTTGCTACTTCTCAGCTAATGAATCAGTACACTTCCATGTTGAACATTGCTTGGAAGAACCACTGAGGATAGCGAGGGCACAGAATGTACCCTGGGCGGGGAACTTTGATGTCCATCAGCGAGTGGTAGCACCAGTACAGTCCAAGCTGGTTAAGCCCTGAAAGACACATCTGCCAGTGTGGGTCTGCGGCAGGTGGTGAGGGAACCAACGAGAGGGAGAAACCTACTTGACCTCATCCTCACCATTCTACCTGTCGCAGATATACCTGTCCATGACAGTATTTGTTAAAGTGACCACCATACAGTTCTTGTGGAGACGAGGTCCCATCTTCACACAGAGGATACCCTCCATGTTGTGTGGGATAGATTCAGAAAAAATCTCATGGCTCGAAAGAAAAACACCTCATATTTATAAAGTTCCTTTCTTGTAATAGAAAGTTCCAAGTCACTTTGCAGAAGCATTATAAAACAAAGTACGACACCTAGCCACATAAATAGACATTAGATCTGATGACCAAAAGCTTGATCAAAGTGGCTGGTTTAAGGAGTGTCTTAAAGGATAAAAGGAAGGTGGAGAAGTGGACAGAGGGTATTCCTGAGCTTGGGGTCTAGGCAGCTTAAGGCATGGCCACCAATGTGGAACAATTTCAATTGGGAATGCACAGCAGACCAGAATTAGAGGAGTGCAGATATGTTGGTGAGTTGTGGGGCTGGAGGAAATCACAGAGATAGGGAGGGGTGAGGCCATAGAGGGTTTTAAAAACAAGGATGATGTTTTTAAAGCCAAGATGTTGCTTGACTGGGAGCGAATGTAGGCCAGTGAGCACAGGGCTGATGGGGGACTTGTTGTGAGTTAAGACGCAGGCAGCAGAGTTTCGGTTGACCTCGAGTTTATGGATGGTAGAATGTGGGAGACCAGTCAGGGGTACATTGGAATAGTCAAATCTCGGGATAACAAAAGCACAAATGAGGGCCTCGGTAGCAGATGAGCTGAGGCAGGGGTGAAGTCGGGTGATGTTACAGAGGTGGAAATAGGTGATCTTAGAGATGGCACAAATATGAGGTTGGAAACTCATCTCAGGATCAGATGTGACACCAAGGATGCAAACAGACTGGCTTAACCTCAGACTGTTGTCAGAGAGAGAGATGGAATTGGTAGCCAGCAAACAGAGTTTGGAGTGGGGACTGAAAACAATGGCTACAGACTTCCTGGTATTTAACTGTAGGAAACCTGCTCAGCCTGTACTGGATGTCGGATAAACAGTCTGATAATTTACTAACAGTGGAGGAGTTGAGAGAGGTGGGGGTGAGGTAGAGCTGGCTGTCATCAGTGTACATGTGAAAACTAACACTGTGCTTTCGGATGGTGTCGTTGAGGGGCAGCATGTAGATGAGAAATAGGAGGGGGCCAAGGATAGATCCATGGGGGGACACCAGAGGTAACGGTGCAGGAGCAGGAAGAGAAGCCATTTCCAGTGATTCTCTGGCTCTGATTAGATCGATAAGAATGGAACCAGGTGAGAGCAGGTCCCACCCAGCTGGACGACAGCGGAGAGGTGTTGGAGGAGGATGGTGTGGTCAAACCGTGTCAAAGGCTGCAGACAGGTCAAGAAGGACGAGGAGGGAAAGTTTACCTGTGTCACAGTCACACAGGATGTCATTTGTGACTTTGATAAGAGAATGTTTCAGTATCAGGGGCAGAAACCTGATTGGAGGGATTCAAACATGGAGTTTGGGGAAAGATGGGAACGGATTTGCGAGCAAGGACATTGGAGAGGAAAGGGAGTTTGGAGATGGGATGGTAGTTTGCAAGGATGGTGGGGTCAATTTTTTTTTGAGGAGTGATGATGACAGATTTAAAGATTACAAACATACAGCTTCAAACCCAACCATATCACAATTCCAATGTGTCACTTTACATGTGTTCAAGTGAAACTCTAATGCCCTCCACCTGCATATAATTAAACACAAGTGATATGCAATAACACTAGGCCATTGGCAGCAGCAGAATTATATTCCGTGATAATCTGTAACCTCATGGCTTGGCCAAAATATCACTCTCCCATTGCCATCAAGCCAGGGGACTGACCCCTGGTAAAGCTGAGGCACAGACCCATATGCATGCTAAACAGTGGAAGCAGCACGCGATAGATGGAACTAAGCGCTCCCACAAACAATGAATCAGATCTAAGATCTGCAGTCCTGCCACATCCAGCCGTGAATGGTGGTGGGCAATTAAACAGCTCATTGGAGGAGGAGGCTCCACAAAATTCCCCATCCTCAATGATTGTGGTGCCCAGCACATCAGTGCAAAAGACAAAGCTGAAGAGTTTGCAACCATTTTCAGCCAGAAGTGCCACGTGGATATCTCAGCTGCCTCCTGAGACCCCCAGCATCACAGATGCCAGACTTCAGCCAATTTGATTCTCTCCACGTGAAACCAATAAATAGCTGAAGGCACTGGATACTGCAAAGGCTATGGGCCCTGATAACATCTCGGCTGTAGCACTGAAGACTTGTGTTCCAGAATCAACAGTTACACTAGCCAAGCTGTTCCAGTGCAGCAACAATGCTGGTGTTGATCCAACAATGTGGAAGATTGCCCAGGTATGTCCTGTCCACACAGAGCAGGGCAAATCCAATCCAACCAATTACCATCCCTTCAGCCTTCACTCGATCATCAGCGAAGTGATAGAAGATATCGTCAACCGTTGTATGAAGTGGCATTTAGCATTAACCTACTCCCAGCTTCTCAGTTTAGGTTCCACCAGGCCCACTTAGCTCCTGATCTCATTACAACCTTAGTCCAGACATGGACAAAAGAGCTAAACTCAAGGGTTGAGGTGAGAGTGACTGCCCTTGACATCAAGGCAGCATTTGACCGAGTGACATCAAGGAACCCTAGTAAAACGAGTCAATGGGAATCAGGGGGAAAACTCTCCGCTGGTTGGAGTCATACCTAGCACAAAGGAAGATGGTTGTGGTTGTTGGAGGTCAATCATCTCAGTCCCAGGACATCACTGCAGGAGTTCCTCAGGGTAGTGTCCTAGGCCCAACCATCTTCAGCTGCTTCATCAATGACCTTCCCTCCATCATAAGGTCAGGAGTGGGGATGTTCACTGATGATTGCACAATGTTCAGCACCATTCACAACTCCTCAGATACTGAAACAGTCAGCATCCATGTGCAGCAAGACCTGGATAACATTCAGGCTTGGGGTGATAAGTGGCAAGTAACATTTGTACCGCACAAGTGCCAGGCAATGACCATCTCCAACAAGAGAGAATCTAGCCACTTCCCCATGACATTCAATGGCATTACCACCGCTGAATCACCCACTATCAACATCCTGGACTATCAACTGGACTAGCCATATAAATACTGTGGCTACAAGAGCAGGTCAGAGGCTGGGAATCCTGCAGTGAGTAACTCACCTCCTGACTCCGCAAAGCCTGTCCACCACCTACAAGGCACAATTTGAGTGTGATATAATACTCCCCACTTGCTTGGATGAGAGCAGCTTCAAAAACGCTCTCAAGAATCTTGACACCATCCAAGACAAAACAGCTCACGTGATCAGCACCCCATTCATCACCTTAAACACACTCTCCCTCCAACACCGATGTACAGTGACAGCAGTGTGTACCAGAAATGGCATACAGTGCAGCAACTCACCAAGGTTGCTCTGTAAGCCCCTTCCAAACCCGTGACTACTATCATCTAGAAGGACAAGGGCAGCAGATAGATGGGGACACCACCACCTGGAAGTTCCCCTCCAAGTCACTCACCATCCTGACTTGGAAATATATCACCGTTCCTTCACTGTCACTGGGTCAAAATCCTGGAACTCCCTCCCTAACAGCACTATGGGTGTACCTACACCACATGGACTGCAGCGGTTCAAGAAGGCAGCTCACCACCACCTTCTCAAGGGGCAATTAGGGATGGGCAATAAATGCTGGGCCCAGCCAGCAATGCCCACATCCCATGAAAAAATTAGGATTAAAAGAAAATCTACAGGCTGCATTTAAAAATGTATACTTCAATTTGTATCTCACTTTCCAAGTATCTCTATCACTTTGGAAATATGACTACTGAAAATACAGTAATAAAACTCAAAACCGAGCATTGTGTCTGTCAACTCGCTTTTACTGGAGATTGTTTGGACTATCCACCAGAAATACCTGTTGTTTAATTTTGAGAGTCACATTCATATTTAAACTGTACATTTTTACTTGCATGCCTTGTAGACATAGGGCAAAGCTCAGTGTTTCTCTGACCAGCTCGACGTCCCCAGTGCTGCACATTGATGGTTATCTCATTGAAGGTTTAAGTAAATAGCTCGGTGAGAGCAGCTGTTGTTTAGGTTGTCATGTTGTGGATGTGGCTGACATTGGTAGTTTAGTTCTACTGTGTCAAATATCAGTGACGCAGAAGTACATGGAAAATTCATTTTGCCTGGGGCAGGATCCTGTTTTATGTTCTACCTCTCTCTTCTGGGCTATGACACAGTAATCCTTTCTCGTAGTCTCCTTTCCTCAGCCTTGTTCGACAGTTCGTGCAACTACATGAAGTGCTGTGTGCAGAAGTATATTCATGTTAATATTTGTAAGCTTCTTCCCCCATCATAAAATGTACTTGCATGAAAGATACAAAGCCACATCTTTCAGACTATTGACCAGATTTAACAGATATTATGTTTTAATATTTGCTGACTTTGGATTCTGTGTCTAATAGTTTAACAACTAACCTTCTTTTGCAATTTTTTAAAGCTTTTCATCAGTGCTGACCCATTTAATTCTAGAATCTAGCTCCTTATTTGTCTGCACACTGCATCAAATTTAGAGTAATTTGTAAATTTGGTAATTTATTGTGGATTTCTAAATTTATTTCATTATTCAATATTAGAAACAGCTGGGGCACATCTCCCCATCACTGATCCATGCAACACACCACTCAGTACATTTCGCAGACTGATGTCATTCCTAAACAAGTACCCGCTGCTTCTTCTCACAACCAATTCCTTATCCCCTCTACTTCCTGCCCCTTTACTTCCCCCCTCCTCACCGTCCAAGGGTCCAAACACTCCTTTCAAGTGAAGTAGCACTTCACTTGCACTTCCCTCAATTTAGTCTACTGCATTCACTGCTCCCAATGCGGTTTCCTCTACAATGGAGAGACCGAACGCAGACTGGGTGACCGCTTTGCGAAACACCTTCGGTCTGTCCACAAGCATAATCCAGACCTCCCTGTCGCTTGCCATTTCAACACACCACCCTGCTCTCATGCCCACATGTCCGTCCTTGGCCTGCTGCATTGTTCCAGTGAAGCTCAACGCAAACTGGAGGAACAGCACCTCATCTTCCGATTAAGCACTTTACAGCCTTCCGGACTGAATATTGAGTTCAGCAATTTTATATCATGAACTCTCTCTTCCATCCCCCTTTTTGTAATAATTTATAATTTTTTACACTATATTTTTTTCTTTTCCTTCCTATTTTTACATTTATTTCGATCGATTGTTTCAACTCCACCTTTTAGCCCGTTTTGATCCCTTCCCCCCCACCCCACCCACACTAGGGCCATCTGCCAATAGCTTGCTTCCCTTAATGTCCCCATTAGCACATCCTTTAGATAATATCACCACCGTCAATGCCCCTTTGTCCTTTTGTCTATGATATCTTAGGCAGATTCTTCTTGGCCTCCACCTATCACTGGCCCCCTATCGAGCTCTTTCTGTCCCTCCCACCCCCCTATACCAGCTTATATTTCATCTCATTTCTATGTGTCTTAGTTCTGATGAAGGGTCATAAGGACTCAAAACGTCAACTGTATCCCTCTCCATAGATAGTGTCAGACCTGCTGAGTCTTTCCAGGTAGT
Organism: Carcharodon carcharias; assembly: GCF_017639515.1. Lineage (NCBI taxonomy): Eukaryota > Metazoa > Chordata > Chondrichthyes > Lamniformes > Lamnidae > Carcharodon > Carcharodon carcharias. The sequence goes on along the minus strand of NC_054507.1, from coordinate 6,812,174 downwards.
TTTGTTTTTGTCCTTATCCCCTCTGTTTAGTTTAAGATGCTGAACCTCTCCGAGTCTGATGAGAATGGAGGTGTGGAAGACAAGGAGTCGAGGGAAAAACTAAATAGCTCGTAATGACGTAACATGACATCCAGTAGCCACCTGCCTCCTCGTGCTTCTCCAACCCTCTTGAATGTTTCCTTACCCTTCACTGCTGTTAATGTTTCTGGCATTCAGCAACACCATTTGGTGCATCTGTAGTAATAATGTGACTGAGCAACAAAATATTGTGAAACTGCAGTTTTAGTTTTAGCCTGTACAACTCCAGTTTGGAAAAAAAAATACACTTCATCAGTCACCTCTTATTCCCATTGATGCAGCAGCAATAAACACCAATGGTATCAGTTGGGACTTTGGCCACTCACAAATGGTAATGGCATATTTTTTTGGTTGCTGATAAATTTGGCCTGCACTTCAAATAAGAAAGCAAGAGGACAACATCCCTAAACGGAATAATCTGCTTCAGAAAGTGTCAGCGCACCATCAAGGTAGGGAAAGCAGACTGGGGAGAGTAGCTGTTACTGGGGTTGGTGCTAAGAGAAAGGGTAAGGGATAGTATCTGGGAGAGGAGACGATGGTAGAGGGTAACGGTGCAGAGCAGATGGTGCTGGTGACTGGGAGAGGAGAGGGAGGGTCAATTCGAAATGCATCTCGTTGCACAAAATGCTTTGGAAGGCAATAAGGAAAATGAGTGACACAAAGTAGTTGGGGGATGGGGTCCAATGGGCCCTGTGTCTCGTGTTGCTCAGCATAATGGTGGATTCACAGCTGGCTTGCTCAACTAATGAGAAAACTTTTCCATTTGGTCTGCCATGTTCCCACATCTGTTTCATATCAGTTGAGTTAAGGTTCACCTTTTAACAGAACTTAAAAGCCTGACTCTACAAATTGGTGAGATTTTTCAGCTTAATTTTAATTGACTCCGCCATATGTTTCATCTCATACCCTTGATCTGTCCTTCTTGCACCCTCCCCCACATCCAATTGCCTGTTCTTCAGAGAGTGTTATGATCTTTTACATCCACAACAACAGGCCAACGGGGCCTCAGTGTCAGCTGAAAGACAGTGCCTTCGATGGTGCAGCATCCCCCAGTACTGCACTGCAGTGTCAGCCTGTGATGGGTTCAGGCCCCTGGAGTGGGACTTGAACTCAACTTTCTGACTGAGGTGAGAGTGCTACGAACTGAGGCACAGCTGACATTGTTATGGGAAGAGCTATTCAGCTTCCTCAGGATTTAAAAGACCCAATTAAATTAGAGCTGTTTTACTACATAAGAACTGGAATAAGGCGTTTAAGCCCTCAAACCTGTTCTGACATTCTGTTGCATCTTGGATGATCTGTAGTTCAACTCCATTTACCTGCCTTTGCTTCATATCCCATTAATACCCTTTCAGAACTAAAAGCTTTCTATCCCAGTGGTGAAAATTTCAATGAAGCTATTGGGCTCTTAGTTTTTGAAGCATAAAATGGTCGACTTGAAACATATTACCGGCAGGCTAGGTAGTTGATGTAGGATTCCATTTGATGGTGGGTACCATGTTTAAAATGGTTTAGTAAAACTATTGGGCAATGACAGACTTGTCCTCACTAGTACTGGACCCCAGTGTTATACAGTGACAGACTGCTGGGAAGGGAGTTCCAGGATTTGGACCCACCAACAGTGAAGGAACTGTGATATCATTCCAAATCAGTAAGGCGAGTGACTTGGAGGGGAACTTGTAGGTGGTGGTAAGCAGTAGGAGGTTTCCTTGCGCACGTTTGACCTAATACCATGAGACTTCATAGAGTCTCGAGTCAATGTTGAGGACTCCCAGGACAATTCCCTCCCAACTGTGCCACCACCTCTGCTGGGTCTGTTCTGCCGGTGGGGCAGGGCATTCCCAGGAATGGTGATGGTGGTGTCTGGGCCATTGTCTGTAAGGTATGATTCCATGAGGATGACAATGTAAGGCTGTTGCTTGACTCGCCTGTGGGACAGCTCCCCCAATTTTGGCACGAGCCAGATGTTTGTCATAACATTCAAGGCTATGGGGCCAAGTGCTGATAAATGGGATTAGGTAGGTAGGTTTCTCATGTGTTGGTGCAGACTCGATGGGCCGAAGGGCCTCTTCTGCACTGAGAGTCTGTGAAGACTTTACTGGGTCAACTGTGCCGTTGTCATTTCCTAAGTTGATGCCAGGTGATCGGTCCTGTTTTATTCCTCTCTGACTTTTCTGTAGCGGTTTTGTAGAACTGAGTGACTTGCTAGGGAAGTCAGCCACATTGCTGATTCATTTATAGTCCAGACCAGGTAAGGATGGCAGATGTCCTTCCCTAAAGGGCATTAGTGGACCAGATGGGTTTTTATGACAATTGACGATAACTGATTGCTGAGACAAGTTTTCAATTCCAAATTTTTAAAATTGATTAATTGAACTTAAATTCTACCAGCTGGCATTTGGATTTGAAGATGTGACATCAGGGCCCTAGTTTGGGTCTCTGGTTTGCCAGTGTAGTGACGTTCCCACTACATCACGGCCTCCCACTTCTACAGTGCTGGACCTGTCACCACCAGTAGTGTACCCCCGTGTTACACACTGACAGACCTGGGTTGAGTCTGGAGGGCGAGTGTGGACGGAGGGGAGTGTTGGTGGGTTGGCACCTGGCATTGGTGGAGGGAAATGATGGTCTGTTGTGTTTCGCTCAAATCTTAATTTTTAGCAACCACAAATTCTGGACAAAAGCCTAGAAGCTATATTAGAGGTGTTGTGTCTGATAAATCCGTGCCAAAATCCCAAACTTTGGTTAAAGAAAACGACTAAAGTTTCACACAATGCTGTTAGAAATTTGTTAAGTAACTAGACGTGAAGTAAATTTGGCATTATTGTGGGGAAAACATTTTCCAATGGTTACTTGTCTAATTGATGTTAATTTCATGTGCTGCAAAAGTAATAGCTCTACGATGGAATTACGTTTCGAGGTCACTGTGGTCGTGAACTAACTGAATATGAGAAGGATTGGGTTGGTCCCATTTCAGCATCGAGCAGAACAGGAAATCTCAGCACATCCGTAGAACTAAGTGAGAGTCAAGGGCTGACTTCAATGTGTGTCATCTGATTTTGCAAACCTTGGAGGGAGCTTGGCCAAGATGGAATTAGTTTCAGGACTGACCAAGTAACTGCCCTATTCTTTGTAAATTCGTCAGTTTTGATTCTATATTCTGTGTTTCTAGTGCCTTTGCGCTTGCACCTTTGCAAACAAAACAGCAGCAAATGTTGAGTAAAATTGCCTTCTCAATGCTCCTGGGAGTTAGAGTTCAAATAAATCCCTTGCTATTGTAATTTTGTGTGATGAGTGTTACAGGAAGGAACAGATCAATACTGGGTAACTGTTCCCTCAATTACTTTAACATCAGCTGAGACACCGGGATTTGAGAGGAAAAGGAAAGGCAAGGAACAGTTTTTTCCATGTCTGAATACTTGAAAAAAAAATCTGTGGGAAAAGAATCTTCAAGAAAACAAACTGTCATTTGTCTTGGAGTTCATTAAAGTTTAATTTGTCTTGATTTTTAAAAACGTAGCATTCAGTTGGAAACTCTTGAACCCAATTTTAAAGTCGTTTGCTGGAGATAGTGAGGTCATGGGTGAAATGTGTTTGGATCTTGTGCTCCCTGAACCCAAGGACTGCACCAGGATTATGGGATTTGTTCAGACTTTGTTTCACTGATCATTGCTTTGCCACCATACCTCAACAACTGCCTTCTGGAGTATTCATAAGAACACAAGAAATAGGAGCAGGAGTAGACCATTCGGCCCCTCGAGCCTGCTCTGCCATTCAATACAATCATGGCTGATCTTGGGCTTCAACTCCATTTTCCCACCCGCTCCCCATATCCCTTCATTCCCTGAGGGACCAAAAACCAATTATCCCAGCCTTAAATATATTCAACAATGGAGCATCCACAGCCCTCTGGGGTAGAGAATTCCAAAGATTCACAACCCTTTGAGTGAAGGAATTTCTCCTCATCTCAGTCCTAAATGATTGTCCCCTTATCCTGAGACTGTGCCCCCATGTTCTAGATTCCCCAGTCAGGGGGAACAACCTCTCAGTATCTACCCTGTCAAACCCCTTCAGAAGCTTTTCACGACTTATTTAGATCACCTCTCCTTCTGAGTTCCAGAGAATATAGACCCAGTTTATTCAGCCTCTCATCCCAGAAATCAATCTAGTGAATCTTTGCTGTACCACCTCCATTGGAGGTATATCCTTCCTTAAATATAGAGACCAAATTGCAGAGTACTCCTGGCGTGATTTTGCCAAAACCCCGTACAACTTCTTTATTCTTGTTCTCTAACCCCCTTTGCAATAAAGGCCAATATGTCATTTGCCTTCCTAATTGCTTGCTGTACCTGCATGCTAACTTTTTGTGTCCCTTGTTCAAGTACACCCAATCCTCTCTGAACATCAATATTTATAAGTTTCACACCTTTGAAAAAAAATCCTGTTTTTCTATTCTTATGACCAAAGTGACCTCTCACTCCCCAACATTATACTGCATCTGCCACCTCCTTGTCCACTTGCCTAGCCTGCCTCTTTGTGTCCTTCCCACAACTTGCATTCCCACTTAGCTTTGTATCGTGAGTAAACTTAGATACATTACTCTTTGTCCATGAATATAGATTGTAAGTAGCTGAGACCCCAACACCGATCCATGTGGCGCTCTACTAGCCAACTTGAAAATGCCCCATTTATCCTGAATCTTTGCTTCCTGTCCGTTAACCAATCCTCTATCCATATTAATATATCATCCCCAACTCCACAAGCTCTTCTCTTGCGTGGCACCTTATCAAATGCCTTTTGGAAATCCAGGATTACTACATCTGCTGGTTCCCTTTTATCCACCCTACTAATTACAACCTCACTTGCCACCCACCTAAAGGACACGTGACCTTTGTTCAGAACACATTGTGGGCCTTTGCCCTTTCTATTTGTGATCAGTGCCTATTGGAAAGAGATGAGTTCTCACTGGTCATATGCCCCATTCCGAAAAGCAGGGTTCTATGTAGCTGGAAAGCCTAGAAGCAGGCAGTCATATCTATGTGCTTTAGAAAGTAGCTGATTGGGAGCTCTCCCAACTAGCTCACTAGTCAATTTTTTCACTCATTCAATCACCACATCACTGCTGAAGGATATTGGTCTTGGAGGGAGTAAGGTTTAGATTTACCAGGACTCCAAAGGTTAAATGCCAGGGCGAAATAACCCAAACTAGGGTTGTATTCCCTCGAATTTGGAAGGCTAAGGGGTGATTTGATCACAGTTTCAGGATATTAAGGGGATTAGACATGGTTGGCATGTCTAGGACTAGGAAGCATGGTCAAAAAATTCAAGCCAGAGCTTTCAGGAGTGAAATTAGAGGGTGGTAGAGGTTTGGAACACTTCTAGAAATGACAATCGATGCTAGATCAATTAATTTTCAAACTGAAATTGACAGGTTTTTGTTAGCTAGAGGTAATAAGGAATATAGGGCAAAGGTGGGGTATATGCAGTTAAGTCACAAATCAGCAATGATCACATTATATAGCGGAACAGTCACGAGGGGCTAAATGGGCTCCTCCGGTTCCTGTGTTACTATAAAAGTTGGATACTCTGGTATCGTGCCAAGAAGACCCATTTTAGACACAGTATTTTAAATCTGCACAGTCTCACACACATGATCCAGCTTCTTAAAGTGCTCTAAATGGTGGCAGCCTGCTTAACCTCACCAGTGAATGCTGAGCAATATAGTACAGGATATGAGCACAGGATTAAATCTTCCTGGGATTAGAAAAGAACATTTCTCCCAATGAATAGAGGCAGTGGGCAAAAGCACGAAATGGCATGTCAGATATCTAACTTCTTGTAGTGACCCTACTCCTTACTAAACTTGTTCATCCGTTCCCCTTCCTGTTAAATATTCCATCTGGAAAAGTCCTGAGAATTTGATGGGTCTGTGCCTCCTCCTGAGTAATTATATTTGTCAGTAAAGCATGATAGATTAAAATCCTGTAACTTCTGACTGTCCTAAATCACATCGGCACGTAGAGATTCTTAATCAGTGTTGATGTTTCATTGGAATTTATCTCGTATGCTTCAGAGGAAAGTAAGCCTTTTAAATTTTCATCTCTTAGTTTATGGTATCATCTGAACCCCTCATGAGTTTTCTGTGGGTTTACGTTACTATTCTCTGCTTGACATTTTTCCTATACCAATGTGTGTTGATAAGTACATTTTTCCCTGAGTGTCTCTGTTCCCATTTGATCACTGCAGCTTGATGTACTGTTTATAAAGTCAATTGCTGTTTAAAATGATGAAGAGAGATATTGCATTATCCATCTGGTAATTTATCTGTCGATGGACTTATGTTGATACTAGAGTCACAGGTAGTTGCAGAAAATTTCCGGTTTGTTTTTGCAGAGCTTGTAGCATTTTATTTTAAACTTGCAACTTCACATGATTCCATAACAAATAGGCTGACAATTACTGATGACTCCTTCTTTTGTTGGCCTTTAGAGTCTGGCGAGTAAAGTTGAGATTTACTTGCTTGTTAAGTCTATTGGCTCCCAGGACTTGGTGTGGCTGGATTCCTGGCCCCACTGAAGCGCTCAACCTTGGCTGTACTTTCTGCCCTTTCAAAGCTGTGACTGTTTCCTTCCTAGCTGACCTCTCAGCCACATGTTTTCACATTACCTCAGTGGACTGGGAAATCCTTATGAGTGCCTGTCAGTACAGTGACTCACTTAGTCAGTCAGTACAGTACAGTTCCGTGGCTGAATAAAGAAGTTAAGGATTGTATCAAGTTGAAAGCAACACTGTACAAATCTGCAAAGATGAGTGGTAGGTCACAAGATTGGTCAGATTTTAAGAACCAGCAAAGAATGACTGGAAAAAAAAAGAGGGAGAAAGAAGAGTATGAGAGAAAACAAAAACAGAATTACCTGGAAAAACTCAGCAGGTCTGGCAGCATCGGCGGAGAAGAAAAGAGTTGACGTTTCAAGTCCTCATGACCCTTAAGCTAGCTGGTGATATAAAAACAGATAGTAAGAGTTTCTACAAGTATGTATACAGGAAAAGAGTAACTAAAGCCAGTGTTTGTGAGCCTGGGGAATTGATAATGGTAAACGAGGAAATGGCAGAGGCGTTGAACAGGTATTTTGGGTCTGTCTTCACTGGAGAAGACTGAGAAAACTTCCCAAAGATACTTGAAAATCAAGAGGTGAACGGGAGGGAGGAACGTAAAACAGTCACCATCATGAGGGAAAAGGCGCTCAGAAAACGATTAGATCCAAAGGCAGACAAGCCCCAGGACCAGATGGCCTGCATCCTAGGGTCTTAAGAGAAGAGGCTGCAGAGGTAGTAGATGCATTGATTGTAATCTTCCTTAGATTCCGGAAGTGTCACAGTGGATTAGAAAATAACTAATGTAACACCTTTATTCAAGAAAGGAGGGAGACAGAAAGCAGGAAACTACAGGCCAGTTAGCCTAACATCTGTCATAGCGAAATTGCTAGAATCCATTAAGGAAGTTATAGCAGAATGCTTAGAAATTCATAATGTAATCAGGCAAAGTAAACATGGCTTTGCGAGAGGAAATTGTGTTTAAGTAATTTATTAGAGCTTTTTGATTTAGAGACATGTCAAAACTTTTTGTTTTGCACTCTGCAGGACACTTTGCAAGAATACCAATATAAGGAGGAAAGCAACAATTTATACTGCATATGAAGAGTGCTGATTGGTTGGCAAGTGGTATTGCCATGGAGAATGCATCACTGATGGTGACAGTTAACTGCCAAGCATTGTTTGAAATTTAAACCAGGCAGCTTGACCCTGATTGGTCAAGGCATTGCCCTGAGGAATGATCAATGAATGGCTCACTTATTTTGTTTAGCTGAAACAGGCACAATGCGTGTACATGTTCTTCCGTCTGCAAAGAACGGCTCTGTGTGTTAATATATGTAGCTTCCAGTACACACACAGGCCACATTGCAAGCCCAACTGACAGTCTTAAATTGGTTGTCAGCGTAATTCTTAGCACACTGAAGATTATTTAGCAAATGTTGGACACTGGTTTGAGTTTTGCGAGCACAGGCCAGTTGGGTACAGTCTGTACCCTGCCCGTTGCGAACAGCGGCTGGGGCATACTGTTTGATACGATTCACCAGTCTTTGGGACGTACAACCCAGCATCACACTGGCACCGAAATTCATACACCACGTTACTCATTTGTGCGATAGACAGAATGTCTTTTTGGCTTGACGGCAGCATTCTGTTAGTGGTGAATACAACTCGTGTTGCTACTGCAGAGTGTCAGTGTGAAACAGCTAGCTTCACCTGTTACTCAAATTGTTCGGATACCTTGCCATTCCAGGGTAATCTGAGGTACACTGGGCACTTTCAGGGCCAAAAGTGGCGCCCTTAGGCCCGTTCATGAGTTTGTGTGATATACAGCGCAAAATGATCTGATCAGGGTAGCCATTATCCCGTAGGACGCCTTTGATGCCCCTATTTCAGCATCAAGCTTGCACAGTGAGCAAAGGGCTTGGACCCTATTTACAAGGATGATGATAAGACAAATCTTATAGTGTGGAACTATAAGAATCCCAATGTGTATATTGACCGGTGAAGATAGGCTTGTGGTTGACCTTGGTAGAGAACACCCTGGCAGATTTCACAACTAGTGTGTCAAGGAAGGGGAGCTCATTTGTCTGCTTCATTTCAAAGGTGAATTTGAGCGCAGGATGAAGCCCATTAAGACAAGTAAGGAAATTATTACATGCAGCTGCGGATGAGCTGCCATGTGATGTATGTGACAGGGGTCATTCTCACAGCTCACTGCGCCCGCATATGTATGGGCTGCCCAAGACCCACAAAAGTGATGTCCCTTTACACCCTATCTTATCGTTGCACATGAATTGACCAAATGGTTGGGTGAATTGTTACACCAGTTTTGAGCATGTTTTCCAGATACACCATGAAGGATTCCTTCACATTTGCGAAGGCCATACAGGACTTGCATATCGATAGCCATGCTGTGTCCATGTGCTCGTTTGACATTGCTAGCCTATTCACCAAGGAGAAACGTGTCTTCGATGGAATGGCACCTACCCCTCACATATTTCTGATATGTGGATGATAAGGTTCGCTATATTTAAATTTGCAGCTGCTATACAGTAGCAACATGAGTGGTATTCTCCACTAACAGGATGCTGCCGTCAAGCCAAAAAGACCTTCTGCCTACCACCCAAATGAGCAATCTGGTATATGAATTTCAGTGCCAGTGTGATGCTAGGTATGTAGGCTGTACATCCCAAAGACTGGCAATCATATCAAACAGCATGTCCCAGCCGCTGTGCACAACAGGTAAAGTACAGACCATACCCAACCGGCTCGTGCTCGCAAAACTCAAAGCAAAGTGCCCAACATTAGATGTGACTCCATGATTGGACAACATATGCTAAATAATCCTCAGTGTGCTAAGAGTTACACTGACGATCAACTTAAGATTGTCAGTCGGACTCGCAGTGTGGTACGTTTATGTGTATTGAAAGCTACATATATTAATACACAGAGCCTTGTTCTTTGCAGACAGAATGAACATGTACACACATTCCGCCTGTTTCAGCTAAACAAAATAAACGACAGCCGTTCGCTGACTCATTCAGGGCAATGCCTTGACCAATCAAGGCCAAGCTACTTGGTTTACATTTCAAACAATGCTTGGCAGTTAACTGTCAGTCACTGCTACTGGTACACTCTCCATGCAGCGCCTCTACCAATCAGAGTCCATTTGCCAACCAATCAGCACTCTCTTATACAGTATAAATTGTTGTTTCCCCTTATATTGGTATTCTTTCGAAGTGTATGCAAGACGAAAAGCTTAGACATGTCTCTTTTTTCAGCAATACTCAGAGTTCTGTGCTACCAAACGACTAACTATATTCATGATGAAGGGACTGAATGTATGGTAGCTAAATTTGTCAATAGCACCAAGATAGGTAGGAAAGTAAGTTGTCAAGAGAAGGTAGAGAGTCTGCAAAGGGATATAGATAGGTTAAGTGAGTGGGCAAAAATTTGGCAGGAAAATGTGAACTTGTCCACTTTGGCAGGAAGAATAGAAAAGTAGCATGTTATGTAAATGAGGAGAGATTGCTGAACTTGGTGGTACAAAGGGATCTGGGTGTCTTGGTACATGAAGCACAAGTTAGTATGCAGGTACAATTGAATAGGAAGGCAAATGGAATGTTGTTATTGATTGCAAGGGGAATGGAATACAAAAGTAGGGAAGTTTTGCTACTGATATACGGGGCATTGGTGAGACCACATCTGGAGCATTGTGTGCAGTTTTGGTCTCCTTATTTGAAAAAAGATATAATTGCAATCGAAGCAATTCAGAGAAGGTTCACTCACTTCATTCCTGGGATGAAGGGCTTATCCTCTGAAGAAAGGTTGAACAGGTTGGGCCTATACCCACTAGAGGTTAGAAGAATGAGAGGTGACCTTATTGAAACATATAAGGCCCTCAGTGGATTTGAGAGGGTAGTTTCCACTTGACTAGAACGAGGGAACATTGCTTTAAGAATAAGAGGTCTCTCTTTTAAGATTGCGATGAGGAGAAATTTTTTCTCTGAGTTTCGTTAGTCTGTGGAATTCTCTTCCCAAGGAAGTAGTAGAGGCTGGGTCATAGAATGTATTCAAGGCTGAGTTAGATAGATTTTTGATAGAGGGCAGACAGCCAATTGCAGAGACCACAAGCAGATGAGCCATAATCTTCTTGAATGATGGAGCAGGCTCGAAGGGCTGAATGATCTACTCCTGCTCCTAAGTCCTACGTTCCTATATCTCTCATTGGCAAAAATCACAGGTTTACACAGTAAATATGAAATTGCCGCACATCATAATAGAGCCTCAACAAATGGATCGCTCCTTCCTCATATAGATTGCAGTGAAGAGTTTCTTTTCTTCTGCACCAATTTTCTCTGCTCCTTGAAGCATGCAGTTTCTCCCTGGGTTACAGTTCCATGAATCCCAGCGGCTTCCAATACCTCACTCAACTGGGAACTCTTAATGTGCGAGGCTGGCCTGGAATGTTTGAAAACGCATCATAGTTAAACCTGATGGTGTCCTCACCAAGCCTCCCTCCACACAATTTTCAGCTGGAGTCACTGGATGCTGACCAGGTTATTGAGCCAGGAAAGTGTGCAGTTTTGTTTCAGCAGTAATTCAGTCTTGAGGTGCAGTTGATTAATCTTTAAGGGTTAAATCACTAAATTATGTTTGATTTTATTAAACTTTAAGAGTAAACAGTTTAGCATAAGGGAACATTAACACCATATGTGGTATCTGTGCAATTTAGGAAGTCCTGATTAATTGTGTCCCTGGCTGCAATTGAGCACAAGAAACCCAGCCTGTTCCTGATATGTATGCTTGCACTTATCTATGTTGAAATTCATTTGTCAATTATATGCCCATTCTGTAAGTTTTTTCATATCATCATGTAATTTGTTGCAGTTCTCCGCAATATTTACAACCCACTTCTGCAGCCCCCACCCCCACCCGCCTAATTTGGTGTTTTCTAAAGATGTTCAATAAAGTGCCTTCTAGGATAAAATTAAAGCTCAGCATATTGAAGGGAGTGAGACAGGGTGGATAAGAAGTTGGTTAAAGGACAGAAAACAAAGTGCTGGTTAATGAATGTTTGGACTGAAGGGATGCAAATAGTGGTGTTCACCAGTGGTCAGTGTTGTGACTATGGTTCCCTCATTATAAATACACGACCTGGACTTGGGCAGAGGGTCACATTGTTAAGTCCAGAGATCACAAAAACTGGTTTAACTGTGAAGAGCACAGTTACTTCAGGAGAATGTAGGCTGGTTTGTGAATTGAAAAGATAGATGTCAAATAAAATTTATTGTGGAGGAATATGAGGTAATGTATTGGATGGGAGAATAAGAAGGAAGGATATACACTAAATGGTGGAACTTTAAGAAAAGCAGTGAGATTTAGCAAAATAAAAGCAAAACCCTGCAGATGCTGACTGTCTGAAACAAAAACAAAAATAGCTGGAAAAACTCAGCAAGTCTGACAGCACCTGTGGAGAGGGATGCAGTTAACGTTTCAAGTCCGTATGACTCTTCAACAGAACTCAAAGATATAGTAGTTCAGATGCACAATTTCCTAAAAGTGGGGGTCAAGTTTGTAAAAGGCACCTGGGATCCTAGGTTTTATAAGTAATGTTATAGAGTACAGAAAGAGTGGGGGAGATACAGAATGGGCTTAGTGGTGTGGAGTTGTGGGAATGAATCCTACACCATAAGTGAGTCTGTAACCAAAAGAAAAATAATTTTCTAAAAAGCTGACACACGCCATTTGTGGATCTGATCTCTTGCCGGAGGACTGTTTGGTCAGGCTCACTTATGATATAAAATCTCATCACTGCTGGCAGCCACTTATCCTCTAATTTGTTCTTCCAACAAAGCCTGATTGACACCCTTTATGATTCATCAGAGGGTGTTTCCTGATCTAACCTCTGATAATGCTATTGAAATCTAGATTTTTCTAACCACACTGTTTAGTGTCTACCATTTAGCACCTGAATGTTGAGGTGATGTTCGAGTTCCCTAGCTGGTTTGACGAGTCAGTGCACTGCCTATGTGCTACTAAGTCATCCAAACCAGAAGGTACCTGGTTTCATCCCAAGTTTGTGCCAAGATAACTGGTCTCAGCTAAGGTAATGAGACTGGATAAGGGAGGGAAAACGCACCCAGGGTTTTTAGGTTTCTGCTGACTCACCGCTGTTAGTAACAAGTATTTACATTTTATATCAGTATGAGATAATCGGGTGATAATTAGGAGCTTCGAGATGCGACTTTCTTCACAAATAAACATGAAGTATGATGAGGAAAGATCTGGACATTGTCAGCTTAATACATTTTCTGACATTGTCAGAAAACAGAACAGGTCAATAATCAGCTATCTGACTTTTTCTTGTCCAACCTCTCTCTCCCATTCCCTCCCCATCTCTCAGCTCCCTCCCTCCCTGACCCCTTCATCCCCCCACCTCCCCGGCACCCTCCCTCCCTCCCCTCTCTAATCCTCTTGCTCCTCTCTCTCCCTCCCTCCCTCTCTCTTTGACCCTCCTGCCCCCTTCCTCCCTGGCCCCTCCCCTCCCTCTCACTCTCCCTCCCTCATTCCTTCCCTTTCTGACCCTCTTCCCTCCCTTCCTTCCTCTCTGACCCTCTTCCCTCCCTTCCTTCCTCTCTGACCCTCTCCCTCCCTCCCTTCCTCTCTGACCCCTCTCCCTCCCTTCCTTCCTCTCTGACCCTCTCCCTCCCTTCCTTCCTCTCTGACCCTCTCCCTCCCTTCCTTCCTCTCTGACCCTCTCCCTCCCTCCCTTCCTCTCTGACCCTCTCCCTTCCTCCCTGACCCTCTCCCTCTCTCCTTTCCTCTCTGACCCTCTTCCCTCTTTGTCTCTCAGCATTTTGATTTTCAGAATCCCTGCCACAGTTTCTCTTCTACCTGAGCACAATCCTAATTGCATTCTTTTTGTTACCCCTGGTGGGCAAATGATAAGACTGTTCATGCAGGGCACCAGTGAAGGTGGAAAGAAAAGAAATGGTAAATTGGGAAGTAGTAACTGGGCACTGGGGTGGGGTGCCGCCTCAAGCTTCGGTTTTTTTTAAAATGTCGGTTGTCAGAGGAAGAGAGGATTGAGGGATCTTTGCTTTTGAAGTTCTGGGAAGTAGTGAGTAAGAGTAGGATATGATTTGAGGGGAAGCACGTGTGAGCTGGGGTAATATATTAGTATCGTCAGAGAAGTTTACAGGAGCACTGGTCATGATTATATCCAAAACAGAGTGGGAGACAGATAGACACAAGATCGCTTGTAGTGGAGAGTGAGAAGTTGCTGGCTGAAGGAAAGAGAGAGATCAGCTGCCCATTGTCAACCGTTTACTTGCATCGGCTTCAAGAGTGGAGGACAATTTCCACAGATGGGAGCAGTGTTCAAATCTCAGGCAGAATTTGGGCTTTAGAGTGTTGAGGGGAAAAGGCTGAAAAAGAATTGTGAACTTCTTGGAGGTAGCGTTAGCAAAGAAAGAGGTGTGAGAGTCTCATTTGAGATCAATGATGCCAGAAATTTTGATGAAGGAGGACCAAGGGTGGAGTCTTCAAAGGTAAGAAGTGGGAGCTGCTGTTAGACTGAAGCATGAAGAAAGCAAATCTTTGAAGAATGAGGGCAACTGTTCCATTGAAGGGCCTAGAGGTCCTGTGATGGAATTTGACTGTCGTAAATTCTACTAAATGTCTACTAGACCTTGGATAATGACTTTTTGATGTGTGTTTTGCAGTATGTTGGAGCACGTTCGCTATTTGTGTATTTAGGTTATCTTTATTGAATATCCCAGTTAAGCTTGAAAGTTTATTTACAGTAAGTTTGTGCCAAAGGACAGTTAACAGACACAACAAAGTCCGGTAGGGAGACACAGTGGAACCAGCACAGATCAACACAGTACCGTCTGGAATATTCCAAATTCTTTCATAGTGATACTGTTATTTCAGAATGATAGCAAGCATTTCATTAGAATGTGCGAAATGTTCATCTCTCAGAGGCCAAGCTTAAATGCAAAGTGCAGTTCAGTTCAGATGAGTCGCTTCCCCAATGGTTCAGTGGTGTGGGACAATGCCAGACTGCCAACAACTTGTATTTGTATAGTGCCTTTAACCATAAAACATCCCAAGGCACTTCACAGAGACAATAGAAATCAAAATATGACACCAAGCCACACGAGATATTAGATCCAAGAGCTAGGTTTTAACGAGTGCCTTAAAGGTAAGAAGCAATGTAGAGAGGTGGAGGAAAGGAATTCAAGCATTTGGGACCTAGGCAACTAAAGACATGGTCACCAATGGTGGAGCAATTAAAATTGGGATGGTCAAGAGGCCAGAATGAGAACAAAGCAGATATCAGCGGGTTGTGGGATTGGAGGAGATTACAGAGGTCGGGAGGGGTGAGGCCATGGAGAGATTTGAAAACAGGGATGGGAATTTTAAAATCAAGAAATAGTTTAACCAAGGGTCAGTATAGGTCAACGAGCAAAGGAATGATAGGGGAACGGGACATCATGCATGTCAAGGCATGGGCAGCAGAGTTTTGGATGACCTTAGGTTTACAGAGGGGAGAATGTGGAAGGCTGGCCAGGAGCGTGTTGGGCTAGTGAAGTCTGGAGGTAACTAGAGTTAAATTTGAACTAGGAAATTATGAAGATTTGAGGGGCAAACTGGCTGAGGTGGATTGGGAAAATATATTAAAAGGCATGACGGTACATAGGCAATGGATAGTCTTTAAAGAATTATTACATAGTTTACCGCAACTATACATTCCTACCAGGCACAAAACCCAAAAAGAAAAGCCAGTCAACCATGGCTAGCAAAGTAAATTAAGGAGTATATAAAATTAAAAGAAAAGGCCTATAAAGTTGCCAGGAAAAGTAGTAAACTTGAGGATTGGGAGGATTTTAGAATACAGCAAAGGAGGACCAAGAAACTGATGATGAAAGGGAGAATAGATTATGAATGAAAACTAGCAAAAAATATAAAAAAGCTTTTATAGGCATGTAAAAGGAAACATTCGGCTAAGACAAATGTGAGTCCGTTGCACGCAGAGTCAGGAGAATTTATAATGGGGAATAGAGAAATGGCAGAGAAGCTAAACGATTACTTTGTCTTCACTGACGAAGGTTGTATTGGAGAAATGAATGGGACTGAAGGCTGAAAAAAATCCCTGGGACTTGGTATTCTACATCCGAGTATTGGAAGAGGTTGTTATAGAGATAGTGGATACATTGGTGATCATCTTCCAAAATTCTATAGGTTTTGGAATGGTTCCTGAAGATTGGAAGGTAGCAAATGTCACCCTATTATTTAAGAAGGGAGGGAGAGGGAAAACAGGGAACTACTGACTGTTAGTCTTCCATCAGTAGTAGGAAGATGCTAGAATTGATTATAAAGGATATGATAAATGGATACTTGGATAATCATGATCTGATTGGGCAGAGTCAGCATGGATTTGCGAATGGGAAATCACGTTTGATGAACTTGTCAGAGTTTTTTGAGGATGTTACTAACAAAATTGATAAAGGGGAGTTGGCAGACATAGCATAATTGGATTTTCAGAAGGCTTTTGATAAAGTCCCCACAGGAGGTTGGATAGCAAAATTAAAGCACTTGGGGTAGATAATACACTGGAATAAGGATTGACTAACAGTCAGAAAACAGAAAGTAGGAATAAATGGGTCATTCTCACATTGGCAGGCTGTGTCTAGTGGGGTACCACAAGGATCAGTACTTGTGCCCCAGCTGTTCACAATATATATCAATGATCTGGATGTGGGGATCAAATGTAATATTTCCAAGTTTGTGGATGACACAAAGCTGGGTGGGAATGTGTGTTGTGAGGAAGATGTAAAGCAGCTTCAGGAGGATTTGCACAGACTTAGTGAGTGGGCAAGAACATGGCAGATGGAATATAATGTGGAAAAATGTGAGGTTATCCACTTTGGTAGAAGGAACAGATGTGCAGAGTATTTCCTAAATGGTAAGAGATTAGAAAGTGTAGATGTACAAAGGGACCTGGGTGTCCTTGTCCATAAGTCACTGAAAGCTAACCTGCAGATTCAGCAGCAATTAGGGAGGCTAATGGAATGTTAGCCTTTATCGCAAGAGGATTGAGTACAGGAGTAGTGAAGTCTTGCTTCAATTGTATAGAAGCTTGGTTAGACTGCACCTGGAGTCCTGTGCACAGTTTTGGTCCCCTTACCTTAGGAAGGATATTATTGCCATAGAGGGAGTGAAACAAAGATTCACCAGACATGTTCCCAGGATGGCGGGACTGTCTAATGAAGAGAGATTGGGGAAACTGGGCCTGTATTCTCGAGAGTTTTGAAGAATGAAAGATGATCTCATTGAAACCTACAAAATACTTAAAGGAATAGACAGGGTAGATGCAGGAAAGACGTTTCCCTGGCTGGGGAGTCTAGAACCAGGGGACACAATTTCAAAATAACGGTGAAGCCACTTAGGACTGAGATGAGGAGACATTTCTTTACTCAGAAGGTTGTGAATCTTTGTGATTCTCTACCCCAGAGGCTGTGGAAGCTCAGTCAGTGAGTATGTATGAAGCAGAAATTGATAGATTTCTATATAACAATGACATAAAGGCGTATGGGAATAGTGTGGGGGGAAAAAGCATTGAAGTGGATGATCAGCCATGATCGTATTGGATGGTGGAGCAGGCTCGATGGGCTGAATGGCCTGCTCCTGTTCCAAAAGGCATGAATGAGGATTTTAGCAGCAGATGAACTGAGACCTGAGCATAGTTGAGTGACGTTATGGAGATGGAAGAGGCGATCTTAGTGATGGCGTATATGTGGGGTCACATATGACATCAAGGGTTCAAACAATCTGGTTCAGCCTCAGACAGTTGCCAGGGAGAGGGATGGAGTCAGTAGCTAGGGAACAGAGTTTGGAGTGGGGATTGAAGACAATGTCTTCAAAGTTCCCAATATTTAATTGAAAGAAATTCTGCTCGTTTAGTACCGGATGCCAGATAAGCAACCTGATAATATAGCAACAGTGAAGGAGTTCGGAGTTGGTGAGGTAGAGCGGGGTGTTGTCAGCATACATATAAAGAATGAAACCAGATGGACCACCTGGCATCATTCGAGGCACTGGAAATGACAATGACGCACACAGCCCTGTCGACCCTGCAAAATCCTCCTTGCTAACATCTGGGGGCTTGTGCCAAAATTGGCAGAGCTGTCTCACAGACTAGTCAAGCAACAGCCTGACGTAGTCATCCTCACGGAATCATACCTTACAGATAATGTCCCAGACAACACCATCACCATCCCTGGGTATGTCCTGTCCCACCGGCAGGACAGACCCAGCAGAGGAAGTGGCACAGTGGTATACAGTCAGGAGGGAGTTGCCCTGGGAGTCCTCAACATCGACTCTGGACCCCATGAAGTCTCAGGGCATCAGGTCAAACATGAGCAAGGAAACCTCCTGCTGATTACTACATACTGCCCTCCCTCAGCTGATGAATCAGTGCTCCTCCATATTGAACACCACTTGGACGTGGACTGAGGGTGGCAAGCAGAGACCGTACTCTGGGTGGGGGACTTCAATGTCCATCACCAAGAGTGGCTCGGTAGCACCACCACTGACTGAGCTGGCCAAGTCCTAAAGGACATAGCTGCTAGACTGGGTCTGCAGCAGGTGGTGAGGGAACTAACAAGAGGGAAAAACATACTTGACCTGATCCTCACCAACCTGCCTGCTGCAGATGCATCTGTCCATGACAGTATCGGTAGGAGTGACCACCACACAGTCCTTGTAGAGATGAAGTCCCGTCTTCACATTCAGGATACCCTCCACCGTGTTGTGTAGCACTACCACTGTGCTAAATAGGATAGATTTCAAACAGATCTAGCAACTCAAAACTGGGCATCCATGAGGCACTGTGGGCCATCAGCAGCAGCAGAATTGTACTCGAACACAATCTGTAACCTCGTGGCCCGGCATATCCCCCAATCTACCATTACTATCAAGTCAGGGGATCAACCCTGGTTCAATGAAGAGTGCAGGAGGGCATGTCAGGAGCAGCACCAGGCATACCGAAATATGAGGTGTCAACCTGGTGAATCTGCAACACAGGACTTGCATGCCAAACATCGGAGACAGCATGCAATAGACAGAATTAAGCGATCCTACAACCAACAGATCAGATCTAAGCTCTGCAGTCCTGCCACATTCAGCCATGAATGATGGTAGGCAATTAAACAACTCACTGGAGGAGGAGGCTCCACAAATATCATCATCCTTAACAACAGAGGACCCCAGCGTATCAGTGCATAGGGCAAGGCTGAAGCATTTGAAACCATCTTCAGCCAGAAGTGCCGAGTTGATGATCCATCTTGGCCTCCTCCTGAGGTCCCAACATCACAGCTGCCAGTCTTTAGCCAATTTGATTCACTCCACGTGATAGCAAGAAATGGCTGAAGGCACTGGATACTGCAAAGGCTATGGGTCCTGACAATATTCTGGCAATAGTACTGAAGACTTATGCTCCAGAACCTGCCGCACCCCTAGCCAAGCTGTTCCAGTACAGCTACAACACTGGCATCTATCCAGCTATGTGGAAAATTGCCCAGGTATGTCCTGTACACAAAAATCAGGACAAATCCAACCCGGCCAATTACTACCCCATCAGTCTACCCTTGATCATCAGTAAAGTGATGGAAGGGGTCGTCGACAGTGCAATCTAGTGGTATTCGCTCAGCTCTAACCTGCTCACTGATGCTTAGTTTGGTTCTGCCAGGACCACTCAGCTCCTGGCCTCATTACAGCCTTAGTTCAAACATGGACAAAAGATCTGAACTCTCGAGGTGAGAGTGACTGCCCTTGACATCAAGGTAGCGTTTGACCGAGTGTGGCATCAAGGAGCCCTAGCAAAACTGTGGTCAATGGGAATCAGGGGGAAACTCACCCACTGACTGGAGTCATACCTAGCACAAAGGTCAATCATTTCAGTCCTGGAACATTGCTGCAGGAGTTCCTCATGGAAGTGTCGTAGGCCCAACCATCTTCAGCTGCTTCATCAATGACCTTCTGCCCATCATAAGGTCAGAAGTGGGGGTGTTCGCTGATGATTGCACAATGTTCAGCACCATTCGCAACTCCTCAGATACTGAAGCAGTCACTGTCTATTGACAGCAAAATTTGGACAGGCTTAGGCTGACAAGTGGGCAGATAATGTTCATGCCACACAAATGCCAGGTAATGACCATCTCCAGCAAGAGAGAATCTAACCATCTCTCCTTGACATTCAATGGCATTACCATCACTGAATCCCCCACTATCAACATCCTGGGTGTTACCATTGACCAGAAACTGAACTGGGCCAGCCATATAAATACTGTGGCTACAAGACCAGGTCAGAGGCTGGGAATCCTGTGGCGAGTTACTCACCTCCTGACTCCCCAAAGCCTGTCCATCATCTACAAGGCACAAGTCAGAGGAGTGACAGAATGCTTCCCACTTGCCTGAATGCGTGCATTTCCAACAATACTCAAGAAGCTTGACACCATCCAGGTCAAAGTAGCCCGCTTGATTAGCACCCCATCCACCACCTCCAGCATCCACTTCCTCCACCATCGACACATCGTCTACAATATGCACTGCAACAACTTGCCAAGCCTCCTTTGACAGCACCTTCCAAATCCATGAACTCTACTACCTAGAAGGACAAGGGTAGCAGACACATGGGAACAGCACCACTTGCAAGTTCCCCTCCAAGCCCCTCACCACCCTGACTTGGAAATATATCACCGTTCCTTCGCTGTCACTGGGTCAAAGCCCTGGAACTCCCTCTCTAACAGCACTGTGGGTGTACCTACACCACATGGACTGCAGCGGTTCAAGAAGGCAGCTCACCCCCACCTTCTCAAGCAGTTGGGGATGGGCAATGAATGCTGGCCCAGCCAGCGATGCCCACATCCTGTGAAAGAATTTTTAAAAATGTAAAAGCCAATATTGACTTTGGAAGGGTAGCCTGTAGGTGAGAAATAGGAAGCGGGCAAGGATAAACGCTTGGGTACAACAGAGGTAAGGATGCAAAAGCAGGATGAGATTTTAAGAAATGGTTTGACTAAGTGCCATGTAACACAAAGTTGAGGCTCATGGAATGGAGCTTGGATAAAATTTTGTCTTAAGGGCAGAAAGCAGTGAGTCGCAGTAAATGGTTGTTTTTTTTGGACTGGAGGATGGTAGACAGTGGTGCTCCCCAAGGGTCAGTGTTCAGAACACTGTTTTAGTTTGCTATATCTAGATGACTTGGATATTGGAATACTGAGTAAAATTTCAACATTTACTCATGATACCAAACTTGGAGGAGTGAGACACAGTGACAATGACAATCGACTCCCAACAGGACATGGATAGACTAACAGAATGGGCAGATAAGTGGGAAATGGAATTTAATACAGAGAAGTGTGAGGTGATGCATTTTGGCAGAAGGGATAGGGAGAGGCAAAATAGACTTAATGGCACAATTCTAAAGAGTGTGCAGGGGCAGAGGGACCTGGGGGTTCATGTGCAGAGGTCTTTGAAGATGGCAGGACACATTGAGAGAGTGGTTAGCAAAGTACATGGGATCTTGGACTTCATAAATCAGGGTGTTGAGTACAAAATCAGGGAAGTTCTGCTGAACCTTTATAAAGCTCTGGTTAGGCCCCAACTAGAGTATTGTGTCCAGTTCTGGTCACCACACTTTAAGAAGGATGCGAGGGTCCTTGAGAGGGTGCAGAGGAGATTTACCAGAATGGTTCCAGGGTTAGGGGATTTTAGCTACAAGGTTAGGCTGGAGAAGCTGGGGTTGTTCTCCTTGGAGTAAAGGAGATTGAGGGGAGTTTTGATAGAGGAGTACAAGAATTTGACAGGTTTGGAGGAGGCAGACTGCCCCACTGACCTTACTTCTTCCTATCTCAATTCTATTATTCCTCCCCTCACCCTGTCACTCCCTATCTGAATCCGTGAGTCTTCCAATGCCCTACCTTCACTTCAGCAGTTTCCAGTTTCCTGCCCCTAATCATATGTTTGTCACCATGTGCATCCAAACCCTCTGCGCATCCATCCCCCACCAGGATGGTCTGAGAGCTCTTCACTTCTTCCTTGAACAGAGGCCTGACCTCTCTTTTGCTTTTGTACAGAGGGAAATAAGGGTGGGATGTGGAAAGGAGATGTGGGTGGGGAGTGATACATGATCAGAGAAGACCTTATCTGTGATTGATGCTAAAAGGAGTAGTGAGGCCAAGGGGATAGTCATGAATAACAATCAGGACAAAATTCAACTGCTAGCCCAGTGGTGGGGATTCATTTGTCATCCTCAGTGTATCCAGCAAGGGATGGGGAAAGAATCAGCCTTCGTCATGGTGAACTAAATATCAGTCCCGCCATTCTCCCTCACCCCTCAATCCTGTTATCGATCATGCAGTTTCATTTTGATACTAGATGTTATTTTTGGACTTTATCACTGACAAACCTCCTTACTTTCTGTTTGTGCTCTATATTCTTTCGAAATTAGCTGCCTGCAGCATTTCTGCCCCCTGACCAGATCTCCTAGTTGAATTTGGCTGAATGGGTGGCTCAGGTAAAATCTCTGCTAGCCCTTTGACCTGAGGACTGCATAATCTGTGGAAAGGAGCCACAAATTCAATCCTTTCTGATCCAAACAGGGTTATCAAGTAGTCATGTTAAAGAAAAGATCAGCCGTAATGTGCTTAATGAACAATTTGTGATAATTGAGCTTTGTGAAACACTGATGACAAGATAATTGTCAAATAATGGATCGTGCGAAAAACTCATCAGCTTAGGGTGGAGTTCTGTTACCCTTCACAGCTGATGATTCAAGGAGACAAAATTAAAGCAAAACATTTGACTGAAACCTGCTTCATGTTTTTGCTTGCTTTAAACTCAGTTTCTAAAGTTCATTGCTCCAAGTATGTCGTCCTACTTCACCTTAACATACCAGTGTTTTTTTTTTTCTCTCTGCAATTTTCTCCTCCCTGGAGGCACTGATTTATGAAGGAGTACAGCTCCACAGGTACCTGACGTATCAAGAGACCATCTTTCCTGAGAGTCCAGACTGCGGGTATCTTGCTGGCAGTCAGTCATGGAGCACATCCTAGCCAATGTCCTCACTCACTGTAGCCACAAATACTTTTTAGCAGTGGTCAGCGGACAATATTCAGGAGCAGAAAGCTTGGCTAACGTTTTGCGCTGGGGCATTGAGGTCACCTAGTATGTCTGTTGCCACCGAAGCTGAGGTCAGTTACCCCAGCATGGACTATGAGCTAGAACCTTACTCAGCAACACCCTGAATAGTTCATGGACATATTAAGCCACCAGTGGAAGCAGCATTTGCATGTCAGTTACTTCAGGAACAATTTCTACAACAACCCCTATAGAATTGTTAACGGTTCATAAGCAAAGTAAGGAAGATAGAATAACTAATGTAAGTGTGATCAAATACAATCAGAAGTGGAACTTTTCACTTGTTATTCAAAAAAAAAATTTCCAAACAGGGAGGCTTGTGTATGATGCGCCCACCCGCTAGTCTCTGCGCCCGCCCGCTAGTCTCTGCGCCCGCCCGCTAGTCTCTGCGCCCGCCCGCTAGTCTCTGCGCCCGCCCGCTAGTCTCTGCGCCCGCCCGCTAGTCTCTCTCCCCGCCCGCCCGCCGCTCTCTCCCCGCCCGCCCGCCGCTCTCTCTCCCCGCCCGCCCGCCGCTCTCTCTCCCCGCCCGCCCGCCGCGCTCTCTCCCCTCCCGCCCGCCGCTCTCTCTCCCCTCCCGCCCACCGCTCTCTCTCCCCTCCCGCCCGCCGCTCTCTCTCCCCGCCCGCCCGCCGCTCTCTCTCCCCGCCCGCCCGCCGCTCTCTCTCCCCGCCCGCCCGCCGCTCTCTCTCCCCGCCCGCCCGCCGCTCTCTCTCCCCGCCCGCCCGCCGCTCTCTCTCCCCGCCCGCCCGCCGCTCTCTCTCCCCGCCCGCCCGCCGCTCTATCTCCCCGCCCGCCCGCCGCTCTCTCTCCCCGCCCGCCCGCCGCTCTCTCTCCCCGCCCGCCCGCCGCTCTCTCTCCCCGCCCGCCCGCCGCTCTCTCTCCCCGCCCGCCCGCCGCTCTCTCTCCCCGCCCGCCCGCCGCTCTCTCTCCCCGCCCGCCCGCCGCTCTCTCTCCCCGCCCGCCCGCCGCTCTCTCTCCCCGCCCGCCCGCCGCTCTCTCTCCCCGCCCGCCCGCCGCTCTCTCTCCCCGCCCGCCCGCCGCTCTCTCTCCCCGCCCGCCGGCCGCTCTCTCTCCCCGCCCGCCGGCCGCTCTCTCTCCCCGCCCGCCCGCCGCTCTCTCTCCCCGCCCGCCCGCCGCTCTCTCTCCCCGCCCGCCCGCCGCTCTCTCTCCCCGCCCGCCCGCCGCTCTCTCTCCCCGCCCGCCCGCCGCTCTCTCTCCCCGCCCGCCCGCCGCTCTCTCTCCCCGCCCGCCCGCCGCTCTCTCTCCCCGCCCGCCCGCCGCTCTCTCTCCCCCGCCCGCCCGCCGCTCTCTCTCCCCGCCCGCCCGCCGCTCTCTCTCCCCGCCCCGCCCGCCGCTCTCTCTCCCCGCCCGCCCGCCGCTCTCTCTCCCTGCCCGCCCGCCCTCTCTCTCCCTGCCCGCCCTCTCTCTCCCTGCCCGCCCTCTCTCTCCCTGCCCGCCCTCTCTCTCCCTGCCCGCCCTCTCTCTCCCTGCCCGCCCTCTCTCTCCCTGCCCGCCCTCTCTCTCCCTGCCCGCCCTCTCTCTCCCCGCCCGCCCGCCGCTCTCTCTCCCCGCCCGCCCGCCGCGCTCTCTCCCCGCCCGCCCGCCGCGCTCTCTCCCCGCCCGCCCGCCGCTCTCTCTCCCCGCCCGCCCGCCGCTCTCTCTCCCCGCCCGCCCGCCGCTCTCTCTCCCCGCCCGCCCGCCGCTCTCTCTCCCCGCCCGCCCGCCGCTCTCTCTCCCCGCCCGCCCGCCGCTCTCTCTCCCCGCCCGCCCGCCGCTCTCTCTCCCCGCCCGCCCGCCGCTCTCTCTCCCCGCCCGCCGCTCTCTCTCCCCGCCCGCCCGCCGCTCTCTCTCCCCGCCCGCCGCTCTCTCTCCCCGCCCGCCGCTCTCTCTCCCCGCCTGCCCGCCGCTCTCTCTCCCCGCCCGCCCGCTCGCCGCTGTTTCTCCGCCCGCTCGCCGCTGTTTCTCCGCCCGCTCGCCGCTGTCTCTCCGCCCGCTCGCCGCTGTCTCTCCGCCCGCTCGCCGCTGTCTCTCCGCCCGCTCGCCGCTGTCTCTCCGCCCGCTCGCCGCTGTCTCTCCGCCCGCTCGCCGCTGTCTCTCCGCCCGCTCGCCGCTGTCTCTCCGCCCGCTCGCCGCTGTCTCTCCGCCCGCTCGCCGCTGTCTCTCCGCCCGCTCGCCGCTGTGTCTCCGCCCGCTCGCCGCTGTCTCTCCCCGCCCGCCCGCTGCTCTCCGCATTAATGAACAAAGTGTGAGCCCTTTGATAATTACGCAAGCGTTTTGTGGTTTAGGTGTAATAAATGTACACAGTTAGTATATCCACTATAATGCCCTGCAGGATATGTGCTACAAATACAGTTTGAACGCCATGTGTAATGAAGCATATTGTGACAGTGAAAGGGCTAATACTCGCTGTAATTGAGACCCTTTCAGCTTGTAAAGAAATTGAGTAACGATGTATGCTGTAGCAATAGCAGATATAATGTTATTGCTGTAAATGGATTTGAATCACTGTATAGCTACATGCAGGGTGCGGTGTCATTGCTTCTCATTATACAAACAACTGACATATGAATCATTTCCTTCCAAGATTGAAATGTCTGTCAGAGCAGAAACCATATATTGTGTTTATTTTGCGCATAAAATTTTTGGGTTTCCTCATTTGTAAAATACACTTGGTGATGTGATGTTAGCACACACCAGGATGATTCTTGGCTCCATCTTTGAGCTGTGTTTAGGTAGCTGACTTCAGCCAGGGCTGATTTCCCAGTGGTACAATGCGGCTCAGGGAGTCATAGCAAATCAGCCGTGGTTCTCTTCCTGACCACTGCCTAGTGTCAACTATATGGGCCTGAGCTGGAACAAGGTGTCTGAGCAACATCTCACCTTCCCCCAATTTGCATCAGCCTCGCAGCACTCTGATTTATCTCTCAAAGTTGCTAAATATACATTGGTCAGATTTGTTGGCCCTGGGAACTAGAGGAGTGTTACAAGTTCCACGTCTGCACTTGATATTCTCTCTGATTTAGTGTCCTCAGTCACTCCTGTAAAACACTACATCCAGCAACAACTTACATTTCTATAGTGACCTTAACATAGGAAAATATCATCTTGTGCTGGAGCATAATTAGACAAAAATTGACACTGAATCAAAGCAGGAGATATTAGAAAGCTTAACTAAAAGTTTGGTCAAAGAGGTAGGTTTGTGGATGGATCTTAAAGGAGAGGAATTCCAGAGCTTAGTACTTAGAGATATGACGGAACTGCTGCCAATGGTACGCTGAAGGGAAGGGAGGATCTAAGAGGCTAGATCTAGAGCAGTACAGAGTTCTCAGAGGGTTGTGGGGTTCGAAGAGGTTACATGCAACCATAGAACAGTTACAGCACATTCTGCGAGAGCACCTCGGCGAGACCCACTTCCCCCGACTTTTTCCCCAGCCTCTTCAGGTGATTAACCAGTTCCCTTTTGAAAGCTACAATTCAATCGGCCTCCACCACACTCTCAGGCAGTGTATCCCAGATCCTAACCACTCGCTGCGTGAAAAAGCTTCTCCTCATGTCACCATTGCTTCTTTTGCCAATCACCTTAAATCTGTGCCCCCTGAGTCCCAATCCTACCACTAATGGGAACAGTTTCTCCTGATCTATTTTGTGCAAACCCCTCATGATTTTGATTACCTCTATCAAATCTCTTCTCTTCTCCAAGGAAAACTTCTCTAATCTATCCATGTTGCTAAAAACCCCAATCCCAAGAACCATTCTCATGAATCTTTTCTGCACCTTCTCTCATGCCTTCAGGTGATTCCTCAAGTGTGGTGCCCAGAGTTGGGCACACTGCTCCAGTTGAGGCTGAACCAGTGTTTTTTAAAGATTTATCGGAACTTCCATGCTTTTATACTCCATGCCTGTCTCCATTGATAAAGCCCAGGATGTCATATGCTTTGTTAACCACTCTCTCAACCTGCCCTGCCACCTTCAATGATTGATGCACACGTACACCCAGGTCCCTCTGCTCCTGCAACCCCTTTAGAATTGTATCCTTTATTTTATATTGCCTCTCCTCATTTGCCCTACAAAATTTCACACTTCTCTGCATTAAATTTCATCTGCCTCGTGTCTGCCCATTCCATCAGCTTGTCTATGTCCTCTTGAAGTCCATCACTATCCTCCTCACAATACTACCAAGTTTTGTGACATCTGCACATTATGAAATTGTGCCCTGTGCACCCAAATCTGACTCATTAATGTGCATCAAATAAAGCAGCAGTCCTAGTACCAACCTTTGGGGAACCCCACTCCTCCCTCCAGTCAAAAAAAACAACCATTCACCACTACTCTGTTTCTTGTCACTCAGACAGCTTTCTATTCACGCTCCCACTGTCCCTTTTATTCCATGAGCTCTAACCTTACTGACAAGCCTGTTATCTGGCACTTTATCAAATATCTTTTGAAAGTCCATTACACCACCTCACCCACATGACCCTCATCATCTCTGTCACTTCATCAAAAAGCTTAATTAGTTAAACACGGTTTGGCTTCAACAGATATGTGCTGGCTTTCTTGAATTAACGCATATTTGTTCAAGCGATTGTTTATTTTGTCCCAGATTATCATTTCGAAAAGCTTTCTCACCACTGAAGTTAAACTGACTGACCTGTAGTTGCTGGGCTTATCCTTGAACCAAGACTGTAACATTTGCAATTCTCCAGTCCTCTAGCACCACCCCTGTATCTAAAGAGGATTGAAAGATTATAGCCAGTGCCTCCACAATTTCCACTCTTTCTTCCCTCAGTATCTCTGGATGCATCTGATCAGGTTCTGGTGACTTATCAACTTTAAGTACAGCCAGCCTGTTCTAATTACATAGGAAATATAGTACAGAAACAGGTCTGCTGGCTTTTCTGCACCACTCGAGCCTCCTCCCATCTTTGCTCATTTAAATCTCCCATTGTCACCCTCTATTTCCTACACCCTCATGTGCTTGTCTAGTTTTCCCTTAAATACATCTACACTATTCACTTCAGCCACTCCCTGTGGTAGTGAGTTCCACATTCCCACCACTCTCTGGGTGACGAAGTTTCCTCTGAATTCCCTATTGGGTTTCTTGGTGACTGTCTTATATTGATGTCCTCTAGTTCTGCTCTTCCCCACAAGAGGAAACATTCTCTCTGTATCCACTCGATCAAAACCTTTCAGAATTTTAAAGACCTCTATTAGGTCACCCCTCAGCTTCCTTTTTTGAGGAGAAAAGACACCTGTCATTCCTTTCCTGATGTGTATTTTTTTATTATTTGTTCACGTGATGTGGGTGTCGCTGGCTTGGTCAGTATTTATTGCCCATCCCTAATTGCCCCTTGAGAAGGTGGTGTTGAGCTGCCTTCTTGAACCACTGCAGTCCATGTGGTGTAGGTACACCCACAGTGCTGTTAGGGAAGGAGTTCCAGGATTTTGACCCAGCAACAGTGAAGGAACGGCGATATATTTCCAAATCAGGATGGTGAGTGGATTGAAGGGGAACTTCCAGGTGGTGGTGTTCCCATGTGTCTGCTGCCCTTGTCCTTCTAGGTGGTAGAGCTTGCACATTTGGAAGTTACTGTCGAAGGATCCTTGGTGAGTTCCTGCAGTGCATCTTGTATATGGTACACGCTGCTGCTACTGTGTGTTGGTGGTGGAGGGAATGAATATTTGTGGATGGGGTGCCAATCAGGCGGGGCTGCTTTGTCCTGTTTGGTGTTGAGCTGTTTGAGTGATTGGAGCTGCACTCACCCAGGCAAGTGGGGAATTTTCCCATGCATATATATGCACATAGTACTCTAAGTGTAGCCTAACCAAGGTTTGATACAGGTTTAGCATAACTTCCCTACTTTTCAACTCTATCACTCTAAAAATAAAACTAAGGGTATGGTTTGCTTTTTTATGTCCTTGTTAACCTGTGACGCAACTTTTAGTGATTGGTGTACTTGTACTCCAAGATCTCCTTGTTCCTCCACTTAGTCTTGTACCTTGCAAGTAATAAGTGACCTCCCTATTCCTCCTACCAAAATGTTCTGCCTCGCATTTATCTGTGTTGAACATCATTTGCCCATTCTGCGAGTTTATTATCTCCTTCTGTAATTTGTTGCAGTCCCCCTCAGCGTTGACCATCTCGTCCACAATTTGGTGTCATCCTTAAATTTAGTCAATCGGATGAGCGGCAGCTCTTCAGTCCCAGCAGCACCACCCTGCAACCAAGGGAAGTGGGGCCTGGGTTGCCGAGGCCAGTCAGACAGGCTGCAGCGAGGGAGTGTTGTGGTTGTTGAGGGGCAGGGGCTGTGTTGTCACAGGATGCCCAATCAGGAGGCCCCTCCCCTCCCAAGCCTGCAAGAAGGCCGCCAGTTTTTAACCAGGCAGTCTCCATGTGGTGGAGGGCCAACCCACCGCTGGTAAAATGCCAGGGCCAGTGGGAAGGCGCCTTTAACTGGCCTGTAATTGGTCACCTCAGGATCCCAATAGACCTTTAGAAGGGAGGGCTGCCTGCCCCTGGTAAAATTCCAGCAGTGGTAGGAAGGCTTGGAGCATGCCAGCCACACTGCTATCCCAACTGATTTTCTCATTTCCAGATGTTCTTCTATTCTCTCCTTTAATAAGGATTCCATTATTTTTCTTACCATTGCTGTTAAGCTGACTGGCCTATAATTCCCTGGACATGTTCTATTGGGAATTACATTAGCTACCCTTAAGTCCTCTGACACTAAACCTTTTTCTAGCAAATTTGTAATTATGAGTAGTAATGCCTCTGCTATCTCTTCCCTTGATTCTTTTAAAATATGTGGAATCAATCCATCTGGACCAGAGGTTTTATCATCTAATACCTCCCCTTAATCAATTTTTAGCCCTTCCAGTATCTCGACTCTCTGCTTTTTCACTGTGACTTTGACAGCATCTTTCTCCTTGGTAAAGACAGAGGCAAAGAGCTCACTTAATACTTCATTCATGCCTACTGCTTTCATGCATAAATTCCCTTTTAGGACCCTAATTGGCTCCACTCATCCTTTTACCACACTTTTACTATTTATCTGCCGACAGAAGAATTTTGGATTCCCTTTTTATATTAGCTGCTGGACTCTTCTGATATTCTCTCTTTGCTTTTCTTATTTCTTTTTTCACTTCCCTCTGAACTTTCTATATTCAGCCTAGTTCTCCCTTGTATTATCCACCTGATATCTGTCATATGCACCCTTTATATGCTGCATCTTACTCGCTATCCTTTACATCACCCTGGATTTGTTTGCCCTACCTTTCCCCTGATGGGAATGTACCTTGCCTGTACCCGAACAATCTCCTCTTTAAAGGCAGCCCATTGTTCTGTTACAGTTTTGCCTGCCAATCTTTGATTCCATTTTACTTGGGACAGATCCGTTCTCACCCCACTGAAATTGGCTTTCCCCCAGTTAAGTATTTTTCCTCTGGATTTTTCCTTGTCTTTTCCACTATCTAACTTAGTTTATGATGCTACGATCACTATCACCTAATTGTTCCACTTCTCCCACCTTATTTCTCAGAACCAGACCAGCAATGCCTCCTTTCTCATTGGATCAGAAACATTTCGATTTAGAAAATTCTCTTGAACATACTTGATAAATACTTCTCTCTCTCTGCCCTTTACACTATTATCATGCCAGTCTCTCTTAGGATAATTAAATTCCCCCATTACAACTACTCTATAGTTTTTGCACCTTTCAGTAATTTCTTTGCAAATTTATTCCTCTATACCTTTCCCACTAGATGATGGCCTATAGAATACATCCAGCATTGTAATGGTACCTCTGTTGTTTCTTAGCTTTAACCAAATAGATTCTGTCCTTGATGCCTCTAGGACATCCTCTCTCTCCAGCACTGTAATATTCTCCTTAATCAATAGTGCTATCCCTCCTCCTTTCTTTCTTTCCTTACCTTTCCTGCACACCTGGTATCCAGAAATATTTAGTACCCAGTTCTCTCTTTTTTAGAGGCAGGTTATCGCACGACATCTTATTCCCACATGGCTACCTGCAGATTGCCAACCTTATTTACCACACTCTCTGGTAGTGGTAGAGGTGACTCTTCACGGGGCAGAGAAAGTGAAGGGGCGGTGTGATAAAAAACAAAAACAGAATTACCTGGAAAAACTCAGCAGGTCTGGCAGCATCGGCGGAGAAGAAAAGAGTTGATGTTTCGAGTCCTCATGACCCTTCGACAGAACCATCATGAGGACTCGAAACGTCAACTCTTTTCTTCACTGCTGATGCTGCCAGACCTGCTGAGTTTTTCCAGGTAATTCTGTTTTTGTTTTGGATTTCCAGCATCCGCAGTTTTTTTGTTTTTATACATAGGGGGGTGTGATATGCTGACTTGAGCAGGAGCACCCAGGGAAAATTATCTTCTGAGTTTGAAGCACTGCCTTTCTGTGGGGCTGGGCAAGGGGGTGGGGGTTGGGGGAATATCACATGGATTGCAATGGCACCACAAAACATGCAGATTAGCAATTCAGTTAGAGATTCAGTACTAATAGGATGCTTGGTAGAGGGTTTGACACTGCCTTCTGTACTGCAGACAGCGTGTTCCGGACTGTTTGTTGCCTCCATTTGCTCAGATTAAGGATATTTTGGAAAGACTGGAAAATACTGTGGAAAGTAAGGAAGTGATGTACTCCATGTGGGAAGCAAGGATATAGGAAAGGAAAAGCCTGACATCCTGGAATGTGTTGAGCAGATTAGGAAACAGAACCTCGGGCATGGTAATATATCAACAATTACTTGCATAGCACCTTTATGTAATAGAAAAGGTGTTTCAGAAGTGCATTGCAAAGCATGACACAGATATATTAGGCTATATGACTAAAAGCTTGGTCAAAGAAGTAGGTTTGAAGGTGCATCTTAAAGGAGAGAAGAGACGCAGAGAGGTGTAGAGAAGGCTTTCCAGAGCTCAGGGTCCAGGCAACTGAAGTCATGGCGACCAATGGTGGAGCAGTTTAAAATTGGGGATGCAACAAGAGACCAAAATTAGAGGAGTGTAGATATCTCTGAGGGTTGTGGGGCTGGAGGAGATTACTGAGATGGGATGGGGCGAGGCCACAGAGGGATTTGAAAACAAGGATGAGAATTTTAAAATCAAGACGCTGTTCGATTTACCGGGAAGCAGTGTAGGTCAGTGAGCACAGGGGTGGTAGGTGAATGGGACTTGGTGTGAGCTAGGACACAGGCAGCAGAGCTTTGGGTGACCTCTCAAGTTTACAGAGGATAGAATGTGGGAGACCAGCCAGGAGTGTGTTGGAATAGTTGAGCCTGGAGGTAATAAAGACATGGATGAGGCTTCAGCAGCAGATTAGCTGAAACATGGGAGAAGGCGGGTGATGTTACTGAGGTGGAAATAGGCAGTCTTAGTAATGGTGCGGGTATGTGGTCAGAAGCTCTTCTCAGGGTCAAATATAATACCAAGGTTGTGAACAGACTGGTTTAGTCTCAGACTGTTGCCAGGGAGAGGGATGGAGTCTGCAGCCAGGGAATGGAATTTGGAGCAGAGGTTGCAAACAATGGCTCCAGTCTTCCCAATATTTATTTGGAAGAAATTTCTACTCATCTAGCACTGGATGTCAGATAAGCAGTCTGATAATTCAGAACAGTAGAGGGATCAAGCAGCAGCACAGAAGCAGCAACAGTTCCAGAGCTCAGTAAAAGCATTGAATCCACACCACCACTCCCAGAACCATTTCAAAGTGCAAAAGGCTTGCTACTGGCCCAGAACTGCGACAACTGGAGAAAAAGGTTCACAAGGTACAAAATTGCTTCAGGATTATGCAAAAAAGATTAAATAGGCCAAGTCAGTACAGTACTTTATGCAGTAGGACCCATCGCTGACAGCGTGATAGCAAGGCAGGGGATTTTTTATTCATTTGCGGAATGTGGGCATCGCTGGCTGGGCCAGCATTTATTGCCCATCCCTAATTGCCCTTGAGAAGGTGGTGGTGAGCTGCCTTCTTGAACCACTGCAGTCCATGTGGTGTAGGTACACCCACAGTGCCATTAGGGAGGGAGTTCCTGGATTTTGACGCAATGACAGTGAATGAAACTTCAGTCTCTTATGAAGAAGTCCTGCAAGCTTTCACCTCAATATAATAAAATATAGCAAATACCAGATGAAACCATGGATTCGTTGATCAGCGATCTCTGTAGGCTGGCAGGGAGCTGCAATTATGGAACCTTAACGGATAAGGTGATTCGGGACAAAATCATAGTCGGGGTCCTAGACGAAATATTATCAGATCTCTTACAGATGAGACTAACACGAGTAAAAGGAGTGCAGGTTGCCAGGCAAACAGAACTCGGGAAACTGAATCAGGCATTTGTTCACGGGGAAGGAGAGGTCCTGTGGAGCAGACCAAGTGAGACCATTCAGTTTGTAAGCCATAAAAGAGCGCACAAAAGCCTAAACCCACCAAACCACGGAAAAGCAGGCCCACAACCATTTTGAACTGTCTTCAGTGTGGTGGAACAAACCAAGCAAGAAGAATGTCCAGCAAGGGAAGCAGAGTGCCACAACTGTGGAAAAATAGGCCACTTCAAAACTGTTGGCCACTCAAAACTGCTGACAACCTGTAAAAAGAGGGAGAAAATTTTAAAACAGAGCCACTTCCAGAAGTGTAAGAACCACAAGCAATGGAACTAACCTTTCTGGGGGAGGTAAATGATACTGAAAACAAGCATTGGAGTATTAAACCCAAAGTGGACAGACACCCCACAGAGTTTAAAACTAGACACAGGAGCAGGGGTTTCAGTTTTATCAGATGAGGTCAAATGGCTCAAACAGATTGCAATGTAAACCTCATCCATTATATTACAAGCTCCTTGGGGAGACCACACTAAAAGTGAAAGGCCAACTCATGGCAAAGCTGAAATATAAAGACTGAGAAATCCTCGAACCTCTCTTTATCATTCCAAATCAAGAATGCTCTCTACTAAGCAGAAAGGCATGCCTAAACCTGAAATTAATAAAGTGGATGAAGTCACTGATGAGAACTACAGCAATATATTCAGGAATGAATTTCCAAAATTGTTTACAGGTCTAGGGATGTTAAAGACACGATACTATATCACCCTTCAAACTGATGCTAAACCAATTTGCCTCATTACACTAAGGAGAGACCCTCACCCACTCTTGGACAAAGTCAAGGGTGAAAATGAAAAGATGCAGCAACAAGGGGTTATCTCACCGGTCACCATACCAACAAAATGGTGTCAGGAATGGTTACAGGGTCCCAAAGCCAAATGGCTCTATAATAACCTGCGAGGATTTAACTCAAATAAACAAACCAGGGGAACGTGAGATCCACCAGAGAGCTTCAGTGAATGGGAGCCTTGCCAAATTAATCAAGAGAACTTTATTTACCAAATTGGATGTGAACAGTGGGTTTTGGCAGTTGCCTCTGGACAAATAATCCAGATTGCTGACCACATTTCTAACGTCACTGGGTCATTATTGTTTCCATAGATTGCCCTTTGAAATAAGGTCTCTCTAGAAATTTTCCAGAGAACAATGCCCTACAGTCTAGAAGGGATGGAAGGGGTAATATACCATATGGACAACATACTTATACATGGCTCTGAGAGAAGAGTACAAAGAGCAGAGTCTTACATGATGCAGGCCTAACATTGAATGAAAAATGTGAGTTCGCCAAACCGATAATCAAGTTTCTACTTCACATGGTACAAGCCACTGGAATCACAGTTAACCCACAAAAAACAAAAGTAATCAGAGAATTTCCGCAGCCCAGGAACATAACTCAGCTTCAAAATTCCTCGGGATGGTCAACCAAGTGGCCAAGTTCCTGCCAAATTTAGCAGAGGTCAGTGAGCCCTGGAGACAGCTGCTGAGACAGGGTCAACAGTGATGCTGGAGTGTGGATCAGCAGAATTCTTTAGAAAGGATTAAAAACTTTTAATCTCTTCTGAAATCTTGGCACATTACAACCCAGAATTACCAGACATAGTCGCAGCAGATGCATTGTTCACAGATCTGGGGTCAGTTTTATTTCAAGTTCAGAGAGATGACAAATGTAGACCAGTCTACTATACCTCTTGGTCATGAACAGAAATAGAACAACGATACACCACAATGAAAAAAGCATTGGCAGCAACTTGGGTGTGAGAAATTTTTCACAAGCGTATGTTATGGGATTGTGCTTCAAAATTGAAACAGACCATAAGCCGCTCGTCCCTCTTCTGAACATGAAAAAAATTGTGAACATACCACCCAGAATCCAGCAGTTCAGATTAAGATTGTTGAGAGATGACTCCATCACAGAGTATGTGCAAGGGAGGTATCGAACAACAGCGGACACATTGTCACAGATACCATCAGAAGGAACCAAGCAAGAGGATTTACACTTCATCGAGGAGGGTGAAGGATATATATTCTTAATCACTCAGCACTTGCCAGCTACTGCAAAAAATTGCAGGAAATAAAACAAAGCCAGTAAGGAGATGAAGAATGTCTCCAAGACCTAGAATGGAATGGCCAGATTATATCACCACTAATTTTAGGTCTGACAATGGGCTGCAATTTGCTAATGAGCTAGTCCACAATTTTGCAAACAAATATGGCTTTGTTCATGTGACCAATTCACCTTACTATCCTCAAGTGAATGGAGAAGCTGAGAGAGGAGTAAAAACCGTTAAAGATTTATTGAAGAAAAATGAAGACCTTAAGCTAGCTCTTCTGAGTTATCAAACCTCACTACTACCGAATGGTTTCTCACCATCAGAGTTACTAATGGGCAGGAGATTGAGAACACAGCTTCCATCTCTAGAACAAAAAGTCAAACCCAGTGTCACCACAAATGACCACAAGAGGGTAAAACAGTGTGAGGACAAACAGAGAAGCAACCAGGCTCAGAGCTTTAATTACAGACATAGAGCCTAGGGAGAGAGTATGGATCTGAGACCAACGGGGGAGGGATAGCCATTGAAAAAAGCTCCACAACCAAGATTATACAGGGTTGAAACAGACCAGGGTATCATAAGGAGAAACAGCAGCACCTTAATACCCTTGGAGAGGAAGCCAACAGAAATTCGGGCTTACTAAGATCCTGACGATGGTGAAGGAAGACTTACTACGATCTCCGCATATGCCCAGGAGAAGAACACTCTCGACAGAAGGGAGAGTACGGAATATCTTCGATCTCAAAAGGAGACCGGAATGAGATCAGAGAGATTGGCCAAGGCACCTCAGAGACTAACCCTGTGAAATCGGAGACTTTGGGGGAATTGTAAATATGATAGGGCTAAAGACTTGGGTGGGGGAGGAGATGTAGAGTAAAGGATTAACACCAGAAGTAGACATGATGCTGATGTAATAATGATGTCAGATCACATGACTGAGAAGTAAGAGAGATCTGGAAGAGGAGAAGCTCCAACCTCGTGTGAAGGCCCAAATGTGTAAACACTTGCTGTAAGTAAAGAGTAATGGTTTGGAGAAACTACAGGCTCGAGCAACTTACTGTGGGAGAACAGACAATCCCCAAAACCACTATCTAGACCCTGACCACACAACGAAACAAGTCCCTGATTAAGGTACTTGTATCCCAGGGCAAACAATGTACCAGAAAATTTTCTAGTTGGAGACATCTGTCCAAGGATACGCTAACGTTTAGTTTTTCATGTTGGAGTATGCCTAATGTATAAGTGAGGCACAGCACAGAGTATGTAGTGGAAGCTGTCTTTGATAAAAGGGTCTGCTAAATGTCTAAATAATAATTGGGTTAAAGAGAGACTTCCAGGATGTTTTTATTAACAGTTGTCTGGTAGCAAAGAACTTGTATGTCGCTGAAGCTTTTCACCTTGCACTCATCATGACGAAAGCAAGAATTCCAATCAGCACCCTTTGCTCCTATCATATAAATTGTTGTGATCATTTGAAATTTGGCATTCCAGTGTTTGTCCTAATGAGTCCAAGATGAAAATTTTCGGCAACATGTCTCTCTTTTCAGCAACGTTTTTATTTTTATGACTGTTAACTATAACAGATGGTAGATCACTATTGCAGATGTCTTAGTTGCAACCCTGGATGAATGACGTATGACGTAGTACACAGCAAGACTTGAGATTCAGTGTAAAGTGAAAATGGCATAGTCAAAAAAACGGAATCGGTTTAATTACCAGCGTCAAAAGGATTCTTCAGGCTCAGGACCAATTGGAAAAGAAACATTATATTATCTTCAATATGCCAGTTGGTAGTTTCCATTTTGAGTGAAGATAGGGCATCTATAAAAGAACACAAATATATCACTAAACGTAAAGCTGGTCTTGCAGCCAATGCTAAGTCTAGTTCTGTTACTGATTCTTTTTATTCACCCAACACAAGACCAGCCTGTACAGACAGTGAATATGAAAAACTGACATTCCTAAATAGTGTCACTGTATTTTTTTACAAACGGTGTCAATAATGTGATATCACACCTGTGGTAATTATATGCACCCTTGTTTTGCATTTGTAATGTATATGTGCAACTGTTAAAATGTTTAAATATAGGCTGCTGAAAATGTTTTGCCTTGCTATGTTACACACGTATGTTTTCCATCCTCACACCCTGCATGTCCCCAGATAGCGTTTAGAAAATATGGTCACCCTACATTACAAACAATATTTCTGTTGAGCTCATAAAACAGGATTGAGATAGCGTCACGTCAGTAAGCTCAATGTTTGAGGTCCTTGTCTATATAGAATCTGGAAAGCCTACCTTGTGAGTTATGACCTAGGAATAAAGCAAATCTATAGATAGAATAAATAACTGTCCCATTTTACATGGCAATTTCTGAATTTTCCAGGGGGTGTGTGTGCCTTGGACACCCACAAATAATAGCTCATTTCTTCATTGAATGCCACAGTTTTGTGGTGAGGGCAGAGCAGACCTTGCAGGTGGCCTCTTAAGCAGTTTGTATTGGCTTTGGTGAAGACAACTTTGGACTTGGCTCTGGCTCTGAATCCTGTGCTCAGTTACTCTGTTTAGATTTGACACAATTTGGGCAAAGAATCAGAGGACACCTGTGGCAATAGTTCGTACCGTTGAGGGAAGAGAAAATTGAAGGTGAAAATGAATGATTGGTAATGCTTCATTCTCCAGCACATGGCCACTTCCTCCTTAAGTGAGGAAGGGACATGATTAATTCCCTGAGTGCTGCTAATGATGCTCTGATTACCAGTGGAAGTAAAAGTTGGAAGAATCAAAGAAAAGGCCAGCACCATGACTGGGAAGTAGATTTCACTGGGCTGGGGGTGGGGTTGGGGGTGGTGGGTGCGTAAGGAGCTGGAATTAACAGCTTGCTCCTTGGGACATTTGCTGCTTCTGTGCTAGTAGACCTCACCTGCTTCTGGTTATTCAGTTCGTTTCAGACAGCTAATTTTGTAATTAGTCGTCTTGTGAAGTTGTTTATTAACCAAAAGAAACCACTACAGTGTTTTCTAAGTTCAAACGTGTAATTTATCCATGTAATTACGTGTGAGACTGTGTGTTTAATCCTGAGAGGGAGGTGAAACAATACAGTACTGTGCTCCTCACAGCTACTGAGTGCAAAGGTTAATAGTATCTAGCAGTCAGTAAAAAGGTGAAGCTTATCCAATGTACCAGACCAGGTTAACAATATCTAGAGAATATAACATTCAGTTATTATAAAGGGGTAGGTGCCTGGCATTGAAGTAACCCCCCACCCTAATAGAAGTAGGTGTTTTTGTGTTTTAAAAAGAACTCAAATGTATCCTGTTGATATTCTGTTTGCCTTTCTTGTAGAGAACTATTGTGCTCCCATCCAAATGAGACGTCACTTCTCCAGTACCACCTCCCCATTCCTCTTGAGACTAAGCGTCAGTTGTTGCCCTCGTTTATGAATCACTCTTCCCCGTGATGCTCAGCTCTCTGCTGCATTCCATGTAATGTAAGGATTCCGCTTGTATCCATTTCTGCGTGAACTTTGGTTGCTAAATCAGACCTAAACCTTTTCTGGGCCCTGCCCTATTCTTTCCTCCTCTTTCCCTCATCCATTTATTCCCCCTTTTGAAGCACCCTCCCCTAATTCTTCCTGCCACTCAACACTATTCATTCTCTCCTGCCACTGTTGGAGGCTGAAGTCCCTCTTGAACAATCTCACCACCCACCGGGGTACTTTTGCTGCACTGATCATTTAAAGCGCTTCCTTGCCTCATTTCCACCAAATGATTCATTGTCTTCCACAGCTGCCATTCACCTCGGTACCGTTTCCATCTTCACATCCTCAAGTTTGATGGCCACAAACTCAATTACCCATGATGCACAACTGGTCTTAGCCATTCATGGCCAGACTTGGCTCAGCCTTGTCAAGTTTTATCATCCTTTCCTCTCTGTTATCAAAACCCCCAGGATCATGTTGGCGGGCAAGGACAAGCCTAGCGTGATTAATGGCATTTGCCAACCCTTTTCTCCTGCCCCCTCTAACTTTATGTCTATTGTCATACGAAGAGCACGTGGATTTATTCACTTCAAAATTGAGACCGTCTGCTCAACTCCTTTTTCGCTTTCTCCCCCCACCACCACACTCCAACCTATTTGTCTCCCCCTCCACACTGTCGATTTTCGTATCACTCTGTAACTGATCAATCTATCGCTGCCAACCCCCACAGCCACTTAACTCCTAACCTTTCAGATTCCCCTGTTGGTACTCAAGCTACCTGACATTGTGAGTGACTCCCTTTCGTCAGACACTGTCCTTTTCACATCCAAAACCTCAGCCATCACTCCCACCTTGAAAAACCCACAGTCGGTTCATCCATTCTCTCAACCTAGCAACCCATGTCTAACCTCTCTTTTCCCCCACTTAACTCATCAAATGTGCCAGCGCCTCTCACTTAGCATCCCATCTCCACTAATAAAAGCAGTCTTTACAAATTCCTCTAGTGTGGCACTTGCCCATATCATAGCAGTGACTGTGGTGTGTTATTCTTTATGTTAGTATGTGATATAATGCACCATGCCATCATTCCCCATTATATCTGGTACAGATACAATGGGCTGAATCTCTCCTCCACTGTCCAGTTCAGTGGCCTTCACTGCGATCCACTCCCAGCTATCCGAATGCAGCCCACATAATCTCCAGCAGTGGCTTCTCTTCCCACACCATATTATCATTAATCAAATTCTCCAAGCCTCTGTCCCTGGCTCCTCCTCTTCCTCATACATGTGCTACTCTGTGGTGGCATCATTGACAGATACAGGATCAAGAAGTACGTGTATGCTATTGAGGCCCAGACTCCGCGTCCCCCTTGCCACTGCTCAGACCCATAACCACCTCCAAACTGTCAGTCGGGGCGTCTGCCCTCAAGTCATAGATGAGTCACAAGCAATGTTTTCTCTAAGTTTTTTTGTTGTTGTGTACAGCCTATTCATTTCAACGCACAGTGCCTTGAACTGGTTTTGCACAGACACATCCAGGCATTCTGTAAAACAGGACAGAGTCTGAGTGGCTGACACAGTAACTTCCAGGTTGTTGTACATGCACGCAGCTTTGAGGAAAGATGGTGAAATCTTCTTTCAGTTGAACATTGCCAGAATTGAAACAATTTCCATGGCCCCTGCTTTAAACTTCCACCCTTTGCCACTGACTCCATCCGGTCTCCCCAGTTACATAGTTGGTCTTTTCCAGATGGTTTCATCCTGTTTGACATGAAGGTTGATTCTATACATCACCAATTGCTTTTGTTCTATCTCTGCAACTATCCCTATCTCTAACACAGTGATAGTGTTCTATCACTGAAACCCTTTTCCATCTGTGTGGCACCACTGACATCAATTAATCCAGTGCCATCCTTCCTGACCCTCCATTCTAGACACAACTCCAAGTTTCCCAAGCTTAGTTGCTTGTATCTAATTGTACATGCCCATTACTTCCACCCTTAACAATTTACACTCTGATCAGACAACACCAGGAATACAGTCCAGGAGTTTGACTCTTGAGAACGGGTTTGGGAGTGCAGATGTAGATTGGGAAAGCGCATCCTGGGATCCAGCAAGGCTTGGAGTGGATTTATGGGATCCAGCAGGGTTCTGAGGAGTGGACTCTGGAGCAATGCTGGCCAGGGTCTGACAGTATAAAGAAAGAGCGGGGTCTAAATAGCCTTGCAAGGGAGGGAAGTTCAAATGGCTCTCAAACTGCTCATGGCCCCTGTCACGCTCGCGTTGCATGCCGATGAACAGATGAAGACGATGGACATTTTTATTTTTTAGAGGAGCTTAGGGTATGAACAATTTACCTTGACAAAATGAAGTCCAGAGGGTCAGGTGACTTCTTTTGTGGTTTCTGTACAGACAAGGACAGACATATCTGAGCATGAGAAGGCACTAAAATATAAATAACCTTGAAGAGACTTAAAGTAACAATGAGAAATGGAATTACAAATAAAGACATTTTTGGAGGCTGCACATGGCTGGAGTGTTGATGGTACCAAGCATCATCCATGCTCAGCCATCAACCCATTGTGTGGACATGGCAACACCTCTACCACTTGCCAATCAATCAGCACTCTCTCTTCTCGTGCAATATAAATTGTTGTTCCCTTTATAATTGGTACGCTTGCGAAACTGTCCTGATGAATGCAAGACAAGAAGCTTTGACAGAATGTCTCTTTTTTTCACCAATACTCAAGTATTGTACTGCCAAACAACTAAATCTAGAATTCATCTATCAGATGAGATGTCACCCTTCTCAGATGTAAACGGCCCCATGGCACTATTTTGAAAACGAGCAGGGGAGTTTTCCCTGGTGCCCTGGCTAATATTTATCCTTCATTCAACGTCACAAAAACAGAAGATCTGGTCATTTATCTCATTGCTGTTTGTGGGAGCTTGCTGTGCGCAAATTGGCTGCTGTGGTTTCCACATTGCAACAGCGACTGCACTTCAGAAGCACTTCATTGGCTGTAAACTGTGTTGGGAAGCCCTGAGGTTGTGAAAGGCACTATAGAAATGCAAGGCTGTGTTTCTTTCTTCCCTGTAACCTCAAAAGTGATCCAAAAGAGTTGTTTTAATATATTAACTTAATGGAGAGGAGTGCCTGAAAAGAATTCTGTTGTTAAACAATCTGTTTTGGTTTCT
Source organism: Carcharodon carcharias (assembly GCF_017639515.1). Classification (NCBI taxonomy): domain Eukaryota; kingdom Metazoa; phylum Chordata; class Chondrichthyes; order Lamniformes; family Lamnidae; genus Carcharodon; species Carcharodon carcharias. The sequence goes on along the minus strand of NC_054507.1, from coordinate 6,770,167 downwards.
AACAGTCAACAAAGAAACCACAGCTGCTCTAATCACGGGTGTTGTCTCAGTGAGCAGTTCAGAATAGAAAAGGAGCAGTAATTCATATGTTCAAATGTCATCACTTGCCTGAAATAAAGCTTTGAGAATTCAATCTCCAGTTTATTCAAAGTCTTGTGGGCAAAAGCAGAGAAACCGTGTGCTGTTTGTGGTATTGGGTCACAGGCCCTTTCACCATTACGTTCTGGTGATGTGCAGATTGCAGGCTGGAAAACCCTGCAAACTGCTCAGAGTTGAGACCGGCGAACGCCTTGGAGTGAAAACCTTAATGAAGGGATTGAAGGACACAGAGGGGAGCGCAGTGGATAAATGTAATCATTATGGTGAAATCTGTATTTCTTTATTAAAACCCTTAATATTCCACTGATTTGGAACACACTCAGGTACCTGCTTGAGAAATGGAAAACTGTCACACTGAAACCATAGACAGTATTCTTCTAATATCTAAACAGAGCACCAAATACTTCACTCTCCAACTAATCCCATGCTGTACCTGTCCTGGGAGTGTTTGATGGGGACAGCGTAGAGGGAGCTTTACTCTGTATCTAAACCCCATGCTGTACCTGTCCTGGGAGTGTTTGATGGGGACAGTGTAGACGGAGCTTTACTCTGTATCTAACCACGTGCTGTACCTGCCCTGTGAGTGTTTGATGGGGACAGTGTAGGGGGAGCTTTACTCTGTACCTAACCCCGTGCTGTACCTGTCCTGGGAGTGTTTGATGGGGACAGTGTAGAGGGAGCTTTACTCTGTAACTAACCCCGTGTTGTACCTGTCCTGGGCGTGTTTGATGGGGACAGTGTAGAGGGAACTTTACTCTGTATCTAACCCCGTGCTGTACCTGTCCTGGGCGTGTTTGATGGGGACAGTGTAGAGGGAGCTTTACTCTGTATCTAACTCCGTGCTGTACCTGTCCTGGGCGTGTTTGATGGGGACAGTGTAGAGAGCGCTTTACTCTTTATCTAACCCCGTGCTCTACCTGTCCTGGGAGTGTTTAATAGGACAGTGTCGGCAGAGATTTACTGTATATTCTTACAAATTTTCCATTCAAACTGAAAAAGGCTAAATTGCTGCACCCTAAACACAAGACGACAATCTGTAATGAGTTCTGTGGAAGGGTCATGAGGACTCGAAACGTCAACTCTTTTCTTCTCCGCCGATGCTGCCAGACCTGCTGAGTTTTTCCAGGTAATTCTGTTTTTGTAATGAAGCCATTCATTCTTGTTGTAGAATAGGCAAGTCCTGGGTTTTGTGAATTGATGTTCAGAGGTTGGTACCTCCTTGCTCCACAGAAAAGCCCTCAACCAAATATTTGATTGCTTTTCATTTCCTTTTTTTAGGACTACCCAAAAAACCGGCATCCAGGCTGGAGTCGAGGATCAGTGGCTTATCATGCAGGTATGGAACTGAAGTCTTAGCATTTCTGGGAGCCTAGGTCAATGCTCCTCCAAACGATTCTCTGCAACTGTGTGAGGACCAGGGCAGGATCTGGCCTTTGCACATTTGCATTGCTAAATTAACACTGCAGTGTGTTTTGTGTTTATACAGACCAATTCTGTTCTTTCCAAACACCCTAGTCCCCCTTTCAAACTGACACATGGCATTGACTGTAATACTTTTCATTGGTGGATCTCCCCAGGTGGTACAGTGTGGGAAAATGTTCAAGGAGGTAAATGAGAGTCGTGTTAAAGAGGAAAGATTGATATAACAGAGATCAAGGTATGTCATGTTTGAATGTGCAGGAGGTGGGATGTAATGGTGAGGGAAGACAAATCCAGAAGAGAGTGAGGTAATGAGAGTGAATGGGTGTGCAATTGAGCCATGTGGGTGGGCCCAGAGAGAGAACTTTAAGAACAAGAGTGTACTGGAGCAGAATGAGAATGAGATCACTGAAAGCGAGCATGCAGGTGCAGCAAGCAGTTAAGAAGACAAATAGTATGTTGGCCTTCATTGCGAGAGGATGTGAGTACAGGAACAAGGATGTCTCACTGCAGCTGTACAGGGCCTTGATGAGACCACACCTGGAGTATTGTGTGCAGTTTTGGTCTCTTTTACCTAAGAAAGGATATACTTGCCATTGAGGGAGTGCAGTGAAGGTTCACCAGACTGATTCCTGGGATGGCAGGATTGTCATATGAGGAGAGATTGGGTCAACTAGGCCTGTATTCAGTTTAGAAGAGTGAGAGGGGATCTCATTGAAATTAATAAAATTCTGACCAGGCGGGACAGACTGGATCCAGGGAAGATGTTTCCTCTGGTTGGGGTTGGGGTCTAGAAGAAGAGGTCACAATCTCAGGATAGGGGGTAGGCCATTTAGGACTGAGATGAGCTAAGCCTGGCAAGGGTGGCAGATCAAAACGAGGAGGAGCGGTAGCACACGTTAGTCAGTAGGCACCAATTAGCTGGCTGTAGTGAGCCAATGGAGGAGCAGGTTTTCTGTGTCAGAGGGGTTGACGTCAATGGATTTGAGTGGGCTAAGCAAGAGTGGTGGTGTGGAGCCCAAGGCAAGGGCTAAGAGGGAGCAGGTAAGCTGCCCAGTAATCATGGCAAGACTGCAGGCTATGTAGAAATTATTTTTTAGAGAAAAGAAAAATATGCAAAATTAAACATACAAACTAATGAATTTAAAAGTTCAGCATCGGTTTACCACAATGAAAAAGATCCGTTGGTGAAAAACAAGCTTGTGGTGGAGCGCTGAGAGCACCACAGTGCCACCAGTTGTTCAATTGTTGTAATTACAATATGACCAGTTTGCATCCGAGTGTAGAACTGTACAGGAATGTATTATGACATGAAATGCGACAAGAGATTTGGTTTTGTGAGCAGAAAATGTATGTAAGCCGTACAATTTCCAATAAGCATCGATTTCTAACGAGTGCACCACTTCCCTGCAACGTTTATGTGAATAGTACCTGACATCACTACAGTTCAGCTCCCAGGATTTGATCTTGACAGCATCATTCTCTGCGACTGTTCCTGCCACCGGCAAAAGGAGAAATTGGAAACGGTACAATGTTCCACTATCTGGGGAGTTCAAATTTTTGCATCTAATATATGTTGGCAAAGAGTGCCACCTCAAAGGCATTCATAAAGCAAAGAAATGTGCTAACTTTAGTCATGCTACTTGCATTGAATTTAGTGAATGGGGCTGTTACATTTTAGGGTCTTCTCTACCATCACCGTGGCTTATTTTATCTCTCATCTTAGACCACCCTTGTAGCCAGCTGCCAACTCCCCAGCATTTCAAGAGGGTCTGTACCTTTGTCTTGTCAGTATTGTGCCAGGGGTTGAACAGCAAGCGTTGTCTGATTATTTTTTAGCTCCTGCATCTCCACTCCAGTCTTTAGAATTGGTAGAGCATCAGATTGGGCCTTGTTTTACTTTTAAAATAGCCAGTGAGTTTATTTTGCACAGGATAGAGAAGCACTTCAGCGACCGCTGCATAAATTAGTTACAGCGGACATACTTCCACCCAACTGCTCAAGTGGACAAAATAAGATTGCAAGCAAGAACTAAGCTCTTTGTAAATATTTTTAAAAATAGTTTTGTGACCCTGTCCAGCCTTTCAAGCAGCTCATTAATAGCAGGTGAAGGTTTTAACAGAGTTTTGCTGCAGTCCCTGGGTTTGCTGGTACATTGACGTACAGGAGGTTAACTGTGTCAAAGGTTGCCAAAGAGGGAGGGGTGGGGGGAAGGAAGATGTTTGTGACTTTGATTAGGGTTGTGGGAGGGGTGGGAACCCGATTGGAGGGATTCAAACATAGAGTTGTGAGGAAGTTGGATGTTGATTTCAGAAGCGACCACATGCTCAATGACTTTAGAGAGGTAAAGAGGATTGGAGAGTTGCAAGAAGGTGGTAGTTTGCAAGAACAGAGGGGTCAAGGATGTTTGTTTTGGGAGGGGTGGGGGGGTAAATGCCGGTGTGATGGCTGCAGATTTAAAGTGGCGGTATGCAGTACCTGAGGAGAGGGAACTGTTAACAATGTCAACTAACATGGAGATCTGGAAGAGACGTTTGGTCAGCAGTTGAGTGGGAATAGGGTCGAGAGAGCAGGAGGTTGGATCTCTTGGACAAGAGCTTAGAACAGACATGAGGGGAGATGGGGGAAAAACTAGAAAAAGATGTGGGTTCAGGAGGGGTACGCTTGGCTTGGTTGTCAAGGGGAAGTGACTGACACTTCAGTGCAGTACTGAGGGAGTGTTGCACTGTTGGTGGTGCCGTCTTTCAGGTGAAATGTTAAGCCGCCGGTGTTCTCAGGTGGATGTAAAGGAAGAGCAGGGGAATTCTCTTCAGTGTGCTGACCAATATTGCTCTGTCAACCAACATCACTGAAACAGATTATATCTGGTAATTTACCTCCTGACTGTTAGGCCTTACTGTGTGTAAATTACAACAGTAACTACACTACAAAAAAGTACTTCATTAGTTGTAAAGCATTTTGGGATATCCTGAAAAGCGCGATATAAATGCAAGTCTGTCCTTTCTTTGTTTCCTTCCCTCCTTCCTTGGATTAAGAGAGAAGGAACAGGAAGGGAAGCCACAGAGAAGGAAGTTGCCCTATCAGCATAATTCTCTCATACTCTTTAAATAAGTGAGCACAAAGAGCTCCAAGGAGGGAAATACAAAAAAAAAAGTTCCGCAGAAACATTCCAGTTTTCTAGACCGCACTTTAATTCTCCTTCCAAATAAACATCAAACTCCCAAGTTTGGTGAGCAGTGAGGTGAGCTTTGGGACTAATGCCTGAGACTGGGAAAAGGTCTTCAGTGAAGTGAATCCCAGGTGACAGGGCAGCAATGCTGTCTAATTAAATTACAGCTCAAATAAGGACTAACCTGATGTGGCATGCATTTGTCATAATCACTAGATGAAACATGCAGAGCGGCTTGATGTTTCTGTAGCGTCTTATATGTTAATGAGACTGTCTAATCTCTGCTGTGTGCCAGGACACTAGAGCTCTCTGCTGCCCAGTATGTTGAATTCTTTTGCAATAGTTGTTATTGTGACAAGGCTTTCGTGCTGTACAGAAAGGAAGTGAGAAATCTGTTCCCACCCACTATGCATCTAACTGGGTCTATAATTGTTCTCTGCTCGTATCCATAGTGACCAGAGAAACATTTACAAACACTCAGAGCAGCTGGATGTGGACAGATGGCAGTATGTGTTCAGATGAAATCCTGGCTATGAAATCCCATACAAAAATTCCAATTGAAGAGACAGGATGTGAAGGGACTGGGAGGGAAGTTGATGAGTGCATTGATTGAGAGGATGACAAAAAATGGGAGTGTTATCACAACCACTCTTAACTTGTTTGTTCCAAAGTCCAAAGATTTAAATGAAAATAGTTTTGCTGCCAGTCAACAGAGTAGCAATATCCTTTAGCATTTCCAAAGCTAATTCGAAATGATGTTCCCACACAAAAGGTCAGCGATACCCCACACAATGAAGAAATAAGACCAAGTCCCGGCTTCTATTCTTAACAATTTGCTGCCCTGTCAACAATTTAACAAGTTCTTTAACAAATCCAGAAAATGCTGGAAATGCTCAGCAGGTCAGACAGCATCAGTGGAGAGAGAAACAGAGTTAATATTACGGGTCTGTGGCATTAACTGTGACCCCGTCTCCAGAGATGCTGTCTGACCTGCTGAACATTTCCAGCATTTTCTGGTTTTATTTTAGATTTGCAGGGTTTTGCTTTTGTACAAATATTTTCTTCACTTGGGTATTGTAAGGATGAGATAATCATTGGAACAGGAGCTCACATCTCTAATTCACTCACTGGAAGAATTAGCCCTAAATCAATAACAAAAGCCTGGCTGCAAACTGGCAAAGAGGAGAAAATCCATATATTGGAATGTGATATATTTCAGAGGAGAGGTAGTAAAGATAGGAAAGGAAGTGGAATAGCAACATTGGTGGAAGAATACAAACGGCAGAGGCAGTTGGTTGAAGAATACAGACTGCAGAGGGAGTTGGTTGAAGAATGCAGACTGCAGAGGGAGCTGGTTGAAGAATACAGACTGCAGAGGGAGTTGGTTGAAGAATACAGACTGCAGAGGGAGATGGTTGAAGAATACAGGCTGCAGAGGGAGATGGTTGAAGAATACAGACTGCAGAGGGAGTTGGTTGAAGAATACAGACTGCAGAGGGAGTTGGTTGAAGAATACAGGCTGCAGAGGGAGTTGGTTGAAGAATACAGGCTGCAGAGGGAGATGGTTGAAGAATACAGACTGCAGAGGGAGTTGGTTGAAGAATACAGGCTGCAGAGGGAGTTGGTTGAAGAATACAGGCTGCAGAGGGAGTTGGTTGAAGAATACAGGCTGCAGATGGAGTTGGTTGAAGAATACAGACTGCAGAGGGAGTTGGTTGAAGAATACAGACTGCAGAGGGAGTTGGTTGAAGAATACAGGCTGCAGAGGGAGTTGGTTGAAGAATACAGGCTGCAGAGGGAGTTGGTTGAAGAATACAGGCTGCAGAGGGAGTTGGTTGAAGAATACAGACTGCAGAGGGAGTTGGTTGAAGAATACAGACTGCAGAGGGAGTTGGTTGAAGAATACAGACTGCAGAGGGAGTTGGTTGAAGAATACAGGCTGCAGAGGGAGTTGGTTGAAGAATACAGGCTGCAGAGGGAGTTGGTTGAAGAATACAGGCTGCAGAGGGAGTTGGTTGAAGAATACAGGCTGCAGAGGGAGTTGGTTGAAGAATACAGGCTGCAGAGGGAGTTGGTTGAAGAATACAGACTGCAAAGGGAGTTGGTTGAAGAATACAGGCTGCAGAGGGAGTTGGTTGAAGATTACAGACTGCAGAGGGAGTTGGTTGAAGAATACAGACTGCAGAGGGAGTTGGTTGAAGAATACAGACTGCAGAGGGAGTTGGTTGAAGAATACAGGCTGCAGAGGGAGTTGGTTGAAGAATACAGGCTGCAGAGGGAGTTGGTTGAAGAATACAGGCTGCAGAGGGAGTCGGTTGAAGAATACAGGCTGCAGAGGGAGTCAGTTGAAGAATACAGACTGCAGAGGGAGTCGGTTGAAGAATACAGACTGCAGAGGGAGTCGGTTGAAAAGTACAGACTGCAGAGGGAGTCGGTTGAAGAGTACAGACTGCAGAGGGAGTCGGTTGAAGAGTACAGACTGCAGAGGGAGTCGGTTGAAGAGTACAGACTGCAGAGGGAGTCGGTTGAAGAGTACAGACTGCAGAGGGAGTCGGTTGAAGAGTACAGACTGCAGAGGGAGTCGGTTGAAGAGTACAGACTGCAGAGGGAGTCGGTTGAAGAGTACAGACTGCAGAGGGAGTCGGTTGAAGAGTACAGACTGCAGAGGGAGTCGGTTGAAGAGTACAGACTGCAGAGGGAGTCGGTTGAAGAGTACAGACTGCAGAGGGAGTCGGTTGAAGAGTACAGACTGCAGAGGGAGTCGGTTGAAGAGTACAGACTGCAGAGGGAGTCGGTTGAAGAGTACAGACTGCAGAGGGAGTCGGTTGAAGAGTACAGACTGCAGAGGGAGTCGGTTGAAGAGTACAGACTGCAGAGGGAGTCGGTTGAAGAGTACAGACTGCAGAGGGAGTCGGTTGAAGAGTACAGACTGCAGAGGGAGTCGGTTGAAGAGTACAGACTGCAGAGGGAGTCGGTTGAAGAGTACAGACTGCAGAGGGAGTCGGTTGAAGAGTACAGACTGCAGAGGGAGTCGGTTGAAGAGTACAGACTGCAGAGGGAGTCGGTTGAAGAGTACAGGCTGCAGAGGGAGTCGGTTGAAGAATACAGGCTGCAGAGGGAGTCGGTTGAAGAATACAGGCTGCAGAGGGAGTCGGTTGAAGAATACAGGCTGCAGAGGGAGTCGGTTGAAGAATACAGGCTGCAGAGGGAGTCGGTTGAAGAATACAGGCTGCAGAGGGAGTCGGTTGAAGAATACAGGCTGCAGAGGGAGTCGGTTGAAGAATACAGACTGCAGAGGGAGTCGGTTGAAGAATACAGGCTGCAGAGGGAGTCGGTTGAAGAAGGCTGCAGAGGGAGTTGGTTGAAGATTACAGACTGCAGAGGGAGTTGGTTGAAGAATACAGACTGCAGAGGGAGTTGGTTGAAGAGTACAGACTGCAGAGGGAGTTGGTTAAGAATACAGACTGCAGAGGGAGTTGGTTGAAGAATACAGACTGCAGAGGGAGTTGGTTGAAGAATACAGACTGCAGAGGGAGTTGGTTGAAGAATACAGACTGCAGAGGGAGTTGGTTGAAGAATACAGACTGCAGAGGGAGTTGGTTGAAGAATACAGACTGCAGAGGGAGTTGGTTGAAGAATACAGACTGCAGAGGGAGTTGGTTGCAGAGGAAGGGAATGGGACAGACCTGTTTGGAGCTGAATGATTAAAAAGGACTTGATGCACTAGCTGGGCTGTATTACAGGTCTCCAAACTGTGGCAAAGAAATTGAGGAGGAGATCCGTTTGTAGAGAAATGAGTAAGAAAGGTGGATGGACAGAGAGGGGCACAGGCCTGGTAAATGTGAGTACAACTGCTTGCTCACAAGAAAGATCAAGGCTGACGCTGGTTGGGCTGAATGTCCTGTTTCTGTCATGTAACCTCTGTGTATTTCTGAAGAGAAAGCTAATTCCAGTTAGTTGGGCTTTAGGTTTCTACTTTTGCTTCCCCAAAGTTCAATGTAAGGGTCCCTACTTTATTGCGCCACCAAAACAGAAGGAGAGCAGTGGGGATAGGTGTAGAAATAGGTTGATTGGCAGATTAAATCAATTTTCTTTTGAAAAATATATTTTATTGATAAAATATCTGATAGAACATTACAAAACATTTCTAAATGGCCATCACAAAAAGCACAATCAGATTCAACTTTTCCACATAGATCATGAGGTGCTTCAATACAATCGATGAACATTCCAGACATTTCAATATGGCCATTACAGACAGTCAGACAATGCAGTGGGATTCAAGTTATCGACATAGATCATGTTGTACTCTGAGGTGCTTCAATACAATTATGATACATTTAGTATTCACTCTCCTGACCCTATTGTCTAACCCAGAACTTGACAGTTTGAGACCTAAACTGCATGTCACAGCTGATAGTGCGAAGGCACTCTTTAAGGTCAAGTTTAGCAATGCCAAGAAAATTAAACAGCGAGCTTGAAAAGAATTACCCCTCACTTAAAAATAATTGGCAAAAGAACAAGAGGGGAAATGAGAACTTATTTCACACAAAGGAAGAAAAGAAAGATGCATTTATATAGCACCTTTCACAGCTGCAAGATGTCCCAAAGCACTTTACAGCCAATGAAGTGCAGTCATTGCTGTCACGTAGGAAACTCAGCTGCCAATTTGTGCACAGCAGATTCTCTCCAAAAACAATACGATAATGATCAGATCATTTATTTTTTAATGATGTTGATTGAGGTATAATTATCGGCCAGGACATTTTGAAATTTGAATTTGGAACTAAGTGCCAGCAGTGCATTTTAGGCAGCAACGCTTGTGCTGTTTGGCTGTCTGTGTGTATCCATTATCTTGTAAATAGTCAGATTAAGTCTCGAATCATAGGGCAGGGCCTTTAGGTCAGCGAGTGGGGAGCGGGGCCTGCTCGCCAACACGTAACATGACACGGAATGACATCGGGCGGAACTCCCGGCCTCACCCCGTGTCATTTCCAGTTTCAAGTTGGTGGGGGCGTAGCCAAGTCAGCTGTGCACCCACCGACCTGTCAATGGCCTTTTGAGGCCATTAATAAAACAATTGAGGTGATTGCCAGGGCTGACTATCCAACCTTATGGTTGGCGGGCAGGCCAGGAGCACAGAGATAAAAACAAAAAAACTGCGGATGCTGGAAATCCAAAACAAAAACAGAATTACCTGGAAAAACTCAGCAGGTCTGGCAGCATCGGCGGAGAAGAAAAGAGTTGACATTTCGAGTCCTCATGACCCTTCGACAGAACTTGAGTTCGAGTCCAGGAAAGAGCTGAAATATAAGCTGGTTTAAGGTGTGTGTGTGGGGGGGCGGAGAGATAGAGAGACAGAGAGGTGGAGGGGGTTGGTGTGGTTGTAGGGACAAACAAGCAGTGATAGAAGCAGATCATCAAAAGATGTCAACGACAATAGTACAATAGAACACATAGGTGTTAAAGTTAAAGTTGGTGATATTATCTAAACGAATGTGCTAATTAAGAATGGATGGTAGGGCACTCAAGGTATAGCTCTAGTGGGTTTTTTTTTTATATAATGGAAATAGGTGGGAAAAGGAAAATCTTTATAATTTATTGGAAAAAAAAAGAAGGGGGAAACAGAAAGGGGATGGGGATGGGGGAGGGAGCTCACGACCTAAAGTTGTTGAATTCAATACAAAAACAGAATTACCTGGAAAAACTCAGCAGTTCTGTCGAAGGGTCATGAGGACTCGAAACGTCAACTCTTTTCTTCTCCACCGATGCTGCCAGACCTGCTGAGTTTTTCCAGGTAATTCTGTTTTTGTTTTGGATTTCCAGCATCCGCAGTTTTTTTGTTTTTATCTTGTTGAATTCAATATTCAGTCCGGAAGGCTGTAAAGTCCCTAGTCGGAAGATGAGGTGTTGTTCCTCCAGTTTGCGTTGGGCTTCACTGGAACAATGCAGCAAGCTAAGGACAGACATGTGGGCAAGAGAGCAGGGTGGAGTGTTAAAATGGCAAGCGACAGGGAGGTTTGGGTCATTCTTGCGGACAGACCGCAGGTGTTCTGCAAAGCGGTCGCCCAGTTTACGTTTGGTCTCTCCAATGTAGAGGAGACCACATTGGGAGCAACGAATGCAGTAGACTAAGTTGGGGGAAATGCAAGTGAAATGCTGCTTCACTTGAAAGGAGTGTTTGGGTCCTTGGACGGTGAGGAGAGAGGAAGTGAAGGGGCAGGTGTTGCATCTTTTGCGTGGGCATGGGGTTGTGCCATAGGAGGGGGTTGAGGAGTAGGGGGTGATGGAGGAGTGGACCAGGGTGTCCCGAAGGGAGCGATCCCTACGGAATGCCGATAAGGGGGGTGAAGGGAAGATGTGTTTGGTAGTGGCATCATGCTGGAGTTGGCGGAAATGGCGGAGGATGATCCTTTGAATGCGGAGGCTGGTGGGGTGATAAGTGAAGACAAGGGGGACCCTATCATGTTTCTGGGAGGGAGGAGAAGGAGTGAGGGCGGATGCGCGGGAGATGGGCCGGACACGGTTGAGGGCCCTGTCAACGACCGTGGGTGGAAAACCTCGGTTAAGGAAGAAGGAGGACATGTCAGAGGAACTGTTTTTGAATGTAGTATCATCGGAACAGATGCGACGGAGGCGAAGGAACTGAGAGAATGGGATGGAGTCCTTACAGGAAGTGGGGTGTGAGGAGCTGTAGTTGAGATAGCTGTGGGAGTCGGTGGGTTTGTAATGGATATTGGTGGACAGTCTATCACCAGAGATTGAGACAGAGAGGTCAAGGAAGGGAAGGAAAGTGTCAGAGATGGACCACGTGAAAATGATGGAGGGGTGGAGATTGGAAGCAAAATTAATAAATTTTTCCAAGTCCTGACGAGAGCATGAAGCAGCACCGAAGTAATCATCGATGTACCGGAGAAAGAGTTGTGGAAGGGGGCCGGAGTAGGACTGCAACAAGGAATGTTCCACATACCCCATAAAGAGACAGGCATAGCTGGGCCCCATGCGGGTACCCATAGCCACACCTTTTATTTGGAGGAAGTAAGAGTCCGACTTACCCCACGTGGATTTCAACTGAAATTCCACCCCTCGTGTTTCGAACCCACCCAGGATTACAGGTATCTCCGGGACATAAAACGTTTCTCGGACTGCTGTTCCCGTCACATTCTGAAATCCACTCTCAGTGCCATGCGCCGCCATATGAACACACTCGACCTCTCCCTCCAGCAGCACCGCCGTACCCTTTTTCAAAGCTGCGCGTGCCCCCAGTTTCATTTTATCCTTCGGCTCATCCGACGCCTCAACAAGAAACTTTTTCTCTTTCTCTCAAGTGCTAAGGAACGCAAGCTCCAACAACTCATCGACACCAATACCCATCTAGGACCCTCCACCCCTGCCTGTCCCTCCGTCCCCACCCTTTCTTCCAGTCCCAACCCCAGCCGTGTATTCACTATACCCCCCTGACCTTCCCCTCTCCGATGCTGAATGTTCAGTGCTCAGCAAAGGACTTAGTTTCATACCCTTACGCCCTCACCTCAATGAATTTCGGGCTCGGCATGATACTGAACTCTTCTTCCGCCGTCTTCGTCTCCGGGCTCACTTCTTTGGGCAGGAGTCCTCTCCCAGTTCAACGGATCCTTTTACCCATCTCCAATATTCTCCCTCCACCTGGACCCCTCCCTCTGGATTCTTACCTTCTCTCGATCTTTTCATTGAGAACTGTCGGCGCGACATTAGTCGTCTCAATTTCTCTTCTCCTCTCACCCATTCTAACCTGTCTCTCTCTGAACTTACTGCACTCCATTCTCTCAGGTCCAACCCTGACATTGTCATCAAACCCGCTGACAAGGGTGGTGCTGTTGTTGTCTGGCGCACTGACCTCTACCTCGCGGAGGCTGAGCGTCAACTCGCAGACACTTCCTCCTACCTCTCCCTGGACCATGACCCCACCACTGAACATCAAGCCACTGTTTCCAGGACTGTCACTGACCTCATCTCCTCTGGGGATCTCCCTCCCATAGCTTCCAACCTGATAGTCGCCCAACCTCGGACGGCCCGCTTCTATCTCCTACCCAAAATCCACAAACAGAACTGCCCCGGTAGACCGATCGTCTCAGCTTGCTCCTGCCCCACAGAACTCATTTCTCGTTATCTTGACTCCCTTCTCTCTCCCCTTGTCCAGTCCCTTCCCACCTACATCCGTGATTCCTCTGACACCTTACGTCACATCAACAATTTCCAGTTCCCTGGCCCCTACCGCTTCCTCTTCACCATGGACGTCCAATCCCTCTACACCTCCATCCCCCACCAGGATGGTCTGAGGGCCCTTAGCTTCTTCCTCGAACAGAGGCCCGAACAATCCCCATCCACCACTACTCTCCTCCGTCTGGCTGAACTTGTTCTCACGCTGAACAATTTCTCCTTCAACTCCTCTCACTTCCTCCAAATAAAAGGTGTGGCTATGGGTACCCGCATGGGCCCCAGCTATGCCTGTCTCTTTATGGGGTATGTGGAACATTCCTTGCTGCAGTCCTACTCCGGCCCCCTTCCACAACTCTTTCTCCGGTACATCGATGATTATTTCGGTGCCGCTTCATGCTCTCGTCAGGACTTGGAAAAATTTATTAATTTTGCTTCCAATCTCCACCCCTCCATCATTTTCACGTGGTCCATCTCTGACACTTCCCTTCCCTTCCTTGACCTCTCTGTCTCAATCTCTGGTGATAGACTGTCCACCAATATCCATTACAACCCCACCGACTCCCACAGCTATCTCGACTACAGCTCCTCACACCCCACTTCCTGTAAGGACTCCATCCCATTCTCTCAGTTCCTTCGCCTCCGTCGCATCTGTTCCGATGATGCTACATCCAAAAACAGTTCCTCTGACATGTCCTCCTTCTTCCTTAACCGAGGTTTTCCACCCACGGTCGTTGACAGGGCCCTCAACCGTGTCCGGCCCATCTCCCGCGCATCCGCCCTCACTCCTTCTCCTCCCTCCCAGAAACATGATAGGGTCCCCCTTGTCTTCACTTATCACCCCACCAGCCTCCGCATTCAAAGGATCATCCTCCGCCATTTCCGCCAACTCCAGCATGATGCCACTACCAAACACATCTTCCCTTCACCCCCCTTATCGGCATTCCGTAGGGATCGCTCCCTCCGGGACACCCTGGTCCACTCCTCCATCACCCCCTACTCCTCAACCCCCTCCTATGGCACAACCCCATGCCCACGCAAAAGATGCAACACCTGCCCCTTCACTTCCTCTCTCCTCACCGTCCAAGGACCCAAACACTCCTTTCAAGTGAAGCAGCATTTCACTTGCATTTCCCCCAACTTAGTCTACTGCATTCGTTGCTCCCAATGTGGTCTCCTCTACATTGGAGAGACCAAACGTAAACTGGGCGACCGCTTTGCAGAACACCTGCGGTCTGTCCGCAAGAATGACCCAAACCTCCCTGTCGCTTGCCATTTTAACACTCCACCCTGCTCTCTTGCCCACATGTCTGTCCTTGGCTTGCTGCATTGTTCCAGTGAAGCCCAACGCAAACTGGAGGAACAACACCTCATCTTCCGACTAGGGACTTTACAGCCTTCCGGACTGAATATTGAATTCAACAACTTTAGGTCGTGAGCTCCCTCCCCCATCCCCACCCCCTTTCTGTTTCCCCCTTCTTTTTTATTTCCAATAAATTATAAAGATTTTCCTTTTCCCACCTATTTCCATTATATATAAAAAAAAAACCACTAGAGCTATACCTTGAGTGCCCTACCATCCATTCTTAATTAGCACATTCGTTTAGATAATATCACCAACTTTAACTTTAACACCTATGTGTTCTATTGTACTATTGTCGTTGACATCTTTTAATGATCTGCTTCTATCACTGCTTGTTTGTCCCTACAACCACACCAACTCCCTCCACCTCTCTGTCTCTCTATCTCTCCGCCCCCCACACACACACCTTAAACCAGCTTATATTTCAGCTCTTTCCTGGACTCGAACTCAAGTTCTGTCGAAGGGTCATGAGGACTCGAAACGTCAACTCTTTTCTTCTCCGCCGATGCTGCCAGACCTGCTGAGTTTTTCTAGGTAATTCTGTTTTTGCCAGGAGCACTGGCAGGCTTAAGAAAAAGCATCAAACCTCACCCATGGGCGGGATGAGGTTTCATGAGGGTTTTAAAAAATTTAATAAATGTATGATTTAAAGTGGTGGACATGTCACAACTCGTGACAGTGTCACATGAGAGGACATGTCAGGGAAATTTTCTGAACATTTACCTTCAAAGTTTTAATTCGGAGCCGATCGCCCTGAGGCTGCACTTAGCCTCAGAGAGATCAGTGCATTCTGTCGTGTACAAGCACACTCCTGGCTGAGGGAATCCCCCCCACCCACACAGGAGCACACAGCGCTTCCTGGCAGATGTCAGGCTGGGCAGGTCTTAATTGGCCCACCCACTTAAAACGGCGGCACACCCCCAATCGGGGGTGCCAATCGGAGGTGCGCCTGCCTGCACCCGCTCCTGCACTTCCCCCCTCAACTGGGGGAAAATTCTTCCCATAGAATTTAACAGCACAGGACAGCAATAAGCCCATTGTGCCTTTGCTGGGTCTCTGAAATTTAGTCCCAAACCACAGCTTTTTCACAAACCGTGCAAACGAATTCCCTTCAAGTATATAGTTTCTTTTTTGTACAAGAACTTGCTGTTTTTCTTAATAAAACGTTTCCCCACTAAAGTATTTGAGGTGGAATTTAGTTATAGATGTGGGGAGTTGTGGAAGTTCTAGCATTCAGTTGGATCTATAGCCAAGAGGAAATTGGATTAAAAAGTACTAAGCTCCTGGAGTGGCTCAGGGTGTCTTATAATAACAGAGCTTCTTATGACCTGGAGACCACTACCTGATAGGGTGGTGCAATCAGATTTCAAAGCAACATCCAAAAGGCAGCTGGGCATATACTTGAAGGGAACTCATTTGCAGGGTTTGTGAAAAAGCTGTGGTTTGGGACTAAATTTCAGAGACCCAGCAAAGGCACAATGGGCTGAATGCTGTCCTGTGCTGTTAAATTCTATGATTCGAGACTTAGTCTGACTATTTACGAGATAATGGATACAGACACACAGCAAAACAGCGCAACTTACTGAACCAAAATGGGATTTGAAAGGATCTTTAATGTAGACAGACATCCCAAAGGTATTACAGAGTGTAATCAGACACACTTAGACACTGAGGCAAAGAAGGAGATATTAAGATAGGCGACCTAAAGCTTAGTCAAAAAATTGGATTTTGAAGAGAATTTACTCTCTCCTGACAGACCTTCCCTTCTGTTCTCCCCCCACATCCCCCCTTTCCCTGCTCCTGCAATTGCTTAAAACCCATTACATTTTCCAGTTCTTATGAAAAGTCATCAACCTGAAACGTTAACTGTTTCTCTCTCTGCAGATACTGCCTGACCTGCTGAGTGCTTCCAGCACTTTGTTTCTTTTCCAGATTTCCAGCATCCGCACTATTTTGATTTTGTTGGCAATATGGTTAATTGGTTACATTTTAAAGATTAACCTGAATTCTACAATCAGGGGAGACTGAACTCCAAACTGTATTGAGTGAACAAAGAGAGAGAGAGAGAGCAAGGGACCAGAAATAAAACTGAAGTGAACCTACCACAGGGAATTTGATCGAGTTAGATTACAGAAGAAGGATCAGACAGAAGAAACTTTGAGTGAAATGATAAGCCAGGTGCAAAAGTAATAACTAATCTCTAGCAAGCGTAGAAAAATTGAGAGAAGCTTCTACTTGGCCAACATCAAAACTAGGAAGTAACAGACTGAAGGAATTAGCAAGACAAATCGGGGGTGAGGGTTGTGGGGATTGAAGACGCAATAGAAATGAATGCCAACTCATTGACCCTCTAAGTTAAAACAGTGTGTAACAACTCTTTCACCTGTTGCTTCAGAGGCTAATGGGGCACAGACCTGAGTATTGATTGCAAGGTAAAAGAGGTTGATGGGAAGTGTGAGGGGCACGCACTTTCATATGAGACAAGCCAGTATCAGAGTAACACTCCCTCTATTGATTTGTGCTGGATTCGAACCCGCGATCCAGAGGTGAAGGGTCAGTGTGTCACCCAGCACTCGTTTGTACTGTTGTCAGAGGTCACAGATCAAGTTGATGCAAAACCGGTAGGCAAGTGTCTGTGAGGCATTCTCCGGAATCTGGTCACATTCCAACAACGGGAATGGGAGCAGGTTGGAAGCCACTCACATGTTTTATTTTTCATGTCTACAAAAGTTATGGTACCAAGACAGAAAGTGGGAGGAGAAATCTGAAATCAAAACCAAGTGCTGGAAATACTCAGCAGGTCAGGCAGTATCTGCATAACTTAGTCAACCTTTGACTCAAAAAGCAGCTTAGGCTTTGGGAAAATAGAGTTCGGAACTTATTAATGTATCTGCCATTGACAGATCTGACTTGATGCTATCTTCAATTGCCTGTATAGTCCCTATACCTTGCACAGTTTTAACATCTCTCACCCTTACCTCTCACCCTCTCCTGTTAACAGCAGTATTATTAATATCAGCTGCTCTTAACATTGACATTCTGTTCATTCAGTTCCAAGCAGGCAGTCTAAGTTTAATGCTGCTCTGTGCTAACTGGCACTTTAAACAGCTGGTTAATCCCTGGGCTTGCCTGGCTATTTAAAGTGTCAATCAGCGGAGGTGCTGAGCTCTTCATCAACACCTATACTATCAGATGAAGGCAGTGTAGTTAAAACAGTGAGAGTTCCAGCACAAAACTGATCAATTCAACTGATGGGAGTGAATAAAAATGACTTGTGGAAATAGTGATTTCAGCACCATAGCAGATTCCTCCAAATGCTTTGTTATGGTGAAGTACATGCTATAGTCAATGTCCCATTATATATCATCAAATATTCTGTGTTATAGTCAAGAGACAAAACAGCTTCAAAAACAGCACTCCAATTATTGCCCTGTACCTAAATCAGTGGTTTTGGTTTTGATATATACCTGGCATGTCTATTGTTGTCATTTAATTGACTTTCTTACTTTGGATGTATGTTTTCAGAAGGGAACAGGAGGCAACTGTGAAAGGTGATGAACTTTGTGAATGCCTTACATAGGTGCATAGAAACAAGAGGAGGTGAGGTCATTTAGCCCCCTCAAGCCTGTTACACAGGAACAGGAGGAGCCCCATTCAGCACCCTCAAGCATGTTACACTGGAACAGGAGGAGGAGGCTATTCAGCTGATAAAGCTGTTACATAGGAACAGGAGTAGGCCCCACAGTCCCTTGAACCTATTACGTAGGAACAAGAGGAGGTCATTTAGTTCCTTGAACTTTACATTGTATCTAACCCCGTGTTGTACTTGTCCTGGGAGTGTTTGATGGGGACAGTGTAGAGGAAGATTTACTCTGTATCTAACCCCGTGCTGTACCTGTCCTGGGAGTGTTTGATGGGGACTGTGTAGAGGAAGATTTACTCTGTATCTAACCCCGTGCTGTTCCTGTCCCGGGAATGTTTGATGGGGACAGTGTAGAGGGAGCTTTACTCTGTATCTAACCCTGTGCTGTACCTGTCCTGGGAGTGTTTGATAGGGACAGTGTAGAGGGAGCTTTACGCTGTATCTAACCCCGTGCTGTTCCTGTCCCGGGAATGTTTGATGGTGACAGTGTAGAGGGAGCTTTACTCTGTATCTAACCCTGTGCTGTACCTGTCCTGGGAGTGTTTGATAGGGACAGTGTAGAGGGAGCTTTACGCTGTATCTAACCCCTTATTGCATGTGCCCTGGGAGTGTCTGTTGGCAACAGTGTAGAGCAGGATTATCCAATGTATGGCCTGTGGGCCAGAATCTGGCCCGCCAAATTTTTATCCGGCCTACCAACTGGACTCAATCCAAACACTTGATTGCAAGTGACCCCGCCGACCTCTGGAAGGTATCCCAGCATCCCTTCTGATAAATGCCCAGACAGCTGGGGCACACTGTGATGTTGCTGCCTGATGTGTCACACTTGGCAGTGACACGTGAGCTGTTCATTAAGATGAGCTGTGCCAGCAATGGTGGCCTTGTTGATTGTGCGAACCCGTGTAGCCGGTGAGTGAGGTAAAGAGAAGCTCCCCTTTATCATGCGAGGCATGGAGAAGCCTTCGACCTTAAGCCATCAGTTGTCGAGGAAATGAAGCTTTAAATGCTACATGTGGGGCGTGTGCGTTTCTCTCTGACAGCAACCCTAGGGAAAAACAATCCAACACTTAGAAGTGCACAAGAGACCTGTGAACTCTGTTACTTGGAGACTTAAAAGTTTTTCTCTCTATTGACTTCAGAATCCTTAATTTCAAGTATCAATGTGTGCCCGGTATCTATCTCAACCAGTGCCCACCCATAGTATTTATCAAAACCAAGATGGCAGCTCCACTGGCTAAGAAGAAGAAAATGGAGAATGAATGTCGAGTCCTTTCTTTTGAAATTTCCTCACCAGCCTCGTGAGTAAGAGAAAAATTGAAATGCGGCCCCTCATGTGAAAAGGTTGGACACCCCCTGGTGTAGAGGGAGCTTTATTCTGTATCTAACCCATGCTGCACCCATCCTGGATTGTTGGCAGTGCCTCTATATTACCCATGCTGTATGAGCTTTGGGAGTATTTGATGGTCACACTGTTCAATTTCCCAGTATTGAATGTGCTGAAAGCTCAAAACAAATATCTTCAAAACAAACTTAAGCTTCCCAAAAATCTCCTGTGTAGGCATCATTGGCTTTATGGCTTATATCAACAGCAGAAAACCATTAAAAAAAATTCATGTTGTAGATTTTTTGATAACTGAAGTCCGCATGTTGGGAACTGGTGCTGAACATACTGTGTCAGAATGCAGTAGTTCTGCTAGGATTAGCTGCTGTTTTTGAGTCAAAGTATTTCTAATATGGTAGAGTAGCCTTAATCACAAGATAAGATTGCAGAAGGGAAGGGGGGAAGAGAGGGTGAGTCAAGCAGTTAGTTTTTAGCCTCAGCTTTATAATCTTTTTTTAAAAAAATTTTTGGCGTGTTTTGCAGTGCTATTCCTGTCAGCAAGAAGAAACTTTTCTCAAAGAATTATCTGCAGCTATTCTGTGTGTGTGTTTTAAATAAAAGGTCATTTAGAAGTTAAGAGTGTGTATTTGGCAAATGAACTTCTATATCAATAAATGCAAGGTTAACTGCACGTTAGTAGGAAGATCACGTACTCTTTGGAAAAAGTGTCTCTAAATGGGGTAGAGGAACAGAGGGATTTCAGGGTACAGAGGCAGAAATCACTAAAAGTAGCAACATAGGTTAACAAGGCCATCAGAAAAGGAAATAAAGCACTGGTGTTCATTCCAAGAGGGTTGGATTGGAAAATCAGATGTTCTGATAAACTTGTACAGAACCTTTTTTAGACCATACTGGGAGGATTGTGAGTAGTTCTGGTCTCCATATTATACAAAAGATATTGAGGCACTGGAGGAGGTGCAAAAAAGATTTACTAGAAAGACACCAGAGCGAAGAGGTTGTATCTGTTAGGAAAGATTAAGCAGGTGGGGGCTCTTTTCTCTAGAAAAGAGAAGACGGATCAAAGTCTTCAAGATTATGAAAGGGTTTAACAGGGTAGACGTAGAGAAGATGCTTCCACTTGTGGGTGAAACCAGAACTTAGGAACCATAAATATAAGATAATCACTAATAAATCCAACAGGGGAATTTAGGGGAAACTTCTTTACCCAGAGAGTGGTGAGAATGTGGAACTTGCTGCCAGAATTAGCTGAGGTGAATAGTATTGATGCATTCACAGGGAAACTGGATAAGCACATGAGGGAGAAAGAAATAGAAGGATATGTTGATAGGCTTAGATAAAGAGTGGTAGGAAGACATTCATGCGGAGCATAAACAGCAACATGGACCAGTTGGGCAGAATAGCATGTTTCTGTGCTATAACTACTTTGTAAGTTTATCTAAATGATTTAAAGTATGTACAGATTTAAAATAAAGCAGTTGTTGATGCATACAAACAAACAAAAGCAAGATGTGTACATGTGGGTAGCACTACACATAACTGGGGTTTATGCCATGTTATGGCAGGTGTCTCCAGGGCAAGAAAGGAAGAAGCAGGGTGTGTAAGGCTTTATGCTTTAGTGGGCTTGAATGTTGAGGAGGTGACCAAGAAAGGTTAGGCAGCTGCCAAGAACGCCTGCCCATTGTGGACTGTGCTTCACAATAGTACAGTTGAGATCTTTTATTTAACATATTTCATTTATACCAAGTTCTGCATTAAGAATCTATGAACCACAAAGTCTTTCCATTAACTGATGGCACCTTTCCATACATTCCAACCTCGTATCTTGTGAGCTCTGCCAGAGGTTCCAAGGAAAGTTGAGAGAGGCTCCAGTTGCATCCAAGCTGATAAAATTCAGGATGTCAAAGGTGTCGGCTTAGCTTTGTGCCAAAGTCCTCAAGTCCAAAAAATTGACCTAAAAGTTTTCCTCTTTGCATGCCCATACTCACGCTGGGTAACCAGCCAGGAAACATTGAGAAGGAAAGGGATTGGTTGCAGTGTGCTGGACAAATTCTCTGCGTGGGCCCAATTTAGCTTCAGTGTGCATTTCCTCATGGGTTGACTCAGGCTGGAGGTGCATAGCTCTACATAAGACAGTTTGTATTTGCATAACCTTTAGAGTAGGAAAGCGTCCCAAGAAGTGCAATCAGACAAAATTTAAATCATGCCAAAGAAGGAGATATCAGGATGGGGTGGCCAAAAGCTTAGTCAAAGAGGTAGGTTTTCTGCAGCTTCTTAAAGGAGGTAGGGGAGGTCTGGGGAGAGAATTCCAGAGTTTAGGGGCTGAGACTGTGAAAGGACGTGGGGAATGTGTGAGGCCAGGTTTGGAGGAATGCAGAGTTCTCGGACGGTGGTTGAGTTGGTAGAGGTTACAAAGATGGTGAGAAGCAAATGGAGATTTGAACACAAGGATTAGAATCTTAAAATCGAGGCAGTACCAGACTGGAAGCTAATGTAGGTTAGCGCACATGGGTGAATGGGACTTGTTATGAGTTGGATATAGACAAAAGAGTTTTGGATGAATTCAAGTTGTTGGAGGAAGCTGGGAGGCCACCAGGTGAGCGTTGAAATAGTCGAGTCTAGAAGTAACAAAAGCACAGACCTGGATTTCAGCAGCACATGAGCTGAGGGGGTGGAGATGGCAATGTAATGGAGGGGGAAGTAGGTGGTCTTTGTGTTGGAAAGGATGTGGAGCTACAAGCTCAGCTTGGGATCATTTAGGATGCAGAACCTGCAATCAGTCTGGTTCAGCCTGAGACAGTTGCCAAGTAGAGGGGTGGAATTGGTGGCCAGGGAACAGAGTTTGTGGTGGGGACCGAAGATAATGGCTTTGGTCTTTTCCATGCTTAATTGGAGGAAATGCCTGCTCATCCAATACTGGGTGTTGAACAAGCAGCGTGACCACTTGGAGGCTGTGGAGTGTTCAAGAGAGGAGATGATAAGGTAAGAGTTGGTATGAGCAGCATACATGGTGGAACCTGATGTTTTCAGGTGATGTCTCTGAGGGGCAGTATGTAGATGAGAAATGTCTTAGGGCCAACAATAGATCCTTGGGGGCCTCTGGAGGCAACAGTGCAGGAGCGGGAACATTAGCCATTGCAGGAGATTCTCTGGCTACGATTGGATAATATAGAGTTGGTCCAGGTGAGGATGGTCCCACCCAGCCGGACGACAGAACAGAGGCATTCAGGGTGGATGGTGTGGTCGACCTTGTCAAAGATTGCAGACAGGCCAAGACAAGATTACTTACCACAGTCATAGTCTTAAAGGGTGTAATTTGTGACTTTGATTACAATTGTTTCAGTACTGTAGCGGAACAAAAAGTTAATTAGAGAAAGTTAACTTGAAGTTACAAGTAAGGTGGGCACAGATTTGAGAGGAGACAACACATTCAAGGACTTGAGAGGGGAAAGGGAGGTTGGAGGTGGAGTGGTGGTTTGCGAGGACAGAGGAATGAAATTTTTTTTTAAGAACAGCAATCGCTAATTCAAATCAAGGTCATGGAGTTGACCAAGTAAATTATTAGAAAAAGAGACCAAACACACAATCCATACAAATGCAGCCTGCTGTATTGTGAAACTCAGCACATTGTGAACTGAAAGCCTATTTTAGGGCATTCCATTATTGGTCACAGATAACCAATACCTTTTTAAGGCTTAATGTGCATTTTAAAGTTCCATTGGTTAGCATTTTACTGAAGTATTTAACTGATGTAGCTTATTAAGTAGAGGGGAAATTGAAAACATCTAGGCTCCTGATTTGAACAGGAATGTTGGCATTTTCTGTTTTGTTTTTGTAACAGATCCTATTAAAAACTTGTGCTGTTTGTTTTTCTTTGAATTCCTTCATTTGGACTTATTTCTGCTTATTACTTTGCTCTTGTAGTGTCAGTTTTTCCATGAGATACAGCACGTAGGTAAGATGTCAGTGGACATGGGATACAAGACAAATATGCAAAGTTTGGCTCAATAAATGAGAAGTCGCATTGTGGGATTAGATGTAAAGCTGCGGAAATGTGAAGTCCAATAGAAAGCAGCTGTTTTGGAATATGGCTAAATTGGAATTGTAAAACTGAGCGTTAATCTGAAATTTGGTGTAAATCAGATATCCTTTTATCCTACTCCTGTGGTTTGGCAGCTCTGGAAATATTTTCCATATTTCCACAGTTTCTGCATTCAGTGACTTAGTTAATTCTCATTGAAGTCCCCTCCACTTTCCCAACATTTACAGCATTGATTTTTGAGACAAAACAGGAGTGAACATGGCTCAGTGGGCTGATCTGTCACCATGCATAGCAGGCCAGAAGGTTCAATCCCAGGGGTATGCCAAGTTAGCTGTGACACAAGTAGAGGTGCCACTGCTTAGGGAGGGGAAGTTGGCCAAGCCTTCAACCTTTGATCACTGGCCAGTGACCCCTGCTGGAAATAGCAAAAGCCTATGGTCATTGGACAAGGACTGGGTTAGACTCAACTATGATGCCCTCAACAGTCCCATTCGCGCACCCAAAGGTATTTGGCTGAGGTTTGAGAGATTCACTGCTGCTGTACCCCAGCAAGGACTGGACAGCTTCAGGAAAGGAGAGGAGAAATGGGACAGAGTGATGTGAATAGTTGTGCCCTATGGCGTTGGCCACATGAGCATGTTGTTGCACCTTCTGATCCTTTTATTTGAATTATTTACTAACATTATTGAATGAGCATGTCAATAGGGAAGTATCAAATATTGTATATAATTTCAACAATGAGAAAAATATCAACAGCACTTTTTGTTTACAAAGCTAAACCTCTTTGACTGCAGTTTGTGACATCAGTGAGTTTCCTGACACACGTCCATATGAGCAATCAGAACAAGCTTTTTCCCCAGAACGTGTTTCCAGCTGCCGTAGCTCGAGCTCAGGATTTCCCAGCTTGAGGGGGCAGCTGGAGTTACTGCGGAGCATCAGGGAGGATGAACATCCCACAGGCAGCGAGAGGTCAGAATAGGAGATAGGCGGCCATCTGGAAGAGTAGGAAGGGGCTGGAAGTACAGGAGTCTTCAGGGGGTGAGCCACTCTCGACCACGTGCTCAGCATTGGAGACCGCTGGGAGTAACGATACCTGGAAGGAGTGCAGTCCAGATCATGGCACCAATGGACAACTGCACAGGAGGGAACAGCAAAGCGTAGAAATGATTTGGAATAAGGTGGGATTGATCTATGCAAAAGGAACAAGCTCATTGGAGCGAATGGTCTTTTCTTATTGATTAAAATGTATGTTGTTAAACATATGAATGTAATGCTGTGCCACACCAGCAACGTATGTAATGTAACAGCAGCAATGTCGAAATGCGTATGTACAATGACACCAATGCATGTAATTTAGCGGCGCCAATGCATGTGATGCAGCAACGCTAGTGCGCAAAGGTGTATATATCACAGTGCCAATGTGTGTAATGTAACAACACCAATGCGCAAAGGTCTATGTATAATTGCACCAATGTGTATAATGCAGTGGCACCAACGCATGTAATTTAGCAGCGCCAATGCATGTAATGCAGCAATGCTAGTGCGCAAAGGTGTATATATCACAGTGCCAATTTGTGTAATGTAACAGCACCAATGCGCAAAGGTGTATGTATAATTGCACCTATGCATGTAATGCAGCAATACCAATGTGCCAAGATGTATATATATATATATAAAAAACAGTCCCAATGCATGTAATGTAAAGGTATCAAAGCGCAAAGGTGCATATATAACAGTGCCAAAGCATATAATGTAACGGCGTCAGTACATATAATGTAATGGAGCCAATGCGCAAAGGTGTGTGTATAATGGCGCAAGTGAGTGTAATACAGCAGTGCCAGTGCACAAAGGTGTATATATAACAGCGCCAATGCATGTAATGTAATGGCACCAATGCGCAAAGGTGTATGCATAATAGTGCCAGTGTGTGTAATGTAATGGCACAAATGCACAGAAGCTTATATATAACAGTGCTAGTGTATATAATGTATGACATCACTGCGTGTAATAGAACAGTGCCGATGCACATGTATAATAGAGCACCGTTAGTGCAAAAGTATCAAAGCGCCAGGAGTGACCATTCGAGTGTGTATGTGGGACTGTATGTGATCGTGACAGTGCAGGTGGCTGTACCTTTGTGAGTGTTGAGACAGATTAGGAGCAGATGTCTGCCTGTGTGTTATAGTGCCTTTATGAAAGACATACAGTGCCAGTGTCCGCGTGACTGTTGAGGTGTGTGTGTGTCTGTGTGCACGCACACCAATAATGTTTAATCTATGACCTTAGTTATTGACTCACTCACCAGAGGTAATAACTTTTCTCCATTTACCCATATCAAACCCTCTCATCATCTTGAAATCCTCTATTCTGTTGCTTCTTAACCTTCTCTGTCCCAAAGAGAACAATCCTAAACTCTCCAATTTCTCCTCATAACTGAAGCTCCTAATCCCTAATCTCCCTTCCTATTGACCTTTACATCTTTCCTGACATGTGCTGCCCAGCCTAAAGCTGAGGCCTAAGCTGTCATTTATAAAGTTCTACCATGATCCCTTTGCTTTTATATTCTATTCTTCTATTTATAAACCTGAGTAACCCATATGCTTTTTTAATCACCTTCTCAATCTGGTCTGCCACCTTTAAGGATTTGTGTTTATAGATGTCAACGTCTCCCTGTCCATCTAAAATTTTGAAAAATTTAAATCATTTATAATTTACTGTCTTTCCCTATCAGTCCTCCCAAAGTCTGTCACTTCATGCTTCTCCACACTGAGCTCCATGGCCAGAATTTTATGACTCCCACCAGCAGGTTTTTAGGCTGGGGGAGTAGGAAATTGAAGGGACGGAATTCCCTCTGGGTTCCCACCCACCCTGACCATGCAGCGATTTTACACTGGGGCAGGAAAGGCCCTGGGCAAGAAGTCTGCCCTTGCCCCAGTTGCGGCCCTTAAGTGGTCAATTAATTGCCACTTAAGTGCCGTTTCTCACCCGGCCTCAATTTTTAGGGTGGTGGGAGGATTGAACTTGTGTGGGGGAAAGTCGAAAATCAACAGAGTTACACCTCTGGCGGGAAGGGGAAGTCGTCCCCAACCCCCTCCACCCCTCAAGGTCTGGTGGCCTCCAGACCTATCCACCTCCCCCCCCACTGTCCCCAACAGCCCAGGCCTCTCCCCCAAGATCCCGATCGCCCTCTTCACACACACACACACACACCACCCCCCGCCCCCCCACCCCCCCCCGAGGCTTTACCTACCCTCCCCACTCTAGGACCCCTCGAACGTACCTGGGCCTCCAATGCCCAGACTGAGGCTTTGACACCCTCCTGCATTTCCTCTTCTGTCCACTGATTGGCTGACAGCTCTCTAAGGCGGGACTTCTTCCTGAGGGAGGGGCGAAAGTCCCACCTGCAGCTGCACAATGCCCATTCGAGCATGAAGTGACTGCAGGGCGCTCGGAGTCAGTGGGAACTCTCAGAATGGAGGGAAGCAAGACCCCCACCATCCAAGGAATGCAGGACCATGTTTCCATGTTTCTGCCCACTCTCCATCCTGTACTTGGCCTAGTCTTCCTGGTTATTAACTGAACTTTGCTCATTACATTTGTCATAAACCTGGTCTTTATGTTTTATTTTAAATTTTATCACCTTTGCCATCCAGGCTATATTAACTTTGGATGCTACAAGCCTTGAAAATTTGCTGACAAATTTACTCATCTGCCTCCTTCTCGCTGTTTGGACGTCTGTATAAAAAGCTCCCCCTCTGTTGCTTAACTCAAGCCAAATCGATTCAGTCCTTTTGCCATCTAGTAAGCCCTTTCTATTTAGAACTCTAACATCATTCTTAATCAATGCTATCTCCTGTTTCTCCTGCTCTATCATTCCTGAATACTTGATAACCGGGAATGTTAAGAATGCATGCTTGAGCTGTGTCTCTGTTAATGCCACCACATCATAATCCCACATGGCAGCTTGTGCCTGCAGTTCACCAACCTCCTTGGTTCCACTGTTGGCATTGACTTACATACACATTTCATGTCTCCTTTGTCAAAGTGGATTTTCTGAATCTGGCTCCCGCATTTTTTCGGATCTTTCTAATTTTACTGCTGCTTACATCTCTTTTTGTGCTCTGATTTCATTGCTGCTCCTTTCTGCTATGTTCTTGTTCCCCTTCCCTTTGTCAAATTAGTTCAAACCCTCAACAACGGTGCAAGTTAACCAACCAGCTTTCATGTAGTAAAACATCCCAAGGCGTTTAACAGGAGAGTGTCATCAGACAAAACCTGGCACCGAGTTGCAGGGTATATTAGTACCAAAAGCTTGGTCAAATTGAACTTAGAGCGTAGGACCTTGGCAGTTGGAGGCACGGCCACTGCTGGTGGAGCACTGAAAGTCTCTTTAATATTCAGAACAGTCAGAAGTTCAGAAAATTTGGAGTGTGACAGAGAAAGGGAGGGGCCAAGGCATGAGGTATTTGAAAATAAGGATGAGAATTTTAAAAATCGAGGTATTAGCAGACTTGGAACCAGTGTAGGTCAGCGAGCGCAGGGGTGATGAGTGAACAAGACTTGATGCGAATTGGAGTTTTGGATGTGCTCATGTTTATGGGAGGTGCAAGGTAGGAGACTGGCCAAAAGTGCACTGGAAGGCGAGTCTAGAAGTACCAAAGGCATGAATGGGAGTCGAGTTTTCTGTGTGTGTGAGGTGCATTGCCCAAGTGTAGGGATATGTGTGCATAAGACATTACCTATCTGCATATCAAGCTATCGATGTGAAAGAAACACATTGCCAATGGGTGGGGAATTCTGTGTATGTAATCTATCCCTACTACCTTCCAGGATCTCCTTATTCTTCCTATTCTGGCATCTTGCACATTCCCAATTTCCTTTGCCCTACTGTTGGTGGCCGTACCTTCACTTGCCAAGTCCCTAAGCTCTGGAATTCTCTCTCTAAACCTCTGACCCTCTCTTTCTTTAAAGCATGACCTAAAGCCTACCTCTTTGACCAAACTTTGAGTTGCCTGTGCTAATATCTCCTTATGTGGCGCAGTCGCAGATTTTGTCTGATAACACTCCTGTGAAGCATCTTGGGATGTTTTACTATGTTAAAGGTACCAAATGAATGAAAGCTGTTGTTGTAATATGTGATTAAAAGTCCTAGAGTCATTACAGAAGGAAGCCATTCAGCCCATCAAGTCCCTGCTGATTCTCTGTGAAACAATCCAGTCAGCTCCACTCCCACACACTGCCCGCAAAGAGATGATCTCTGTATTTGGGAGATGTCATTGTGTGTGTATGTGTGTGTGGCAGTTTATCTGTGTCTGGCACTGCCAATGTGTGTGTGTGTGAGGACATTGTCAGTTTGTGTGAGTACCTGTGCCTGGCTGTGTGGCAGAGAGAAAGGCAGGACCTGTGTCCGTGTGTGTGTGTGTGTTACTGAATTCTCTGATTTCTTTTCTCAGATGATGGCAAGCTTTTCCAAGGAAGTGGAGTGGGAGATCCCTTTGGCCCTCGCTGCTACAAGGGTGATATCATGGGTTGTGGTATCATGTTTCCTCGAGATTATATTTTAGACAGTGATGGTAAGAACATTGTTAGTATGATATGTTACTATATGGAAATTGGACTTACTGATTTCTGAGTTAGAATGGAGCACTGACCCCACAACACTGACAGCATTTCAACATTGAATGTTTTTGCTTTTATAGAATTTAACAGCACAGAAGGAGCAGTATTGGCCCACTTACCTTCTGCCCACTCTCAATCAAGGGGCTATCCCATTATTCCCATTAGCCTTCACCTTTCCCCATTTGGCCACCATGTCTGTGCCCTCTCTGAAAGAGCATTTCCCCATTACTCTTTCTCCTATCAGCCTAGCACACCTGTGCCCTGACCAAAAACTCAACTAGACCAGCCATATAAAAACTTTGACTACTAGAGAAGATCAGAGGCTGGACATTCTCCTCCAGAACTCACTTTCTAACAGCATTGTGCAAAAACCTTCATGAGACAGACTCCAGCAATTCAAGAAGGTGACCCATAGTACCTTTTCAAGGGTAGCTAGGGATGGGGATTAAATGCTGACCCTCTCACTGACACCTAGATGCCCAGAGTCACTTTTTCCCTTAAAGTCTCATTCCTCTGTGTTCCCCGAGTGCCCTTAAGCGATCTCTAAAAGAGCTGTCTCATCCCCACTGTGCACTCTCTCTGGAAGAGCTCGGTCCCCTTCCCCCACCCCCCTGTGCACTCTCTGGAAGAGTTCTCCACTTCGTCCCATACCTTTCCCTTTCCCCCTTCAGGTCATCATGCCTCGTCCCTTCGCTCTGAAAGAAATTTTTCATTCGCCCCATCTCCTGCCTGATTGCACAAATTTTTGGACCTTCCTCTTTCAAATATCTATCCACTTCCCTTGTAAAATCGATGATAGATTCTGATTTCCTTATTACTTCTGGTTGGACCTTCTATGTTCCAACAACATTCAATGTAATTCACTTAACCTCACCCTTTACTCTCTTGAAAAATTGTTTCCCTCCTCGTCACTGACTAGTGAAAATTGTTTTTGCCCCATTTACATTATCAAAGTGCCTGGTAACTTTGGCCATCTATATGAGGTCCTCCCATCCTCTACACTCTGTAAATTTGAGCTCATCCAAAATTCTATCGTCAGTATCTGAACAAGTCCAGTTTGCCGTTGCCCCAGTCCTTACTGACCCGCAGTAGCTCTCAGTTCCCAAAGCTTCCAATTTAAAATTTGCATCCTTGTCTCTAAAGGCGCTGCCCCTCCCTATTTTACAAACCTACTATGGCCCTCCCCAGTGCCTCTATTCCTTCGATTCTAGCCTAAGTGGTTTCTTCCAGGTTTCTGTGTGTGCTTGCTCATGTGCGCAGTTTGGAGGTAACATTGCACACTCTTGAATTTTCTCCCTAAACCTTTCCACTCTTCTCCTTTAAAGCCTTTCTTAAAACCTTTTGACCAAGCTTTTGATCACCTGTCTTAATACCTACTACTTCCACTCAGTCCAATTTTGTTTTCATACACATCTCTGATAGGCCTTGGTACGTTTCCATTTTAAAGGAGCTATATGAATGCAAGTTATTGTATCTCTTTTAAGTCTCATTTTAATTTAAGTCTCATTTTAATTTCTGCAGTCATCCAATGAACTCCAGCTTTTGCAGCATCCTCTTTACTTACAGGAATGTATTTAGTCTCTAGCCTAATCATCCCCTGTTTGAACAATTCCTATTGTTTGCCTTGCCTTTTTTGCAAATGTTCTTCCAGATTAGCTGGGCCTGCTCCCTCTTAATTGAATTGAAACGGACTTTTTGCTGACTTTTCTCTTTTGAGGGTGTTGTCAAACAGAAATTCTTTATTGCAGCAAGTCATCACCCCCAAGCTCTTCAATCCAGTCATTGAGGAAAATTAGAATACACAACTCACTACATAGGAACACTACATAGGTGGTCATTCAGCCCCTCGAGCCTGTTCTGCCATTCAGTTAAATCATGCCTGACTGGTGTATTAACGCAATTTGCCTAACTTGGTTCCATAACCCCTGTTATCCTTGCCTAACAAAAATCTCAGTTTTGAAACTCTCATTTGACCCCCAGCTTCAGCAGGTTTTTATGGGAGAGAGTTGCAGATTTCCAACATTGTTTGTGTATAAGAAATGCTTCCTGACATCACCCTTGAACGGCCTGGCTCTAAGTTTAAGACTATACCCTTCTTGTTCTGGATTACCCTCCACCAGAGGAAATATTTTCTCTCCATCTACCCTATCAAATCCTTTGATCATCTTAAACACCTCGATTGGACAAGCCCTTAATCTTCTATACTTAAGGGAATACAAGCCTAGTCTATGCAACCTGTCTTCATAATTTAACCCTTTTGGCCCCAGTATAACCATGTCAGCCATGAATCAGTTGGTAACACTCTCACCCTGAATCAGAAGGTTTTGAGTTCCAGTCCCACTCCAGGACTTCAAGATAAAAAATCTAGGCTGACAGTCCAGTGCAGCACTGTGGGAGTGCGGCACTGTCAGGAGTGTCATCTTTTGGATGAGACGTTAAAACGAGGTCCTGCCTGTCTTCTTGAGTGGATATAAAAGATTCCATGGCACTATTTCGACAAAGAGCAGTGGAGTTCTGGACAATATTTATTCCTCAGTTAACATCACTAAAACAGATTATCTGGTCATTGCCATGTTGCGGTTTGTGAGAGCTTGCTGTGCGCAAATTGGCTGCTGTGTTTCCATCAGTGCAACAGTGACTGCACTTCAAAAGTACTTAATTGCCTGTAAAGCTCTTTGGGACATCTTGTGACTGTGCAAGATGTGATATCAATGCAAATTTTATTTTCTTCTATCATTCTGGTGAATCTGCGCTGCACTCCCATGTTATGTTTCTTGCATTCTTGCAAACTTGCCAATTGCAAAAAGGTTTGGTAAACTACACATAGGTTCTTTTATTTGAAGACTAGCACTAATATATACAAGCTGACATCCTAGTTCTGTAATGGCACGTACGCTAATTACATATTCTCTTAAAGCAATATCACAACATTCCCCTTTTTTCCAAAGATAAACATTACATACGGTCAGAGTAGATAGATGATAGATATGTGAAAACTATTTGCACAAAAGATAGATCTCCGTTAATCATTTAAGAGTTTGAGTCTCCATAATGTATAGGTGGTTTACTAATCTTTCTGGATCTCGCGACGATATAACCTTCCTGAGAACTGGAGCAGGATTTTCCGGTCCTGACACTGGCAGGCATTGTCTTGGACAGGACAGGAAAATTTGGAGAGCCATTAAAAGTCAACAGTTCCCCAAATGTTCCCAATGCCTGTCGGAATCCCAGCCCTAGACTCCTTATTTCAGTATCATTTGGGGGATTTTGACTTGTCGGTACTTTGTCATCCTGTGTATTATCGTGGTGCTGGTTGTTTTCATAGTGGTCTTCCACAGTTTCACTCTGAGTTCATCTTGGAATGTGTTCTTGATGCAATTGGAGGGCTGGGTGGTGTACAGCTGGCTTCTGTTTCTCCTTAACATCACCTCATTCAGTATTGTCTCGACTCATTGTACATTTTAGTTCCATGACAAAACCACGATCCCTGGGTGGGATGTATGACCCAAACTTTTCGTCCTACATGTGGACTAGGGAGTTCCGCGCCTGCATGTTGGTTGTGTGTCATCTTCATTCTCCCTTGTTTCTTGAAAAGTTTCTCCTGTATTCCTGAAACTTTGGACATGTGATGGCTTGACATGTGATGGCCTGCCTCCCAAACACTGGTGACGGTAAGCCCATGTCTAAAGGTGTTGCTCTCAAGTATAACATGGCAATACGGAGATCTTGTTTTGTTTCTCTGTACTTGATGTGGACCATTCACTTGGCAAGACCGTTAGACCTGGGATAGTGTGGCGTGACTGTTACATGGTTTGTACCCCATTTAGCACACATGTCCCTAAAAGGTCTGCCAGTATATTATGCCCTGTTGCCTGGTATGATCGCCTCAGGTGTACCGAACAAACCGGATATTGTGCTCATTGTGTCTGCCACAGATGCACTTGAGACATCCTTCAATTGTCGGATGATTGAAAACTTGTAAAAGTAACCAGTGACTAGGAGAAAGTCATCACCACGGACAGTGAATAAACCTGTTGCAATTTTGGACCAAAGGTGCAATAGAACCTCATGAGGGTGTAGTGGTTCTTTGTGCAGGTGAGGTGATCAATATAACTAAGTAATTACTTAAAACACATTAAGGATGACAGGACAGATGATGTGTCAAGGCTGCCTGCAGCATGTGGGAGCTCCTGGATAACACTGTGATCCAGGACAAACACATCTGCAGTAATTGTTTGCGGCTTGAGGAACTTTGGCTCAGAGTCATTGAGCTGGAGGCTGAGCTGCAGACACTGTGACACATCAGGGAGGGGGAACGTTACCTGGATGCTTTATACCAGCAGGCAGTCACGCCACTTACGATAGGGTCTTCTGATGTGACCAGTGATCAGGGGCAGGAGGATGTAACTGTAAGTGAGGCAGGTATGGGGACCCAAAGGGCAGGAGGGCAGGCGTGTGGGCCTGTTCAATTGTCCAATAGGTTTGAGGTTCTCTCAGCTTGTTTGGATGAGATTGGGGGTTGCAGGGTGGATGAGCTAACTGACCATGGCACTGTGGTACAGGCAGCCATTCAAGTGGGGGAAACAAAAGGGAATGTAGTGGTAGTAGGGGACAGTATAGTGAGGGGGATTGACACTGTTCTCTGCAGCAAAGAGTGAGAGTCCAGACGGCTGTGTTGCTTGCCCGGTGCCAGGGTTCAGGACATCTGCTCAAGGCTGGAGAGGAACTTGCAGTGAGAGGGGGAGGATCCAGTGGTTGTGGTCCATGTAGGTACCAATGACATAGGCAGGATGAGGAAGGAACCTCTGCATAGTCAGTATGAGGAACTAGGCACCAAATTAAGAACCTCAAAGGTAATAAGTTTTGAATTGTTACCTGAGCCACATGCAAATTGGCAAATAAGATTATAGAAATGAATGCGTGGCTCAAAGACTGGTGTGGGAGATGTGGGTTCTGGTTTGTGGGGCACTGGTGCCAGTACTGGGGAAAGTGGGGGCTGTATCGTGGGACGGTCGACACC
The DNA here is from genome assembly GCF_017639515.1 of Carcharodon carcharias. Lineage (NCBI taxonomy): Eukaryota > Metazoa > Chordata > Chondrichthyes > Lamniformes > Lamnidae > Carcharodon > Carcharodon carcharias. Next base: position 6,736,258 of record NC_054507.1, on the reverse strand, counting down.
TGAACGGTGCTGGGACTGATGTTCTAGTGAGCTGCATAACTGGGGAAGTGGGGAGGATTTTAAACTGAATAGTGGGGTCAAGGGATCAAATTTGGGAAGATGTGACAAACCAAAGAGTAGTGACAAGGCGAGAAAGGTACTAATATGGGAAATGATAAACAGAAAGTGACAAGAAGGGACAGAGGGTACAAATTTAAGAATAAATCAGCAGATAATGCCAGGCATTACAAAAATAATAAAAAGACAGAACTAAATGCTCTGTATCTAAATGCATGTAGCATTTGAGACAAAACAGATGAACTGATAGCGCAAATAGAAATAAATAAGTACAATCTGATAGACATTACAGAGACATGGGATGACATAGATTGGGACCTGAATATTGAAGAGTATGTGACACTTAGAAAGTTATAAAAAGGTAGAGGGATGGCTCTGATAATTAATGGTGGTATTAGCACATTAGAGAGGGATGACCTAAGTTCAGGAAACCAGGATGTAGAAGTGATTTGGGTTGAGATGAGGAATGATAAAGGCAAGAAGTCACTTGTGGGAGTGGTGTACAGGCCTCCTAATTGTAACTACACAGTAGGACAGAGTATAAAAGAAGAGATAATGGGAGCTTGTCAGAAAGGTACAGCGATAATCATCGGGGATTTTAATCTACATATAGACTAGAAAAATCAGATGGGCAAAGGTAGCCTAGATGAGGAGGTCATAGAGGGCAGAATATCCTGCCTGTCGAGTGGGCAGGCCCAACCCAATCTCCGGTGGGAGGGGAGCCGATCCCCGCCAGAGAACCAGGCCCCACCGCCATTTTAAGTGGGCGGGGCAATTAAGGCCCATCCAGTGTGACGTCCGGCGGGAAGCGCTATGCGTTCCCTGTGTGGACGGCAGGGGGGGGTGGGATTCCCCAAAAGCGAGAGTGCGCTCTTTCATGCATGCGCACAAAAGCGCGCACATCTCCCTGAGGCTAAGTGCAGCCTCAGGGAGATCGCTGACAGTTTGAAAAACGTTAAAAATAGAAAAAAAAGATCCTTAACATGTCCCCCTCATGTGACAAAGTCACACGAGATGGGACATGTTCATAAATTACACTGAAACTTTAATAAACTTTTTTAAACCCTACATGAAACTTCATCCCGCCGGTGGATGAGGTTTCATGTTTTCTCTATTCCCCGCTGGGGTTCCTGGCCGACCCACCAGCCTTAAGGTTGGACGGGCAGGTCCTTTAATTACATAATGTATCCTGTCAATGGCCTCAATTGGCCATTGACAGGTCGGCGGGTCCGCAGCTGATTTTGCTGCACCCCTGCCTTCCTGAATATTTAAATGGGGCGGGGTGAAGTCGGGGGTTCCGATTTTGTTGCTGGCCCCGTCCCCTGCTCGCTGACGGCAAAATTCAGCCCAGAATGTGTTTGGGATAGTTTCTCAGAACAACATGTTCTGGAGCCAATCAGAGAGCAGGCTATACTAGACCTTGTATTGAGCGACGAGATAGGATTAATTGATAACCTCATAGTGAAGGCGCTCCTAGGTAGCAGCGATCATAATATGATTGAATTTTACAATCATTTTGAGGGAGAAACGGGTGCACCCAAGACTAGCATTTTAAACTTAAATAAGGGCAATTATGAGGGCATGAAAGCAGAGCTAGCTATAGGCAACTGGCAAATGAGGTTAATGCTTATGTTAGTAGAGGTTCAGTGGCAGACATTTAAAGGGACGTTTCAGAATACACAGAATAGATACATTCCAATGCCCGACTCAAGATTAACTGCACAATGCGACCCTGAACGGATTCATTGTTGCCACTCACCACCAATCCGCTGCCCTTTAAATAAGGAACTCGCTGTTCTGCTTGAGTACTGTCTGTAGAGGGAGTCTGCCTCCTGGGGTTTCACTGTACATACAGCCTCTGCCATTGCTGCAGACAGCCTGTAATTGTACCAAATCTTGCCTGTGGCTCCTCCTGTGGTCTTCACATTTATACCGCTGCCACCTGTTGCATTTCTTGCAGACTCACCAATCTCACAAAAGGATTGGTAAACCATAAATAGGTTCTTTTATTTGAAGGCTGCTGCTAATATGTACAAGTTACAAGAGAGCTCAACAAAGATGTCTAACCTAGAGATTCAACGTGCACAGACGCGTGCGTGCAGATACTCACGCACAGATACATGCACACCATGCACGCACAGGGACACCACATGTTGTCCTTCTGTGCCTTTAAAATCCTGTGATTTGCCTCTTCCCCTTTATACATGTTTCTGTCTTTTAATGTAAATCCCATTGTTACCATATGTCTTTGAAACTTTACCTTTCTCATAATATAAATCTTTTCATGGTGCTATTACCAGTAACGTTTGGGAAAAATAAACACACTTTTTGGCCTAACTTCTCCGGCTAAGTGTAACATCCCACCATCTCTTTAAAATTCAAACCACCCTGATTTATCTAAAACGCAAATTCTCCTCACCTCACATTCTAAGACTTCAGCCATGTTTATGTATTTAGCTTTTCAAACCTAGCTTCCTTTTGATGAGTCAAAGCCTCCAGACCGACTGTCTCCAATTCAGTTAAATAACACACGCACGCACGCACCCACACATGCCTATTAATCTGCTATTGCAATAAATCTCAATAATATTATGAGAATTATTATGCTTCCATGACAGCAGACACGTGCATGCACAGATACACGCAGAGATGCACACACAAACCTGAGCAGAGGTGTACACAAAAGCCATGCTAGGAGGCACGTGCAGACACACACAAACTCTACGACCGGTTCTGGGGCAAGGTCCCCCAATTTTTTATGATCCCGGACTAGGAGGGATGAATTGGCACCACTTCTTTATCCAACCCCCTCGCTTGGTTGCAACAAGGTTAGTTTAAAAAGGATCCCTTCCCTCTTGGATACCTTTTCCCAGTCCAAATGTATTTATGTTTTAAAAGGAGCCAATTTAACCAGGCTTTCCTGAGTTTATTAGTTGCTAAAACAACAGAAAAAAAAATATACACAGAGCAGACACAGATTAGAAATGAGAAGTGAGTCCAGAAATAAAGGTTTTAAAAAGAAGTATACAAATCAATCTTTTGGCTTATCTATGAGGAGTAGATGGTGAAACATCGTGACCGTTAAGTTGGGTGATTCCGGTAGTGCTGACTTTAGCAGTTGAGCAGTGGATTTGGAGATTCTAGGTTCTGCAGGTTAGCTGAAGGAGTTAGAACCATAGAAAAGTTATAGCACAGAAGGAGGCCATTTGACCCATCTTGTCCATGCCAGTCCGAGGACACCCAGGTGCCCTTTCTAATCCCACCTTCCTGCACCCGGCCCATAGCCCTGCAGCTTACAGCACTTAAGGTGCAGATTCAGGTACTTTATAAAAGAGTTTACAGTTTCTGCCTCTACCACCAACTTGGGCAGTGAATTCCAGACACCCACCACCCTCTGTGTAAAAAAGTTCTTCCTCATGTCCCCCTGACATCTTTTGCCACTTATCTTGAATCTATGTCCCCGGCTCTAGAGTTCTCCACCAAGGGAAACAATTTTATCCTGTCCGCTCTATCTATTCCCCTCATAATTTTGTACAGCTCAGTTGTCCTGTTTCCTTTTTGACTGTGGCTTTGGTGACTTGTAACTTGCTTCCAGCAATCAGAGAGAAAAGGACTTTTTACCTGCAAGCGCAGGGATGCTTAGTTGATGTTCTTCAGCTGTGACATTCACAGCATACCCCCGAACATCAAAACTAGCACGCACAACTAGGGTTGCAGTTGGCTTTTTAACCCCTTTTCTCGTGTATTCCTGGAAGGGAAAAGGCAAACATGTCTTTCGCCCATACCTGCTTTCTTTTCAACTCACATCATGTCCACCATCTGGGATATAACTCATAGGAGCTGGTTTTTGCTGAGATGATAATCAGCCTTCATTATCTCCGCAACCACAGGAGATTACAGTTTAGTTTTTGCATTACATCTTTTCCTTTGAAGGGCCTCTGTCTGAAGTAGGCTGTCTCACACATTTTTAGGTGCGACATTCCGTTCTCTCTGGCCTTGTTGGTCAAGTAATCCACAAAGGAATTTTCCAGCAGGTGGTTACTTTACAGCTTTAGCCAGCTTTTGCTTGTATGTCATTTAAAAAAAAAACACAGATCTTTCTTAAACAGTTCAATATGTACGTACGCAATTCCGGGCTATGATCCGTGGTCATGCTGACTCCCACATGCAGACTCACACGCAGGCATAAAAACTCACGTGCAGACGCGTGCACAGACTCTCTCTGTCTCTCTCGCGCACACACACACACATCACACCCTGCTAGTCACCGACTGCTTTACATCCTGGATCCGCACTGACACTTGTACGCTGTTTGCATATCCTCTTAGTGATATCACAACAGACCAATATTTTCTTTCTGATGTGTGGTGCCCCAGAACTGAATGCAGTTCCTCCAGATGGGAGCTAACCTAAGCTCTGCACAGCTGTAGCATAACTGTCATCCCCTTTTTTTATAATTCATTCATGGGATGTGTGTCATTGGCAAGGCCTCCCCAATTGCTCTTGAGAAGGTGGTGGTGAGCTGCCTTCTTGGAACTGCTGCAGTCCATGTGGTGTAGGTACACCCACAGTGCTGTTAGGAAGGGAGTTCCAGGATTTTGACCCAGCGACAGTGAAGGTCAATTCCTGAATCGTGAGAGTTTTGATCATAATCGTAGCTAAAGCATCAACAGTTCCCTCTCACTTCTTATAACACCCTGGAGTGGAAATCTTCAGGTCCTGGGGACTTGACTATCTTTCATCTCTTTAGTCTATCCATGACCATTTTTTAAAACTTGTTTTCAGTCTTTAGTTCCTCCCTTTGGCTTCTTTTTGGTTCTCTTTGTATCTCTGGCAATTTATTCTCACGCTCTATTGTGAAGACCTATTCAAAGTAGCCATTTCCATCTGTCTCTCTTACTTCTATTGTCGATGCTGCCTAACCAGTACATACTACTGAATTACTAGGAAAATTGGCTCCGAATTGTGTATTTTGGGACTCGGTGGGGGAATGCCATAGAAATCAAATATGTTAACTAGAAAAGGGAGAGATGGATTCGATCTCAACTGAAACAGATTAGGCTGCACAACTATATAAAGGAAGGAATTAAGGATTTGCAATGGGAAGGGGGTAATTAAAATCAATTTCCAGAAGAGCAGAGCTTGGAATATGATCAGGAGTGAGAGAAGAATTGGTACATGTGCCACACACTCCATTTTAGGATAGGTAAAAAATTCCTCAAGGGATTTTCCAATGTTACAAATGCCAACAGTCGGCTGTCACCATTCTGTCACACTTGTAATTCCCATTCTAACTCAGCAATCAGCTGTCCTGTTCCATATCAAACCAGCATCTCCATCTGCACAGCAGTTGCAGCAAAAGAACCTCCACATCACCTAGCACAGCTACCACAACATTTCAGGTAAATTAAATGATGCGTATCTCCTTCAGACTTTTGTAGTTGTCTAGGTTTTTCCTGCAGCTTCGCTCTGGTCTCAACATCAGCAAGTGTCAGATCCAGCCCTCAGGCCCTGCTTTGAGATCCCTCCTGTACTTGTCTTTCAAAAGGATTTATCCTACTTGGGAGCTTTGGCTGAGTTAATATTTTGTTGGACTAATAATCCAGAGAAGCTGAGTTCAAATGCCACCATGGATCTTTGTAAGTTTTAATTCATTTTTTGTGAATAGAAAGTGAAATAAACTTGGAATAAAAGGCAAGCATCAGTAAAAGTGGCCATAAAGTTGTTGGATTGTCGTAAGCACCGAACTGGTTCACTAATGTCCTAGAGAAGGAAATCTGCTGAACTTATCTAGGTCTGGCATCAAAGCAGTTGTCTGTTAACTGTGTTCTGAAATGACCCAGCAAGTAATTGCATTGTACCAAACCGGTACCAAAAAAGGATAAGAATAAAAACAACATGCGCACAACATGCCTCTGACCTAGATATTGAATTAGCATATGATAAAGGCACACCCAGCCCAGTCAACCCTGCAAAGTTCTCCTCACTGATACCTGAGGACTAATGCCAAAATTGGGAGAGCTGCCCCATAGACTATTCAGCAACAATATAGTCATACTCACAGAATCATACCTTACAGCCAGACTCTTCCATCACTGTCCCTGGGTATGTCTTGCCCCACTAGGAGTGAGGGAACAGTGGTATGTGTCTGAGATACCTACTCTCCTCAAATTTTGTCCTCAAACACACCCCCAATTTATATCGCTCCACCATTGGTGGCTGTGTAAGCAGACCCTAGACCCTAAGCTCTGGAATTCCCTCCCTAAATCTCTCTGCCTTTCTGCCTCTCTATCTCTCTTTGCTCCATTAAGGTGGTCCTTACAACCACCTGCTTTGACCAAGCAGCCTGGCCAATTACCACTCCATTCGCCTACTCTCGATCTTCAGCAAAACAGTGTAGCTGTCACCAGTGCTATCAAGCGGCACTTACTCAGCAATAAACTGCTCACCAATGCTCAGTTTGGGTTTAGCCAGGGCCACTCGGCTCCCGACCTCATTATAGTCCTCGTTCAAACATGAGTAAAAGAACTTAATTCCAGAGGCGAGGTGAGAGTGACTGCCCTTGACACCAAGGCCGCATTTGACCGAGTGTGGCATCAAGGAGCCCCAGCAAAACTGGAGTCAATGGGAATCAGGGGGAAAACTCTCCGCTGGTTGGAGTCGTACCTAGCACAAAGGAAGATGGTTGTGGTTGTTGGAGGCCAAACACTTCCACTCCAGAACATCACTGCAAGAGTTTCTCAGAGCAGTGTTGTAGGTAGGTTTCCTGCTAAGTTGTACAGCAGGCTGCAGTGTTCTGAGAGAAATAAAGCATGTGAGCAGCCATGCAAAAAATTGTTAAAGGACATATTAAGGGAAACATTGGTCCTAGGCCTGACTACCTTTAGCTACTTCATCAATGACCTTTTCTTCATCCTAATGATCAGAAGTGGGGATGATCGTTTCTGTTTCTGAGCCACCATCTCCATCCCTCTCCCTGGCAACTATCTAAGGTTGAAGAACAATGTTTGCAACCTTGGTGTCATATTTGACCCTGAGATGTGCTTGCCACCAAATGTCAATGCCTTCCATAAGACCACCTATTTTCACCTGCATAACATCACATGGCTTTGCCCCTGTCTCAGCTCATCTTCTGCTGAAACCCTCATCCATGCCTTTGTTATCTCTAGGATTTACGTTTCCAACACACTGCTCACCGGCATCCCACATCCTAGCCTTTGTAAACTGCAGGTAAACCGAACTCTGTTGCTCATGTCCTTACTCATGCCAAGCCCTGTTCACCCCTGTGCCCGCTAACTTATATTGGTTTCCAGTCAAGCAAAGCCTCGATTTTAAAATGATCATTCTTGTTTTTCAAACATCTTCTTGGCTTTGCCCCTCCCTGTCTCTAACCTCCTCCACCCCCACAACCCTCTGAGGTACCTGCTCTCCTCCAATTCAGGTTTCTTGAGAATCCTTGATTTTAATTGCTCCATATTGGCGGCCGTGCCTTCAGCTGCCTGGGCCCCAAGCTCTGGAATTCCCTCCCTACCCCTCTCCGCCTCTCTACCTCACTCTCCTCCTCTAAGACCCTCCTTAAAACCGACCTCTTTGACCAAGCGTTTGGTCAGCTGACCTAATATCTCCCTCTGTGGCTCAGTGTCACGTTTTGTTTGATGATGCTCTTGGAAAGCACCTTGGGGTGTTTTATTATGTTAAAGGCGCAAATGAGTATAAGTTGTTGGTGGGAAGTGACGAGTAACATTCGCGCCACACATACCAGGCAATGTCCATCTCCAGTAAGAAAGAATCTAACCATCGCCCCTTGACATTCAATGTCATTACCATCAATGAATCCCAACCCATCAACATCCTGGGGGTTACCATTGACCAGAAACTGAACTGGACTAGCTATATAAATACTGTGGCTCCAAGAGGAAGCAGAGGGTGGTGGTAGAGGGGTGTCTCTGTGACTAGAAGTCTGTTTCCAGTGGGGTTCCACAGGGCTCAGTGCTGGGGCCCTTGCTGTTTGTCGTGTACATAAATGATTTAGACTTAAATGTAGGGAGTATGATCAAGAAGTTTGCGGATGAGACAAAAATTAGTAGGGTGTACCAATTGTAAAAAATTGGTAAATAGTGAGGAGGATAGCTGTAAACTGCAGGAGGATATCAATGGACTGGTCAGGTGGGCAGAGCAGTGGCAAATGAAATTCAATCCGGAAAAATGTGAGGTAATGCACTTGGGGAGGGCTAACAAGGCAAGGGATTACACTATGAATGGTAGGACCCTGGAAAGTACTGAAGATCAGAGGGACCTTGGTCTGCATATCCACAGATCCCTGAAGGTAGCAGGGCGGGTAGATAAGGTGGTTAAGAAGGCATATGGGATACTTGCCTTTATTAGCCGAGGCATAGAATACAAGAGCAGGGAGGTTATGCTGGAACTGTATAAAACGCTGGTTAGGACACAGCTGGAGTACTGCATGCGGTTCTGGTCACCACATTATAGGAAGGATGTGATTGCAGTGGAGAGGGTGCAGAGGAGATTTCCCTGGATGCTGCCTGGGCTGGAGGGTCTGAGCTATGAGGAAAGATTGGATAGGCTGGGGTTGTTTTCCTTGGAGCAGCGAAGGTTGAGAGGGGACCTGATAGAGGTGGATAAGATTATGAGGGGCATACATAGGGAGCATAGGAAGGCACTTTTTCCATTAGTAGAGGGGTCAATAACCAGGAGGCATAGATTTAAGGTAAGAGGTAGAAGGATAAGAGGGGAGCTGAGAAAAGACTTGACAGGGTAGATACTGAGCTTGTTTCCCCTGGCTGGGGAATCTAGAACACAGGGACACAGTCTCGGGATAAGAGGTTGATCAAGGACTTGGATGAGAAATTTCTTTACTCAGAGTTCTGAATCTCTGGAATTCACAGAGAGCTGGGGATGCTCAATCGCTGAGTATATTCAAGACTGGATTTTATAGATTTTTGGGTACTAAGGGAATTAATTATAGGGTATGGGAATAGTTTGGGATGGTGAAATTGAGGCAGATGATCATCCAGGATCTTGTTGAATAGCAGAGCAAGCTTAAATGGCCCACTCCAGCTCGTATTTCTTATGTTCAGTGCTGTCAGACTGTTTACCACAAGTCTTGGATCAGTCCCAACTTCGTCCAGCTGAACATTGAGAAGACAGTCCCGTTATTTTCAGTGAGCACCACAAGCTCTCCTGATTTGTCACTGATGCGTCCACCTCCCCAACCACTGTCTCAGACTGAACAATAATGATATTCAACCTTGGTGGCATGGTCAACTTTGAGCTTCTTGCCACACATCTTGAACATCATCAATACCACTTACCTTCACCATCCCAGGAATGGCTACCTCTTCGCCCCCAGCTCCTCACCACTGAAGCCCCTCTCCACCATTTTGTTACCTCCAGCTTTAATTCTTCCAATGCTTTGTCTTTCCATTGTCCACCCTCCATAAACATGGATGTTACTTGTATGGGCTTCCAGAAGACACTCAATAAGGTGCCACACAAGAGAATGTTCGAAAATACAGATGTGCATACTGTTGGAGGCAGCCTTTTGATGTGTACGGAATTGGTTAGAAGGTAAGAAACTGTAGGAGAATGGGTATGTACTCAAATTGGCTGAGTGTAGTGTTGCCCCCAGGGACCTATGTTGGGTCCTCAGCTTTTCACTTTATCAGTGATTTATGTATAGGAACAGAGAGCCGCATATTCATCGATTACTGATAACAATAAGTTAGATAAAATGCTATGTAGTGTAGATGGTGGCTGAAAGTTGCAGTGGGGCATTGATAGATTAAATGGGTAAAACTGGCAGCTGGGAATTCAGTGTGGGAAAGTGTGAAGTCATCCACTTTAGACACGGGAAAATTGGCCCAGAGTGTTTTGTAAATGATGAAAAACTGGAAACTGTACAGGAGCAGAGTTAGGGATCCATGTACAGAAATCACTAAAAACTAGTGAACAGATAATAAAAATTAAAACACGAATGTAGTGTTAGGCTTCATCTCAAAGGGGCTGGACTAGGTAGACATTATGTTACAGCTGTATAAAGATCTGTTTAAATCTCATTTGGAGTATTGCATTCAGTTCTAGGTAATTTCTTAATGTCATGATCTTGGTGGAGACCACTAACTTTTAAAAAGAAATTCGAACTCCCAGTTATCAACTGAAAAAATTATGCCACGAGAGTTCACGTTTGAAACAAAAACCTTCACTGTACAAGAGTTAAACAAAGCAAGTACTACTAGCTTAATACTATATTTCATAAACCTGTGACCACTACCATCTAGAAGGACGAGGGCAGCAGGCAGATGGGAACACCACCACCTGGAAGTTCCCCTCCAAGTCACTCACCATCCTGACTTGGAACTATATCCAAATTTGTTGACGATACAAAAATAGGTGGGCAGGCGTGTTGTGATGAGGGCATATGGAATCTAGATAGGTTGAGTGAGTGGGCAAAAACGTGGCAGATGGAGTTTAATGTAGGAAAGCGTCAGGTCATGCACTTTGGTAGGAAAAATCAAAAGGCAAACTATTATCTAAAAAAAGCGCAGCACAGAGGGATCTGGGTGTTCTTGTGCATGAAACACAAAACGTTAGCATGGAGGTGCAGCAAGTAATTAAGAAGACAAATGGAATTTTGGCCTGTATTGCTAGGGGGCTGGAGTTTAAAAAAGGAAGTCTTGTTACAATCGTATAGGGTGTTGGTGAGGCTGCATCTGGAGTACTATGTACAGTTTTGGTCCCCGTATTTAAGAAAGGATATACAGGCATTGGAGGCAGTTCAAAAGAGATTCACTTGACTGATTCCTGGGATGAAGGGGTTGACTTATCAAGAACTGCTAAACAGGTTAGGCCTTTATTCATTAGAGTTTAGAAGAATGAGGGAAGATCTTATTGGAACGTACAAGATTCTGAGGGGGCTTGACAGGGTAGATGTTGAGAAGATGTTTCCACTAGTGGGGGAATCTCGAACTAGGGGACATAGTTACAGAATAAGGGGAGACTCATTTAAAACTGAGATGTGAAGGAATTTCTTCTCTCAGAGGGTAGTGAATGTCTGGGATTCTCTACCCCAGAGAGTTGTGGAGGCTTGATCACTGAAAGCATTTAAAGAGGAGGTAGATAGATTTTTGAAATATCGGGGAGTTGAGGGCTATGAGGAGCTGGCATGAAAGAGGAGTTGAGGCCTGGGGCTGATCTGCCCCAGATCTTATTGAATGCTAGGGCAGGCTTGAGGGGCCAAATGGCCTACTCCTGCTCCTTTTTCTAATGTTCTTATGTTCCTTCACTGTCGCTGGGTCAAAATCCTGGAACTCCCTCCCTAACAGCACTGTGGGTGTACCTACACCACATGGACTGCAGCGGTTCAAGAAGGCAGCTCACCACCACCTTCTCAAGGGCAATTAGGGACGGGCAATAAATGCTGGCCCAGCCAGCGAAGCCCACATTCCATAAATGAATTTTTAAAAATGCATTCTTTAACCGGAAAGTCTCAATAGACCACTCCTGTTCTACTTTTATTTCCACCCAAGAGTTCCTGTATACAGGATCTTGAGGGTTCCTTCACTTCTCCTGGGACCAAACAAGATGCGCCGCAGCTCTCGGGAATTCACTTTGATTCCCGCCTGTATTCCCACTATTCTTCAAGATTCTTGGCGATTTCTCGGGATCCTTCCACCAGCATCTGGCTAGATGACCCTCGAACTCTCCTGCACCATCCCACTGTTTGTGGACTCCCTAGCTCAAACATGGGCCTCATTGCATTCTTGCTTAGTGACTCCAAATCAGAAAACACCCTTGGTTTCTGATAGCTCACTGCTACTGGCTGACAGCTCCTGGCCGATTCTCTCTACTTGTCTCCAAGCTGCTTCCAGGCTGACTTCAACTGCCCTTTTCCGTGAGTAATCACAGATAAAACCAGAACCAAAATAAAACCTCCCTGCAATCTATCCCCATAGCAGCAGGGCACATGTGGAATGTCCTAGATAATGACTTAAACTAAGTATCTCCAACTTTAAACCTGTCCTTTGATCTGAAAAGTATATGGATACTTTAAAACCTTCCCTTGTTTACCAGTTTCTTTCACCCGTTCTTTGATCTGGGAAAATTGCATGAATATTGTAAACCCCTTATTGAGGCAGCTGTAGACTCGCTGTCTCCATCACAAAGCTCAGAGATGGGTCGTCCAATGTTTAGTGTTTTCCACTTACAACTCTGACCTTATTAAATAAACGTAGGCCACCCTTTGAATTGCAGTTACCCTAGGGCCAGAATTTTCCGGCCCCATAGGCATCGGGTATCATGGTGCCAGGGGAGGTCAGGCATGATAGGGCAAGAAGGCCATTGTAAAGCCAGTTTGTGATCGTCCGCTCCACCGTCAATGGCAGGACACGTTTCCCAACGCCAGGAATGTCATTTTAATATATTTGCATCTAATTATAAGCCCTGCTCACCAGAAACATGCCCCCCACCCCCCCACTGTCAAATTTACTGTCCACATCAGCGTGACTTCAGAACAGCGCGCTTCACAACTGCCTTAAAGAGGCATGTACCCGGTGAGCTGAACTTCGAGGGGAACTCAGAGATGAGTGCACACAGCCTTACGCGTCGCTTACAAGTATCGCCTGTAGGACATCAAGGAAGTGGCGTTGCACATTCATTGGTGCACAGGCAAGTCACTTTCTCCAGCTGGCTTTCAGTGCAGTGCCAGGCCAAGGGCTTCAGTGTGGGTCAGACCAGGGGTGGGGAGCAAGGCAGCACAGGCAGACTGAAGGAAAGACTCGAGCGCATGCTGGGTGTTGGGGGAGAAGGGGGTGAGGGAAGTGGCCACACACTTGGAAAAACTTGTCAAAAGTGAGCATTCTTCTGCAGCTGAGACCGTTTGGCTGCATCAGCATTGGCATGCTTGGAATCGGGCTTCTGAAGCTTTTCTGCCCACTCAAGCAACACAGAATCATGGAAGCATCACCAAATGCTGCAGAACTTTTCACCCCTCGGGCGCAGATTTCAAATTAATGTGCATTTCAGGGGGCAGCAGAACAATTGGCCGACTGGGTAAGTTGTACAATCCCCTTGTGAAAGGTGACCATGGAGCAGTCACTGAGGGAGACACTCACAGCCCCTGCACTGTCTTTATTAAGATGTGGACCAGTCTCCCCCATTGTTCAAGCTAACAGCACAGCCTTGCAGTGTGGGTTAGAAGAATGCCTGTGCCTAAGCTGAGAGCACAGCCTGCAGTCCAATGGGCAAAGCTGCTGCCAATCTGTCAGGTGAAGTGGGGCAGAGTTGGGTGGGCTTTTGGACAGCCAGTGAGCGCACTACAGACTGTCCATCCAAGTGGTGGCCAGAACTCTCCTGCATGTGTGAAGAGACGCACATGCTAACTCGCGTGTCTTTCTCTTTGATCTTGCAGGTGGGGGATATCATGATCAAGCCTGGTGATTTGGTGGTGTGCCTCATGGCTTACAGAGACCAGGGAAGAAGAAGAGAGTGGCAGAGGTGCCTGGCTCAGCAAAGGGAGGAGCATCTCCCTCAAGATGAAGGGGTGGCAGGGTCTGCTGCGCATGCAGCTGAAGATCCAGCATGAGCCTTGGCTCGACAGACCCAGAGTCAATAGCCAGCGCCTGTCATTCCTGCAGATGACCGAGAACCGGTCACCAAAAACTGCACATGCCTCGGGAACTGGGTCAGTCACATGTGCCACCTGCTGCAGGATTTGGCGCCATGGAAACATGGAGGGCATCCACTGCCAGTGGCCATGAAAGTGACCGCTGTGCTCAATTTTTACACCATTGGCTCCTTCCAGGGCTCCACAGGTGACCTGTGCAGGATCTCGCAAGCCTCCACGCACAAGTGTATCCAGGAGGTCACGGGCACCATCTTCATGGAGACACAGAACTTAGTGCATTTCGCCCGGGATCAGGAAAGTCAGGAAGCAAGAGTGCTCGGATATGCCCGGATCTCAGGTTTCCCACAGGTGCAGGGTGCCATCAATAGCACTTACGTGGCGCTCAGATCTCTGTGGCAACAAGCGGTCAACTACGACAACCGCAAGGGCTTCCTCTCGCTCAATGTTCAGCTGTCTGCGACCACCACAAACACACCCTACAGGTCTGCGCACAATTCCCAGGGAGCACTCATTACTCCTACATCCTGAGTCGCTCACAGATCCCTGACATCTTCCAGGGTCCACAGAGGCTGCAGGGTTGGCTCCTCGGGGACAAGGGCTACCCACAGAGGCCGGGGCTGGTAACACCTGTGCAGCAGCTTCAGACTGCAGCTGGGCGATGGTACAGCGAGGCTCATGTCATGACTCAGACTTCGGTGGAGCAAACTATGTAGGCATTTTGAAAATGAGGTTCTGGTGCCTCCACAGGTCCGGTGGAGCACTGCAATACAGTCCACCGAGGGTTTTGCGCATCATTGTCGCTTGGGCGCTGGAAAGGGGGGAGGACTTGGCTGAGGAGGAGATGGAGGAGCTGCATGTATCCTCCAATGAGGAGGACATCAAAGGGAATGACAATGATGAGGCCCTTGAAGGCGAGGATGTCTGAGATGAAGCCATCACAAACACTGCTCATCATAACAAGGAGCCGTAGACAAGGAGACGTTCTTGGGAGTTTATTCACAATAGTGAACGTTAAGTGATTAATACCCATGCCCAGGCATGAAGACAGTTGGAGTGAGTGTAAGCAGGATGCCTGCCAGGCCAGATGAGAAGGATGCCTGGTATGTGTGGGTGGTGAGTGGTGCTATGGGTGGGATGAGGACAATGATGGTGAGTGTGAGAGAGTGAAGGTGATGTTGCTTGAACTGGCGGTGAGTGAGGGCCCTGTGGATGTGTGATGAGTTTGTGAGTTGAGAGTGATGAGAAGAGTGACTTAACTTGGCGGAACGGAGGAGATCACTGGGCTGCTGTCCTCTTTGGTAGGGCGTTGGCGCTGACCATCACTGCCACCGCCTCCCATGCTGGATTGGTGACCTTGCTTGCTGGTCTTTGCCCAGAGCGGGGGGTAGAGGACTTCACGGCACCCAAGGGAGGCGTTGCTAAATTTGGGGGCCGCATGTTTCCTCCCTTTGGCAGCCATGACTTTGCAGCAGCTCCCAATGCCTTAGAGAGAGCTAGCTGTGTGCAGGGGCACTCTTTAAATATGGCACCCTGATTGTTGAAGGCCTGAGGTGACGGCGGGGCAGACGAGTCAGAGGCTGTTCCGCTAGCGATCCGGCAGGTTTCCTGGGAATGCATTATTAAAGAGGCCAAGAATGGACTGACATAGTGTGAAAAGCTGCCCTTTTTCCCGTCTGTTACCACACTTTGTGCAAATCTGGGACAAGTCCACCCTCGGTCTGTTTACTAGCTTCTCAAACCGGGAGCTTTCTCTCATTCAAAAAAAAATCTATCCCCAAACTAAAAGCTATATTCCTAAAACACATTAATCATGAAATCTCATATTCTTACTGTCTTCCCCCTGCCCTCACTCCCTGCGCTCTGCCCCCTCTGTGAACGAATAAATTCTTTTAAGAAGTATTTAAAGAGAGTCTCCAGTGAATCATAGAGTCATTTATGGTACAGAAGGAGGCCATTCAGTCCATCGAGTCCATGCTGGCTCCTCACAGAGCAACCCAGTCAGGCCCATTCCTCCACTTGATCCCCATACTCCTGTAAGTTTATTTCCTCTAACAACCCATCCAATTTCCTTTTGCATTTTTTTTTATTCATTTATGGGATGTGGGTGTCGCTGGCTAGGCCAGCATTTATTGCCCATCCCGAATTGCCCTTGAGAAGGTGGTGGTGAGCTGCCTTCTTGAACCGCTGCAGTCCATGTGGTGTAGGTACACCCACAGTGCTGTTAGGGAGGGAGTTCCAGGATTTTGACCCAGTGACAGTGAAGGAACGGTGATATATTTCCAAGTCAGGATGGTGAGTGACTTGGAGGGGAACTTCCATCTATCTGCTGCCCGTGTCCTTCTAGGTGGTAGAGGTTGCGGGTTTGGAAGACGCTGTCGAAGGAGCCTTGGTGAGTTCCTGCAGTGCATCTTGTAGAGGGTACACACTGCTGCTACTGTGTGTCAGTGGTGGAGGAAGTGAATGCTTGTGGATGTGGTGCCAATCAAGTGGGGCTGCTTTGTCCTGGATGGTGTCGAGCTTCTTGAGTGTTGTGGGAGCTGCACTCATCCAGGCAAGTGGAAATCATTGATTGTGTCCGCTTCCACCACCCTCATGAGCAGCGAGTTCCAGGTCATTACCATTCACTGAATTAAAAAATTTTCTTCCTCACATTCCTTATTTTTTATTCGTTCATGGGCATCACTGGCTAAGCCAGCATTATTGCCCATCCCTAATTGCCCTTGTTTAGAGAGCATTTTAAGAGTCAACCACATTACTGCATCTCCTCTTGCATCTCTTGCCCAAAACCTTAAATCTGTGTCCCCTTAGTCCTTGTACCATCAGCTAATGGGAACAGCTTTTCTTTACCCGCCTTATCCAAACCTGTCATAATCTTGTACACCTCGATCAAATCTCCCCTCAATCTCCTTTTGCTCCAAGAATTGTGTCAGTATTTACAGGCAAAATAGGTTTTCCACATTACGTTATCAAAACTATTTAATTTTGCCATCTCTGTCAGATCTCCTCTCAATTCCCTGCTCCAGTGAAAAGATGGCCAGAGTCTTTATTAATAGGGCCTTAAGGGTACAAGTGCAAGGAGATTATGTT
This sequence comes from Carcharodon carcharias, assembly GCF_017639515.1. Taxonomy (NCBI): domain Eukaryota; kingdom Metazoa; phylum Chordata; class Chondrichthyes; order Lamniformes; family Lamnidae; genus Carcharodon; species Carcharodon carcharias. The sequence goes on along the minus strand of NC_054507.1, from coordinate 6,719,472 downwards.
AAACTTGTAGGAAACACTGGCTTGGCCCCACTGGAGTATAGGGTCCAGTTCTGGTGTCACACTTTAGAAAAAAAGATTCACAAAAATGATTCCAGGGACGAGGATGGCACGTAGATGGATTGGAGAAGAGAAAGTTGAGAGGAGATTTGATAGAGGTATTCAAAAACATGAGATGTCTGGACAGAGTAGATAGAGAGAAACTGTTCCCATTGGTGGAAGGATCCAAGAACCAGAGGGCACAGATTTAAGGTGATTGGCAAGAGAAGCAATGGCGACATGAAGAGAAACTATTTCATGCAGCGAGTGGTTAGGATCTAGAATGCGTTGCCTGAGAGTGTGGTGGAGGCAGATTCAACTGAGGCATTCAAGAGGGAATTGATTATCTGAAGAGGAAGAATGTGCAGGGTTACGGGGAGAAGGTGGGGGATTGGCACTCGGTGCATTGCTCATTCGGAGAGCTGGCACAGACTTGGGGCCGGATAGCCTCCTTCTGTAATGTAACCATTCTTGATTTTGAGGCTTTGGCATATCTTCATAACCAACCATCTTATTGATTCCCTTCTTCACCCTCCCCATGGCCTTAACACCCTTCCTAAAGTAAGGCACCAAAACTGGGTCCAGTACTCTAACTGTAGGCTGACTAATGGTTTGTGACGGGATAGATAACATAGGAACATTGAATGGAAAATGGACCTAGAAATTTACAATAGGGAAAAATTGACTAAGGTGTGAAAAAGTGACAATAGGAAATAGGGCTTGCAGTCCAGCCTGTCCCATTTCCCCCACTCGATCCCTATACCCCTGCAAGTTTATTTCACTCAAGTGCCCATCCAATTTCCTTTTGAAATCATTGATCGCCTCTGCTTTGACCACCCTGGTGGGCAGAGAGTTCCAGCCCACTACCACTCACTGCATATATAATTAATAATTTTTTAATTACAAAGCGGTTACAGCACAGAAATTTGTACCACACACGAGCTTTCTAATAACCCTCTTCATCTGATCCTATCAGTATGTACTTCTATTCAGATTATCTGGTCATTATCACATTGCTGTTTGTGGGAGCTTGCTGTGTGTGAATTGGCTACTGTGTTTCTTACAACAGTGACTACACTTCAAAACGTTGGCTGTAAAGCCTCTCTATAGTCATTGAAGACACTCTATAGTCATGAAAAGCACCATATAAATGCAAGTCTTTCTTTTCTTTATTCGTTTCTCCCTTGTGCTTCTCCAGCTTCCCTTTAAATGTGACTATGCTATTCGGCTCAATCGCTTCCTGTGGTAGCAAGTTCCACATTCCTACCACTCTAGGCAAAGAAGTTTCTCCTGAATTCCCCATTGGATTTATTAACAACTATCGTGTATATTTTTATAAAATAGATATAGATGTCCTCATGGCTATATCTAAAACTTTAAAAACTGGACAAGGAACTTTTAAAGTGGCTGAAGCTATATCTGTCTGTGACCCTTGAACAAAAGGAGTTTTCTGGCAGTATCAGGCAAACTCTTACCTTGTTATCTCTGAAGAGACACTAATGACATCCATGTGGGCTACACAGACCAGATTCAAAGAGAATTATACAAAGGCCATCTGCATTTCCTAACCCAGGTTGGCCAACAAGAGTCTATTCGTCTGCTAGGCCAAAGGACCCCACAACCTTCCTTTCAATTCTTAATGGTTGGAACATTTAACCATCCCAGGAACCCAGACAAGGGATACACATCCCTTGTCAAAGACAATGTGGCGAGGTGGGAGTCATGTAATGTGAACCTCTAGCTGCTGGAACCAGTTACATTGCCTTGTTGTACTGCAAACTCAGTCTGGCATTTTAATATCTACGAGCGGCCTCACAGAAAAGGATCTCTGCCCAGAGTGAATGCCTGGCCCCATCTACACTGTTTCCAGTGGAACTTCAGTACCATCGCCTACAAGACTGATGTATCTCTGTGTGCCTATCTCATCATGGAAATCAACTCTACTGGGAAAGTGAATTACACAGTATCAGTTTTCAGCCTGCCACCCCTGTGAAGGAATACTTCATTGAACTTTGATTCTGGACTCTGGACACACGTGAAACGATAATTCTGTACGCTGTGGTCTTTGCCTTGTAAACCCTTCTTCCTCTTTTTCTGTATGGATGCACAGGTGGCTATGTTGTGACCCTCCTTCCACGTTTGAGTGTGTGCAAATAAATTAACCCTTTGAGTTCATCCTACCTCAAGTTTGCTGTGGGTTTATTAATAGAAATTGGATCACACCAAAACCGAGTGGTTAGGAAATATGCCACCACTTATAAAAGGGGAAGCAAATTAAAAACACCTTTCTGTTCACAGAACGGCAGTGAAAGGAGAAATTAAGCCCCCCTCTACTCCTGCCCTTAACAATTATATAGGGATAAGCAACACTGACCTGGTGGGGAGCATCACTAGTTACTTCCCTCCACTCTGCGAAGCATCCTTCAACCAGTAGCTTTCTGTCCTTTAGACAACTTCCTAACTATGCTGTCACTTTAGCTTAAATATTGAGTGCGCTAATAGCTGCACTAATAACCAATTTAAGATAATCAGTCAAGCTCGTAATGAAGCTCATTTGTACTTGCTAGAAGCAACATACATTCATACACAGGGACCCGTTCTCTTCAACCAGAAGGAATATGTTCAAGCCTTGCACTTTTTTTTGTATTTCCCAGGAGCTTGGGAAGCCCATAGTTCCCAGTTGCTTTCTCCATGGATATGCCTCAGCCAATCAGAGTCAACTTGCCAACCAATCAGCTATTTTCTCCTGCAGTATAAATTGTTGGGATCATTTGAAATTTGGCATTCTTGCGTTTGTCCTGATGAGTGCAAGAACAGAAGCTTTGATAACATGTCTCTCTTTTCAGCAATGAATATTGTTATGAATGCACAGTACTGTTGTATTCCTTTTGTCCAGTGTTACTAATGAGTTAGTGTGATTTTACAATTTAAAGCGCTACAATGCTTAGTGCAGTCAATTACCGAGATTGTGGCGCTCTGTGGGAGTGAGTATGTTAATGCTGCTGGAAGCTCACTGCCAACATTCAGCTTAGCCTGGCAAGGTCTATGGGTTCTGTGTGTGGGGATGGGAGAACCCCAGTAAGCCCTGCATGCATAGGAGCTCCACCACAGAAAAAGTATGCAAACCTTTGTGTCTTATGGATAATTATTTCTGGGGCTCCTATTTCAGAACCAAACTTGCTGAGAGTTAGAATGCACTCTACATTGCTGTTGTTAAGATTTTGGGACATGAGAGAAGCTGTCTGATTTTGTAAAATGTCATTTCTTACAAACATAAAAGCAGAATTTCCATTTGGAATAATCTTCATATCTTTTACTAACTGTTGATTGGAATAAGTGAGCATTTGCTTTTCTGCAGGTCTGTCAAATGTATAAGTCATGTCCAGACCAGCAAGAGTTAGGATTGTAACTAGAAAACAGTAAAGGCACACTCCTAGAGACTGATCGATGTATCCATTCCAAGAAAGAGAACATTCTACAGGCAGTTATTTAATTGTAACTTATGAGTCCAATTCTTTGGCTGAAATGTCATGAAATAATCATATTTCAATCCCAAAAACTTTAAGGAAACAAGTTGGACTGAACCAGGATTTACATGGTAGCCACATTCTACATCATAAGCGCCTGTCATATATAGATCCGGTTTCATATTCCTGTGGGCTAACTAATGAACCAGTCCCAGTTTGATGGAGCATCCTGCAGCCTAACTGTTCCCAGTTGGGCCCTATTCATGATTCCTGTTGTAATTTGAAAGTTTGTCTAAGAACTTTGTCCTGACTGACATATGTATCTTTCTACAGCTGACAGCGATGATTGTGTTGATGCTGCAGAAGTGAAGCCCAAACAGAGGCGTGTGAGGAACATCATGTATTTTAATGATGAGGAGGAAGAGGATGAAGGAGAGGAAATGGAACAAGAATATGATGGAAAGAAAGTAACAGTACGAAAGCACTTCTCTTGTCCACTGTTTGCTCTGTTCTACAGTCAGTTCTTTCTCCTGCTTCTGTAGAATGCTGGGCCGAGCAGACCAGATGGGAATAAGGACAGGTCGGAGCTAAGTTATGTTACTGGCATATTCAAGTTGATGAGCAGTCCTGGTACTTGTGAGTGGAGAACCATGGCTTTTGAACCTAGCACACTGGCATTTTGCACCTGTTTGTAAAGTCTACCTCTCTCTCCTTCCATTGTACATTATTGCTGAACAAGAGTTCAGTGAAGTCATGTAATCCCCTCTGACAGATACCTTTGCGTTCTAACAGTGCCAACAGACAATATGCATCAGTGCACTTATCTCTGCTCCTTCGAGGTTATTTGGGTATCACACAAGATGAGCTAGTTACAATTAAACATCACTTGGCAGATGGCTCTGTTCATGAACTGAGTTCTGCTGTTATGATCTACTTTTTGAAATGTCAAAGTCCCTGTGGAGTCAGAGGATAGACTCAGTACCTCAAGCAATGTACAGAGAGATTTTTTGCTTCTATTAAAGGTCATCCCAGGAGCAGAGGTAGCTGACACTCATCCGCATCAGTAATGAAATGTAGTTTGATTAGGAAGGACTGTAAATGTATTGGACCATAGTACAGGAGTAAAATAGTTGAGGTCAAGCAGCAAGTTATTAGATTATGTCAAATTAGGGGATAAAAGACTGCAGATTGCAAAAGTCCCAGGAAAGAATAGAGTAGGAGGCAGTGTGGAAAGTCTCGATAGCAACACAGCGAGACTGCAGTGAAGTGAGAGAGAGAATGTCAGCTGGAGGTGAGGGAAGGACTGCCCCACAGGCAACCTTGTGTTCTTGTCTGTGCAGAAGTGAGAAAATCTTGTCTAGATTTGGAATGTTATTAAAGGCATGGAGTTACCTTAGAAACTGAGTGAAGTGTTAGCTGTGGCTCACTTGGCAGCACTCTCACCTCTTAGTCAGAAGGGTTGTGGATTCAAGTTCCACTTTAGAGACTTGAGCAGATAATTTAGGTTGACTCTCCAGTGCAGCACTGAGGGAGTGCTGCACTGTCAGAGGTGCCATCTTTTTGAGAAGAGGTAAAAGTGACTGACCACTACCCTGGTCAATATTTATCTTTCAACCAACATCACTGCAACAGATTCATGTGGTACTCATCCGATTGTCGACTGTGGGACCTTGCTGTGTGGAGATTGGTAGCTGCATTCCCTCACTGTAAAACTGTGACTACACTTCATAGTGAAACATTTTGGGATTTCCTGAGTGAGATAATCAGGCACAACATAAATATCCTTCAAGAGAACAAAGCTGAAAGATTACAATTTGCCTTTGAATTGTAGCCCAGTGGGAGCCAAGATGTGAATTTGGAAATCTAGCATGTTTTGAGAGAGGTATCCATGAGTCATGTCAACTACAGCTAACGCTTCTTGCACTGATGAATCAGGTTACTGACTGAATCCTCCATCAGCTGTGAGCACATCAGGACATGAATGGATTGGACAAATTCAACCTGAGCCCCTGTCACATTTTGCTTTGCCAACACACTGTCCCACCAGCTTATCTGGGGCTGGTGTTGATTACAGGCTATACTGCTTTAATTTTACAGTATACAGGCAGCACCATAAGACTGGTGTTCAATCACAGGTTGAGGGAGGTACCTTCCAGTAAGAGCAGTGCACCAATTGTCAAAGTGTTGAAGCTTGAATTGAGATTGCCCATTTCTGTTGATGCTATGTTTACACTGTACAGTACCCCTCACTTTGCAGTGCACGTTTTAATTTGAAAATCTCTTTCAGGTATTTTTTACTCGAAATGGAAAGATAATTGGCAGGAAGGAAGCACCAGTACCATCTGGAGGGTTCTACCCCACCATCGGAATGCTTAGCAACGGCGAAAAGGTTAAAGTTGATCTGCATCCTTTAAGCGGCTGAGCTGTTCATCCACTTCTTCCTGAACACAGCATGTTCTTCTTCCTACTGCCACCTACTGGCTGGGATGGAGCCCCTAACACCACAAAGGGTGCGCAATATTGACCATTATATTTGGCCATTTTATGTAACTCTGCGATTCCATTGGTGTATTTAACAAACAGTTCCATAGGACAAGTGTCTATTTTGATTGTTTTCCTTCATTATCTGTTAAATCCTGCTTTAAAACACTAAAAATCCATTGCAGCTTTCAAATCTTTTGCAGTTACTATATCCCAATATTAATTACCTCAATTGCACACCCGTGGCATTTGATAAGACCAGTTCCTGATGCTGCTGTCTATGTGCACATTCAGAGCTATTAAACAATCATTACTAGACGGCAAAACATAAGAAGATCTGAATTGGTTTCCTCCTTGTTTGCTGTCGGCAAGCTGCTTTCAAAGGAATGTTTTCAAGGAGTCTGCTCCTGCCTGTCAGTACAGCTCTTCAGTGTCCTGTAACCAGCAGAATACAAATTCACTAGCTCTTGACCTGAGATCCATGATCATCAGGGAACACGCAGATATGAACTGTCCACTCCCCATACCAGGTTCTGTGTAGAGTGCCTTACCCACACTACTAACAGGGCTGCCCAACTGACCCTGTTATTATCATCACTGTGGTAGCAATCATTACAACCCAGCAGCACAAAGTAAGGTGAGTGATCCAGTTAGGAAATAGCCCCACTAATATCTGCCCTTTTCAGTTGGTATTGATCTATCTGCTGCAAATGAGCGCTCCTGTTCTTTCCTTCTATTGTACCATTGGTACCAGTCAGTCTGTATTGTTGTAATGCTACCAATAGTATGCTGTTTCTCAGTTTGTAGCCCTGATATTTCGTTGGTGCACCTGCACGATACTGGGAAAGATGTGAAGCTTTGGTCAGAAGCTTTGTGTTGCTATTGGAGCATGTAGATACAGTTAATGTACACTAAAAACACTCTGGGGGGAACTGAAGTCCTTGTCATTGAACTCTGGAAGTATCAGGATGGTGTCATACAGAGGAGGACTTTATATGACACAGTCCTCACCATAGTTCAGCTACAGATGCTCCTGCTTATACTGGGGATTCATTGGATGAAAAAGGACAGTGTCTAAAGAACGTCAGTATTTCATGAAAAGTTTGTTCCTCTTCAGACTAAGCGGAGTTCGTGCTTTTTGTGTCTGTAAAACATTCTCTTTACACTTTACTTTCACATTCGCTTCAGCCCGTGTCCAGAATGTTATAGAATAACTCAAAACACTCACCCCTCAGTCTGTCATTTTAAAATAAATAATCCCATCATGAAGTAGCTAGGAAGTTGGGTGGAGAGTGGGGAGAGGCCGCCAGTGACCTTAACACTGTCCAGCAGGGGGCGGTAGGGACCCTAACACTGTCCAGCAGGGGGCAGTAGTGACCCTAACAATGTCCAGCAGGGGGCAGTAGTGACCCTAACAATGTCCAGCAGGGGTGAGTTGGCAGTGATCAGATGCAGAGACCTTGCCTGAGTACTCTGTCCCATTAGCCCAGGGTGTTGAGGATGATTGATGCCTCCGTCGCTGTCAGGATGAGGTCAGCGACTCAGCACCAGAGTAATGTTTTCTCGTAATATCGAATTTTAATTCCCATTAATAAGAGTTTTAAGTTTGAAAATAAAATATTCTACAAGGAATGAAAAGCACCATGTAAGAACGTGTGTGGTATTAAAGCGTCTTTTAGATCTACCCTAGACTCTTAGCATTGCACGACATAAAGTGAAACTTGGGAAGAATGCTAGTGGTAAGACGTGGAGATTATGTGGTTTATGAGTGAGAGCTATCTTTGGGCGTTAGCTGGACTTTCTCTCTCTTTCCTGCATTGCTCCCCCCTCCCCCATACCCTTCAACCCCAAAGGTCCAAAATGATTTCAATATTCAGAACCTGACACGGCTGAAATGTCACTTGTGACATAAATAACATCACTTGTATAGAACAGAGACAGATCAGTTCGAGGTAATGCTGCAGCTATCAGGTAGCCCATCTGGCTATTTAAGGCATTTAAAAAACAATCTGCTGCTTCCCCTTTAACCACTTCTTTACAGATGTGGATTGAACCCTGCAAAAGGCCTCGTAGTCCAGTCCTACTCTCCTTTTTCCTCTGTTGGCCCAATAGCGTTTTGGTATTTTCTGCAGCTTCCCACTCCCCTGCTTGTTTGAGGTGACCTTGCCCAGTCATAGGCCCTGCTTGTGCTATGGATCCCTATTCAGTAGTAACATGACTGACACTTTGTAAATGTATTTGATGTTAGACCCTTCCAGCTAACTGACAAAGGAGATGTTTATCCTGTCTGAATCAGAGCTGGATTTGGTGATCCACTGCACAATAAGTATGTGAACAGGAGCTGATACTTGCTGTATACTGCAAGCATTGTACTGAGGTAAAGGGACTTTTGAGTGGAAACCATTTCATTTTATGTACAATTTTTGAGAGATTTCTATAACATTACTGTGTCTTAAGCTGAGGTTCCCTGAAAGGGGCGCAAATAGAGTTCAAAGTAAAACATGGTTCCAGTTTCTCCCCACCTGATCTTTGATATAATTTGAGTGATTGTAAATTGCTTCTTGATTGTGGATATTTTTGAGAAATTACCTTTGGCATGTGGCAGTCTCCTACCAATTCTTTTGTACCAATAATCGACCTTGTGCACTATATTATATCAAAGATATGTACATAATTCAGATGTTTATATGCTTTAAATAAAAGATATTTCCATAATTGTGTGCTCTTTTCTCTGATCCTTGTTACTGTGTAAAGTATATCAAAGCTGATGCTGTTAACTTAGGCTGTATGACAGCTTGGTTTAGACTCAGATGGTCATGGATTCAAATCCCACTCCAGACACTTGCACACACACAACCCAGACCAACATTCTCACTGCAGTACTGAGGGAGTTCTTCACTAGCAGAGATGCTGTCTTTTGGATGAGATATGAAACTGAGGTCCCTTTCAGATGGATGTTAACCATCCCATGGCAATTTTCAGAGAAGAGCAGAGGAATTATCCCCAGTGTTCCCTCAACCAACATCACTCAAAACAGATTATCTGGTTACTATCACATTTCTGTTCTGGGATCTCCCTGTGCACAAATCAGCTGCTGAGTTTCCCACATTACAACAGTGACTACACTTCAAAAGTACCTCATTCGCTGCTGAAATAGCTCTCACACTGGGACTGAGAGGAAGCCTCAGTCATGAGTTGACAAAAAGGATTTTGATGCCTTTGGGTGAATATTCTTTTTTTTTATTGTTAGATATGTTTAAAAGCTTATACAAGAAGCAGCAGTATGTTGTAAATCAACAAGAGCATAATGTATTCATGACAATTGATTATTAGAGAACAGACCATGAGTTTTGAGAATGCTATTTACTCAGGAGTAGCTTGTCGCTGAATTTGTCTCATTTCAAGGATAAATTCCATGAGGGGAGGTTTTGAACTCATTTTGTGGGGTGGTAGGCGGGGAAGGTTGGGGTGGACACCAAGATGAAAGATTAGAGAGGAGAAATAAGGGGCACAGAGAACTGGGGGAGACAAATAGTACTCGAGTAACAAATAGTTCAGAAATAGGAGGGATCAGATAGGAGGCAAATGTGAAGCAGTTAAATGGGTTTGGAGTACATGTGTTTGGATATAATGGAAATGGCAGCTAAGGTGGATGAGCTGCAGGCATGAGTCACCATATGGAGATATATAGTGGCAATAATAGAGACCTTGTTCAAAGAAAGGATTGGGAACTTAATAATCCCGAGTACAAAGTACTCGGGGGAGAGATAGGAAAAAAAGCCAGGGGACAGTGACTGTATTGATGAAATAAACTATCATAACGTAGGGACATAAAACTAAGGAGCAGGAGTAGACCACTTGTCTCTTTGAGCCAGCTCAACCAATCGAGATCATGGCTGATCTGATTGTGGTCTCAACTCCACTTTGCCATGTGATCCCCTAACCCTTGACTCCCTTGTCTATCGAAAATCTAACATTGTCTTGAATAAATTCAGTGACCCAGCCTCCACTGCTCTCTAGGGAAGAGAATTCCCTCCGAGAGAAAATTTCTCCTCTCCATCTTAAAATGAAGACCTCTTATTCTTCAATTGTGTTCCCTAACACTGGAGAAGGATGATGTAGTTGAGGGTTCAAAGACAAAATCTATTTGGTCAGAATTAAGGAACAATAAAAGAGGTCTTGTGCTGCAGGCATAATATTGTAAATTTGCAGGGAAATTACTGACAGATACAAGAACTACAGAGTAGTGCTAATAGAGGACTTCAACTATCTTAATGCAGACTGGAATAGTAAGAGTGTAGAGGACAAAGGGGGGAATAATTCCTGAACTATGTACAATAGAAATTTCCTATTCAGTGTGTCTCCAGCCTAATGAGGAAGGAAGCATTGCTGGATCTAGTTCTGGGAATGAAGTGGAGTATGTTTCAGTGGGAGAGCATTTGGGAAACAGTGATCATAATATCATCAGGTTTAGAATAGTTACAAAAAAGAACAAGGAACATTGGAGCAAAAAAATACTTAACTGGAGGCAGTTTAACTACAGTGTGTTGAAATGGGATTTGCGCCAGGTGGATTAGAATCAAAAATGGGTAGGCAAATAACTAATTAAACAATGGGAGGCCTTCAAAGAGATGGTTCAGTAACAGACACAGTCCCATTATGGGAAAAGGAAGGGTACTTATAACTGGAGCTCCCTGGGTGACGGAAGATACAGATTAAAATGAGACAGGAAAAGGAGGCTTATTATTATAAAGGTTCATAATATGGTCGAGAACCAAGTTAAATATAGGAAGTACAAAGGAAATTTAAAAAAGGGAGTGAGGGGCAAAGAGAGATTATGCAAATACATTTGTGACTAACATAAAAGGGAACACAAAACTCTTGGAAACAAATCATATTTATATAGCACCTCTAACATAATGAAGCATCCCAAGTGACATTATAAAACAAAATATGACACTGAGCCACGAGGAGATATCAGACCAGATGACCAAAAGCGTGGTCAAAGGAAGTAGTTTTAAGGGGTGTTTTTAAGGAGGAAAGTGAGGCAGGAAGTATGCATTGGTGTTCCCAAGGGACTAGTGTTAGGACCACTGCTCTTTTTGATATAAATGACCTGGACTTAGGTATACAGGGCATTGTTTCAAAGGTTCCTGATGATACAAAATTCAGAGCTGTAATAAACAATGAGGACAGCGACAGACTTCAGGAGGACATAGATAAATTGGTAAAATGGACAGGTTGGTAGATGCAATTTAACACAGGTCTAAAGTTGAAAGAATGAGGAGAGGCAATATAAAGTAAATAAAATGTCTGCTATATAACCTCACCTCGTAACTGGTTACAGAGGTTGAGCAGGAACTGAAGCGGGGGCTGGGAGTGAAATATTTAATTTTATTTTCTCCCCACTTGTCTTGAATAAGTTAACTGTTGCCTTTCTTGGTGACTATCCTTCATGAATGAGCTTAAGAAATGAGTGCGTTCGGGTCATTTGACCTTGGGGGGGCATCATCATAGCTGAAGCCTGATGTTTGCCCAACGTCTTCAAATGCATGGATGGCACAAAGTGCTGGAACCCTGGTTGCTTTTTCTCTCTTCTTAACCCAGAGGCACTTAAGCAATTCTAACTCCCCAAGCCCCAGCTGAGAGCAGTTAAACCTGGGCTCTTCCGACTGTGTAGCTTCCTGTCTTTTTGGTGATGTCACTAAGAGCAGAGTCATCACTGTTATAGCCAGCAATAATCCATGGATTATTGTAATCTCTTACAGTTTCACAAACAGACCCACCAACTGCTGAGGGACTACAAGATTGAGAAATGGTTAACAAGTAAAAGTTTTTGGTGGAACATTGCAGAATGCCGGGGATGCAAGTGACAGTGGCATTTAAATGACAATAAACTCCCCCCCAACTGCTGATTTATATCAAGTGAGTAAAAAGCCAGAATCAGAACCCAGGGAGAGGTGACTAAATTGCTGCTTTGAACTAACACTCAGTGCCCCATTTACAGTCCCCCAGATTCCATATTGTCTGATTTCTCACCTCTGAAATCCAGGGGAAAACTCTTGAATATTGCAGAGAATTTTCCAGAACAGAGGCACAAGCAAACAACCAGGATCTGACCAGGCCTCCCAAATATGCGCATAATTTGACAAGAAGTCACACCCTGAGAGGAAGGGGCAGAAACATATCAGGTAAACTTTAGACACAGCATTTGTTTCTTAATAGAAAAATTCTAGGTGGTGAGCAGAAATCCCCAGAGTCAATTTGTTAAAAGATACAGAGAGGCTGGAGTAAATAATCCTTTAAATAAAGGTCCCAATTCAACTGGTATCTCTAGCTGACCTGTGCATTCCTAGGAATAGCGTGTTAAATGAAGGATCACTGTTTACTGGAACCAGAGACAATTAAATGGAAATTATTCAAAACGCAAAGCAAGCTGTCACATTTCCCCACTAAAGAACAGTTCTAAAGTACATTGACATATTGAGCTGTCCTGAGGCCTTGGAAGGCACTATAGAAATGCACTATTTTTTGCCCTGTCTCGTGTGTAACTGGCTCTCGTCCAGACCCCACTCCACAAGCCAGGAGATGTCAAGACCACTTCCGTCACAAAGTTCCCCAGGGTGTCACAGAGATATCCAGCAATGAAAGAAAGTGGCTTGCAATGTTTCACTTCTATGTGAAAAGTCCGGAAGAAATGTAAATCATTGTTGAAATGCTTTCGTGACTTCTGAAATTCCAATCCTAAGGCCTTTATTCCTGGACAATGTTTGTCAAACTGTTCAGAAAATCTCACAATGAATGAGTCACAGAGTTTCATTCTTGGGGTGATGGGGGGGGGGAGGGGGGGGTGGAGAGAGGGAACCAGCTGTGTGCTCCAGAAATATCTACATATATATTAGTGACATAAGACTACACCTCAAATTCCTTGTAACGAGAGCACAGAGAGATTCCTGAGACACAGGATAAGGCGCTATATAAAGGAAATGCTCGTTTTTCTTTCTCTATATTGCAGATATTGAAGGAAGTTTTAAAAATCATGTGATGAATGCTCCAGGAATGCGTTTAATCACCGTTGGCCACCCTAGGTTCTTGCTCTGTAAATTTCCATCACAACCTGTAGAGTCCAAGTAAATCACTGTTGATAGGAAGAAGTTGAAGAAAGGTTTGCTAAGGCACCAAAGGACACATTGGCATTGAAATGACAGGATTCATTAATGACCTCAATAAGAGAGTGTCCCTCAGATGGGAATGCCTGGTACTTTCAGTGGCACAATCTCAGAGCAGCTCTTGCCGTTGGTGTGGTTGTTATTGGTGGTCTGCGTGGGGGAATATCGGGTGAGCTCTGTCAAGGATGTCACATTGGAGTGAGAGCCCTCTGTGTTCATCAACTGGTGGCTGTACTGGACCTTGTACTTGGACCACTGCCTCTTAAACGCACTTTGAACCTAAAAGGAAAAGGCCCTGTTAGTTCAAGCACATCTAAGTGACCAGAATGTCAAACCATTCATGCAAGTCCCACTCCGTGATGTCCCAAACCATCCCCAGGATTCCCACAGGGTTACTAAGGATGGGCTACAGGACTGGCCTGGAGTCTCCAGGAATCAATCTCCAGGACACTGCTGTGTGCAGCCCTGGAGAAAAATCATAGGGACTTTCAAAAAGATTTTTGTTTTGTCATTTTCTTTTAACATTTCTCTTTACCAGGTATAAAAATATTGAAAATGGGGGGAGGGAAATGCTGTTTGGCTGACCATCAAGCATCATCCTATTGGGTAATGAGTCTTTTTGCTTTCCAATTGGCATAGGAAGGCAGTGAGGCACAAGGATGGATGTGTTGGCCCACTAATGGCTGTAGTGTGGGGCAAGTCATGTGATGAAAGCTTCAGGAACACATTTAATCACCGTTGGCAACCCTAGGTTCTTGCTCTGTAAATTTCCATCACAACCTGTAGAGTCCAAGTAAATCACTGTTGATAGGAAGAAGTTGAAGAAAGGTTTGCTAAGGCACCAAAGGACACATTGGCATTGAAATGACAGGATTCATTAATGAGCTCAGAGTGAAGGCACCCCTAGGTAGCAATGGCCACAATATTATTGAATTTTACATCCAGTTTGAAAGGGAGAAGAGTGGGTCTAAGACTAGTGTCTTAAACTTAAATAAGGGCAACTATGTGGGGATGAAAGCTGAGCTAGCTGAAGTGAACTGGGATACTAGGCTCAAGGATAGATCAATAGAGAAGCAGTGCCAGACATTTAAGGGGATATTTCAGAATAATCAGAATGAGTACATTCCTACTATAAAGAAAAATTCTAAGGGGAGGACCCACCACCCGTGGTTAAGTAAAGAAGTTATGGAAAGCATCAAGCTTAAGGAAAGAGCATATAACTGCACAAAGATGAGTGGCAGGCCAGATGATTGGTCAGAATATAAAGAACAGCAGAGAGTGACTAAAAAGATTCATCAGGAGAAAGACATTAGAGTATGAGAGGAGGCTAGCTAGAAATGCAAGAATGGATAGCAAGAGATTCTACAAGTATTTAAAAAGGAAAGTAGTAAGTAAAGTGAATGTTGGTCCTCCAGAGAGTGACAGTGGGGAGTTAATAGTAGATAATAAGGAAATGGTGGATGAAATGAAAAAATATTTTGCTTCTGTCTTCACTATAGAGGATACAAAAAACATTCCAGTAATAGCTGTAAGTCAGGAAGCGGAAGGGAGAGGGGAACTTGATGAAATTACAATCACTAGGGAAGCGGTACTGATCAAACTGATGGAGCTGTGGGCTGACAAGTCACCGGGCCCTGATGGACTTCATCCTAGGGTCTTAAAAGAGGAGACTAATCAGGTAGTAGATGTGTTAGTGTTAATTTTCCAAAATTCACTAGATTCTGGAAAGGTTCCATCAGACTGGAAAGTTGCAAATATAATCCCTCTATTCAAGAAGGGAGGGAGGTAGAAAACAGGAAACTATAGGCCAGTTAGCTTGGCGTCTGTCATGGGGAAAGTTTTAGAATTGATCATTAAGGAGGTTATAGCTGGGCACTTAGAGAAACTCAAGGTAATTGGGAAGAGTCAGCATGGTTTTGTGAAAGGGAAATCATGTTTAATCAATTTATTAGAGTTCTTTGAAGGAGTCACATGTGCTGTGGATACAGGGGAGCCTGTAGACATACTGTACTTGGATTTCCAGAAGACATTTGATAAGGTGCCACATCAAAGGTTATTACAGAAAATAAAATCGCACAGTGTAGGGGGTAACATATCAGCATGGATAGAAGATTGGCTGACTGGCAGAAAACACAGTGTATACATAAATGGGTCTTTTACTGATTGACAGGATGTGACGAGTGGAGTCCCACAGGGGTCTGTGCTGGGGCCTCAACTCTTTACAATTTATATCAATGATTTAGATGAGGGGAGTGAAGAAATGGTAGCTAAATTTGCAGATGACACAAAGATAGGTAGGAAAGTATGTTGTGAAGAAGACATAAGGAGGTTGCAGACAGATGTAGATGGGTTGAGTGAATGAGCAAAAATCTGGCAGATGGAGTATAATGTGGGAAAATATGAAGTTGTTCACTTTGGCAGGAAGAGTAAAAAAACAGAGTATTACTTAAATGGAGAACGACTGCAGAATTCCGAGGTGCAGAGGGACCTAGGTGTTCTAGTATGTGAGTCACAAAAAGTTAGCTTGCAGGTACAGCAAGTAATTAAGAAGGCTAAAGGAATGTGATCCTTTATTACGAGAGGAATTGAACATAAAAGTAAGAATGTTATGCTTCAGTTATACAGGGCATTGGTGAGACCACATCGCGAATACTGTGTGCAGGTTTGGTCTCCTTATTTAAGGAAGGATGTAAATGTGTTGGAGGCGGTTCGGAGGAGATTTACTAGATTGACATCTGGAATGACCGGGTTGTCTCAAGAGGAAAGGTTAGACAGACTGGGGATTAGAAGAGTGAGGGGTGATTTGATTGAAGTATATAAGATCCTGAACGGCCTTAACAAGGTGGACATCGAAAGGATGTTTCCTCTTGTGGGTGAGTCCAGAACTAGGGGGCACTGTTTTAAAATTAGGGGTCGCCCTTTCAGGACAGAGATGAGGAGAATTTTTTTCTCTCAGAGGGTTGTGTGGCTTTGGAACTCTCTGCCTCAGAAGGTGGTGGGTGCGAGGTCATTAAATATTTTTAAGACAGAGGTAGATAGATTCTTGTTAGGCAAGGGAATCAAAGGTTATCGGGGGTGGATGGGAAAGTGGAATTTGAAACACAAACAGATCAGCCATGATCTTATTGAATCGTGGAGCAGGATCGAGGGGCTGAATGGCCTACTCCTGCTCCTATTTCATATGGTTCTTATGAAATACTGCTGGCAGAGGAACTGCGGCTCTTGTTCATACCTTTCCAAGGAAAACAGTGCACATTAGATGGAAAGGGACAGAAACACTGGCCAGTTTTTACAGCCTCTCTGGGCGGGGTTTTCCTGAGGTAATGTGCTCCAAGTTGGGATGTATAGCAGTGGGAACAGCACAGGAGTCTGATGCTGAGGCTGACCTACACCTCCCTGCCTCAAGCTGGAGTTTCCTGCCCCTAACTCTACAGGGAAGGCTGGAGGTTGTTGCTTCACTGGGAATAATGGTGGTGAGGTAGGGCCCTCACAGACCACCCAAGGATCGAACAAGAGTTAGTACTGGAGCAGCAGTGACAATCCTACATGTTTTCCAAGAAAGGCCTCTCTAAGGTGGAAGCAACTAACGCTTTCTTACTGGTAGAGATGCTCCCATGAGTCAATGCTACACAACCAAGCAGTCTCCAGGGAGAAAACTAGGCTGGCATCATGCCAGGGCCAGGCACCCTACAGCTGGGCTGGTGCTAATCTAGCCCTCTGAGTATAGTGGGTGCTTGCACTCAGTGTGCCCATTGCTTTGCCACTGGCAGCACAGGCTGGGAACTGGGGCACAGAGGCCAAGGAGTGATCGCCAGTTCCTTATAATTCACGGGCAGGAATCCCCACTGATGTTCTAGCCCTGATTTCCGATAAGCAAACTTGGCAGGAGAGACTCCACGCTGGGAGCAGAAATTCTACTCGAATGGGTCCAGTCCAGCACGCAGTAACTCGCACAGATACTTGGAATCAAACTCACCTCTCTGTTGAAGAAGCAGAATATTGTTGTCACCAGTATGCCCTGTGAAACACAGCAGATTCATCTGTCATTAATCTGTGCTGCGGGTACCCTATCAGCACATCGTCATTCCCCCAGTTCAGGCTGAGGCAGCTCTGCCAACACCCATCCCTTAACTGGAGTGTGAGAACGTTCAGCCAAGCTTACACAACTTGTGATAGGTTCAGGTTAACTGATCTGGAAGAATGAAGAAGCTTTTGTGCAGGAATTGGTCACCTAACAGAGACTGTTCACAAAATTCTCCCTCCCTCTGGGTTAGTCCCCATCCACCAGCTAGTGGCTTCGGGCAACGCCTCCTAGGAATGCGGAGCTCTGTGTGTGAGTCCCAGGAAGAGCCCCTGTTCCCCCTTTCTTTGCAGCAGGACCCATGGGAAGGACGCTGCTTGTGACTGGAGCTCGGCTGTGCCCTCGGAATGTAGTGTGGAGAATTGAGCATGTCTATGGTACTCAACAGACCTTGGTCTAGGTCGGGGATGAAACAGAGCTGGGGGAACCACAGGAATAGCTGGAGAAGGGAGTGGGCTGGATGGAAAGATTCCAAAAAATGTTTCAAAAAACTAGAACGGCCAGAGGCTGAGGTACAGCCACATCCAGGCTCCATTTGGGTACCTGGTCACCAACGCTTTTTATCTGAATTGTAATGTTCATTCAGCAAAATCAAACAATTTCTCCTCTGCTATTGCCAGGGTATTGTCCTCATGAGGAATCACCCCAGGGTCACAGTTCCCTTCAGTACCTTGGACAATTGGCCAGCAGGAGTCATTGCACAGTGGCCAGAAGCAGGAACCCAGGCTGGTTTTAATCTTCTCAGTCCAGGCGCACTGAGGTCAAGTAGAGCCCCAGTACCTGAGAGCAGCTTACTCAGCACAGGCCACGGATGGAGCCTTGGATCTTCCTGTTCCCTGTCTGGGCTCAGTACCACAATGGTACTTCTCTACTTGCCCGCCATTTTGCCTTACTCCTTGATGCTGATTGGCTGTATCCGCCCAACTCATTGCTCATGCTGTTCGCAGACGCATTCTCAATAGGATCAAACTCCCCCCTGCACTCCCCTGACACAACAGGAAGCTGGGCATTGGCCTTGACATGGTCATGCATAAGAAACATTGAAGGCACTTTACCTGATAATGCATAAAGATGTGCATCACGTGATCATAAATCTCTCCTATCAGACGCCCTTCAGGCTTAGATGGAAACAGAACAAACTGTATCCCCAATAGTGGGACAAGGATCAGTGTTGCTCGGACAACCTTCATGTAGGCTTCGGACTGTGCCTGGTGAGTCACCCTCAGCTTGGTGATAAGAACTCGAACAATGTTGAGCAGAAAGAACAGATTGACCTGGGAGCCAAGGAGGACAGAGAGTCACAAGAGATGGGAAGCAACATCAACTGAATCAAGGGTCTCCCTCCAACGACCCCCCTACCCCTCCCCGCCACTCACAGCTTGTTCCTCACTTTCCACTGACGTATGTTCATGCTATGATTTCATGAGCACCAATTGCCCACAGTAGCTCATCAAGTGTAAATTAGCTTGGGGTGATCTGACAGGAATACAGTTCCATGCAACTCACACGACAGGCATCAGGTATGGAAAGTTTCCTTAGCCCAAGGACACTGAGGGCAATGGTAGTGCCTCAAACCACTGCCTTGGGAGACCATTGATCTTCCTGGTGTCTATGGCTCAGGGGGCAGTGCATGTGTAACCTCTAGGAATTGATTCATGCAATTTAGAAAACAGTCTCTTGATAGGACAGAACTTGCATCTTGCTGAAAAGAGAGACATGTTGATGAAGGTTTTCATCTTGCACTCATCAGGACAAATTCAAGGATGCCAAATTTCAAACTCTCACAACAATTTATACTGCAGGAGCAAAGAGTGCTGATTGGTTAGCAAGTCACTTCTGATTGGTCAGGGCGTGGCCATGGAGAAAGCAGCAGACAACGATAGGCTCTCCAAGCTTCTGGATCATTCAAAAAGGGTGCAAGGCTTGAATATATTCCTTTTGTTTGCAGAGAATGGATCTCTGTGTATGAATGTATGTCACTTCTAGCACATATAAATGAACCATGTTACGAATTCAGCTGATTATGTTAAATAGGCTGTTAGTGCAGCTATTAGCATACTCAGGATCTCCAGAGTAATTTGAGGTAAACGAGGCACTTTTCAGGTCCAAAAGTAGCAGCCTTTGGCCCATTTGCGAGTTTGTACGATACACAGTGAACAATGATCTGATCAGGATAGCCATTGTCCCATAGGATAACTTTGATGTGCTCTAATTCTCCTTCAAGCTTGCAAGGTGTGCAAATGACTAAGGCCAATTTTATAGCGTGTAGAGCTAACACATCTCTCGGCAACATGTCTCTCTTTCCAGCAATATTCAGTTTCAAAAAATAGTATCACATACATACCAGTAAAGCAGCACAGATTGGGCCATGAACAATGTACAGGAGGTGAGTGTTTGAACTGATCCAGCAACTAGACAGAATGAAAGAGCAGATTCAGATGCTGATAAGGTCAATCCCCAACATTTTTCATCCGGTCATTGTCCAGACGCGGCACAGTTGATGCATTATTGAACTGATCCTGGGGAATGACGCACTCCACACTGCAGAAGGTGATGTCCTCAGCTTGTTTGTTGAGATGTGATTGGCTGTTCCTGGCTGTAACTTGGTGCCACTTGGGAACAGGAATGGAACCAAAAAAGGAAATTTGGAAATGGAGAGAGCTGATGGAGGGAGCAGAGCAGGCCGAGGTTGCAGGGGGCAGGAGGGGGTGGGGGCATTCACAGAATGAAGGACCATATTGAGGTAGGGAATTCAGTATTCTGCACAGAGAACAGTCAGCAGGATGAAATGGGATATTAAAACTGACAGGGAAATGACGCAGTCTCAGGAGTGATGCTTTGTGAATGTGTTGGGTTCTGCTCTGCGTTGTAACCTCAACAGGTCCCTGAATAAGGCACAGATGAAGCGACTGAAGAGGGGCAGGCGCTCTTGATTCTACTTGAAGTTCCTTGGCAACCCCTTCTGCCATCCGACTTGGCTAGATGTGCTCAGTTAATGGCTTTGCCCAAGCTGGAACCTGAGGAGATGGGCTGATGTTCTGAAACAGTTTGGATTGCTTCGGGGTGAAGGGCAGCCCAGGGAACTGTGTACGGTTCGATATGTGTGATCAGGCAGGAAATGGCGGAGCTGGTTTGCTGTGACCTCTGACCCTGCAATCACATTGTCATAGGGGGAGGTCATGGCGTAGTGATATTGTCACTAGACCAGTGATCTAGAGACCCAGGGTAATGCTCTGGATTCTAATCCCACCACAACAGATGGTGGAAAATCTGGAATTAAAAATCTAATGATGACCATGAAATCATTGTCGATTGTTGTAAAAACCCATTTGGGTCACTAATATCCTTTAGGGAGGGAAATGTCCCATCCTTACCTGGCCTGCATGTGACTGCAGACCCACAGCAATGTGGTTGACTCTTAAATGCCCTCTGAAATGGCCTAGCAAGACACTCAGTTGTAACAAACCACTTCAAGGGCAACTAGGGATGGGCAATAAATGCTGGCCCAGCCAGTGACACCCACATCCTGTGAAAAAAATCAACACAGGCCCTTGACCATGCAGAAACGAAATGGTAGCTAGCTCTCGGAAAAACAAGGTTCACAACCAAATTCTGAACCCAAAACATTCCAAGTGAAAATAGATATTCTAAATACTCAGCTACTTCATGTTTGAGTGGATCAAAGGGTAGAACTTGCTGTATGGCCTACTCCTGCTCCTATTTCTTATGGCCTTAACGTGTACTAGATGCTGGAACAGCATTTTTGCTTGTATATTTATTAATGTTGGCATTGAAAGTCATGCTGCAAGAATGAGTTAACCATCAGCCAGTGAATGTTGCTACTTTGTTAGGAACGCGTGGTGACTGACAGCAGCCCAGAGCGCTCACCTCACCCACTTCACGTTATGTGTTTCCATAATAGGCTCTCAATGGGAAGCAGATAGGAACCTCCAGCACTCGAGGGCAAAGGACAAGTTGGGTCAAGCGGCTTTTAAGAGCAGAGCTGGTAAACAGAGTGGAGCAAGATTGAGGCGTGGGATTGAGAGCGAAAATCTCTCCCGTTGGCAAGAAGGAGAGAACCCGTCCTGCATCTTTCAGATACCTGTTGAGGGGGTATTTGGATCAGTGTGTGTGGTCTGTGTGTTCGAGTTTCTCTGAAAAGCTTGTGAAAGTATAGAGAAGGCAGAAAAGGAGAGGTTTTACGGGAATCGAAATGTAAATGTTGGCAAGCCCACGAGATCGATCCCAGGTCCGGCACAATGGAAAAGACTGAGGTGCTTTGGCTCCAGTCATTATCCAGCTTCACTCCGGCAGAGACCAAAATGGCTGAACTAATCCTGACCCTAGCTCAGCGAAGGAAGCTTGCAATGAGAAGAGTGCCCTCCCACCACACTTGTACCAGCAGAGGGATATGGCCACTCTCCACTGGAATCCTGTTCATCGGAGTTATCTCGCTGGATGTCACACAGGATTCTATCCTGCACCTTCAAAGTGCTCTCTTCATCTCGTGGGCCCTTCTTCATCGCAAAGATCTCGTTAACCTGCTTTCAGTAAATTCCTCCTCTCCTGCTTTTCCCTTGACTCTTTGCCCAGTTTGCTTCTCCCTATCCCCATTTCAACTGCTCTGATCACCCATTTTGGGGGTGGTTTGGCTAGATTCCATTTTGCATTTCTGTAGGATTATCCCACCGACCTACTGCTTGAAGCATTCCCTTTGGCCTGTGACACCTCACAGTAACAAAGCCTGGTTCCCATCCAGAGCTAAGATGAGCAATGAAAGATGTCCTTACTTGTCGTTGAAGTATTTGCTCCGGGCAACTACGTGTATGGTGGCAGGAACCAATGGGAACCCTGGAAACAGAGAGACAAAGTGTCAATTATGCACTCCCCCATCAGAGAAATCAACAAGATGACACTGGACCACATGACACAATTTTCCACCAATTATTTAAAGGGCCCAGTGCGGCACTGAAGTAGAGGAAAGTGGGAAGGAGCTTTCTACAAAGAGGAATGAAGGACAGGAACCGCTCAATGTGAAGAGAGGAACGATGAGCCTCCGCTTTACTGATACTTTGTGTCATGAGCATCTGAATGTTGTAGGGGGCCAGGAGGAAGTGACTCCTTCCCACTGCAGAACCACCAAAGAGGAGGCTGGTTGGAGGCGGTGGAAAAAATGAAGAGCGGCAAAGAGGCCCTGGACACATCCAACAAATGATTTGAATGACCTGACCAACTCAAGAAAGGTCAGCAGCCAAAACCCTGCAGTGCCGTCCCTCCCACGCCATCTCAGCAGTCTTCCTCTCTGCCCCCCACAACACTTCCCTCAGCACCAGTCAAGTCAGCTTGACCCCACCCCCTTCTCTCGACCTCACTTTTTGAACATGCTCAATTCCTGCTTCCTGCCAGGAATCTCGCTCAACTCCTCAATCACCTGCACTCACTCTCGCTTCACATCCTGAGAGGGTACCGCACCGCCATTCCTCAAAGGCACACTATTCCCGCTCTGTATGCGTCTGCTAGATTCATACCGTCACCGTACGCACTGCATCCATCGGGGGCACACACTCCTCAGAGACCCCCAGCTCTGTGCCATACACCCCCTGCAAGAGAAGAGAGTGTAGAACGCCAGAGAGAAGGCAATGACCAGAGGAGGGCCCCGGGGTGGTTGGTGGGGGGGGATTGTTAAAGTTTCTCCAAAGGAGGAGGGAGTGCTCAATATTGGGGGTACCTCAAGACCCTCGGTTATTGGTGATGCTGAGGCTGCAGTCCATCAGGCTCAGATCACCCCCAAAACACTCTCAGTGAGCCTCGGAGCCTTCCCTAACTCTGATCATGTCTTTATTCAGCCTTAGCAACAGAGGGAGCTGGTGGCGTTGTGGTGTTTTTAACAGGACTAGTAACCAGAAACACAGGGTAACGCTCTGCGGAGCCGGGTTTGAGTCCAGCCAGGGCAGACGGTGGTGGTATCTGAATTCAATAAACATCTGGAATGAAAAGTCTGATGACTGTGAAACCATTGTCGACTGTCGTAAAAACCCATCTGGTTCCCTAAGGCCCCGATAGGGAAAGAAATCTGCTGTCCTTACCTGGTCTGGCCTACAGCCAATGTGGTTGACTCTTAAATACCTGGAACCTGCACCACATGGAATGCAGTGGCTCAAGAAGACAGCTCACCACCACCTCCTCAAGGGCCCACGCCCCATAAATAAGCAATGATAAATTCCTCTCACTTGCTATTGGCAAGGACAGAGATGCAGTGAAGAGGAGGGACAGCAGCCACTGCCAGAGGTAGTGACAGACCTGCCACACTCGCTACCTAGAGCAGAAAGAGATGATGGAGGAGAGCAACTCAAATAAAGCTGTGGCTTTAACCACTTTGTGGAACATGCAGCGTGGTGAACCCTCGGGGAAGGGTAACCAGACGGCCACTTTGTAGACTCTGGATGAACATATGTACTAGATTCAACAAGCTGGTAGATGGATGAAATCAAGCCTTCCAGGCTTTCACTGCCCACCACACCCCTGTCCCCAACCTGTCAGGCAGGAGAGCTGAGGTCCCAGAGGGGAGAGAATGGCTGAACAGAGCTTTCTCAGTACATGTCTGCGTATCTCATTTCCACCCCTTTGACCAATAGGTAACGTGGTGCCCGGACTCCAGCTGCTCCACACTCAGTGATACAGTCCTCATTCCAAAAGCCAGTGGTCATCAGCCAAGAAATCCACACAACACTGAAAAAATACAGAACAGCTTGCCACTGATAGTGCATACGCTACTGATTCTGTATAAGCCACTGATTCTGCAGAACACGCTGATTCTATACAATCAACTGATTCTGTAATACCCGTGATCCTGTATAAACCACTGAATATGTATAAACCACTGATTCTGCAGAACACGCTGATTCTATACAAACTACTGATTCTGTAATACCCGTGATCCTGTATAAACCACTGAATCTGTATAAACCACTGATTCTGCAGAACACGCTGATTCTATACAATCGACTGATTCTGTAATACCCGTGATCCTGAATAAACCACTGAATCTGTATAAACCACTGATTCTGCAGAACACGCTGATTCTATACGATCTACTGATTCTGTAATACCCGTGATTCTGTATAAACCACTGATTCTGCAGAACACGCTGATTCTATACAATCGACTGATTCTGTAATACCCGTGATCCTGTATAAACCACTGAATCTGTATAAACCACTGATTCTGCAGAACACGCTGATTCTATACAATCTACTGATTCTGTAATGCCCGTGATCCTGTATAAACCACTGATTCTGCAGAACACGCTGATTCTATACAATCTACTGATTCTGTAATACCCGTGATTCTGTATAAACCACTGATTCTGCAGAACACGCTGATTCTATACAATCTACTAATTCTGTAATAACCGTGATTCTGTATAAACCACTGATTCTGCAGAACACGCTGATTCTATACAATCTACTGATTCTGTAATACCCGTGATTCTGTATAAACCACTGATTCTGCAGAACATGCTGATTCTATACGTTCTACTGATTCTGTAATACCCGTGATTCTGTATAAACCACTGAATCTGTATAAACCAATGATTCTGCGGAACACGCTGATTCTATACAATCTACTGATTCTGTAATACCCATGATTCTGTATAAACCACTGATTCTGCAGAACATGCTGATTCTATACAATCTACTGATTCTGTAATACCCGTGATTCTGTATAAACCACTGATTCTGCAGAACACGCTGATTCTATACAATCTACTGATTCTATAATACCCGTGATTCTGTATAAACCACTGATTCTGTATAAACCACTGATTCTGTATAAACCACTGATTCTATACAATCTACTGATTCTGTAATACCTGTGATTCTGTATAAACCACTGAATCTGTATAAACCACTGATTCTATACAATCTACTGATTCTGTAATATCCGTGATTCTGTATAAACCACTGACTCTGTATAAACCACTGATTCTGTATAAACAACGGATTCTGTATAAACAACGGATTCTGTAGAATCCACAGATTCTGTATAAACAACGGATTCTGTAGAATCCAGATTCTGTATAAACCACTGATTCTGTAATACCCGTGATTCTGTATAAACCATTGATTCTGTATAAACAACGGATTCTATACAAACTACTGATTCTGTAATACCCGTGATTCTGTATAAACCATTGATTCTGTACAAACCACTGACTCTGTATAAACCACTGACTCTGTATAATCCACTGATTCTGTATAAATCACTGACTCTGCATAATCCACTGATTCTGTATAAACAACGGATTCTGTAGAATCCACAGATTCTGTAGAAACCATTGATTCTGTATAAACCACTGATTCTGTATAAATCATTGATTCTGTATAAATCACTGATTCTGCATAAACCACTGATTCTGAAGAATCCACTGATTCTGTATAAATCACTGATTCTGTATGAATCCACAGATTCTGTATAAACCACTGATTCTGTAATACCCGTGATTCTGTATAAACCATTGATTCTGTATAAACCACTGATTCTGTATAAATCACTGATTCTGTATAAATCACTGATTCTGTATAAATCACTGATTCTGTATAAATCACTGATTCTGTATAAATCACTGATTCTGTGGAATCCACTGATTCTGTGGAATCCACTGATTCTGTAGAAGCCACTGATTCTGTAGAAGCCACTGATTATGTATCAACTACTGATTCTGTATAAACCACTGATTCTGTATAATCCACTGATCTGTAGAAACCACTAATTCTGCAGAAACCACTGATTCTGTAGAAACCACTGACTCTGATGAAACCACTGATTCTTTAAAAAACATTAATTCTGTAGAATCCACTGATTCTATAGAATCCGCTGATTCTGTGTAATTCACTGATTCTGTATGAATCATTGATTCTGTAGAATCCATTGATTCTGTACAAACCAGTGGTTCTGTTGAAACCACTGATTTTGTATAAGCCACTGATTCTGTATAACTCACTGATTCTGTATAATCCACCGATTCTGTAGAATCCACTGATTCTGTATAACCCACTGATTCTGTATGAATCACTGATAACGTAGAATCCACTGATTCTGTTGAAACCACTTCTCCGGTAGAAACCACTGATTCTGTATAACCTACTGATTCTATATAAACCACTGATTCTGTAGAATCCACTGATTCTGAAAACTACACTGATTCTGTATAAACCACTGATTCAGCATAAACTACAGATTCTGTAGTACCCACTGATTCTGTCTAACCCACTGATTCTGTATGAACCATTGACTCTGTAGAAAACAATGATTCTGTATAAACCACTGATTCTGTATAAATCATTGATTCTGTATAAATCACTGATTCTGTATGAATCACTGATAACATAGAATCTACTGATTCTGTTGAAACCACTTCTCCGGTAGAAACCACTGATTCTGTATAACCCACTGATTCTGTATAAACCACTGATTCTGTATAAACACTGATTCTGAAAACTACACTGATTCTGTATAAACCACTGATTCAGCATAAACTACAGATTCTGTAGTATCCACTGATTCTGTATAACCCACTGATTCTGTATAAACCACTGATTCTGTATAAACACTGATTCTGAAAACTACACTGATTCTGTATAAACCACTGATTCAGCATAAACTACAGATTCTGTAGTATCCACTGATTCTGTCTAACCCACTGATTCTGTATGAACCATTGACTCTGTAGAAAACAATGATTCTGTATAAACCACTGATTCTGTATAAATCACTGATTCTGTATAAATCACTGATTCTGTATAAATCACTGATTCTGTATAAATCACTGATTCTGTGGGATCCACTGATTCTGTATAAGCCACTGATTCTGCTGAAAATGCTGATTCTGTAGAACATACTTATTCTGTAATATCCGTGATTCTGTATAGACCATTGATTCTGTATGAACCACTGATTCTGTATAAGCCACTGCTTCTGTGGAATCTGCTGATTCTGTACGATCCACTAATTCTGTATGAACCACTGATTCTGTAGAGTCCACTGACCCTGAATAAACCACTGAACCTTTATAAATCAGTGATTTAATACAACTCAGTGATCCTGTATAACCCACAGTATAAGCAACTGATCCTGTATAAATCACTGATTCCATAGAAACCACTGAATCTGTAGAAACCAGTGATTCTGTATCAACCACGGATTCTGTAGAAACCACGGATTCTGCAGAAACCACTGACTCTTTATAAACCACTGATTCTGTAGAAACCACTGATTCTGTAGAAACCACGAATTCTGCAGAAACCACGAATTCTGCAGAAACCACGAATTCTGCAAAAATGACTGATTCTGATGAAACCACTGATTCTGCAGAAACCATTGATTCTGTATAAAACACTGATTTCTGATGAAACTGCTAATTCTGTAAAAAAACAATAATTATGTAGAATCCACTGATCCTGTAAAAAACACTGATTCTGCAGAATTCACTGATTCTGTATCGACCACTGCTTTTGTGGAATCCACTGATTCTGTACAAAGAACTGACTCTGCACCAACCACTGATTCTGCAGAATCCACTGATTCTGGATAAACCACTGACTCTGTGGAATGCACTGATTCTGAACAAAGAACTGACTCTGTGTAAACCATATAATCTGCCGAACACACTGATTCTAAACAATCCATAGATTCTGTAATACCCGTGATTCTGTATGAACCACTGATTCTGTATAAACCACTGACTACATATAAACCACTGATTTTGTATGAATCACTGATTCTGTAGAGACCACTGCTCCTGTAGAAAACACTGAACCTGTATGATCCACTGATTCTGTATAAACAACAGATTCTGCATAAATCAATGATTCTGTAAAATCCACTGATTCTGTATAAACCACTGAATCTGTAGAATCCAGTGATTCTGTATGAACCTCTGATTCTGTATAAATCACTGATTCTGTATAAACCACTGATTCTGTAAAAATCACTGATTCTGTGGAATCCACTGATTCTGTAGAAGCCACTGATTCTGTAGAAGCCACTGATTCTGTAGAAGCCACTGATTCGGTAGAAGCCACTGATTATGTATCAACTACTGATTCTGTATAAACCACTGATTCTGTATAATCCACTGATTCTGTATAATCCACTGATCTGTAGAAACCACTAATTCTGCAGAAACCACTGATTCTGTAGAAACCACTGACTCTGATGAAACCACTGATTCTTTAAAAAACATAAATTCTGTAGAATCCACTGATTCTGTATAAACCACTGATTCTGTATAAACCACTGATTCTGCATAATCCACTGATTCTGCATAATCCACTGATTCTGTAGAATCCACTGATTCTGTAGAATCCACTGATTCTGTGTAATTCACTGATTGTGTAATTCACTGATTCTGTGTAATTCACTGATTCTGTATGAATCATTGATTCTGTAGAATCCATTGATTCTGTACAAACCAGTGGTTCTGTTGAAACCACTGATTTTGTATAAGCCACTGATTCTGTATAACTCACCGATTCTGTATAACTCACCGATTCTGAATAATCCACCGATTCTGTAGAATCCACCGATTCTGTAGAATCCACCGATTCTGTAGAATCCACCGATTCTGTAGAATCCACCGATTCTGTAGAATCCACCGATTCTGTAGAATCCACCGATTCTGTAGAATCCACCGATTCTGTAGAATCCACCGATTCTGTAGAATCCACCGATTCTGTATAACCCACTGATTCTGTATAACCCACTGATTCTGTATGAATCACTGATAACGTAGAATCCACTGATTCTGTTGAAACCACTTCTCCGGTAGAAACCACTGATTCTGTATAACCCACTGATTCTGTATAAACCACTGATTCTGTATAAACACTGATTCTGAAAACTACACTGATTCTGTTTAAACCATTGATTCAGCATAAACTACAGATTCTGTAGTATCCACTGATTCTGTCTAACCCACTGATTCTGTATGAACCATTGACTCTGTAGAATCCAGTGATTCTGTATGAACCTCTGATTCTGTATAAATCACTGATTCTGTATAAATCACTGATTCTGTAAAAATCACTGATTCTGTGGAATCCACTGATTCTGTGGAATCCACTGATTCTGTAGAAGCCACTGATTCTGTAGAAGCCACTGATTATGTATCAACTACTGATTCTGTATAAACCACTGATTCTGTATAATCCACTGATCTGTAGAAACCACTAATTCTGCAGAAACCACTGATTCTGTAGAAACCACTGACTCTGATGAAACCACTGATTCTTTAAAAAACATTAATTCTGTAGAATCCACTGATTCTGTATAAACCACTGACTCTGCATAATCCACTGATTCTGTAGAATCCACTGATTCTATAGAATCCACTGATTCTGTGTAATTCACTGATTCTGTGTAATTCACTGATTCTGTATGAATCATTGATTCTGTAGAATCCATTGATTCTGTACAAACCAGTGGTTCTGTTGAAACCACTGATTTTGTATAAGCCACTGATTCTGTATAATCCACCGATTCTGTAGAATCCACCGATTCTGTAGAATCCACCGATTCTGTAGAATCCACCGATTCTGTAGAATCCACCGATTCTGTAGAATCCACCGATTCTGTAGAATCCACCGATTCTGTACAATCCACTGATTCTGTATAACCCACTGATTCTGTATGAATCACTGATAACGTAGAATCCACTGATTCTGTTGAAACCACTTCTCCCGTAGAAACCACTGATTCTGTATAACCCACTGATTCTGTATAAACCACTGATTCTGTATAAACACTGATTCTGAAAACTACACTGATTCTGTTTAAACCATTGATTCAGCATAAACTACAGATTCTGTAGTATCCACTGATTCTGTCTAACCCACTGATTCTGTATGAACCATTGACTCTGTAGAAAACAATGATTCTGTATAAACCACTGATTCTGTATAAATCACTGATTCTGTATGAATCACTGATTCTGTATAAATCACTGATTCTGTATAAGCCACTGAATCTGTAGAATCCAGTGATTCTGTATGAACCTCTGATTCTGTATAAATCACTGATTCTGTATAAACCACTGATTCTGTATAAATCACTGATTCTGTATAAATCACTGATTCTGTATAAATCACTGATTCTGTGAAATCCACTGATTCTGTGGAATCCACTGATTCTGTAGAAGCCACTGATTCTGTAGAAGCCACTGATTATGTATCAACTACTGATTCTGTATAAACCACTGATTCTGTATAATCCACTGATCTGTAGAAACCACTAATTCTGCAGAAACCACTGATTCTGTAGAAACCACTGACTCTGATGAAACCACTGATTCTTTAAAAAACATTAATTCTGTAGAATCCACTGATTCTGCATAATCCACTGATTCTGTAGAATCCACTGATTCTATAGAATCCACTGATTCTGTGTAATTCACTGATTCTGTATGAATCATTGATTCTGTAGAATCCATTGATTCTGTACAAACCAGTGGTTCTGTTGAAACCACTGATTTTGTATAAGCCACTGATTCTGTATAACTCACTGATTCTGTATAATCCACCGATTCTGTATAATCCACCGATTCTGTATAACCCACTGATTCTGTATGAATCACTGATAACGTAGAATCCACTGATTCTGTTGAAAGCACTTCTCCGGTAGAAACCACTGATTCTGTATAACCCACTGATTCTGTATAAACCACTGATTCTGTATAAACACTGATTCTGAAAACTACACTGATTCTGTTTAAACCACTGATTCAGCATAAACTACAGATTCTGTAGTATCCACTGATTCTGTCTAACCCACTGATTCTGTAGAATCCACTGATTCTGTATAAACCACTGAATCTGTAGAATCCAGTGATTCTGTATGAACCTCTGATTCTGTATATATCACTGACTCTGTATAAACCACTGATTCTGCATAAATCACTGATTCTGTGGAAACCACTGATTCTGCAGAACATGCAGATTCTATACAACCTACTGATTCTGAAATACTCATGATTCTGTATAGACCACTGATTCCATAGAAACTACTGAATCTGCATGAACACTGATTCTGTAGAATCCACTGATTGTGTATGAACCACTAATTCTGCATAAAACACTGATTATGTAGAATCCACTGATTCTGTAGAAACCACTGATTCTATAGATTCCACTGATTCTGTATCAACCACTGATTATGTATAAGCCATAGATTCTGTTTAAACCCCTGATTCCGTAGAAACCACTGATTCTGCAGAAGCCACTGATTCTTTAGAAACCACTGATTCTGTATAATGGACTAATTCTGCAGAATCCACTGATTCTGGATAAACCACTGATTCTGAGGAATCCACTGATTCTGAACAAAGAACTGACTGTGTATAAACCACTGTTTCTGCTGAACACACTGATTCTATACAATCGACTGATTTTGTAATACCCGAGATTCTGTATAAACCACTGGTTCTGTATGAATCACTGATAATGTAGAATCCAATTATCCTGTAGCAAACACTGCTCCTGTAGAAAACACTGATTCTGTATAATCCACTGATTCTGTATAACCACGGATTCTGTATAAATCAATGATTCTGTAAGATCCACTGATTCTGTATAAACCACTGATTCTGTAGAATCCACTGATTCTGTCTAACCCACTGTTTCTGTAGAATCCACTGATTCTGTATGAACCATTGATTCTTTATAAATCACTGATTCTGTGGAATCCACTGATTCTGTATAAACCCCTGATTCTGCAGAAAACGCTGGTTCTATAGAACCTACTTATTCTGTAATACCCATGATTCTGTACAGGCCATTGATTCTGTAGAAACCACTGATTCTGTATGAACCACTGAATCTGCAGAAGCCACAGATTCTGTTTAAGCCACTGATTCTTTATAAAACACAGATTCTGCATAAATCACTGATTCTGCATAAACCACTGATTCTGTATACAACCGTGATTCCATAGAAACCAGTGCTTCTATAGAAACCACTGACTTTGTATCAACCACTAATTCTGCATAAAACACTGATTATGTAGATTCCACTGATTCTGTAGAAACAACTGTTTCTGTATAATCCACTGATTCTGTATCAACCACTGATTATGTATAAGCCATAGATTCTGTTTAAACCCCTGATTCCGTAGAAACCACTGATTCTGCAGAAGCCACTGATTCTGTATAATGGACTAATTCTGCAGAATCCACTGATTCTGTATAATGGACTAATTCTGCAGAATCCACTGATTCTGGATAAACCACTGATTCTGAGGAATCCACTGATTCTCGAACAAAGAACTGACTGTGTATAAACCACTGTTTCTGCTGAACACACTGATTCTATACAATCGACTGATTTTGTAATACCCGAGATTCTGTATAAACCACTGGTTCTGTATGAATCACTGATAATGTAGAATCCAATTATCCTGTAGCAACCACTGCTCCTGTAGAAAACATTGATTCTGTACAATTCACTGATTCTGTATAACCACGGATTCTGTAGAATCCACTGATTCTGTATGAACCACTGAATCTGCGGAAGCCACAGATTCTGTTTAAGCCACTGATTCTTTATAAAACACAGAT
Organism: Carcharodon carcharias; assembly: GCF_017639515.1. Classification (NCBI taxonomy): domain Eukaryota; kingdom Metazoa; phylum Chordata; class Chondrichthyes; order Lamniformes; family Lamnidae; genus Carcharodon; species Carcharodon carcharias. The sequence continues at coordinate 6,686,628 of NC_054507.1, read as the reverse complement.
TCTGCATAAATCACTGATTCTGCATAAACCACTGATTCTGTATACAACCGTGATTCCATAGAAACCAGTGCTTCTATAGAAACCACTGACTTTGTATCAACCACTAATTCTGCATAAAACACTGATTATGTAGATTCCACTGATTCTGTAGAAACAACTGTTTCTGTATAATCCACTGATTCTGTATCAACCACTGATTATGTATAAGCCATAGATTCTGTTTAAACCCCTGATTCCGTAGAAACCACTGATTCTGCAGAAGCCACTGATTCTGTATAATGGACTAATTCTGCAGAATCCACTGATTCTGTATAATGGACTAATTCTGCAGAATCCACTGATTCTGGATAAACCACTGATTCTGAGGAATCCACTGATTCTCGAACAAAGAACTGACTGTGTATAAACCACTGTTTCTGCTGAACACACTGATTCTATACAATCGACTGATTTTGTAATACCCGAGATTCTGTATAAACCACTGGTTCTGTATGAATCACTGATAATGTAGAATCCAATTATCCTGTAGCAACCACTGCTCCTGTAGAAAACATTGATTCTGTATAATTCACTGATTCTGTATAACCACGGATTCTGTAGAATCCACTGATTCTGTATGAACCACTGAATCTGCGGAAGCCACAGATTCTGTTTAAGCCACTGATTCTTTATAAACCACAGATTCTGCATAAATCACTGATTCTGCATAAACCACTGATTCTGTATCCAACCGTGATTCCATAGAAACCAGTGCTTCTATAGAAACCACTGACTTTGTGTCAACCACTAATTCTGCATAAAACACTGATTATGTAGATTCCACTGATTCTGCAGAAACCACTGATTCTGTATAAACCACTGACTCTGTATCAACCACTGATTCTGTATCAACCACTGATTCTGTATCAACCACTGATTATGTATAAGCCATAGATTCTGTTTAAACCCCTGATTCCGTAGAAACCACTGATTCTGCAGAAGCCACTGATTCTTTAGAAACCACTGATTCTGTATAATGGACTAATTCTGCAGAATCCACTGATTCTGTATAATGGACTAATTCTGCAGAATCCACTGATTCTGGATAAACCACTGATTCTGAGGAATCCACTGATTCTGAACAAAGAACTGACTGTGTATAAACCACTGTTTCTGCTGAACACACTGATTCTATACAATCGACTGATTTTGTAATACCCGAGATTCTGTATAAACCACTGGTTCTGTATAACCACGGATTCTGTATAAATCAATGATTCTGTAAGATCCACTGATTCTGTATAAACCACTGATTCTGTAGAATCCACTGATTCTGTCTAACCCACTGTTTCTGTAGAATCCACTGATTCTGTATGAACCATTGATTCTGTATAAATCAATGATTCTGTATAAACCACTGATTCATTATAAATCACTGATTCTGTGGAATCCACTGATTCTGTATAAACCCCTGATTCTGCAGAAAACGCTGATTCTATAGAACCTACTTATTCTGTAATACCCATGATTCTGTACAGGCCATTGATTCTGTAGAAACCACTGATTCTGTATAATGCGCTAATTCTGCAGAATCCACTGGTTCTGTATAAACCACTGATTCCGTAGAAACCACTGATTCTGTAGAAACCACGGATTCTGCATAGACAGTTGATTCTGTATAAACCACATATTCCGTATAAACCACTGATTCTGTCGAACCCGCTGGTTCTGTAGAAACCACTGATTCTGCATAAACTACTGATTCCGTAGAAACCACTAATTCTACACAAACCACTGATTCTGTATAAACCACTGATTCTGTAGAATCCACTGATTCTGTCTAACCCACTGTTTCTGTAGAATCCACTGATTCTGTATGAACCATTGATTCTGTATAAATCAATGATTCTGTATAAACCACTGATTCTTTATAAATCACTGATTCTGTGGAATCCACTGATTCTGTATAAACCCCTGATTCTGCAGAAAATGCTGATTCTATAGAACATACTTATTCTGTAATACCCATGATTCTGTACAGGCCATTGATTCTGTAGAAACCACTGATTCTGTATAATGTGCTAATTCTGCAGAATCCACTGATTCTGGATAAACCACTGATTCTGAGGAATCCACTGATTCTGAACAAAGAACTGACTGTGTATAAACCACTGAATCTGTATAAACCACTGATTCTGTAAGAATCACTGATAATGTAGAATCCAATGATTCTGTAGAAACCACTGCTCCTGTAGAGAACACTGATTCTGTATAAACCACGGATTCTGTATAAACCACGGATTCTGTATAAATCAATGATTCTGTAAGATCCACTGATTCTGTTGAATGCACTGATTCTGTACAAAGCACTGATTCCGTATAAGCCATTGATTCTTTATAAACCACTGATTCTGTAGAATTCACTGACCCTGTATAAACCAATAACTCTTTACAAAATAAGTGATTTAGTCTAACTCACTGATCCATAACCCACAGTATAAGCCTCTGATCCTGTAGAAACCACTGATTCCATAGAAACCACTGATTCTGCAGAAACTACTGAGTCTGTAGAAACCAGTGATTCCGTATCAACCTCTGATTCTGTATAAACCACTAATTCTGTATAGACCACTGAGTCTGTATAAACCACTGATTTTGTAGAATCAACTGATTCTATATCAACCACTGATTTTGTAGAAGCCACTGATGCTGTATAAACCACTGATTCTGTATCCACTAATTTTGCAGAAACCACTGATTTTGTAAAAAACCACTGATTCTGATGAAACCACTGGTTCTGCAGAAACCATTGATTCTGTATAAAACACTGATTCAAATGAATCCACTGATTCTGTATAAACCATTCATTCTGTATAACCCACTCATTCTGTATAACCCACTCATTCTGTATAACCCACTCATTCTGTATAACCCACTCATTCTGTATGAATCGCTGATTCTCTATGAATCACTGATTCTGTAGAATCCACTGATTCTGTAGAAACCAATGCTCCTGTTGAAGCCAGTTATTTGGTAAAACCCACTGATTCCGTATATCACACTGACTCTGTATAAGCCACTGACTCTGTATAAGCCACTGACTCTGTATAAGCCACTGACTCTGTATAAGCCACTGACTCTGTATAAGCCACTGACTCTGTATAAGCCACTGACTCTGTATAAGCCACTGACTCTGTATAAGCCACTGACTCTGTATAAGCCACTGACTCTGTATAAGCCACTGACTCTGTATAAACCACTGACTCTGTATAAACCACTGACTCTGTATAAACCACTGACTCTGTATAAACCACTGACTCTGTACAACCGATTGATTCTGTATCAACCACTGAATCTGCAGAAATCACTGATTCTGTTTAAGCCACTGATTCATTATAAACCACACATTCTGCGGAAACCACTGATTCTGTATAAACCATTGATTCTGCGGAAACCACTGATTCTGTATAACCCACTGATTCTGTATAAACCACTGATCCTGTATAAACCACTGATCCTGTATAAACCACTGATCCTGTATAAACCACTGATCCTGTATAAACCACCGATTCCGAGGAAACCACTGATTCTCCATAGACCACGGATTCTGTATAAACCACTGATTCTGTATAAACCGCCGATTCCGAGGAAACCACTGATTCTCCATAAACCACGGATTCTGTATAAAGCACTGATTCTGTATAATCCACTGATTCCGATGAAACCACTGATGCTGTCAAACTCACTGATTCTGTATAAACCACTGAATCTGTAGAATGCAGTGATCCTGTATGAACCTGATTCTGTATATATCACTGATTCTGATGAAACCACTGATTTGTAGAAACCACTGATTCTGTATCTACTGATGATTCTGTAGAATCCACTGAATCTGCAGAAGCCACTGATTCTGTTTAAGCCACTGATTCTTTATAAACCACAGATTCTTTATAAACCACAGATTCTTTATAAACCACTGATTCTTTATAAACCACTGATTCTGCAGAAATCACTGATTCTGCAGAAATCACTGATTCTGCAGAAATCACTGATTCTGCAGAAATCACTGATTCTGCATAAACCACTGATTCTGTATAAAACACTGATTCCGTAGAAACCAGTGATTCTGCAGAAACTACTGACTCTGTATAAACCACTGATTCTGATGAAGCAACTGATTCTGTAGAAACCGCTGATTCTGTATAAACCACTGATCCTGTATAAACCACTGTTTCTCTAGAAACCACTCATTCTGTATAAACCAATGATTCTGTACAAACCACTGATTCTGTATAACCCTCTGACTCTGTTTCAGCCACTGATTCAGTATAAACCACTGATTCTGTATAACCCTCTGACTCTGTATAAACCACTGTTTCTGTAGAAACCACTAATTCTGTATAACTCACTGATTCTGTATAAACCACTGATTCTGATGAAATCACTGATGCTGTCAAACCCACTGATTCTGTATAAACTACTGAATCTGTAGAATCCAGTGATTCTGTATGAACCTCTGATTCTGTATATATCACCGATTCTGATGAAACCACTGATTCTGTATAAACCACTGAGTTTGTAGAAACCACTGATTCTGTATCTACTGATGATTCTGTAGAATCCACTGATTCTGTATGAACCACTGAATCTGCAGAAGCCACAGATTCTGTTTAAGCCACTGATTCTTTATAAACCACAGATTCTGCATAAATCACTGATTCTGCATAAAACCGTGATTCCATAGAAACCAGTGCTTCTATAGAAACCACTGACTGTGTATCAACCACTAATTCTGCATAAAACACTGATTATGTAGATTCCACTGATTCTGTAGAAACCACTGATTCTGTATAAACCACTGATTCTGTATCAACCACTGATTATGTATAAGCCATAGATTCTGTTTAAACCCCTGATTCCGTAGAAACCACTGATTCTGCAGAAGCCACTGATTCTGTATAATGGACTAATTCTGCAGAATCCACTGATTCTGTATAATGGACTAATTCTGCAGAATCCACTGATTCTGGATAAACCACTGATTCTGAGGAATCCACTGATTCTGAACAAAGAACTGACTGTGTATAAACCACTGTTTCTGCTGAACACACTGATTCTATACAATCGACTGATTTTGTAATACCCGAGATTCTGTATAAACCACTGGTTCTGTATGAATCACTGATAATGTAGAATCCAATTATCCTGTAGCAACCACTGCTCCTGTAGAAAACACTGATTCTGTATAATCCACTGATTCTGTATAAACACGGATTCTGTATAAATCAATGATTCTGTAAGATCCACTGATTCTGTATAAACCACTGATTCTGTAGAATCCACTGATTCTGTCTAACCCACTGTTTCTGTAGAATCCACTGATTCTGTATGAACCTCTGATTCTGTATATATCACTGATTCTGATGAAACCACTGATTCTGTATAAACCACTGAGTTTGTAGAAACCACTGATTCTGTATCTACTGATGATTCTGTAGAATCCACTGATTCTGTATGAACCACTGAATCTGCAGAAGCCACAGATTCTGTTTAAGCCACTGATTCTTTATAAACCACAGATTCTGCATAAATCACTGATTCTGCATAAACCACTGATTCTGTATAAAACAGTGATTCCATAGAAACCAGTGCTTCTATAGAAACCACTGACTTTGTATCAACCACTAATTCTGCATAAAACACTGATTATGTAGATTCCACTGATTCTGTAGAAACCACTGATTCTGTATAAACCACTGATTATGTATAAGCCATAGATTCTGTTTAAACCCCTGATTCCGTAGAAACCACTGATTCTGCAGAAGCCACTGATTCTTTAGAAACCACTGATTCTGTATAATGGACTAATTCTGCAGAATCCACTGATTCTGGATAAACCACTGATTCTGAGGAATCCACTGATTCTGAACAAAGAACTGACTGTGTATAAACCACTGTTTCTGCTGAACACACTGATTCTATACAATCTACTGATTCTGTAATACCCAAGATTCTGTAGAAACCACTGAATCTGTATAAACCACTGATTCTGTATGAATCACTGAGAATGTAGAATCCAATGATTCTGTAGAAACCATTGATTCTGTAGAAACCACGGAATCTGCATAGACCATTGATTCTGTATAAACCACATATTCCGTATAAACCACTGATTCTGTCGAACCTGCTGGTTCTGTAGAAACCACTGAGTCTGTATAAACCACTGATTCTGCATAAACTACTGATTCCGTAGAAACCACTAATTCTACACAAACCACTGATTCTGTAGAATCCACTGATTCTGTCTAACCCACTGTTTCTGTAGAATCCAGATTCTGTATGAACCAATGATTCTGTATGAACCAATGATTCTGTATAAATCAATGATTCTGTATAAACCACTGATTCTTTATAAATCACTGATTCTGTGGAATCCACTGATTCTGCAGAAAACGCTGATTCTATAGAACATACTTATTCTGTAATACCCATGATTCTGTACAGGCCATTGATTCTGTAGAAACCACTGATTCTGTATAATGTGCCAATTCTGCAGAATCCACTGATTCTGGATAAACCACTGATTCTGAGGAATCCACTGATTCTGAACAAAGAACTGACTGTGTATAAACCACTGTTTCTGCTGAACACACTGATTCTATACAATCTACTGATTCTGTAATACCCAAGATTCTGTAGAAACCACTGAATCTGTATAAACCACTGATTCTGTATGAATCACTGAGAATGTAGAATCCAATGATTCTGTAGAAACCACTGATTCTGTATAAACCACTGATTATGTATAAGCCATAGATTCTGTTTAAACCCCTGATTCCGTAGAAACCACTGATTCTGCAGAAGCCACTGATTCTGTATAATGGACTAATTCTGCAGAATCCACTGATTCTGTATAATGGACTAATTCTGCAGAATCCACTGATTCTGTATAATGGACTAATTCTGCAGAATCCACTGATTCTGGATAAACCACTGATTCTGAGGAATCCACTGATTCTGAACAAAGAACTGACTGTGTATAAACCACTGTTTCTGCTGAACACACTGATTCTATACAATCGACTGATTTTGTAATACCCGAGATTCTGTATAAACCACTGGTTCTGTATGAATCACTGATAATGTAGAATCCAATTATCCTGTAGCAACCACTGCTCCTGTAGAAAACACTGATTCTGTATAATCCACTGATTCTGTATAAACACGGATTCTGTAGAATCCACTGATTCTGTAGAATCCACTGATTCTGTCTAACCCACTGTTTCTCTAGAAACCACTCATTCTGTATAAACCAATGATTCTGTACAAACCACTGATTCTGTATAACCCTCTGACTCTGTTTCAGCCACTGATTCAGTATAAACCACTGATTCTGTATAACCCTCTGACTCTGTATAAACCACTGTTTCTGTAGAAACCACTAATTCTGTATAACTCACTGATTCTGTATAAACCACTGATTCTGATGAAATCACTGATGCTGTCAAACCCACTGATTCTGTATAAACTACTGAATCTGTAGAATCCAGTGATTCTGTATGAACCTCTGATTCTGTATATATCACCGATTCTGATGAAACCACTGATTCTGTATAAACCACTGAGTTTGTAGAAACCACTGATTCTGTATCTACTGATGATTCTGTAGAATCCACTGATTCTGTATGAACCACTGAATCTGCAGAAGCCACAGATTCTGTTTAAGGCACTGATTCTTTATAAACCACAGATTCTGCATAAATCACTGATTCTGCATAAAACCGTGATTCCATAGAAACCAGTGCTTTTATAGAAACCACTGACTTTGTATCAACCACTAATTCTGCATAAAACACTGATTATGTAGATTCCACTGATTCTGTAGAAACCACTGATTCTGTATAAACCACTGATTCTGTATCAACCACTGATTATGTATAAGCCATAGATTCTGTTTAAACCCCGGATTCCGTAGAAACCGATTCTGCAGAAGCCACTGATTCTGTATAATGGACTAATTCTGCAGAATCCACTGATTCTGTATAATGGACTAATTCTTCAGAATCCACTGATTCTGGATAAACCACTGATTCTGAGGAATCCACTGATTCTGAACAAAGAACTGACTGTGTATAAACCACTGTTTCTGCTGAACACACTGATTCTATACAATCGACTGATTTTGTAATACCCGAGATTCTGTATAAACCACTGGTTCTGTATGAATCACTGATAATGTAGAATCCAATTATCCTGTAGCAACCACTGCTCCTGTAGAAAACACTGATTCTGTATAATCCACTGATTCTGTATAAACACGGATTCTGTATAAATCAATGATTCTGTAAGATCTACTGATTCTGTATAAACCACTGATTCTGTAGAATCCACTGATTCTGTCTAACCCACTGTTTCTGTAGAATCCACTGATTTTGTATGAACCTCTGATTCTGTATATATCACTGATTCTGATGAAACCACTGATTCTGTATAAACCACTGAGTTTGTAGAAACCACTGATTCTGTATCTACTGATGATTCTGTAGAATCCACTGATTCTGTATGAACCACTGAATCTGCAGAAGCCACAGATTCTGTTTAAGCCACTGATTCTTTATAAACCACAGATTCTGCATAAATCACTGATTCTGCATAAACCACTGATTCTGTATAAAACCGTGATTCCATAGAAACCAGTGCTTCTATAGAAACCAGTGCTTCTATAGAAACCACTGACTTTGTATCAACCACTAATTCTGCATAAAACACTGATTATGTAGATTCCACTGATTCTGTAGAAACCACTGATTCTGTATAAACCACTGATTATGTATAAGCCATAGATTCTGTTTAAACCCCTGATTCCGTAGAAACCACTGATTCTGCAGAAGCCACTCATTCTTTAGAAACCACTGATTCTGTATAATGGACTAATTCTGCAGAATCCACTGATTCTGGATAAACCACTGATTCTGAGGAATCCACTGATTCTGAACAAAGAACTGACTGTGTATAAACCACTGTTTCTGCTGAACACACTGATTCTATACAATATACTGATTCTGTAATACCCAAGATTCTGTAGAAACCACTGAATCTGTATAAACCACTGATTCTGTATGAATCACTGAGAATGTAGAATCCAATGATTCTGTAGAAACCACTGATTCTGTATAAACCACTGATTCTGTATAAACCACTGATTATGTATAAGCCATAGATTCTGTTTAAAACCCTGATTCCGTAGAAACCACTGATTCTGCAGAAGCCACTGATTCTGTATAATGGACTAATTCTGCCGAATCCACTGATTCTGTATAATGGACTAATTCTGCAGAATCCACTGATTCTGTATAATGGACTAATTCTGCAGAATCCACTGATTCTGGATAAACCACTGATTCTGAGGAATCCACTGATTCTGAACAAAGAACTGACTGTGTATAAACCACTGTTTCTGCTGAACACACTGATTCTATACAATCGACTGATTTTGTAATACCCGAGATTCTGTATAAACCACTGGTTCTGTATGAATCACTGATAATGTAGAATCCAATTATCCTGTAGCAACCACTGCTCCTGTAGAAAACACTGATTCTGTATAATCCACTGATTCTGTATAAACACGGATTCTGTATAAATCAATGATTCTGTAAGATCCACTGATTCTGTATAAACCACTGATTCTGTAGAATCCACTGATTCTGTCTAACCCACTGTTTCTGTAGAATCCACTGATTCTGTATGAACCTCTGATTCTGTATATATCACTGATTCTGATGAAACCACTGATTCTGTATAAACCACTGAGTCTGATGAAGCAACTGATTCTGTAGAAACCACTGATTCTGTATCAACCACTGATTCTGAATAAACCACTGATTCTGAATAAACCACTGATTCTGTATAAATCACTAATTCTGCATAAATCACTGATTCTGTATAAACCACTGATTCTGTATCAACCACTGATTATGTATAATCTACTGATTCTGTATAAACCACTGATCCTGTATAAAGCACTGATCCTGTATAAACCACTGTTTCTCTAGAAACCACTCATTCTGTATAAACCAATGATTCTGCACAAACCACTGATTCTTTATAACCCTCTGACTCTGTATCAGCCACCGATTCAGTATAAACCACTGATTCGGTATAACCCTCTGACTCTGTATAAACCACTGTTTCTGTAGAAACCACTAATTCTGTATAACACACTGATTCTGTATAAACCACTGATTCTGATGAAATCACTGATGCTGTCAAACCCACTGATTCTGTATAAACCACTGAATCCGTAGAATCCAGTGATTCTGTATGAACCTCTGATTCTGTATATATCACTGATTCTGATGAAACCACTGATTCTGTATAAACCACTGAGTTTGTAGAAACCACTGATTCTGTATCTACTGATGATTCTGTAGAATCCACTGATTCTGTATGAACCACTGAATCTGCAGAAGCCACAGATTCTGTTTAAGCCACTGATTCTTTATAAACCACAGATTCTGCATAAATCACTGATTCTGCATAAACCACTGATTCTGTATAAAACCGTGATTCCATAGAAACCAGTGCTTCTATAGAAACCACTGACTTTGTATCAACCACTAATTCTGCATAAAACACTGATTATGTAGATTCCACTGATTCTGTAGAAACCACTGATTCTGTATAAACCACTGATTATGTATAAGCCATAGATTCTGTTTAAACCCCTGATTCCGTAGAAACCACTGATTCTGCAGAAGCCACTGATTCTTTAGAAACCACTGATTCTGTATAATGGACTAATTCTGCAGAATCCACTGATTCTGGATAAACCACTGATTCTGAGGAATCCACTGATTCTGAACAAAGAACTGACTGTGTATAAACCACTGTTTCTGCTGAACACACTGATTCTATACAATCTACTGATTCTGTAATACCCAAGATTCTGTAGAAACCACTGAATCTGTATAAACCACTGATTCTGTATGAATCACTGAGAATGTAGAATCCAATGATTCTGTAGAAACCATTGATTCTGTAGAAACCACGGATTCTGCATAGACCATTGATTCTGTATAAACCACATATTCCGTATAAACCACTGATTCTGTCGAACCTGCTGGTTCTGTAGAAACCACTGAGTCTGTATAAACCACTGATTCTGCATAAACTACTGATTCCGTAGAAACCACTAATTCTACACAAACCACTGATTCTGTATAAACCACTGATTCTGTAGAATCCACTGATTCTGTCTAACCCACTGTTTCTGTAGAATCCACTGATTCTGTATGAACCAATGATTCTGTATAAATCAATGATTCTGTATAAACCACTGATTCTTTATAAATCACTGATTCTGTGGAATCCACTGATTCTGCAGAAAACGCTGATTCTATAGAACATACTTATTCTGTAATACCCATGATTCTGTACAGGCCATTGATTCTGTAGAAACCACTGATTCTGTATAATGTGCTAATTCTGCAGAATCCACTGATTCTGGATAAACCACTGATTCTGAGGAATCCACTGATTCTGAACAAAGAACTGACTGTGTATAAACCACTGCTTCTGCTGAACACACTGATTCTATACAATCTACTGATTCTGTAATACCCAAGATTCTGTAGAAACCACTGAATCTGTATAAACCACTGATTCTGTATGAATCACTGAGAATGTAGAATCCAATGATTCTGTAGAAACCACTGCTCCTGTAGAGAACACTGATTCTGTATAATCCACTGATTCTGTATAAACCACGGATTCTGTATAAATCAATGATTCTGTAAGATCCACTGATTCTGTTGAATGCACTGATTCTGTACAAAGCACTGATTCCGTATAAGCCATTGATTCTTTATAAACCACTGATTCTGTAGAATTCACTGACCCTGTATAAACCAATAACTCTTCACAAAATAAGTAATTTAGTCTAACTCACTGATCCATAACCCACAGTATAAGCCTCTGATCCTGTAGAAACCACTGATTCCATAGAAACCACTGATTCTGCAGAAACTACTGAGTCTGTAGAAACCAGTGATTCCGTATCAACCTCTGATTCTGTATCAACCACTGATTCTGTATAAACCTCTAATTCTGTATAGACCACTGAGTCTGTATAAACCACTGATTTTGTAGAATCAACTGATTCTATATCAACCACTGATTTTGTAGAAGCCACTGATGCTGTATAAACCACTGATTCTGTATCCACTAATTTTGCAGAAACCACTGATTTTGTAAAAACCACTGATTCTGATGAAACCACTGGTTCTGCAGAAACCATTGATTCTGTATAAAACGCTGATTCAAATGAAACCACTGATTCTGTAAAAACCATTCATTCTGTAGAATCCACTGATTCTGTAGAATCCACTGATACTGTAGAACCCACTGATACTGTAGAACCCACTCATTCTGTATAACCCACTCATTCTGTGTAACCCACTCATTCTGTGTAACCCACTCATTCTGTGTAACCCACTCATTCTGTATAACCCACTCATTCTGTATAACCCACTCATTCTGTATAACCCACTCATTCTGTATAACCCACTCATTCTGTATAACCCACTCATTCTGTGTAACCCACTCATTCTGTGTAACCCACTCATTCTGTATACCCCACTCATTCTGTATACCCCACTCATTCTGTATACCCCACTCATTCTGTATACCCCACTCATTCTGTATACCCCACTCATTCTGTATACCCCACTCATTCTGTATACCCCACTCATTCTGTATGAACCACTGATTCTGTAGAAACCAGTGATTTGGTAAAACCCACTGATTCCGTATAAGCCACTGACTCTGTATAAGCCACTGACTCTGTATAAGCCACTGACTCTGTATAAGCCACTGACTCTGTATAAGCCACTGACTCTGTATAAGCCACTGACTCTGTATAAGCCACTGACTCTGTATAAGCCACTGACTCTGTATAAGCCACTGACTCTGTATAAACCACTGACTCTGTATAAACCACTGACTCTGTATAAACCACTGACTCTGTATAAACCACTGACTCTGTATAAACCACTGACTCTGTATAAACCACTGACTCTGTATAAACCACTGACTCTGTATGAACCACTGACTCTGTATGAACCACTGACTCTGTATAAACCACTGACTCTGTATAAACCACTGACTCTGTATAAACCACTGACTCTGTATAAACCACTGACTCTGTATAAAGCACTGACTCTGTATAAACCACTGACTCTGTATAAACCACTGACTCTGTATAAACCACTGACTCTGTACAACCGATTGATTCTGTATCAACCACTGAATCTGCAGAAATCACTGATTCTGTTTAAGCCACTGATTCATTATAAACCACACATTCTGTATAAACCACTGATTCTGTGGAAACTACTGATTCTGTATAAACCACTGATTCTGCGGAAACCACTGATTCTGTATAAACCACTGATTCTGTATAACCCACTGATTCTGTATAACCCACTGATTCTGTATAAACCACTGATTCTGTATAAACCACTGATTCTGTATAAACCTCTAATTCTGTATAGACCACTGAGTCTGTATAAACCACTGATTTTGTAGAATCAACTGATTCTATATCAACCACTGATTTTGTAGAAGCCACTGATGCTGTATAAACCACTGATTCTGTATCCACTAATTTTGCAGAAACCACTGATTTTGTAAAAAACCAATGATTCTGATGAAACCACTGGTTCTGCAGAAACCATTGATTCAAATGAAACCACTGATTCTGTAGAATCCACTGATTCTGTATAAACCACTGATTCTGTATAACCCACTCATTCCGTATAACCCACTCATTCCGTATAACCCACTCATTCCGTATAACCCACTCATTCCGTATAACCCACTCATTCCGTATAACCCACTCATTCCGTATAACCCACTCATTCCGTATAACCCACTCATTCCGTATAACCCACTCATTCCGTATAACCCACTCATTCCGTGTAACCCACTCATTCCGTGTAACCCACTCATTCCGTGTAACCCACTCATTCCGTGTAACCCACTCATTCCGTGTAACCCACTCATTCCGTGTAACCCACTCATTCCGTGTAACCCACTCATTCCGTGTAACCCACTCATTCCGTGTAACCCACTCATTCCGTGTAACCCACTCATTCTGTGTAACCCACTCATTCTGTATAACCCACTCATTCTGTATAACCCACTCATTCTGTACACCCCACTCATTCTGTCTGAATCACTGATTCTGTAGAATCCACTGATTCTGTAGAAACCAATGCTCCTGTTGAAACCAGTTATTTGGTAAAACCCACTGATTCCGTATATCACTCTGACTCTGTATAAGCCACTGACTCTGTATAAGCCACTGACTCTGTATAAGCCACTGACTCTGTATAAGCCACTGACTCTGTATAAGCCACTGACTCTGTATAAGCCACTGACTCTGTATAAGCCACTGACTCTGTATAAGCCACTGACTCTGTATAAGCCACTGACTCTGTATAAGCCACTGACTCTGTATGAACCACTGACTCTGTATAAACCACTGACTCTGTATAAACCACTGACTCTGTATAAACCACTGACTCTGTATAAACCACTGACTCTGTATAAACCACTGACTCTGTACAACTAATTGATTCTGTATCAACCACTGAATCGGCAGAAATCACTGATTCTGTTTAAGCCACTGATTCATTATAAACCACACATTCTGTATAAACCACTGATTCTGCGGAAACTACTGATTCTGTATAAACCACTGATTCTGCGGAAACCACTGATTCTGTATAAACCACTGATTCTGTATAAACCACTGATTCTGTATAAACCACTGATTCTGTATAACCCACTGATTCTGTATAACCCACTGATTCTGTATAACCCACTGATTCTGTATAAACCACTGATTCTGTATAAACCACTGATTCTCCATAAACCACGGATTCTGTATAAACCACTGATTCTGTATAAACCACCGATTCCGAGGAAACCACTGATTCTCCATAAACCACGGATTCTGTATAAAGCACTGATTCTGTATAAACCACTGATTCCGATGAAACCACTGATGCTGTCAAACTCACTGATTCTGTATAAACCACTGAATCTGTAGAATCCAGTGATTCTGTATGAACCTCTGATTCTGTATATATCACTGATTCTGATGAAACCACTGATTCTGTAGAAACCACTGATTTTGTAGAAACCACTGATTTTGTAGAAACCACTGATTCTGTATCTACTGATGATTCTGTAGAATCCACTGAATCTGCAGAAGCCACTGATTCTGTTTAAGCCACTGATTCTTTATAAACCACAGATTCTTTATAAACCAGAGATTCTGCAGAAATCACTGATTCTGCAGAAATCACTGACTCTGCAGAAATCACTGATTCTGCATAAACCACTGATTCTGCATAAACCACTGATTCTGTATAAAACACTGATTCCATAGAAACCAGTGATTCTGCAGAAACTACTGACTCTGTATAAACCACTGATTCTGATGAAGCAACTGATTCTGTAGAAACCGCTGATTCTGTATCAACCACTGATTCTGAATAAACCACTGATTCTGTATAAATCACTAATTCTGCATAAATCACTGATTCTGCATAAACCACTGATTCTGTATCAACCACTGATTATGTATAATCTACTGATCCTGTATAAACCACTGATCCTGTATAAACCACTGATCCTGTATAAACCACTGTTTCTCTAGAAACCACTCATTCTGTATAAACCAATGATTCTGCACAAACCACTGATTCTTTATAACCCTCTGACTCTGTATCAGCCACTGATTCAGTATAAACCACTGATTCGGTATAACCCTCTGACTCTGTATAAACCACTGTTTCTGTAGAAACCACTAATTCTGTATAACCCACTGATTCTGTATAAACCACTGATTCTGATGAAATCACTGATGCTGTCAAACCCACTGATTCTGTATAAACCACTGAATCCGTAGAATCCAGTGATTCTGTATGAACCTCTGATTCTGTATATATCACTGATTCTGATGAAACCACTGATTCTGTATAAACCACTGAGTTTGTAGAAACCACTGATTCTGTATCTACTGATGATTCTGTAGAATCCACTGATTCTGTATGAACCACTGAATCTGCAGAAGCCACAGATTGTGTTTAAGCCACTGATTCTTTATAAACCACAGATTCTGCATAAATCACTGATTCTGCATAAACCACTGATTCTGTATAAAACCGTGATTCCATAGAAACCAGTGCTTCTATAGAAACCACTGACTTTGTATCAACCACTAATTCTGCATAAAACACTGATTATGTAGATTCCACTGATTCTGTAGAAACCACTGATTCTGTATAAACCACTGATTATGTATAAGCCATAGATTCTGTTTAAACCCCTGATTCCGTAGAAACCACTGATTCTGCAGAAGCCACTGATTCTTTAGAAACCACTGATTCTGTATAATGGACTAATTCTGCAGAATCCACTGATTCTGGATAAACCACTGATTCTGAGGAATCCACTGATTCTGAACAAAGAACTGACTGTGTATAAACCACTGTTTCTGCTGAACACACTGATTCTATACAATCGACTGATTTTGTAATACCCGAGATTCTGTATAAACCACTGGTTCTGTATGAATCACTGATAATGTAGAATCCAATTATCCTGTAGCAAACACTGCTCCTGTAGAAAACACTGATTCTGTATAATCCACTGATTCTGTATAACCACGGATTCTGTATAAATCAATGATTCTGTAAGATCCACTGATTCTGTATAAACCACTGATTCTGTAGAATCCACTGATTCTGTCTAACCCACTGTTTCTGTAGAATCCACTGATTCTGTATGAACCATTGATTCTGTATAAATCAATGATTCTGTATAAACCACTGATTCTTTAAAAATCACTGATTCTGTGGAATCCACTGATTCTGTATAAACCCCTGATTCTGCAGAAAACGCTGGTTCTATAGAACCTACTTATTCTGTAATACCCATGATTCTGTACAGGCCATTGATTCTGTAGAAACCACTGATTCTGTATAATGCGCTAATTCTGCAGAATCCACTGGTTCTGTATAAACCACTGATTCCGTAGAAACCATTGATTCTGTAGAAACCACGGATTCTGCATAGACCATTGATTCTGTATAAACCACATATTCCGTATAAACCACTGATTCTGTCGAACCCGCTGGTTCTGTAGAAACCACTGATTCTGTATAAACCACTGATTCTGCATAAACTACTGATTCCGTAGAAACCACTAATTCTATACAAACCACTGATTCTGTATAAACCACTGATTCTGTAGAATCCACTGATTCTGTCTAACCCACTGTTTCTGTAGAATCCACTGATTCTGTATGAACCAATGATTCTGTATAAATCAATGATTCTGTATAAACCACTGATTCTTTATAAATCACTGATTCTGTGGAATCCACTGATTCTGCAGAAAACGCTGATTCTATAGAACATACTTATTCTGTAATACCCATGATTCTGTACAGGCCATTGATTCTGTAGAAACCACTGATTCTGTATAATGTGCTAATTCTGCAGAATCCACTGATTCTGGATAAACCACTGATTCTGAGGAATCCACTGATTCTGAACAAAGAACTGACTGTGTATAAACCACTGTTTCTGCTGAACACACTGATTCTATACAATCTACTGATTCTGTAATACCCAAGATTCTGTAGAAACCACTGAATCTGTATAAACCACTGATTCTGTATGAATCACTGATAATGTAGAATCCAATGATTCTGTAGAAACCACTGCTCCTGTAGAGAACACTGATTCTGTATAATCCACTGATTCTGTATAAACCACGGATTCTGTATAAATCAATGATTCTGTAAGATCCACTGATTCTGTTGAATGCACTGATTCTGTACAAAGCACTGATTCCATATAAGCCATTGATTCTTTATAAACCACTGATTCTGTAGAATTCACTGACCCTGTATAAACCAATAACTCTTTACAAAATAAGTGATTTAGTCTAACTCACTGATCCATAACCCACAGTATAAGACTCTGATCCTGTAGAAACCACTGATTCCATAGAAACCACTGATTCTGCAGAAACTACTGAGTCTGTAGAAACCAGTGATTCCGTGTCAACCTCTGATTCTGTATCAACCACTGATTCTGTATAAACCTCTAATTCTGTATAGACCACTGAGTCTGTATAGACCACTGATTTTGTAGAATCAACTGATTCTATATCAACCACTGATTTTGTAGAAGCCACTGATGCTGTATAAACCACTGATTCTGTATCCACTAATTTTGCAGAAACCACTGATTTTGTAAAAACCATTGATTCTGATGAAACCACTGGTTCTGCAGAAACCATTGATTCTGTATAAAACACTGATTCAAATGAAACCACTGATTCTATAAGAACCATTCATTCTGTATAACCCACTCATTCTGTATAACCCACTCATTCTGTATAACCCACTCATTCTGTATAACCCACTCATTCTGTATAACCCACTCATTCTGTATAACCCACTCATTCTGTGTAACCCACTCATTCTGTGTAACCCACTCATTCTGTGTAACCCACTCATTCTGTGTAACCCACTCATTCTGTGTAACCCACTCATTCTGTGTAACCCACTCATTCTGTGTAACCCACTCATTCTGTGTAACCCACTCATTCTGTGTAACCCACTCATTCTGTATACCCCACTCATTCTGTATACCCCACTCATTCTGTATAACCCACTCATTCTGTATACCCCACTCATTCTGTATGAATCACAGATTCTGTAGAATCCACTGATTCTGTAGAAACCAGTGCTCCTGTTGAAACCAGTGATTTGGTAAAACCCACTGATTCCGTATATCACACTGACTCTGTATAAGCCACTGACTCTGTATAAGCCACTGACTCTGTATAAGCCACTGACTCTGTATAAGCCACTGACTCTGTATAAGCCACTGACTCTGTATAAGCCACTGACTCTGTATAAGCCACTGACTCTGTATAAGCCACTGACTCTGTATAAACCACTGACTCTGTATAAACCACTGACTCTGTATAAACCACTGACTCTGTATAAACCACTGACTCTGTATAAACCACTGACTCTGTATAAACCACTGACTCTGTACAACCGATTGATTCTGTATCAACCACTGAATCTGCAGAAATCACTGATTCTGTTTAAGCCACTGATTCATTATAAACCACACATTCTGTATAAACCACTGATTCTGCGGAAACTACTGATTCTGTATAAACCACTGATTCTGCGGAAACCACTGATTCTGTATAAACCACTGATTCTGTATAACCCACTGATTCTGTATAACCCACTGATTCTGTATAACCCACTGATTCTGTATAAACCACTGATTCTGTATAAACCACTGATTCTGTATAAACCTCTAATTCTGTATAGACCACTGAGTCTGTATAAACCACTGATTTTGTAGAATCAACTGATTCTATATCAACCACTGATTTTGTAGAAGCCACTGATGCTGTATACACCACTGATTCTGTATCCACTAATTTTGCAGAAACCACTGATTTTGTAAAAACCACTGATTTTGATGAAACCACTGGTTCTGCAGAAACCATTGATTCTGTATAAAACACAGATTCAAATGAAACCACTGATTCTGTAAAAACCATTCATTCTGTATAAAACACTGATTCCATAGAAACCAGTGATTCTGCAGAAACTACTGACTCTGTATAAACCACTGATTCTGATGAAGCAACTGATTCTGTAGAAACCACTGATTCTGAATAAACCACTGATTCTGAATAAACCACTGATTCTGTATAACCCACTCATTCTGTATAACCCACTCATTCTGTATAACCCACTCATTCTGTATAACCCACTCATTCTGTATAACCCACTCATTCTGTATAACCCACTCATTCTGTATAACCCACTCATTCTGTATAACCCACTCATTCTGTATAACCCACTCATTCTGTATAACCCACTCATTCTGTATAACCCACTCATTCTGTATAACCCACTCATTCTGTATAACCCACTCATTCTGTATAACCCACTCATTCTGTGTAACCCACTCATTCTGTGTAACCCACTCATTCTGTGTAACCCACTCATTCTGTGTAACCCACTCATTCTGTATACCCCACTCATTCTGTATACCCCACTCATTCTGTATACCCCACTCATTGTGTATACCCCACTCATTCTGTATACCCCACTCATTCTGTATACCCCACTCATTCTGTTTAACCCACTCATTCTGTATACCCCACTCATTCTGTATAACCCACTCATTCTGTATACCCCACTCATTCTGTATACCCCACTCATTCTGTATGAATCACTGATTCTGTAGAATCCACTGATTCTGTAGAAACCAGTGCTCCTGTTGAAACCAGTGATTTGGTAAAACCCACTGATTCCGTATATCACACTGACTCTGTATAAGCCACTGACTCTGTATAAGCCACTGACTCTGTATAAGCCACTGACTCTGTATAAGCCACTGACTCTGTATAAGCCACTGACTCTGTATAAGCCACTGACTCTGTATAAGCCACTGACTCTGTATAAGCCACTGACTCTGTATAAGCCACTGACTCTGTATAAGCCACTGACTCTGTATAAGCCACTGACTCTGTATAAGCCACTGACTCTGTATAAGCCACTGACTCTGTATAAGCCACTGACTCTGTATAAGCCACTGACTCTGTATAAGCCACTGACTCTGTATAAGCCACTGACTCTGTATAAGCCACTGACTCTGTATAACCACTGACTCTGTATAAACCACTGACTCTGTATAAACCACTGACTCTGTATAAACCACTGACTCTGTATAAACCACTGACTCTGTATAAACCACTGACTCTGTATAAACCACTGACTCTGTATAAACCACTGACTCTGTACAACTGATTGATTCTGTATCAACCACTGAATCTGCAGAAATCACTGATTCTGTTTAAGCCACTGATTCATTATAAACCACACATTCTGTATAAACCACTGATTCTGCGGAAACTACTGATTCTGTATAAACCACTGATTCTGTATAACCCACTGATTCTGTATAAACCACTGATTCTGTATAAACCACTGATTCTGTATAAACCACTGATTCTGTATAAACCACTGATTCTGTATAAACCACTGATCCTGTATAAACCACTGATCCTGTATAAACCACCGATTCCGAGGAAACCACTGATTCTCCATAAACCACGGATTCTGTATTATCCACTGATTCTGTATAAACCACCGATTCCGAGGAAACCACTGATTCTCCATAAACCACGGATTCTGTATAAAGCACTGATTCTGTATAAACCACTGATTCCGATGAAACCACTGATGCTGTCAAACTCACTGATTCTGTATAAACCACTGAATCTGTAGAATCCAGTGATTCTGTATGAACCTCTGATTCTGTATATATCACTGATTCTGATGAAACCACTGATTCTGTAGAAACCACTGATTTTGTAGAAACCACTGATTTTGTAGAAACCACTGATTCTGTATCTACTGATGATTCTGTAGAATCCACTGAATCTGCAGAAGCCACTGATTCTGTTTAAGCCACTGATTCTTTATAAACCACAGATTCTTTATAAACCAGAGATTCTACAGAAATCACTGATTCTGCAGAAATCACTGATTCTGCAGAAATCACTGATTCTGCAGAAATCACTGATTCTGCAGAAATCACTGATTCTGCAGAAATCACTGATTCTGCATAAACCACTGATTCTGTATAAAACACTGATTCCATAGAAACCAGTGATTCTGCAGAAACTACTGACTCTGTATAAACCACTGATTCTGATGAAGCAACTGATTCTGTAGAAACCACTGATTCTGTATCAACCACTGATTCTGAATAAACCACTGATTCTGAATAAACCACTGATTCTGTATAAATCACTAATTCTGCATAAATCACTGATTCTGTATAAACCACTGATTCTGTATCAACCACTGATTATGTATAATCTACTGATTCTGTATAAACCACTGATCCTGTATAAAGCACTGATCCTGTATAAACCACTGTTTCTCTAGAAACCACTCATTCTGTATAAACCAATGATTCTGCACAAACCACTGATTCTTTATAACCCTCTGACTCTGTATCAGCCACTGATTCAGTATAAACCACTGATTCGGTATAACCCTCTGACTCTGTATAAACCACTGTTTCTGTAGAAACCACTAATTCTGTATAACACACTGATTCTGTATAAACCACTGATTCTGATGAAATCACTGATGCTGTCAAACCCACTGATTCTGTATAAACCACTGAATCCGTAGAATCCAGTGATTCTGTATGAACCTCTGATTCTGTATATATCACTGATTCTGATGAAACCACTGATTCTGTATAAACCACTGAGTTTGTAGAAACCACTGATTCTGTATCTACTGATGATTCTGTAGAATCCACTGATTCTGTATGAACCACTGAATCTGCAGAAGCCACAGATTCTGTTTAAGCCACTGATTCTTTATAAACCACAGATTCTGCATAAATCACTGATTCTGCATAAACCACTGATTCTGTATAAAACCGTGATTCCATAGAAACCAGTGCTTCTATAGAAACCACTGACTTTGTATCAACCACTAATTCTGCATAAAACACTGATTATGTAGATTCCACTGATTCTGTAGAAACCACTGATTCTGTATAAACCACTGATTATGTATAAGCCATAGATTCTGTTTAAACCCCTGATTCCGTAGAAACCACTGATTCTGCAGAATCCACTGATTCTTTAGAAACCACTGATTCTGTATAATGGACTAATTCTGCAGAATCCACTGATTCTGGATAAACCACTGATTCTGAGGAATCCACTGATTCTGAACAAAGAACTGACTGTGTATAAACCACTGTTTCTGCTGAACACACTGATTCTATACAATCGACTGATTTTGTAATACCCGAGATTCTGTATAAACCACTGGTTCTGTATGAATCACTGATAATGTAGAATCCAATTATCCTGTAGCAAACACTGCTCCTGTAGAAAACACTGATTCTGTATAATCCACTGATTCTGTATCACCACGGATTCTGTATAAATCAATGATTCTGTAAGATCCACTGATTCTGTATAAACCACTGATTCTGTAGAATCCACTGATTCTGTCTAACCCACTGTTTCTGTAGAATCCACTGATTCTGTATGAACCATTGATTCTGTATAAATCAATGATTCTGTATAAACCACTGATTCTTTATAAATCACTGATTCTGTGGAATCCACTGATTCTGTATAAACCCCTGATTCTGCAGAAAACGCTGGTTCTATAGAACCTACTTATTCTGTAATACCCATGATTCTGTGCAGGCCATTGATTCTGTAGAAACCACTGATTCTGTATAATGCGCTAATTCTGCAGAATCCACTGGTTCTGTATAAACCACTGATTCCGTAGAAACCACTGATTCTGTATAAACCACTGATTCTGTATAAACCACTGATTCTGCATAGACCATTGATTCTGCATAGACCATTGATTCTGCATAAACCACATATTCCGTATAAACCACTGATCCTGTCGAACCCGCTGGTTCTGTATAAACCACTGATTCTGCAGAAACCACTGATTCTGCATAAACTACTGATTCCGTAGAAACCACTAATTCTATACAAACCACTGATTCTGTAGAAACCACTGATTCTGTAGAATCCACTGATTCTGTCTAACCCACTGTTTCTGTAGAATCCACTGATTCTGTATGAACCAATGATTCTGTATAAATCAATGATTCTGTATAAACCACTGATTCTTTATAAATCACTGATTCTGTGGAATCCACTAATTCTGCAGAAAACGCTGATTCTATAGAACATACTTATTCTGTAATACCCATGATTCTGTACAGGCCATTGATTCTGTAGAAACCACTGATTCTGTATAATGTGCTAATTCCGCAGAATCCACTGATTCTGGATAAACCACTGATTCTGAGGAATCCACTGATTCTGAACAAAGAACTGACTGTGTATAAACCACTGTTTCTGCTGAACACACTGATTCTATACAATCTACTGATTCTGTAATACCCAAGATTCTGTAGAAACCACTGAATCTGTATAAACCACTGATTCTGTATGAATCACTGATAATGTAGAATCCAATGATTCTGTAGAAACCACTGCTCCTGTAGAGAACACTGATTCTGTATAATCCACTGATTCTGTATAAACCACGGATTCTGTATAAATCAATGATTCTGTAAGATCCACTGATTCTGTTGAATGCACTGATTCTGTACAAAGCACTGATTCCGTATAAGCCATTGATTCTTTATAAACCACTGATTCTGTAGAATTCACTGACCCTGTAGAAACCAATAACTCTTTACAAAATAAGTGATGTAGTCTAACTCACTGATCCATAACCCACAGTATAAGCCTCTGATCCTGTAGAAACCACTGATTCCATAGAAACCACTGATTCTGCAGAAACTACTGAGTCTGTAGAAACCAGTGACTCCGTATCAACCTCTGATTCTGTATCAACCACTGATTCTGTATAAACCTCTAATTCTGTATAGACCACTGAGTCTGTATAAACCACTGATTTTGTAGAATCAACTGATTCTATATCAACCACTGATTTTGTAGAAGCCACTGATGCTGTATAAACCACTGATTCTGTATCCACTAATTTTGCAGAAACCACTGATTTTGTAAAAACCACTGATTCTGATGAAACCACTGGTTCTGCAGAAACCATTGATTCTGTATAAAACACTGATTCAAATGAAACCACTGATTCTGTAAAAACCATTCATTCTGTAGAATCCACTGATTCTGTAGAATCCACTGATTCTGTAGAATCCACTGATTCTGTCTAACCCACTGTTTCTGTAGAATCCACTGATTCTGTATGAACCAATGATTCTGTATAAATCAATGATTCTGTATAAACCACTGATTCTTTATAAATCACTGATTCTGTGGAATCCACTGATTCTGCAGAAAACGCTGATTCTATAGAACATACTTATTCTGTAATACCCATGATTCTGTGCAGGCCATTGATTCTGTAGAAACCACTGATTCTGTATAATGTGCTAATTCTGCAGAATCCACTGATTCTGGATAAACCACTGATTCTGAGGAATCCACTGATTCTGAACAAAGAACTGACTGTGTATAAACCACTGTTTCTGCTGAACACACTGATTCTATACAATCTACTGATTCTGTAATACCCAAGATTCTGTAGAAATCACTGAATCTGTATAAACCACTGATTCTGTATGAATCACTGATAATGTAGAATCCAATGATTCTGTAGAAACCACTGCTCCTGTAGAGAACACTGATTCTGTATAATCCACTGATTCTGTATAAACCACGGATTCTGTATAAATCAATGATTCTGTAAGATCCACTGATTCTGTTGAATGCACTGATTCTGTACAAAGCACTGATTCCGTATAAGCCATTGATTCTTTATAAACCACTGATTCTGTAGAATTCACTGACCCTGTATAAACCAATAACTCTTTACAAAATAAGTGATTTAGTCTAACTCACTGATCCATAACCCACAGTATAAGCCTCTGATCCTGTAGAAACCACTGATTCCATAGAAACCACTGATTCTGCAGAAACTACTGAGTCTGTAGAAACCAGTGATTCCGTGTCAACCTCTGATTCTGTATCAACCACTGATTCTGTATAAACCTCTAATTCTGTATAGACCACTGAGTCTGTATAAACCACTGATTTTGTAGAATCAACTGATTCTATATCAACCACTGATTTTGTAGAAGCCACTGATGCTGTATAAACCACTGATTCTGTATCCACTAATTTTGCAGAAACCACTGATTTTGTAAAAACCACTGATTCTGATGAAACCACTGGTTCTGCAGAAACCATTGATTCTGTATAAAACACTGATTCAAATGAAACCACTGATTCTATAAGAACCATTCATTCTGTAGAATCCACTGATTCTGTATAACCCACTCATTCTGTATAACCCACTCATTCTGTATAACCCACTCATTCTGTATAACCCACTCATTCTGTGTAACCCACTCATTCTGTGTAACCCACTCATTCTGTGTAACCCACTCATTCTGTGTAACCCACTCATTCTGTGTAACCCACTCATTCTGTATACCCCACTCATTCTGTATACCCCACTCATTCTGTATAACCCACTCATTCTGTATAACCCACTCATTCTGTATAACCCACTCATTCTGTATACCCCACTCATTCTGTATGAATCACAGATTCTGTAGAATCCACTGATTCTGTAGAAACCAGTGCTCCTGTTGAAACCAGTGATTTGGTAAAACCCACTGATTCCGTATATCACACTGACTCTGTATAAGCCACTGACTCTGTATATGCCACTGACTCTGTATAAGCCACTGACTCTGTATAAGCCACTGACTCTGTATAAGCCACTGACTCTGTATAAGCCACTGACTCTGTATAAGCCACTGACTCTGTATAAGCCACTGACTCTGTATAAGCCACTGACTCTGTATAAGCCACTGACTCTGTATAAGCCACTGACTCTGTATAAGCCACTGACTCTGTATAAACCACTGACTCTGTATAAACCACTGACTCTGTATAAACCACTGACTCTGTATAAACCACTGACTCTGTATAAACCACTGACTCTGTATAAACCACTGACTCTGTACAACCGATTGATTCTGTATCAACCACTGAATCTGCAGAAATCACTGATTCTGTTTAAGCCACTGATTCATTATAAACCACACATTCTGTATAAACCACTGATTCTGCGGAAACTACTGATTCTGTATAAACCACTGATTCTGCGGAAACCACTGATTCTGTATAAACCACTGATTCTGTATAACCCACTGATTCTGTATAACCCACTGATTCTGTATAAACCACTGATTCTGTATAAACCACTGATTCTGTATAAACCTCTAATTCTGTATAGACCACTGAGTCTGTATAAACCACTGATTTTGTAGAATCAACTGATTCTATATCAACCACTGATTTTGTAGAAGCCACTGATGCTGTATAAACCACTGATTCTGTATCCACTAATTTTGCAGAAAC
Source organism: Carcharodon carcharias (assembly GCF_017639515.1). Lineage (NCBI taxonomy): Eukaryota > Metazoa > Chordata > Chondrichthyes > Lamniformes > Lamnidae > Carcharodon > Carcharodon carcharias. The sequence continues at coordinate 6,659,540 of NC_054507.1, read as the reverse complement.
CACTGATTTTGTAAAAACCACTGATTCTGATGAAACCACTGGTTCTGCAGAAACCATTGATTCTGTATAAAACACTGATTCAAATGAAACCACTGATTCTGTAAAAACCATTCATTCTGTATAAAACACTGATTCCATAGAAACCAGTGATTCTGCAGAAACTACTGACTCTGTATAAACCACTGATTCTGATGAAGCAACTGATTCTGTATCAACCACTGATTCTGTATCAACCACTGATTCTGAATAAACCACTGATTCTGAATAAACCACTGATTCTGTATAACCCACTCATTCTGTATAACCCACTCATTCTGTATAACCCACTCATTCTGTATAACCCACTCATTCTGTATAACCCACTCATTCTGTATAACCCACTCATTCTGTATAACCCACTCATTCTGTGTAACCCACTCATTCTGTGTAACCCACTCATTCTGTATACCCCACTCATTCTGTATACCCCACTCATTCTGTACACCCCACTCATTCTGTATACCCCACTCATTCTGTATACCCCACTCATTCTGTATACCCCACTCATTCTGTATAACCCACTCATTCTGTATAACCCACTCATTCTGTATAACCCACTCATTCTGTATACCCCACTCATTCTGTATGAATCACTGATTCTGTATGAATCACTGATTCTGTAGAATCCACTGATTCTGTAGAAACCAGTGCTCCTGTTGAAACCAGTGATTTGGTAAAACCCACTGATTCCGTATATCACACTGACTCTGTATAAGCCACTGACTCTGTATAAGCCACTGACTCTGTATAAGCCACTGACTCTGTATAAGCCACTGACTCTGTATAAGCCACTGACTCTGTATAAGCCACTGACTCTGTATAAGCCACTGACTCTGTATAAGCCACTGACTCTGTATAAGCCACTGACTCTGTATAAGCCACTGACTCTGTATAAGCCACTGACTCTGTATAAGCCACTGACTCTGTATAAGCCACTGACTCTGTATAAGCCACTGACTCTGTATAAGCCACTGACTCTGTATAAGCCACTGACTCTGTATAAGCCACTGACTCTGTATAAACCACTGACTCTGTATAAACCACTGACTCTGTATAAACCACTGACTCTGTATAAACCACTGACTCTGTATAAACCACTGACTCTGTATAAACCACTGACTCTGTATAAACCACTGACTCTGTACAACTGATTGATTCTGTATCAACCACTGAATCTGCAGAAATCACTGATTCTGTTTAAGCCACTGATTCATTATAAACCACACATTCTGTATAAACCACTGATTCTGCGGAAACTACTGATTCTGTATAAACCACTGATTCTGTATAACCCACTGATTCTGTATAACCCACTGATTCTGTATAACCCACTGATTCTGTATAAACCACTGATTCTGTATAAACCACTGATTCTGTATAAACCACTGATTCTGTATAAACCACTGATCCTGTATAAACCACCGATTCCGAGGAAACCACTGATTCTCCATAAACCACGGATTCTGTATAAACCACTGATTCTGTATAAACCACCGATTCCGAGGAAACCACTGATTCTCCATAAACCACGGATTCTGTATAAAGCACTGATTCTGTATAAACCACTGATTCCGATGAAACCACTGATGCTGTCAAACTCACTGATTCTGTATAAACCACTGAATCTGTAGAATCCAGTGATTCTGTATGAACCTCTGATTCTGTATATATCACTGATTCTGATGAAACCACTGATTCTGTAGAAACCACTGATTTTGTGGAAACCACTGATTTTGTAGAAACCACTGATTCTGTATCTACTGATGATTCTGTAGAATCCACTGAATCTGCAGAAGCCACTGATTCTGTTTAAGCCACTGATTCTTTATAAACCACAGATTCTTTATAAACCACAGATTTTTTATAAACCACAGATTCTTTATAAACCAGACATTCTTTATAAACCAGACATTCTTTATAAACCAGAGATTCTGCAGAAATCACTGATTCTGCAGAAATCACTGATTCTGCATAAACCACTGATTCTGTATAAAACACTGATTCCATAGAAACCAGTGATTCTGCAGAAACTACTGACTCTGTATAAACCACTGATTCTGATGAAGCAACTGATTCTGTAGAAACCACTGATTCTGTATCAACCACTGATTCTGAATAAACCACTGATTCTGAATAAACCACTGATTCTGTATAAATCACTAATTCTGCATAAATCACTGATTCTGTATAAACCACTGATTCTGTATCAACCACTGATTATGTATAATCTACTGATTCTGTATAAACCACTGATCCTGTATAAAGCACTGATCCTGTATAAACCACTGTTTCTCTAGAAACCACTCATTCTGTATAAACCAATGATTCTGCACAAACCACTGATTCTTTATAACCCTCTGACTCTGTATCAGCCACTGATTCAGTATAAACCACTGATTCGGTATAACCCTCTGACTCTGTATAAACCACTGTTTCTGTAGAAACCACTAATTCTGTATAACACACTGATTCTGTATAAACCACTGATTCTGATGAAATCACTGATGCTGTCAAACCCACTGATTCTGTATAAACCACTGAATCCGTAGAATCCAGTGATTCTGTATGAACCTCTGATTCTGTATATATCACTGATTCTGATGAAACCACTGATTCTGTATAAACCACTGAGTTTGTAGAAACCACTGATTCTGTATCTACTGATGATTCTGTAGAATCCACTGATTCTGTATGAACCACTGAATCTGCAGAAGCCACAGATTCTGTTTAAGCCACTGATTCTTTATAAACCACAGATTCTGCATAAATCACTGATTCTGCATAAACCACTGATTCTGTATAAAACCGTGATTCCATAGAAACCAGTGCTTCTATAGAAACCACTGACTTTGTATCAACCACTAATTCTGCATAAAACACTGATTATGTAGATTCCACTGATTCTGTAGAAACCACTGATTCTGTATAAACCACTGATTATGTATAAGCCATAGATTCTGTTTAAACCCCTGATTCCGTAGAAACCACTGATTCTGCAGAATCCACTGATTCTTTAGAAACCACTGATTCTGTATAATGGACTAATTCTGCAGAATCCACTGATTCTGGATAAACCACTGATTCTGAGGAATCCACTGATTCTGAACAAAGAACTGACTGTGTATAAACCACTGTTTCTGCTGAACACACTGATTCTATACAATCGACTGATTTTGTAATACCCGAGATTCTGTATAAACCACTGGTTCTGTATGAATCACTGATAATGTAGAATCCAATTATCCTGTAGCAAACACTGCTCCTGTAGAAAACACTGATTCTGTATAATCCACTGATTCTGTATAACCACGGATTCTGTATAAATCAATGATTCTGTAAGATCCACTGATTCTGTATAAACCACTGATTCTGTAGAATCCACTGATTCTGTCTAACCCACTGTTTCTGTAGAATCCACTGATTCTGTATGAACCATTGATTCTGTATAAATCAATGATTCTGTATAAACCACTGATTCTTTATAAATCACTGATTCTGTGGAATCCACTGATTCTGTATAAACCCCTGATTCTGCAGAAAACGCTGGTTCTATAGAACCTACTTATTCTGTAATACCCATGATTCTGTGCAGGCCATTGATTCTGTAGAAACCACTGATTCTGTATAATGCGCTAATTCTGCAGAATCCACTGGTTCTGTATAAACCACTGATTCCGTAGAAACCATTGATTCTGTAGAAACCACGGATTCTGCATAGACCATTGATTCTGTATAAACCACATATTCCGTATAAACCACTGATTCTGTTGAACCCGCTGGTTCTGTAGAAACCACTGATTCTGTATAAACCACTGATTCTGTATAAACTACTGATTCCGTAGAAACCACTAATTCTACACAAACCACTGATTCAGTATAAACCACTGATTCAGTATAAACCACTGATTCAGTATAAACCACTGATTCCGTATAAACCACTGATTCAGTATAAGCCACTGATTCAGTAGAAACCACAGATTCTGTATAAACCACATATTCCGTATAAACCACTGATTCTGATGAAACCACTGATTCTGCATAAACCACTGATTCTGTATAAACCACTGATTCTGTATAAACCACTGATTCTGTAGAAATCACTTATTCTGTATAATCCACTGAATGTATAACCGATTGATTCTGTATCAACCACTGAATCTGCAGAAATCACTGATTCTGTTTAAGCCACTGATTCATTATAAACCACACATTCTGTATAAACCACTGATTCTGCAGAAACCACTGATTCTGTATAAACCACTGATTCTGCATAACCCACTGTATAAACCACTGATTCTGTATAAACCACTGATCCTGTGTAAACCAATGATCCCGTATAAACCAATGATTCTGCATAACCCACTGATCCTGTATAACCCACTGTATAAACCACTGATCCTGTATAAATCACTGATCCTGTATAAACCACTGATCCTGTTTAACCCACTCTATTAACCACTGATCCTGTATAAACCACTGTTCCTGTATAAACCACTGATTCTGCATAACCAACTGACTCTGTATAAACCATCGATCTTGTGTAAATAACTGATTCCGTAGAAACCACTGATCCTTTATGAACCACTGATTCTGTATAAACCACTGATTCCGTAGAAACATCTGATTCTGTAGAAACCACTGATTCTGATGACACCACTGATTCTGTCGAACCCGCTGGTTCTGTATCAACCACTGATTCTGCATCAACCATTGATTCTGTATAAACCACTGATTCCATAGAAACCACTGGTTCTGTATAAACCACTGATTCCATAGAAACCAGTGATTCTGTAAAAACCAGTGATTCTGTAGAAACCACTGATTCTGTAGAAACCACTGATTCTGTAGAAACCACTGATTCCGTAGAAATCACTGATTCTGTATAAACCACTGATTCCGCAGAAAGCACTAATTCTACACAAACCACTGATTCTGTAGAAGCCACTGATTCTGTATAAACCACTGATTTTGTATAATCCACTGATTCTGTATAAACCACAGATTCTGAATAAACCACAGATTCTGCATAGACCATTGATTCTGTATAACCTACTGATTCTGAATAACCCACTGATTCTGAATAACCCACTGATTCTGTATAACCCACTGATTCTGTATAACCCACTGATTCTGAATAACCCACTGATTCCGTATAAACCACTGATTCCATATAAACCACTGATTCCGTATAAACCGCTGATTCCGTATAAACCGCTGATTCCGTATAAACCACATATTCTGCATCACCCACTGATTCTGATGAAACCACTGATTCTGTATGAATCACTGATTCTGTATAACCTACTGATTCTGTCGAACCCGCTGATTCTGTATAAACCACTGATTCCGTAGAAACCACTGATTCTGTATAAACCACTGATTCTGTATAAACCACTGATTCTGCATAGACCATTGATTCTGCATAGACCATTGATTCTGCATAAACCACATATTCCGTATAAACCACTGATTCTGTCGAACCCGCTGGTTCTGTATAAACCACTGATTCTGCAGAAACCACTGATTCTGCATAAACTACTGATTCCGTAGAAACCACTAATTCTATACAAACCACTGATTCTGTAGAAACCACTGATTCTGTAGAATCCACTGATTCTGTCTAACCCACTGTTTCTGTAGAATCCACTGATTCTGTATGAACCAATGATTCTGTATAAATCAATGATTCTGTATAAACCACTGATTCTTTATAAATCACTGATTCTGTGGAATCCACTGATTCTGCAGAAAACGCTGATTCTATAGAACATACTTATTCTGTAATACCCATGATTCTGTACAGGCCATTGATTCTGTAGAAACCACTGATTCTGTATAATGTGCTAATTCTGCAGAATCCACTGATTCTGGATAAACCACTGATTCTGAGGAATCCACTGATTCTGAACAAAGAACTGACTGTGTATAAACCACTGTTTCTGCTGAACACACTGATTCTATACAATCTACTGATTCTGTAATACCCAAGATTCTGTAGAAACCACTGAATCTGTATAAACCACTGATTCTGTATGAATCACTGATAATGTAGAATCCAATGATTCTGTAGAAACCACTGCTCCTGTAGAGAACACTGATTCTGTATAATCCACTGATTCTGTATAAACCACGGATTCTGTATAAATCAATGATTCTGTAAGATCCACTGATTCTGTTGAATGCACTGATTCTGTACAAAGCACTGATTCCGTATAAGCCATTGATTCTTTATAAACCACTGATTCTGTAGAATTCACTGACCCTGTAGAAACCAATAACTCTTTACAAAATAAGTGATGTAGTCTAACTCACTGATCCATAACCCACAGTATAAGCCTCTGATCCTGTAGAAACCACTGATTCCATAGAAACCACTGATTCTGCAGAAACTACTGAGTCTGTAGAAACCAGTGACTCCGTATCAACCTCTGATTCTGTATCAACCACTGATTCTGTATAAACCTCTAATTCTGTATAGACCACTGAGTCTGTATAAACCACTGATTTTGTAGAATCAACTGATTCTATATCAACCACTGATTTTGTAGAAGCCACTGATGCTGTATAAACCACTGATTCTGTATCCACTAATTTTGCAGAAACCACTGATTTTGTAAAAACCACTGATTCTGATGAAACCACTGGTTCTGCAGAAACCATTGATTCTGTATAAAACACTGATTCAAATGAAACCACTGATTCTGTAAAAACCATTCATTCTGTAGAATCCACTGATTCTGTAGAATCCACTGATTCTGTAGAATCCACTGATTCTGTAGAATCCACTGATTCTGTAGAATCCACTGATTCTGTAGAATCCACTGATTCTGCATAACCCACTCATTCTGTATAACCCACTCATTCTGTATAACCCACTCATTCTGTATGAATCTCTGATTCTGTAGAATCCACTGATTCTGTAGATACCAGTGCTCCTGTTGAATCCAGTGCTCCTGTTGAATCCAGTGATTTGGTAAAACCCACTGATTCCGTATATCACACTGACTCTGTATAAGCCACTGACTCTGTATAAGCCACTGACTCTGTATAAGCCACTGACTCTGTATAAGCCACTGACTCTGTATAAGCCACTGACTCTGTATAAGCCACTGACTCTGTATAAGCCACTGACTCTGTATAAGCCACTGACTCTGTATAAGCCACTGACTCTGTATAAGCCACTGACTCTGTATAAGCCACTGACTCTGTATAAGCCACTGATTCTGTATAAGCCACTGACTCTGTATAAACCACTGACTCTGTATAAACCACTGACTCTGTATAAACCACTGACTCTGTACAACCGATTGATTCTGTATCAACCACTGAATCTGCAGAAATCACTGATTCTGTTTAAGCCACTGATTCATTATAAACCACACATTCTGTATAAACCACTGATTCTGCGGAAACTACTGATTCTGTATAAACCACTGATTCTGCGGAAACCACTGATTCTGTATAAACCACTGATTCTGTATAACCCACTGATTCTGTATAACCCACTGATTCTGTATAACCCACTGATTCTGTATAAATCACTGATTCTGTATAAACCACTGATTCTGTATAAACCACTGATTCTGTATAAACCACTGATTCTGTATAAACCACTGATCCTGTATAAACCACTGATCCTGTATAAACCACCGATTCCGAGGAAACCACTGATTCTCCATAAACCACGGATTCTGTATAAACCACTGATTCTGTATAAACCACCGATTCCGAGGAAACCACTGATTCTCCATAAACCACGGATTCTGTATAAAGCACTGATTCTGTATAAACCACTGATTCCGATGAAACCACTGATGCTGTCAAACTCACTGATTCTGTATAAACCACTGAATCTGTAGAATCCAGTGATTCTGTATGAACCTCTGATTCTGTATATGTCACTGATTCTGATGAAACCACTGATTCTGTAGAAACCACTGATTTTGTAGAAACCACTGACTTTGTAGAAACCACTGATTCTGTATCTACTGATGATTCTGTAGAATCCACTGAATCTGCAGAAGCCACTGATTCTGTTTAAGCCACTGATTCTTTATAAACCACAGATTCTTTATAAACCAGAGATTCTGCAGAAATCACTGATTCTGCAGAAATCACTGACTCTGCAGAAATCACTGATTCTGCATAAACCACTGATTCTGCATAAACCACTGATTCTGTATAAAACACTGATTCCATAGAAACCAGTGATTCTGCAGAAACTACTGACTCTGTATAAACCACTGATTCTGATGAAGCAACTGATTCTGTAGAAACCGCTGATTCTGTATCAACCACTGATTCTGAATAAACCACTGATTCTGTATAAATCACTAATTCTGCATAAATCACTGATTCTGCATAAACCACTGATTCTGTATCAACCACTGATTATGTATAATCTACTGATCCTGTATAAACCACTGATCCTGTATAAACCACTGATCCTGTATAAACCACTGTTTCTCTAGAAACCACTCATTCTGTATAAACCAATGATTCTGCACAAACCACTGATTCTTTATAACCCTCTGACTCTGTATCAGCCACTGATTCAGTATAAACCACTGATTCGGTATAACCCTCTGACTCTGTATAAACCACTGTTTCTGTAGAAACCACTAATTCTGTATAACACACTGATTCTGTATAAACCACTGATTCTGATGAAATCACTGATGCTGTCAAACCCACTGATTCTGTATAAACCACTGAATCCGTAGAATCCAGTGATTCTGTATGAACCTCTGATTCTGTATATATCACTGATTCTGATGAAACCACTGATTCTGTATAAACCACTGAGTTTGTAGAAACCACTGATTCTGTATCTACTGATGATTCTGTAGAATCCACTGATTCTGTATGAACCACTGAATCTGCAGAAGCCACAGATTCTGTTTAAGCCACTGATTCTTTATAAACCACAGATTCTGCATAAATCACTGATTCTGCATAAACCACTGATTCTGTATAAAACCGTGATTCCATAGAAACCAGTGCTTCTATAGAAACCACTGACTTTGTATCAACCACTAATTCTGCATAAAACACTGATTATGTAGATTCCACTGATTCTGTAGAAACCACTGATTCTGTATAAACCACTGATTATGTATAAGCCATAGATTCTGTTTAAACCCCTGATTCCGTAGAAACCACTGATTCTGCAGAAGCCACTGATTCTTTAGAAACCACTGATTCTGTATAATGGACTAATTCTGCAGAATCCACTGATTCTGGATAAACCACTGATTCTGAGGAATCCACTGATTCTGAACAAAGAACTGACTGTGTATAAACCACTGTTTCTGCTGAACACACTGATTCTATACAATCGACTGATTTTGTAATACCCGAGATTCTGTATAAACCACTGGTTCTGTATGAATCACTGATAATGTAGAATCCAATTATCCTGTAGCAAACACTGCTCCTGTAGAAAACACTGATTCTGTATAATCCACTGATTCTGTATCACCACGGATTCTGTATAAATCAATGATTCTGTAAGATCCACTGATTCTGTATAAACCACTGATTCTGTAGAATCCACTGATTCTGTCTAACCCACTGTTTCTGTAGAATCCACTGATTCTGTATGAACCATTGATTCTGTATAAATCAATGATTCTGTATAAACCACTGATTCTTTATAAATCACTGATTCTGTGGAATCCACTGATTCTGTATAAACCCCTGATTCTGCAGAAAACGCTGGTTCTATAGAACCTACTTATTCTGTAATACCCATGATTCTGTACAGGCCATTGATTCTGTAGAAACCACTGATTCTGTATAATGCGCTAATTCTGCAGAATCCACTGGTTCTGTATAAACCACTGATTCCGTAGAAACCATTGATTCTGTAGAAACCACGGATTCTGCATAGACCATTGATTCTGTATAAACCACATATTCCGTATAAACCACTGATTCTGTCGAACCCGCTGGTTCTGTAGAAACCACTGATTCTGTATAAACCACTGATTCTGCATAAACTACTGATTCCGTAGAAACCACTAATTCTATACAAACCACTGATTCTGTATAAACCACTGATTCTGTAGAATCCACTGATTCTGTCTAACCCACTGTTTCTGTAGAATCCACTGATTCTGTATGAACTAATGATTCTGTATAAATCAATGATTCTGTATAAACCACTGATTCTTTATAACTCACTGATTCTGTGGAATCCACTGATTCTGCAGAAAACGCTGATTCTATAGAACATACTTATTCTGTAATACCCATGATTCTGTACAGGCCATTGATTCTGTAGAAACCACTGATTCTGTATAATGTGCTAATTCCGCAGAATCCACTGATTCTGGATAAACCACTGATTCTGAGGAATCCACTGATTCTGAACAAAGAACTGACTGTGTATAAACCACTGTTTCTGCTGAACACACTGATTCTATACAATCTACTGATTCTGTAATACCCAAGATTCTGTAGAAACCACTGAATCTGTATAAACCACTGATTCTGTATGAATCACTGATAATGTAGAATCCAATGATTCTGTAGAAACCACTGCTCCTGTAGAGAACACTGATTCTGTATAATCCACTGATTCTGTATAAACCACGGATTCTGTATAAATCAATGATTCTGTAAGATCCACTGATTCTGTTGAATGCACTGATTCTGTACAAAGCACTGATTCCGTATAAGCCATTGATTCTTTATAAACCACTGATTCTGTAGAATTCACTGACCCTGTAGAAACCAATAACTCTTTACAAAATAAGTGATGTAGTCTAACTCACTGATCCATAACCCACAGTATAAGCCTCTGATCCTGTAGAAACCACTGATTCCATAGAAACCACTGATTCTGCAGAAACTACTGAGTCTGTAGAAACCAGTGACTCCGTATCAACCTCTGATTCTGTATCAACCACTGATTCTGTATAAACCTCTAATTCTGTATAGACCACTGAGTCTGTATAAACCACTGATTTTGTAGAATCAACTGATTCTATATCAACCACTGATTTTGTAGAAGCCACTGATGCTGTATAAACCACTGATTCTGTATCCACTAATTTTGCAGAAACCACTGATTTTGTAAAAACCACTGATTCTGATGAAACCACTGGTTCTGCAGAAACCATTGATTCTGTATAAAACACTGATTCAAATGAAACCACTGATTCTGTAAAAACCATTCATTCTGTAGAATCCACTGATTCTGTAGAATCCACTGATTCTGTAGAATCCACTGATTCTGTCTAACCCACTGTTTCTGTAGAATCCACTGATTCTGTATGAACCAATGATTCTGTATAAATCAATGATTCTGTATAAACCACTGATTCTTTATAAATCACTGATTCTGTGGAATCCACTGATTCTGCAGAAAACGCTGATTCTATAGAACATACTTATTCTGTAATACCCATGATTCTGTGCAGGCCATTGATTCTGTAGAAACCACTGATTCTGTATAATGTGCTAATTCTGCAGAATCCACTGATTCTGGATAAACCACTGATTCTGAGGAATCCACTGATTCTGAACAAAGAACTGACTGTGTATAAACCACTGTTTCTGCTGAACACACTGATTCTATACAATCTACTGATTCTGTAATACCCAAGATTCTGTAGAAATCACTGAATCTGTATAAACCACTGATTCTGTATGAATCACTGATAATGTAGAATCCAATGATTCTGTAGAAACCACTGCTCCTGTAGAGAACACTGATTCTGTATAATCCACTGATTCTGTATAAACCACGGATTCTGTATAAATCAATGATTCTGTAAGATCCACTGATTCTGTTGAATGCACTGATTCTGTACAAAGCACTGATTCCGTATAAGCCATTGATTCTTTATAAACCACTGATTCTGTAGAATTCACTGACCCTGTATAAACCAATAACTCTTTACAAAATAAGTGATTTAGTCTAACTCACTGATCCATAACCCACAGTATAAGCCTCTGATCCTGTAGAAACCACTGATTCCATAGAAACCACTGATTCTGCAGAAACTACTGAGTCTGTAGAAACCAGTGATTCCGTGTCAACCTCTGATTCTGTATCAACCACTGATTCTGTATAAACCTCTAATTCTGTATAGACCACTGAGTCTGTATAAACCACTGATTTTGTAGAATCAACTGATTCTATATCAACCACTGATTTTGTAGAAGCCACTGATGCTGTATAAACCACTGATTCTGTATCCACTAATTTTGCAGAAACCACTGATTTTGTAAAAACCACTGATTCTGATGAAACCACTGGTTCTGCAGAAACCATTGATTCTGTATAAAACACTGATTCAAATGAAACCACTGATTCTATAAGAACCATTCATTCTGTAGAATCCACTGATTCTGTATAACCCACTCATTCTGTATAACCCACTCATTCTGTATAACCCACTCATTCTGTATAACCCACTCATTCTGTGTAACCCACTCATTCTGTGTAACCCACTCATTCTGTGTAACCCACTCATTCTGTGTAACCCACTCATTCTGTGTAACCCACTCATTCTGTATACCCCACTCATTCTGTATACCCCACTCATTCTGTATAACCCACTCATTCTGTATAACCCACTCATTCTGTATAACCCACTCATTCTGTATACCCCACTCATTCTGTATGAATCACAGATTCTGTAGAATCCACTGATTCTGTAGAAACCAGTGCTCCTGTTGAAACCAGTGATTTGGTAAAACCCACTGATTCCGTATATCACACTGACTCTGTATAAGCCACTGACTCTGTATATGCCACTGACTCTGTATAAGCCACTGACTCTGTATAAGCCACTGACTCTGTATAAGCCACTGACTCTGTATAAGCCACTGACTCTGTATAAGCCACTGACTCTGTATAAGCCACTGACTCTGTATAAGCCACTGACTCTGTATAAGCCACTGACTCTGTATAAGCCACTGACTCTGTATAAGCCACTGACTCTGTATAAACCACTGACTCTGTATAAACCACTGACTCTGTATAAACCACTGACTCTGTATAAACCACTGACTCTGTATAAACCACTGACTCTGTATAAACCACTGACTCTGTACAACCGATTGATTCTGTATCAACCACTGAATCTGCAGAAATCACTGATTCTGTTTAAGCCACTGATTCATTATAAACCACACATTCTGTATAAACCACTGATTCTGCGGAAACTACTGATTCTGTATAAACCACTGATTCTGCGGAAACCACTGATTCTGTATAAACCACTGATTCTGTATAACCCACTGATTCTGTATAACCCACTGATTCTGTATAAACCACTGATTCTGTATAAACCACTGATTCTGTATAAACCTCTAATTCTGTATAGACCACTGAGTCTGTATAAACCACTGATTTTGTAGAATCAACTGATTCTATATCAACCACTGATTTTGTAGAAGCCACTGATGCTGTATAAACCACTGATTCTGTATCCACTAATTTTGCAGAAACCACTGATTTTGTAAAAACCACTGATTCTGATGAAACCACTGGTTCTGCAGAAACCATTGATTCTGTATAAAACACTGATTCAAATGAAACCACTGATTCTGTAAAAACCATTCATTCTGTATAAAACACTGATTCCATAGAAACCAGTGATTCTGCAGAAACTACTGACTCTGTATAAACCACTGATTCTGATGAAGCAACTGATTCTGTATCAACCACTGATTCTGTATCAACCACTGATTCTGAATAAACCACTGATTCTGAATAAACCACTGATTCTGTATAACCCACTCATTCTGTATAACCCACTCATTCTGTATAACCCACTCATTCTGTATAACCCACTCATTCTGTATAACCCACTCATTCTGTATAACCCACTCATTCTGTATAACCCACTCATTCTGTGTAACCCACTCATTCTGTGTAACCCACTCATTCTGTATACCCCACTCATTCTGTATACCCCACTCATTCTGTACACCCCACTCATTCTGTATACCCCACTCATTCTGTATACCCCACTCATTCTGTATACCCCCACTCATTCTGTATAACCCACTCATTCTGTATAACCCACTCATTCTGTATAACCCACTCATTCTGTATACCCCACTCATTCTGTATGAATCACTGATTCTGTATGAATCACTGATTCTGTAGAATCCACTGATTCTGTAGAAACCAGTGCTCCTGTTGAAACCAGTGATTTGGTAAAACCCACTGATTCCGTATATCACACTGACTCTGTATAAGCCACTGACTCTGTATAAGCCACTGACTCTGTATAAGCCACTGACTCTGTATAAGCCACTGACTCTGTATAAGCCACTGACTCTGTATAAGCCACTGACTCTGTATAAGCCACTGACTCTGTATAAGCCACTGACTCTGTATAAGCCACTGACTCTGTATAAGCCACTGACTCTGTATAAGCCACTGACTCTGTATAAGCCACTGACTCTGTATAAGCCACTGACTCTGTATAAGCCACTGACTCTGTATAAGCCACTGACTCTGTATAAGCCACTGACTCTGTATAAAGCCACTGACTCTGTATAAACCACTGACTCTGTATAAACCACTGACTCTGTATAAACCACTGACTCTGTATAAACCACTGACTCTGTATAAACCACTGACTCTGTATAAACCACTGACTCTGTATAAACCACTGACTCTGTACAACTGATTGATTCTGTATCAACCACTGAATCTGCAGAAATCACTGATTCTGTTTAAGCCACTGATTCATTATAAACCACACATTCTGTATAAACCACTGATTCTGCGGAAACTACTGATTCTGTATAAACCACTGATTCTGTATAACCCACTGATTCTGTATAACCCACTGATTCTGTATAACCCACTGATTCTGTATAAACCACTGATTCTGTATAAACCACTGATTCTGTATAAACCACTGATTCTGTATAAACCACTGATCCTGTATAAACCACCGATTCCGAGGAAACCACTGATTCTCCATAAACCACGGATTCTGTATAAACCACTGATTCTGTATAAACCACCGATTCCGAGGAAACCACTGATTCTCCATAAACCACGGATTCTGTATAAAGCACTGATTCTGTATAAACCACTGATTCCGATGAAACCACTGATGCTGTCAAACTCACTGATTCTGTATAAACCACTGAATCTGTAGAATCCAGTGATTCTGTATGAACCTCTGATTCTGTATATATCACTGATTCTGATGAAACCACTGATTCTGTAGAAACCACTGATTTTGTGGAAACCACTGATTTTGTAGAAACCACTGATTCTGTATCTACTGATGATTCTGTAGAATCCACTGAATCTGCAGAAGCCACTGATTCTGTTTAAGCCACTGATTCTTTATAAACCACAGATTCTTTATAAACCACAGATTTTTTATAAACCACAGATTCTTTATAAACCAGACATTCTTTATAAACCAGACATTCTTTATAAACCAGAGATTCTGCAGAAATCACTGATTCTGCAGAAATCACTGATTCTGCATAAACCACTGATTCTGTATAAAACACTGATTCCATAGAAACCAGTGATTCTGCAGAAACTACTGACTCTGTATAAACCACTGATTCTGATGAAGCAACTGATTCTGTAGAAACCACTGATTCTGTATCAACCACTGATTCTGAATAAACCACTGATTCTGAATAAACCACTGATTCTGTATAAATCACTAATTCTGCATAAATCACTGATTCTGTATAAACCACTGATTCTGTATCAACCACTGATTATGTATAATCTACTGATTCTGTATAAACCACTGATCCTGTATAAAGCACTGATCCTGTATAAACCACTGTTTCTCTAGAAACCACTCATTCTGTATAAACCAATGATTCTGCACAAACCACTGATTCTTTATAACCCTCTGACTCTGTATCAGCCACTGATTCAGTATAAACCACTGATTCGGTATAACCCTCTGACTCTGTATAAACCACTGTTTCTGTAGAAACCACTAATTCTGTATAACACACTGATTCTGTATAAACCACTGATTCTGATGAAATCACTGATGCTGTCAAACCCACTGATTCTGTATAAACCACTGAATCCGTAGAATCCAGTGATTCTGTATGAACCTCTGATTCTGTATATATCACTGATTCTGATGAAACCACTGATTCTGTATAAACCACTGAGTTTGTAGAAACCACTGATTCTGTATCTACTGATGATTCTGTAGAATCCACTGATTCTGTATGAACCACTGAATCTGCAGAAGCCACAGATTCTGTTTAAGCCACTGATTCTTTATAAACCACAGATTCTGCATAAATCACTGATTCTGCATAAACCACTGATTCTGTATAAAACCGTGATTCCATAGAAACCAGTGCTTCTATAGAAACCACTGACTTTGTATCAACCACTAATTCTGCATAAAACACTGATTATGTAGATTCCACTGATTCTGTAGAAACCACTGATTCTGTATAAACCACTGATTATGTATAAGCCATAGATTCTGTTTAAACCCCTGATTCCGTAGAAACCACTGATTCTGCAGAATCCACTGATTCTTTAGAAACCACTGATTCTGTATAATGGACTAATTCTGCAGAATCCACTGATTCTGGATAAACCACTGATTCTGAGGAATCCACTGATTCTGAACAAAGAACTGACTGTGTATAAACCACTGTTTCTGCTGAACACACTGATTCTATACAATCGACTGATTTTGTAATACCCGAGATTCTGTATAAACCACTGGTTCTGTATGAATCACTGATAATGTAGAATCCAATTATCCTGTAGCAAACACTGCTCCTGTAGAAAACACTGATTCTGTATAATCCACTGATTCTGTATAACCACGGATTCTGTATAAATCAATGATTCTGTAAGATCCACTGATTCTGTATAAACCACTGATTCTGTAGAATCCACTGATTCTGTCTAACCCACTGTTTCTGTAGAATCCACTGATTCTGTATGAACCATTGATTCTGTATAAATCAATGATTCTGTATAAACCACTGATTCTTTATAAATCACTGATTCTGTGGAATCCACTGATTCTGTATAAACCCCTGATTCTGCAGAAAACGCTGGTTCTATAGAACCTACTTATTCTGTAATACCCATGATTCTGTGCAGGCCATTGATTCTGTAGAAACCACTGATTCTGTATAATGCGCTAATTCTGCAGAATCCACTGGTTCTGTATAAACCACTGATTCCGTAGAAACCATTGATTCTGTAGAAACCACGGATTCTGCATAGACCATTGATTCTGTATAAACCACATATTCCGTATAAACCACTGATTCTGTTGAACCCGCTGGTTCTGTAGAAACCACTGATTCTGTATAAACCACTGATTCTGTATAAACTACTGATTCCGTAGAAACCACTAATTCTACACAAACCACTGATTCAGTATAAACCACTGATTCAGTATAAACCACTGATTCAGTATAAACCACTGATTCCGTATAAACCACTGATTCAGTATAAGCCACTGATTCAGTAGAAACCACAGATTCTGTATAAACCACATATTCCGTATAAACCACTGATTCTGATGAAACCACTGATTCTGCATAAACCACTGATTCTGTATAAACCACTGATTCTGTATAAACCACTGATTCTGTAGAAATCACTTATTCTGTATAATCCACTGAATGTATAACCGATTGATTCTGTATCAACCACTGAATCTGCAGAAATCACTGATTCTGTTTAAGCCACTGATTCATTATAAACCACACATTCTGTATAAACCACTGATTCTGCAGAAACCACTGATTCTGTATAAACCACTGATTCTGCATAACCCACTGTATAAACCACTGATTCTGTATAAACCACTGATCCTGTGTAAACCAATGATCCCGTATAAACCAATGATTCTGCATAACCCACTGATCCTGTATAACCCACTGTATAAACCACTGATCCTGTATAAATCACTGATCCTGTATAAACCACTGATCCTGTTTAACCCACTCTATTAACCACTGATCCTGTATAAACCACTGTTCCTGTATAAACCACTGATTCTGCATAACCAACTGACTCTGTATAAACCATCGATCTTGTGTAAATAACTGATTCCGTAGAAACCACTGATCCTTTATGAACCACTGATTCTGTATAAACCACTGATTCCGTAGAAACATCTGATTCTGTAGAAACCACTGATTCTGATGACACCACTGATTCTGTCGAACCCGCTGGTTCTGTATCAACCACTGATTCTGCATCAACCATTGATTCTGTATAAACCACTGATTCCATAGAAACCACTGGTTCTGTATAAACCACTGATTCCATAGAAACCAGTGATTCTGTAAAAACCAGTGATTCTGTAGAAACCACTGATTCTGTAGAAACCACTGATTCTGTAGAAACCACTGATTCCGTAGAAATCACTGATTCTGTATAAACCACTGATTCCGCAGAAAGCACTAATTCTACACAAACCACTGATTCTGTAGAAGCCACTGATTCTGTATAAACCACTGATTTTGTATAATCCACTGATTCTGTATAAACCACAGATTCTGAATAAACCACAGATTCTGCATAGACCATTGATTCTGTATAACCTACTGATTCTGAATAACCCACTGATTCTGAATAACCCACTGATTCTGTATAACCCACTGATTCTGTATAACCCACTGATTCTGAATAACCCACTGATTCCGTATAAACCACTGATTCCATATAAACCACTGATTCCGTATAAACCGCTGATTCCGTATAAACCGCTGATTCCGTATAAACCACATATTCTGCATCACCCACTGATTCTGATGAAACCACTGATTCTGTATGAATCACTGATTCTGTATAACCTACTGATTCTGTCGAACCCGCTGATTCTGTATAAACCACTGATTCCGTAGAAACCACTGATTCTGTATAAACCACTGATTCTGTATAAACCACTGATTCTGCATAGACCATTGATTCTGCATAGACCATTGATTCTGCATAAACCACATATTCCGTATAAACCACTGATTCTGTCGAACCCGCTGGTTCTGTATAAACCACTGATTCTGCAGAAACCACTGATTCTGCATAAACTACTGATTCCGTAGAAACCACTAATTCTATACAAACCACTGATTCTGTAGAAACCACTGATTCTGTAGAATCCACTGATTCTGTCTAACCCACTGTTTCTGTAGAATCCACTGATTCTGTATGAACCAATGATTCTGTATAAATCAATGATTCTGTATAAACCACTGATTCTTTATAAATCACTGATTCTGTGGAATCCACTGATTCTGCAGAAAACGCTGATTCTATAGAACATACTTATTCTGTAATACCCATGATTCTGTACAGGCCATTGATTCTGTAGAAACCACTGATTCTGTATAATGTGCTAATTCTGCAGAATCCACTGATTCTGGATAAACCACTGATTCTGAGGAATCCACTGATTCTGAACAAAGAACTGACTGTGTATAAACCACTGTTTCTGCTGAACACACTGATTCTATACAATCTACTGATTCTGTAATACCCAAGATTCTGTAGAAACCACTGAATCTGTATAAACCACTGATTCTGTATGAATCACTGATAATGTAGAATCCAATGATTCTGTAGAAACCACTGCTCCTGTAGAGAACACTGATTCTGTATAATCCACTGATTCTGTATAAACCACGGATTCTGTATAAATCAATGATTCTGTAAGATCCACTGATTCTGTTGAATGCACTGATTCTGTACAAAGCACTGATTCCGTATAAGCCATTGATTCTTTATAAACCACTGATTCTGTAGAATTCACTGACCCTGTAGAAACCAATAACTCTTTACAAAATAAGTGATGTAGTCTAACTCACTGATCCATAACCCACAGTATAAGCCTCTGATCCTGTAGAAACCACTGATTCCATAGAAACCACTGATTCTGCAGAAACTACTGAGTCTGTAGAAACCAGTGACTCCGTATCAACCTCTGATTCTGTATCAACCACTGATTCTGTATAAACCTCTAATTCTGTATAGACCACTGAGTCTGTATAAACCACTGATTTTGTAGAATCAACTGATTCTATATCAACCACTGATTTTGTAGAAGCCACTGATGCTGTATAAACCACTGATTCTGTATCCACTAATTTTGCAGAAACCACTGATTTTGTAAAAACCACTGATTCTGATGAAACCACTGGTTCTGCAGAAACCATTGATTCTGTATAAAACACTGATTCAAATGAAACCACTGATTCTGTAAAAACCATTCATTCTGTAGAATCCACTGATTCTGTAGAATCCACTGATTCTGTAGAATCCACTGATTCTGTAGAATCCACTGATTCTGTAGAATCCACTGATTCTGTAGAATCCACTGATTCTGTAGAATCC
The DNA here is from genome assembly GCF_017639515.1 of Carcharodon carcharias. Lineage (NCBI taxonomy): Eukaryota > Metazoa > Chordata > Chondrichthyes > Lamniformes > Lamnidae > Carcharodon > Carcharodon carcharias. Next base: position 6,639,157 of record NC_054507.1, on the reverse strand, counting down.
ACTGATTCTGCATAACCCACTCATTCTGTATAACCCACTCATTCTGTATAACCCACTCATTCTGTATGAATCTCTGATTCTGTAGAATCCACTGATTCTGTAGATACCAGTGCTCCTGTTGAATCCAGTGCTCCTGTTGAAACCAGTGATTTGGTAAAACCCACTGATTCCGTATATCACACTGACTCTGTATAAGCCACTGACTCTGTATAAGCCACTGACTCTGTATAAGCCACTGACTCTGTATAAGCCACTGACTCTGTATAAGCCACTGACTCTGTATAAGCCACTGACTCTGTATAAGCCACTGACTCTGTATAAGCCACTGACTCTGTATAAGCCACTGATTCTGTATAAGCCACTGACTCTGTATAAACCACTGACTCTGTATAAACCACTGACTCTGTATAAACCACTGACTCTGTACAACCGATTGATTCTGTATCAACCACTGAATCTGCAGAAATCACTGATTCTGTTTAAGCCACTGATTCATTATAAACCACACATTCTGTATAAACCACTGATTCTGCGGAAACTACTGATTCTGTATAAACCACTGATTCTGCGGAAACCACTGATTCTGTATAACCCACTGATTCTGTATAACCCACTGATTCTGTATAACCCACTGATTCTGTATAACCCACTGATTCTGTATAAATCACTGATTCTGTATAAACCACTGATTCTGTATAAACCACTGATTCTGTATAAACCACTGATTCTGTATAAACCACTGATCCTGTATAAACCACTGATCCTGTATAAACCACCGATTCCGAGGAAACCACTGATTCTCCATAAACCACGGATTCTGTATAAACCACTGATTCTGTATAAACCACCGATTCCGAGGAAACCACTGATTCTCCATAAACCACGGATTCTGTATAAAGCACTGATTCTGTATAAACCACTGATTCCGATGAAACCACTGATGCTGTCAAACTCACTGATTCTGTATAAACCACTGAATCTGTAGAATCCAGTGATTCTGTATGAACCTCTGATTCTGTATATGTCACTGATTCTGATGAAACCACTGATTCTGTAGAAACCACTGATTTTGTAGAAACCACTGACTTTGTAGAAACCACTGATTCTGTATCTACTGATGATTCTGTAGAATCCACTGAATCTGCAGAAGCCACTGATTCTGTTTAAGCCACTGATTCTTTATAAACCACAGATTCTTTATAAACCAGAGATTCTGCAGAAATCACTGATTCTGCAGAAATCACTGACTCTGCAGAAATCACTGATTCTGCATAAACCACTGATTCTGCATAAACCACTGATTCTGTATAAAACACTGATTCCATAGAAACCAGTGATTCTGCAGAAACTACTGACTCTGTATAAACCACTGATTCTGATGAAGCAACTGATTCTGTAGAAACCGCTGATTCTGTATCAACCACTGATTCTGAATAAACCACTGATTCTGTATAAATCACTAATTCTGCATAAATCACTGATTCTGCATAAACCACTGATTCTGTATCAACCACTGATTATGTATAATCTACTGATCCTGTATAAACCACTGATCCTGTATAAACCACTGATCCTGTATAAACCACTGTTTCTCTAGAAACCACTCATTCTGTATAAACCAATGATTCTGCACAAACCACTGATTCTTTATAACCCTCTGACTCTGTATCAGCCACTGATTCAGTATAAACCACTGATTCGGTATAACCCTCTGACTCTGTATAAACCACTGTTTCTGTAGAAACCACTAATTCTGTATAACCCACTGATTCTGTATAAACCACTGATTCTGATGAAATCACTGATGCTGTCAAACCCACTGATTCTGTATAAACCACTGAATCCGTAGAATCCAGTGATTCTGTATGAACCTCTGATTCTGTATATATCACTGATTCTGATGAAACCACTGATTCTGTATAAACCACTGAGTTTGTAGAAACCACTGATTCTGTATCTACTGATGATTCTGTAGAATCCACTGATTCTGTATGAACCACTGAATCTGCAGAAGCCACAGATTCTGTTTAAGCCACTGATTCTTTATAAACCACAGATTCTGCATAAATCACTGATTCTGCATAAACCACTGATTCTGTATAAAACCGTGATTCCATAGAAACCAGTGCTTCTATAGAAACCACTGACTTTGTATCAACCACTAATTCTGCATAAAACACTGATTATGTAGATTCCACTGATTCTGTAGAAACCACTGATTCTGTATAAACCACTGATTATGTATAAGCCATAGATTCTGTTTAAACCCCTGATTCCGTAGAAACCACTGATTCTGCAGAAGCCACTGATTCTTTAGAAACCACTGATTCTGTATAATGGACTAATTCTGCAGAATCCACTGATTCTGGATAAACCACTGATTCTGAGGAATCCACTGATTCTGAACAAAGAACTGACTGTGTATAAACCACTGTTTCTGCTGAACACACTGATTCTATACAATCGACTGATTTTGTAATACCCGAGATTCTGTATAAACCACTGGTTCTGTATGAATCACTGATAATGTAGAATCCAATTATCCTGTAGCAAACACTGCTCCTGTAGAAAACACTGATTCTGTATAATCCACTGATTCTGTATAACCACGGATTCTGTATAAATCAATGATTCTGTAAGATCCACTGATTCTGTATAAACCACTGATTCTGTAGAATCCACTGATTCTGTCTAACCCACTGTTTCTGTAGAATCCACTGATTCTGTATGAACCATTGATTCTGTATAAATCAATGATTCTGTATAAACCACTGATTCTTTAAAAATCACTGATTCTGTGGAATCCACTGATTCTGTATAAACCCCTGATTCTGCAGAAAACGCTGGTTCTATAGAACCTACTTATTCTGTAATACCCATGATTCTGTACAGGCCATTGATTCTGTAGAAACCACTGATTCTGTATAATGCGCTAATTCTGCAGAATCCACTGGTTCTGTATAAACCACTGATTCCGTAGAAACCATTGATTCTGTAGAAACCACGGATTCTGCATAGACCATTGATTCTGTATAAACCACATATTCCGTATAAACCACTGATTCTGTCGAACCCGCTGGTTCTGTAGAAACCACTGATTCTGTATAAACCACTGATTCTGCATAAACTACTGATTCCGTAGAAACCACTAATTCTATACAAACCACTGATTCTGTATAAACCACTGATTCTGTAGAATCCACTGATTCTGTCTAACCCACTGTTTCTGTAGAATCCACTGATTCTGTATGAACCAATGATTCTGTATAAATCAATGATTCTGTATAAACCACTGATTCTTTATAACTCACTGATTCTGTGGAATCCACTGATTCTGCAGAAAACGCTGATTCTATAGAACATACTTATTCTGTAATACCCATGATTCTGTACAGGCCATTGATTCTGTAGAAACCACTGATTCTGTATAATGTGCTAATTCCGCAGAATCCACTGATTCTGGATAAACCACTGATTCTGAGGAATCCACTGATTCTGAACAAAGAACTGACTGTGTATAAACCACTGTTTCTGCTGAACACACTGATTCTATACAATCTACTGATTCTGTAATACCCAAGATTCTGTAGAAACCACTGAATCTGTATAAACCACTGATTCTGTATGAATCACTGATAATGTAGAATCCAATGATTCTGTAGAAACCACTGCTCCTGTAGAGAACACTGATTCTGTATAATCCACTGATTCTGTATAACCACGGATTCTGTATAAATCAATGATTCTGTAAGATCCACTGATTCTGTATAAACCACTGATTCTGTAGAATCCACTGATTCTGTCTAACCCACTGTTTCTGTAGAATCCACTGAACCATTGATTCTGTATAAATCAATGATTCTGTATAAACCACTGATTCTTTAAAAATCACTGATTCTGTGGAATCCACTGATTCTGTATAAACCCCTGAATCTGCAGAAAACGCTGGTTCTATAGAACCTACTTATTCTGTAATACCCATGATTCTGTGCAGGCCATTGATTCTGTAGAAACCACTGATTCTGTATAATGCGCTAATTCTGCAGAATCCACTGGTTCTGTATAAACCACTGATTCCGTAGAAACCATTGATTCTGTAGAAACCACGGATTCTGCATAGACCATTGATTCTGTATAAACCACATATTCCGTATAAACCACTGATTCTGTTGAACCCGCTGGTTCTGTAGAAACCACTGATTCTGTATAAGCCACTGATTCTGCATAAACTACTGATTCCGTAGAAACCACTAATTCTACACAAACCACTGATTCAGTATAAACCACTGATTCAGTATAAACCACTGATTCAGTATAAACCACTGATTCCGTATAAACCACTGATTCCGTATAAACCACTGATTCCGTATAAACCACTGATTCAGTATAAGCCACTGATTCAGTAGAAACCACAGATTCTGTATAAACCACATATTCCGTATAAACCACTGATTCTGATGAAACCACTGATTCTGCATAAACCACTGATTCTGTATAAACCACTGATTCTGTATAAACCACTGATTCTGTAGAAATCACTTATTCTGTATAATCCACTGAATGTATAACCGATTGATTCTGTATCAACCACTGAATCTGCAGAAATCACTGATTCTGTTTAAGCCACTGATTCATTATAAACCACACATTCTGTATAAACCACTGATTCTGCAGAAACCACTGATTCTGTATAAACCACTGATTCTGCATAACCCACTGTATAAACCACTGATTCTGTATAAACCACTGATCCTGTGTAAACCAATGATCCCGTATAAACCAATGATTCTGCATAACCCACTGATCCTGTATAACCCACTGTATAAACCACTGATCCTGTATAAATCACTGATCCTGTATAAACCACTGATCCTGTTTAACCCACTCTATTAACCACTGATCCTGTATAAACCACTGTTCCTGTATAAACCACTGATTCTGCATAACCAACTGACTCTGTATAAACCATCGATCTTGTGTAAATGACTGATTCCGTAGAAACCACTGATCCTTTATGAACCACTGATTCTGTATAAACCACTGATTCCGTAGAAACATCTGATTCTGTAGAAACCACTGATTCTGATGACACCACTGATTCTGTCGAACCCGCTGGTTCTGTATCAACCACTGATTCTGCATCAACCATTGATTCTGTATAAACCAATGATTCCATAGAAACCACTGGTTCTGTATAAACCACTGATTCCATAGAAACCAGTGATTCTGTAAAAACCAGTGATTCCGTAGAAACCACTGATTCTGTAGAAACCACTGATTCCATAGAAACCAGTGATTCTGTAAAAACCAGTGATTCCGTAGAAACCACTGATTCTGTAGAAACCACTGATTCCGTAGAAATCACTGATTCTGTATAAACCACTGATTCCGCAGAAAGCACTAATTCTACACAAACCACTGATTCTGTAGAAGCCACTGATTCTGTATAAACCACTGATTTTGTATAATCCACTGATTCTGTATAAACCACAGATTCTGAATAAACCACAGATTCTGCATAGACCATTGATGCTGTATAACCTACTGATTCTGAATAACCCACTGATTCTGTGTAACCCACTGATTCTGTATAACCCACTGATTCTGAATAACCCACTGATTCTGAATAACCCACTGATTCTGAATAACCCACTGATTCTGAATAACCCACTGATTCCATATAAACCACTGATTACATATAAACCACTGATTCCGTATAAACCACTGATTCCGTATAAACCGCTGATTCCGTATAAACCACATATTCTGCATCACCCACTGATTCTGATGAAACCACTGATTCTGTATGAATCACTGATTCTGTATAACCTACTGATTCTGTCGAACCCGCTGATTCTGTATAAACCACTGATTCCGTAGAAACCACTGATTCTGTATAAACCACTGATTCTGTATAAACCACTGATTCTGCATAGACCATTGATTCTGCATAGACCATTGATTCTGTATAAACCACATATTCCGTATAAACCACTGATTCTGTCGAACCCGCTGGTTCTGTATAAACCACTGATTCTGCAGAAACCACTGATTCTGCATAAACTACTGATTCCGTAGAAACCACTAATTCTATACAAACCACTGATTCTGTAGAAACCACTGATTCTGTAGAATCCACTGATTCTGTCTAACCCACTGTTTCTGTAGAATCCACTGATTCTGTATGAACCAATGATTCTGTATAAATCAATGATTCTGTATAAACCACTGATTCTTTATAAATCACTGATTCTGTGGAATCCACTGATTCTGCAGAAAACGCTGATTCTATAGAACATACTTATTCTGTAATACCCATGATTCTGTACAGGCCATTGATTCTGTAGAAACCACTGATTCTGTATAATGTGCTAATTCTGCAGAATCCACTGATTCTGGATAAACCACTGATTCTGAGGAATCCACTGATTCTGAACAAAGAACTGACTGTGTATAAACCACTGTTTCTGCTGAACACACTGATTCTATACAATCTACTGATTCTGTAATACCCAAGATTCTGTAGAAACCACTGAATCTGTATAAACCACTGATTCTGTATGAATCACTGATAATGTAGAATCCAATGATTCTGTAGAAACCACTGCTCCTGTAGAGAACACTGATTCTGTATAATCCACTGATTCTGTATAAACCACGGATTCTGTATAAATCAATGATTCTGTAAGATCCACTGATTCTGTTGAATGCACTGATTCTGTACAAAGCACTGATTCCGTATAAGCCATTGATTCTTTATAAGCCACTGATTCTGTAGAATTCACTGACCCTGTATAAACCAATAACTCTTTACAAAATAAGTGATGTAGTCTAACTCACTGATCCATAACCCACAGTATAAGCCTCTGATCCTGTAGAAACCACTGATTCCATAGAAACCACTGATTCTGCAGAAACTACTGAGTCTGTAGAAACCAGTGACTCCGTATCAACCTCTGATTCTGTATCAACCACTGATTCTGTATAAACCTCTAATTCTGTATAGACCACTGAGTCTGTATAAACCACTGATTTTGTAGAATCAACTGATTCTATATCAACCACTGATTTTGTAGAAGCCACTGATGCTGTATAAACCACTGATTCTGTATCCACTAATTTTGCAGAAACCACTGATTTTGTAAAAACCACTGATTCTGATGAAACCACTGGTTCTGCAGAAACCATTGATTCTGTATAAAACACTGATTCAAATGAAACCACTGATTCTGTAAAAACCATTCATTCTGCAGAATCCACTGATTCTGTAGAATCCACTGATTCTGTAGAATCCAATGATTCTGCATAACCCACTCATTCTGTATAACCCACTCATTCTGTATAACCCACTCATTCTGTATAACCCACTCATTCTGTATGAATCTCTGATTCTGTAGAATCCACTGATTCTGTAGAAACCAGTGCTCCTGTTGAATCCAGTGCTCCTGTTGAAACCAGTGATTTGGTAAAACCCACTGATTCCGTATATCACACTGACTCTGTATAAGCCACTGACTCTGTATAAGCCACTGACTCTGTATAAGCCACTGACTCTGTATAAGCCACTGACTCTGTATAAGCCACTGACTCTGTATAAGCCACTGACTCTGTATAAGCCACTGACTCTGTATAAGCCACTGACTCTGTATAAGCCACTGACTCTGTATAAGCCACTGACTCTGTATAAACCACTGACTCTGTATAAACCACTGACTCTGTATAAACCACTGACTCTGTATAAACCACTGACTCTGTACAACCGATTGATTCTGTATCAACCACTGAATCTGCAGAAATCACTGATTCTGTTTAAGCCACTGATTCATTATAAACCACACATTCTGTATAAACCACTGATTCTGCGGAAACTACTGATTCTGTATAAACCACTGATTCTGCGGAAACCACTGATTCTGTATAACCCACTGATTCTGTATAACCCACTGATTCTGTATAAACCACTGATTCTGTATAAACCACTGATTCTGTATAAACCACCGATCCTGTATAAACCACCGATTCCGAGGAAACCACTGATTCTCCATAAACCACGGATTCTGTATAAACCACTGATTCTGTATAAACCACCGATTCCGAGGAAACCACTGATTCTCCATAAACCACGGATTCTGTATAAAGCACTGATTCTGTATAAACCACTGATTCCGATGAAACCACTGATGCTGTCAAACTCGCTGATTCTGTATAAACCACTGAATCTGTAGAATCCAGTGATTCTGTATGAACCTCTGATTCTGTATATATCACTGATTCTGATGAAACCACTGATTCTGTAGAAACCACTGATTTTGTAGAAACCAATGATTTTGTAGAAACCACTGATTCTGTATCTACTGATGATTCTGTAGAATCCACTGAATCTGCAGAAGCCACTGATTCTGTTTAAGCCACTGATTCTTTATAAACCACAGATTCTTTATAAACCAGAGATTCTGCAGAAATCACTGATTCTGCAGAAATCACTGACTCTGCAGAAATCACTGATTCTGCATAAACCACTGATTCTGCATAAACCACTGATTCTGTATAAAACACTGATTCCATAGAAACCAGTGATTCTGCAGAAACTACTGACTCTGTATAAACCACTGATTCTGATGAAGCAACTGATTGTGTAGAAACCGCTGATTCTGTATCAACCACTGATTCTGAATAAACCACTGATTCTGAATAAACCACTGATTCTGTATAAATCACTAATTCTGCATAAATCACTGATTCTGTATAAACCACTGATTCTGTATCAACCACTGATTATGTATAATCTACTGATTCTGTATAAACCACTGATCCTGTATAAAGCACTGATCCTGTATAAACCACTGTTTCTCTAGAAACCACTCATTCTGTATAAACCAATGATTCTGCACAAACCACTGATTCTTTATAACCCTCTGACTCTGTATCAGCCACTGATTCAGTATAAACCACTGATTCGGTATAACCCTCTGACTCTGTATAAACCACTGTTTCTGTAGAAACCACTAATTCTGTATAAACCACTGATTCTGTATCAACCACTGATTATGTATAATCTACTGATTCTGTATAAACCACTGATCCTGTATAAAGCACTGATCCTGTATAAACCACTGTTTCTCTAGAAACCACTCATTCTGTATAAACCAATGATTCTGCACAAACCACTGATTCTTTATAACCCTCTGACTCTGTATCAGCCACTGATTCAGTATAAACCACTGATTCGGTATAACCCTCTGACTCTGTATAAACCACTGTTTCTGTAGAAACCACTAATTCTGTATAACACACTGATTCTGTATAAACCACTGATTCTGATGAAATCACTGATGCTGTCAAACCCACTGATTCTGTATAAACCACTGAATCCGTAGAATCCAGTGATTCTGTATGAACCTCTGATTCTGTATATATCACTGATTCTGATGAAACCACTGATTCTGTATAAACCACTGAGTTTGTAGAAACCACTGATTCTGTATCTACTGATGATTCTGTAGAATCCACTGATTCTGTATGAACCACTGAATCTGCAGAAGCCACAGATTCTGTTTAAGCCACTGATTCTTTATAAACCACAGATTCTGCATAAATCACTGATTCTGCATAAACCACTGATTCTGTATAAAACCGTGATTCCATAGAAACCAGTGCTTCTATAGAAACCACTGACTTTGTATCAACCACTAATTCTGCATAAAACACTGATTATGTAGATTCCACTGATTCTGTAGAAACCACTGATTCTGTATAAACCACTGATTATGTATAAGCCATAGATTCTGTTTAAACCCCTGATTCCGTAGAAACCACTGATTCTGCAGAAGCCACTGATTCTTTAGAAACCACTGATTCTGTATAATGGACTAATTCTGCAGAATCCACTGATTCTGGATAAACCACTGATTCTGAGGAATCCACTGATTCTGAACAAAGAACTGACTGTGTATAAACCACTGTTTCTGCTGAACACACTGATTCTATACAATCGACTGATTTTGTAATACCCGAGATTCTGTATAAACCACTGGTTCTGTATGAATCACTGATAATGTAGAATCCAATTATCCTGTAGCAAACACTGCTCCTGTAGAAAACACTGATTCTGTATAATCCACTGATTCTGTATAACCACGGATTCTGTATAAATCAATGATTCTGTAAGATCCACTGATTCTGTATAAACCACTGATTCTGTAGAATCCACTGATTCTGTCTAACCCACTGTTTCTGTAGAATCCACTGATTCTGTATGAACCATTGATTCTGTATAAATCAATGATTCTGTATAAACCACTGACTCTTTATAAATCACTGATTCTGTGGAATCCACTGATTCTGCAGAAAACGCTGATTCTATAGAACATAATTATTCTGTAATACCCATGATTCTGTACAGGCCATTGATTCTGTAGAAACCACTGATTCTGTATAATGTGCTAATTCTGCAGAATCCACTGATTCTGTATAAACCACTGATTCTGTATAAACCACTGATTCTGTATAAACCACTGATCCTGTATAAACCACCGATTCCGAGGAAACCACTGATTCTCCATAAACCACGGATTCTGTATAAACCACCGATTCCGAGGAAACCACTGATTCTCCATAAACCACGGATTCTGTATAAAGCACTGATTCTGTATAAACCACTGATTCCGATGAAACCACTGATGCTGTCAAACTCACTGATTCTGTATAAACCACTGAATCTGTAGAATCCAGTGATTCTGTATGAACCTCTGATTCTGTATATATCACTGATTTTGATGAAACCACTGATTCTGTAGAACCACTGATTTTGTAGAAACCACTGATTTTGTAGAAACCACTGATTTTGTAGAAACCACTGATTCTGTATCTACTGATGATTCTGTAGCATCCACTGAATCTGCAGAAGCCACTGATTCTGTTTAAGCCACTGATTCTTTATAAACCACAGATTCTTTATAAACCACAGATTCTTTATAAACCAGAGATTCTGCAGAAATCACTGATTCTGCAGAAATCACTGATTCTGCATAAACCACTGATTCTGTATAAAACACTGATTCCATAGAAACCAGTGATTCTGCAGAAACTACTGACTCTGTATAAACCACTGATTCTGATGAAGCAACTGATTCTGTAGAAACCGCTGATTCTGTATCAACCACTGATTCTGAATAAACCACTGATTCTGAATAAACCACTGATTCTGTATAAATCACTAATTCTGCATAAATCACTGATTCTGTATAAACCACTGATTCTGTATAAACCACTGATTCTGATGAAATCACTGATGCTGTCAAACCCACTGATTCTGTATAAACTACTGAATCTGTAGAATTCAGTGATTCTGTATGAACCTCTGATTCTGTATATATCACTGATTCTGATGAAACCACTGATTCTGTATAAACCACTGAGTTTGTAGAAACCACTGATTCTGTATCTACTGATGATTCTGTAGAATCCACTGATTCTGTATGAACCACTGAATCTGCAGAAGCCACAGATTGTGTTTAAGCCACTGATTCTTTATAAACCACAGATTCTGCATAAATCACTGATTCTGCATAAACCACTGATTCTGTATAAAACCGTGATTCCATAGAAACCAGTGCTTCTATAGAAACCACTGACTTTGTATCAACCACTAATTCTGCATAAAACACTGATTATGTAGATTCCACTGATTCTGTAGAAACCACTGATTCTGTATAAACCACTGATTATGTATAAGCCATAGATTCTGTTTAAACCCCTGATTCCGTAGAAACCACTGATTCTGCAGAAGCCACTGATTCTTTAGAAACCACTGATTCTGTATAATGGACTAATTCTGCAGAATCCACTGATTCTGGATAAACCACTGATTCTGAGGAATCCACTGATTCTGAACAAAGAACTGACTGTGTATAAACCACTGTTTCTGCTGAACACACTGATTCTATACAATCGACTGATTTTGTAATACCCGAGATTCTGTATAAACCACTGGTTCTGTATGAATCACTGATAATGTAGAATCCAATTATCCTGTAGCAAACACTGCTCCTGTAGAAAACACTGATTCTGTATAATCCACTGATTCTGTATAACCACGGATTCTGTATAAATCAATGATTCTGTAAGATCCACTGATTCTGTATAAACCACTGATTCTGTAGAATCCACTGATTCTGTCTAACCCACTGTTTCTGTAGAATCCACTGATTCTGTATGAACCATTGATTCTGTATAAATCAATGATTCTGTATAAACCACTGATTCTTTAAAAATCACTGATTCTGTGGAATCCACTGATTCTGTATAAACCCCTGATTCTGCAGAAAACGCTGGTTCTATAGAACCTACTTATTCTGTAATACCCATGATTCTGTACAGGCCATTGATTCTGTAGAAACCACTGATTCTGTATAATGCGCTAATTCTGCAGAATCCACTGGTTCTGTATAAACCACTGATTCCGTACAAACCACTGATTCTGCATAGACCATTGATTCTGTATAAACCACATATTCCGTATAAACCACTGATTCTGTTGAACCCGCTGGTTCTGTAGAAACCACTGATTCTGTATAAACCACTGATTCTGCATAAACTACTGATTCCGTAGAAACCACTAATTCTACACAAACCACTGATTCTGTATAAACCACTGATTCAGTATAAACCACTGATTCAGTATAAACCACTGATTCCGTATAAACCACTGATTCCGTATAAACCACTGATTCCGTATAAACCACTGATTCCGTATAAACCACTGATTCAGTAGAAACCACAGATTCTGTATAAACCACATATTCCGTATAAACCACTGTTTCTGATGAAACCACTGATTCTGCATAAACCACTGATTCTGTATAAACCACTGATTCTGTATAAACCACTGATTCTGTAGAAATCACTTATTCTGTATAATCCACTGAATGTATAACCGATTGATTCTTTATCAACCACTGAATCTGCAGAAATCACTGATTCTGTTTAAGCCACTGATTCATTATAAACCACACATTCTGTATAAACCACTGATTCTGCAGAAACCACTGATTCTGTATAAACCACTGATTCTGCATAACCCACTGTATAAACCACTGATTCTGTATAAACCACTGATCCTGTGTAAACCAATGATCCCGTATAAACCAATGATTCTGCATAACCCACTGATCCTGTATAACCCACTGTATAAACCACTGATCCTGTATAAATCACTGATCCTGTATAAACCACTGATCCTGTTTAACCCACTCTATTAACCACTGATCCTGTATAAACCACTGTTCTTGTATAAACCACTGATTCTGCATAACCAACTGACTCTGTATAAACCATCGATCTTGTGTAAATGACTGATTCCGTAGAAACCACTGATTCTGTATAAACCACTGATTCTGTATAAACCACTGATTCTGTATAAACCACTGATTCCGTAGAAACATCTGATTCTGTAGAAACCACTGATTCTGTAGAAACCACTGATTCTGTATAAACCACTGATTCTGTATAAACCACTGATTCTGTAGAAATCACTTATTCTGTATAATCCACTGAATGTATAACCGATTGATTCTTTATCAACCACTGAATCTGCAGAAATCACTGATTCTGTTTAAGCCACTGATTCATTATAAACCACACATTCTGTATAAACCACTGATTCTGCAGAAACCACTGATTCTGTATAAACCACTGATTCTGCATAACCCACTGTATAAACCACTGATTCTGTATAAACCACTGATCCTGTGTAAACCAATGATCCCGTATAAACCAATGATTCTGCATAACCCACTGATCCTGTATAACCCACTGTATAAACCACTGATCCTGTATAAATCACTGATCCTGTATAAACCACTGATCCTGTTTAACCCACTCTATTAACCACTGATCCTGTATAAACCACTGTTCTTGTATAAACCACTGATTCTGCATAACCAACTGACTCTGTATAAACCATCGATCTTGTGTAAATGACTGATTCCGTAGAAACCACTGATTCTGTATAAACCACTGATTCTGTATAAACCACTGATTCTGTATAAACCACTGATTCCGTAGAAACATCTGATTCTGTAGAAACCACTGATTCTGTAGAAACCACTGATTCTGATGACACCACTGATTCTGATGACACCACTGATTCTGATGACACCACTGATTCTGTCGAACCCGCTGGTTCTGTATCAACCACTGATTCTGCATCAACCATTGATTCTGTATAAACCACTGATTCCATAGAAACCACTGGTTCTGTATAAACCACTGATTCCATAGAAACCAGTGATTCTGTAAAAACCAGTGATTCTGTAGAAACCACTGATTCTGCAGAAAGCACTAATTCTACACAAACCACTGATTCTGTAGAAGCCACTGATTCTGTATAAACCACTGATTTTGTATAATCCACTGATTCTGTATAAACCACAGATTCTGAATAAACCACAGATTCTGCATAGACCATTGATTCTGTATAACCTACTGATTCTGAATAACCCACTGATTCTGTGTAACCCACTGATTCTGTATAACCCACTGATTCTGTATAACCCACTGATTCTGTATAACCCACTGATTCTGAATAACCCACTGATTCTGAATAACCCACTGATTCTGAATAACCCACTGATTCCGTATAAACCACTGATTCCGTATAAACCACTGATTCCGTATAAACCACTGATTCCGTATAAACCGCTGATTCCGTATAAACCACATATTGTGCATCACCCAGATTCTGATGAAACCACTGATTCTGTATGAATCACTGATTCTGTATAACCTACTGATTCTGTCGAACCCGCTGATTCTGTATAAACCACTGATTCCGTAGAAACCACTGATTCTGTATAAACCACTGATTCTGTATAAACCACTGATTCTGAATAGACCATTGATTCTGCATAGACCATTGATTCTGTATAAACCACATATTCCGTATAAACCACTGATTCTGTCGAACCCGCTGGTTCTGTAGAAACCACTGATTCTGCAGAAACCACTGATTCTGCATAAACTACTGATTCCGTAGAAACCACTAATTCTATACAAACCACTGATGCTGTATAAACCACTGATTCTGTAGAATCCACTGATTCTGTCTAACCCACTGTTTCTGTAGAATCCGCTGATTCTGTATGAACCAATGATTCTGTATAAATCAATGATTCTGTATAAACCACTGATTCTTTATAAATCACTGATTCTGTGGAATCCACTGATTCTGCAGAAAACGCTGATTCTATAGAACATACTTATTCTGTAATACCCATGATTCTGTACAGGCCATTGATTCTGTAGAAACCACTGATTCTGTATAATGTGCTAATTCTGCAGAATCCACTGATTCTGGATAAACCACTGATTCTGAGGAATCCACTGATTCTGAACAAAGAACTGACTGTGTATAAACCACTGTTTCTGCTGAACACACTGATTCTATACAATCTACTGATTCTGTAATACCCAAGATTCTGTAGAAACCACTGAATCTGTATAAACCACTGATTCTGTATGAATCACTGATAATGTAGAATCCAATGATTCTGTAGAAACCACTGCTCCTGTAGAGAACACTGATTCTGTATAATCCACTGATTCTGTATAAACCACGGATTCTGTATAAATCAATGATTCTGTAAGATCCACTGATTCTGTTGAATGCACTGATTCTGTACAAAGCACTGATTCCGTATAAGCCATTGATTCTTTATAAACCACTGATTCTGTAGAATTCACTGACCCTGTATAAACCAATAACTCTTTACAAAATAAGTGATGTAGTCTAACTCACTGATCCATAACCCACAGTATAAGCCTCTGATCCTGTAGAAACCACTGATTCCATAGAAACCACTGATTCTGCAGAAACTACTGAGTCTGTAGAAACCAGTGACTCCGTATCAACCTCTGATTCTGTATCAACCACTGATTCTGTATAAACCTCTAATTCTGTATAGACCACTGAGTCTGTATAAACCACTGATTTTGTAGAATCAACTGATTCTATATCAACCACTGATTTTGTAGAAGCCACTGATGCTGTATAAACCACTGATTCTGTATCCACTAATTTTGCAGAAACCACTGATTTTGTAAAAACCACTGATTCTGATGAAACCACTGGTTCTGCAGAAACCATTGATTCTGTATAAAACACTGATTCAAATGAGACCGCTGATTCTGTAAAAACCATTCATTCTGTAGAATCCACTGATTCTGTAGAATCCAATCATTCTGTATAACCCACTCATTCTGTATAACCCACTCATTCTGTATAACCCACTCATTCTGTATAACCCACTCATTCTGTATAACCCACTCATTCTGTATAACCCACTCATTCTGTATAACCCACTCATTCTGTATAACCCACTCATTCTGTATAACCCACTCATTCTGTATAACCCACTCATTCTGTATAACCCACTCATTCTGTATAACCCACTCATTCTGTATAACCCTCTGATTCTGTAGAATCCACTGATTCTGTAGAAACCAGTGCTCCTGTTGAATCCAGTGCTCCTGTTGAAACCAGTGATTTGGTAAAACCCACTGATTCCGTATATCACACTGACTCTGTATAAGCCACTGACTCTGTATAAGCCACTGACTCTGTATAAGCCACTGACTCTGTATAAGCCACTGACTCTGTATAAGCCACTGACTCTGTATAAGCCACTGACTCTGTATAAGCCACTGACTCTGTATAAGCCACTGACTCTGTATAAGCCACTGACTCTGTATAAACCACTGACTCTGTATAAACCACTGACTCTGTATAAACCACTGACTCTGTATAAACCACTGACTCTGTATAAACCACTGACTCTGTGTAAACCACTGACTCTGTGTAAACCACTGACTCTGTGTAAACCACTGACTCTGTGTAAACCACTGACTCTGTGTAAACCACTGACTCTGTATAAACCACTGACTCTGTATAAACCACTGACTCTGTATAAACCACTGACTCTGTATAAACCACTGACTCTGTACAACCGATTGATTCTGTATCAACCACTGAATCTGCAGAAATCACTGATTCTGTTTAAGCCACTGATTCATTATAAACCACACATTCTGTATAAACCACTGATTCTGCGGAAACCACTGATTCTGTATAAACCACTGATTCTGTATAAACCACTGATTCTGTATAAACCACCGATTCCGAGGAAACCACTGATTCTCCATAAACCACAGATTCTGTATAAAGCACTGATTCTGTATAAACCACTGATTCCGATGAAACCACTGATGCTGTCAAACTCATTGATTCTGTACAAACCAATGAATCTGTAGAATCCAGTGATTCTGTATGAACCTCTGATTCTGTATATATCACTGATTCTGATGAAACCACTGATTCTGTAGAAACCACTGATTTTGTAGAAACCAATGATTCTGTATCTACTGATGATTCTGTAGCATCCACTGAATCTGCAGAAGCCACTGATTCTGTTTAAGCCACTGATTCTTTATAAACCACAGATTTTTATAAACCACAGATTCTTTATAAACCACAGATTCTTTATAAACCACTGATTCTTTATAAACCACTGATTCTTTATAAACCACTGATTCTGCAGAAATCACTGATTCTGCAGAAATCACTGATTCTGCAGAAATCACTGATTCTGCAGAAATCACTGATTCTGCATAAACCACTGATTCTGTATAAAACACTGATTCCATAGAAACCAGTGATTCTGCAGAAACTACTGACTCTGTATAAACCACTGATTCTGATGAAGCAACTGATTCTGTAGAAACTGCTGATTCTGTATCAACCACTGATTATGTATAATCTACTGATTCTGTATAAACCACTGATCCTGTATAAACCACTGATCCTGTATAAACCACTGATCCTGTATAAACCACTGTTTCTCTAGAAACCACTCATTCTGTATAAACCAATGATTCTGCACAAACCACTGATTCTGTATAACCCTCTGACTCTGTATCAGCCACTGATTCAGTATAAACCACTGATTCGGTATAACCCTCTGACTCTGTATAAACCACTGTTTCTGTAGAAACCACTAATTCTGTATAACCCACTGATTCTGTATAAACCACTGATTCTGATGAAATCACTGATGCTGTCAAACCCACTGATTCTGTATAAACCACTGATTCTGATGAAATCACTGATGCTGTCAAACCCACTGATTCTGTATAAACTACTGAATCCGTAGAATCCAGTGATTCTGTATGAACCTCTGATTCTGTATATATCACTGATTCTGATGAAACCACTGATTCTGTATAAACCACTGAGTTTGTAGAAACCACTGATTCTGTATCTACTGATGATTCTGTAGAATCCACTGATTCTGTATGAACCACTGAATCTGCAGAAGCCACAGATTCTGTTTAAGCCACTGATTCTTTATAAACCACAGATTCTGCATAAATCACTGATTCTGCATAAACCACTGATTCTGTATAAAACCGTGATTCCATAGAAACCAGTGCTTCTATAGAAACCACTGACTTTGTATCAACCACTAATTCTGCATAAAACACTGATTATGTAGATTCCACTGATTCTGTAGAAACCACTGATTCTGTATAAACCACTGATTCTGTATAAACCACTGATTCTGTATAAACCACTGATTCTGTATCAACCACTGATTCTGTATCAACCACTGATTCTGTATCAACCACTGATTATGTATAAGCCATAGATTCTGTTTAAACCCCTGATTCCGTAGAAACCACTGATTCTGCAGAAGCCACTGATTCTTTAGAAACCACTGATTCTGTATAATGGACTAATTCTGCAGAATCCACTGATTCTGTATAATGGACTAATTCTGCAGAATCCACTGATTCTGGATAAACCACTGATTCTGAGGATTCCACTGATTCTGAACAAAGAACTGACTGTGTATAAACCACTGTTTCTTCTGAACACACTGATTCTATACAATCGACTGATTTTGTAATACCCGAGATTCTGTATAAACCACTGGTTCTGTATGAATCACTGATAATGTAGAATCCAATTATCCTGTAGCAAACACTGCTCCTGTAGAAAACACTGATTCTGTATAATCCACTGATTCTGTATAACCACGGATTCTGTATAAACCACTGATTCTGTAGAATCCACTGATTCTGTCTAACCCACTGTTTCTGTAGAATCCACTGATTCTGTATGAACCATTGATTCTGTATAAATCAATGATTCTGTATAAACCACTGATTCTTTATAAATCACTGATTCTGTGGAATCCACTGATTCTGTATAAACCCCTGATTCTGCAGAAAACGCTGGTTCTATAGAACCTACTTATTCTGTAATACCCATGATTCTGTACAGGCCATTGATTCTGTAGAAACCACTGATTCTGTATAATGCGCTAATTCTGCAGAATCCACTGGTTCTGTATAAACCACTGATTCCGTAGAAACCACTGATTCTGCATAGACCATTGATTCTGTATAAACCACATATTCCGTATAAACCACTGATTCTGTTGAACCCGCTGGTTCTGTAGAAACCACTGATTCTGTATAAACCACTGATTCTGCATAAACTACTGATTCCGTAGAAACCACTAATTCTACACAAACCACTGATTCTGTATAAACCACTGATTCAGTATAAACCACTGATTCCGTATAAACCACTGATTCCGTATAAACCACTGATTCCGTATAAACCACTGATTCAGTAGAAACCACAGATTCTGTATAAACCACATATTCCGTATAAACCACTGATTCTGATGAAACCACTGATTCTGCATAAACCACTGATTCTGTATAAACCACTGATTCTGTATAAACCACTGATTCTGTAGAAATCACTTATTCTGTATAATCCACTGAATGTATAACCGATTGATTCTGTATCAACCACTGAATCTGCAGAAATCACTGATTCTGTTTAAGCCACTGATTCATTATAAACCACACATTCTGTATAAACCACTGATTCTGCAGAAACCACTGATTCTGTATAAACCACTGATTCTGCATAACCCACTGTATAAACCACTGATTCTGTATAAACCACTGATCCTGTGTAAACCAATGATCCCGTATAAACCAATGATTCTGCATAACCCACTGATCCTGTATAACCCACTGTATAAACCACTGATCCTGTATAAATCACTGATCCTGTATAAACCACTGATCCTGTTTAACCCACTCTATTAACCACTGATCCTGTATAAACCACTGTTCCTGTATAAACCACTGATTCTGCATAACCAACTGACTCTGTGTAAACCATCGATCTTGTGTAAATGACTGATTCCGTAGAAACCACTGATCCTTTATGAACCACTGATTCTGTATAAACCACTGATTCCGTAGAAACATCTGATTCTGTAGAAACCACTGATTCTGATGACACCACTGATTCTGTCGAACCCGCTGGTTCTGTATCAACCACTGATTCTGCATCAACCATTGATTCTGTATAAACCACTGATTCCATAGAAACCACTGGTTCTGTATAAACCACTGATTCCATAGAAACCAGTGATTCTGTAAAAACCACTGATTCCGTAGAAATCACTGATTCTGTATAAACCACTGATTCCGCAGAAAGCACTAATTCTACACAAACCACTGATTCTGTAGAAGCCACTGATTCTGTATAAACCACTGATTTTGTATAATCCACTGATTCTGTATAAACCACAGATTCTGAATAAACCACAGATTCTGCATAGACCATTGATTCTGTATAACCTACTGATTCTGAATAACCCACTGATTCTGTGTAACCCACTGATTCTGTATAACCCACTGATTCTGTATAACCCACTGATTCTGTATAACCCACTGATTCTGAATAACCCACTGATTCTGTATAACCCACTGATTCTGAATAACCCACTGATTCTGAATAACCCACTGATTCCGTATAAACCACTGATTCCATATAAACCACTGATTCCGTATAAACCGCTGATTCCGTATAAACCGCTGATTCCGTATAAACCACATATTCTGCATCACCCACTGATTCTGATGAAACCACTGATTCTGTATGAATCACTGATTCTGTATAACCTACTGATTCTGTCGAACCCGCTGATTCTGTATAAACCACTGATTCCGTAGAAACCACTGATTCTGTATAAACCACTGATTCTGTATAAACCACTGATTCTGCATAGACCATTGATTCTGCATAGACCATTGATTCTGTATAAACCACATATTCTGTATAAACCACTGATTCTGTCGAACCCGCTGGTTCTGTATAAACCACTGATTCTGCAGAAGCCACTGATTCTGCAGAAACCACTGATTCTGCAGAAACCACTGATTCTGTATAAACCACTGATTCTGTATAAAACACTGATTCCGTAGAAACCACTAATTCTACACAAACCACTGATTCTGAATAACCCACTGATTCTGAATAACCCACTGATTCTGTATAAACCACTGATTCTGTATAAACCACTGATTCTGTATAAACCACTGATTCCGTAGAAACCACTGATTCCGTAGAAACCACTGATTCTGTATAAACCACTGATTCAGTACAAACCACAGATTCTGTATAAACCATATATTCCGTATAAACTACTCATTCTGATGAAACCACTGATTCTGTATAAACCACTGATTCTGTATAAGCCACTGGCTGTATAACCGATTGATTCTGTATCAACCACTGAATCTGCAGAAATCACTGATTCTGTTTAAGCCACTGATTCATTATAAACCACCGATTCTGCAGAAACCACTGATTCTGCAGAAACCACTGATTCTGCAGAAACCACTGATTCTGCAGAAACCATTGATTTTGTATAAACCACTGATTCTATATAACCCCCTGATTCTGTAGAAACCACTGATTCTGTAGAAACCACTGATTCTGCAGAAACCAAAGATTCTGATGAAACCACTGATTCTGTATAAACCACTGATTCTGTATCAACCGCCGATTCTGTATAAACCGCTGATTCTGATGAAACCACTGATTCTGATTAATCCACTGATTCTGTAGAAACTGCTGATTCTGATGAAAGCACTGATTCTGTACAAACCACTGACCCTGTATAAACGATTGATTCTGTATAACCCACTGATCCTGTAGAAACCACTGATTCTGCAGAGACCTTGGGGAAACACCATGGAGAAGTTTTTCGGAGAGACAAAGAATAGCTTGCTATCGCCTTCCACACTCAATATTGAGTTGAACTCTTTCAGCCCAGAATCTCTACCACCATTTTGTTTCCTTTCTCTTTGCACGTTTTGATTTTACTCTAATTTTTCTCATTTTTGCATTTGGACAGCATCTGTTCACCATTCTTCCATCTACACGTCTTCTAGACACATTTTTGCTTCTTGTCCCATTACCACTCCCTTTGACCTTGCACCGTGAACCCTTCTGTCATTTAGTCTCTCCTCTCTTCTAACCTACCACAGACCTTCCCTTTTGTTCTTTTTCCCATCTTCCTCCCTTTCACTTGCTTAAAACCTACTATATTTCTAACTTTCCCCAATTCTAATGAAAAGATCATTGACCTGAACCGTTAACTCTGTTTCTCTCTCCACAGATGCTGCCAGGCCTGCTGAGTTTTTCTGTTTTTAGTTATGAAAAAGAAATGCTGTCTCATTAGTTTGGATTTTATTGTTTAATTTCTGGAGCTGTTATGTGAGAGTGGTGCAGTTGTTATCAGTCTAACTGAATCTAGCAGCTATTAGAATTGAGGACAGGAGCACGATGCATTGGCTGTGGATTCAGGTCCCTGTCTTTTTTTCGCCATTATCCTCCACATGAACTGAGGAGTCCTGAGCATCTTCTTCATCCTTCCCCTCATAGATACTGAAGAAGCCCATATCCAAATGCAGCAAGACCTGGACAATATCCAGGCTTGGGCTGACAAGTGGCAAGTAACATTCACACCACACAAGTGCCAGACAATGACCATCTCCAACAAGAGAGAATCTAACCATTGCCCCTTGACATTCAATGGCATTACCATCACTGAATCCCCCACTATTAACATCTTGGGGGGGTTACCATTGACCAGAAACTGAACTGGACCAGCCATATAAATACTGTGGCTACAAGAGCAGGTCAGAGGCTGGGAATCCTGCGGAGAGTCACTCACCTCCTGACTCCCCAAAGCCTGTCCATCATCTACAAGGCACAAGTCAGGAGTGCTATGGAATACTCTCCACTTGCCTGGATGAGTGCAGCTCCCACAACACTCAAGAAGCTCGACACCATCCAGGACAAAGCAGCCCCACTTGATTGGCACCACATCCACAAACATTCACTCCCTCCAGCACCGACGCACAGTAGCAGCAGTGTGCGTACCATCTACAAGATGCACTGCAGGAACTCACCAAATGTGCTTTAGGGAAGGAAATCTGCCATGCTTACCTGGTCTGGCCTACATGTGACTCCAGATCTACAGCAATGTGGTTGGCTCTCAACTGCCCCCTGGACTGGCCTAGCCAGCCACTCAATTCAAGGGTAATTAGGGATGGGCAATAAATGCTGGCCTTGCCAGTGATGCCCATATCCCATGATAGAACAAAGAACAAATTGGAGAAGTCTGTAAACTGGGCAGGGGAGGGGGGGCATTGGGTATACTTTGTGCAACCCCCCAATAGAAATCTTTGCTCTTCGATCAGGGGCATGTCCTTTTCAGGTTTGCCGCCAAGTTCAATGGTTTCTTAGCCTGCACTGCCCCCTACAGAGAGTGCCCAGAACTGCCCTGACTAGCACCAGGAATGAAGGCAAGGACAGAGTCAGCAATGGGCTCAGAGTGATAGCTTGAAGCCCCAGCTCGAGGCAGCTTTTTGTGGGAAATCCTGGGGGAACTCTTAGTTATTTGGAGTGAATGTGTACTTGCAACATCATTAGTGGAACTGGAGGAATACTGGGCATTTCTTCAGAAGAGTTGTCTGGAGTGAGTGTGTGCTTTTTATAGTATCTCCCCCTGACCCCCAAACTCCCTCAGATATCCTGATTCATTCCATACAGATAGTCAGTGGTGCAGTACAGGAGAATCTCTTGGATTTTCACTCAGAAGCCGCCGACATGTGGTGGTAGCGTCCCTGCCTCTGAGACAGAAGCTCCAGGTTCATAATCCCACTCTGGAACTTGATGACCAAGGAAAGTGCATTCAGTGCGTGGTCAATCCTTCCAACACATGCCAGAGAGATTCCTGGTCAGCTGTGTGATGGAACGAGATTGCAGCCTCCACCATCGCTATCCATCGCTCCAGGTTACAACATGCATGTAAAGTGTCTGTTGTCGCAGCAACTCGGGCTCTTTGCCAGGCTGGTTGTTTTAATTGGCTGGGTGGTTGCTGTGCATCAGACGCCCAACAGTATGAGGCCTGATTCCTCATACTGGCCGGGCTGGATTTGGGACCTGCCTCTCTGCCCTACATATGGTGGAGATTGTGGTGCTGTGGGTCAGGCCTGATTTCAGGCAGAGAGCTGAGGAGGTAGAATACACAGCGGAGAGAAGGAACCAGCTGGCTAAGTGGAAGTGAAGAGCTGCTGACTGGGGTTCGGACAAGCTGAGAGCAGCAGTGGCCTTTCTACAAAGCCTTTCGCATCTTAAGGCTGCGTCATAGCCAATGAAGTGCCTTTTGCAAGCGCAGCAGCCAATTTGCGCACAGCAAGCTCCCAGAAGCCGCGATGACATAAATAACCAAATGATCTGATTTTTGTGATGTTGATTGAGGGATAAATATTGGTCAGGACACTGAGGAAATCTCCCTCCCTACCCTGCCACCCCCTGCTCTCCTTTCACCTGAGAGGGCAGACCCAGGTCTCTGTTTAATATCTCATCCAAAAGACAGCACCTCTAACAGTGCAGCGCTCCCTCAGTACTGCACTGGAGTGTCAGCCTGGATTTGATGCTCAACTCTCTGGAGTGGGGTTTGAATCCACAAACTTGTGACTCAGAGCCAACTCAGTCACAGCCACCACTTAAATTCCAGAGAGGGATTGCGTGAGTGCAGGCTTGAAGTCAGATCCTGTGTTTTAATCTGAATGTACAAGACACTTCCCCCAGTCTTAGCAAAGGGTGTGGGTACTGCCCCATCGTTCTGAACTCCTGACAGTACCTACCCCATCCGAGCATGTAGTACCAGAACAATTGCTGCTCCTCCACAAACACAGCCACGATGATGAGCGTGTGCAGGTAGATCCCCTCACAAAGCATCCAGAAGTAATTGCATCCCGTCAAGTACAAGTGAATGAAGAGTAACACCTTACAGGCAACCTGCAGACAGGACACACACAGACACATCAGAGGCAGCTGGCTAGGGAAGGCAGGTTGCGGACTGGAACAGGGGCACCGCATTGATGAAGTCTCCCGAAAAGCTGAAACCATTTCGAATGTAGACGGCTCAGATGCAGACAACCCACCACCCAAACAGCCGCCCTCCAGTCCACGCACCCACTCCCCCTGAAAAAACCATCACCAGCCCCTCCACTGCCCAAAAACCCTGGCCCACCCCACTCAGAATTCCTAACCTCACTCTGCTAACTCCGGCCTGAGCAAATGGTCCATATGCAGAAGGACGGATTTGTTACCGAACACTTCGGCCACTCGAGTCGCCGATTTCCACCACATCTATGGATGAGTTTTAGCTGAGTAACTTTACACATCAAACAGCCCAACAAAGAGGCGATGTTTGAAGGGTCAGGAGGATTCGAAACGTAAACTCTTTTCTTCTCCGCCGATGCTGCAATATGGGCTGAGTTTTTCAAGGTAATTCTATTTTTGTTTTGGATTTCCAGTATCCGCGGTTTTTTGTTTTTATATGTATATATATATATAGATATATATATATATATATATCTATATATATATATATAAAAGAGGCCACTTTGTCTGATGTAAAAAAAACTGTGCCATCTAAATACCATGTTAAACCTGTCCTGGGAGTGTTTGATGGGGACGGTGTAGAAGGAGCTTTACTCTGTATCTAACCCCGTGCTGTACCTGTCCTGGGAGTGTTTCATGGGGACGGTGTAGAGGGAGATTTAATCTGTATCTAACCCCGTGCTGTACCTGTCCTGGGAGAGTTTCATGGGGACGGTGTAGAGGGAGATTTAATCTGTATCTAACCCCGTGCTGTACCTGTCCTGGGAGTGTTTGATGGGGACGGTGCAGAAGGAGCTTTACTCTGTATCTAAACCCCGTGCTGTACCTGCCCTGGGAGTGTTTGGTCGGGACGGTGTAGCAGGAGCTTTACTCTGTATCTAACCCCGTGCTGTACCTGTCCTGGGAGAGTTTCATGGGGACGGTGTAGAGGGAGATTTAATCTGTATCTAACCCCGTGCTGTACCTGTCCTGGGAGTGTTTGATGGGGACGGTGCAGAAGGAGCTTTACTCTGTATCTAACCCCGTGCTGTACCTGCCCTGGGAGTGTTTGGTCGGGACGGTGTAGCAGGAGCTTTACTCTGTATCTAACCCCGTGCTGTACCTGTCCTGGGAGTGTTTCATGGGGACGGTGTAGAGGGAGAGTTAATCTGTATCTAACCCCGTGCTGTACCTGTCCTGGGAGTGTTAGATGGGAACAGTGTAGAGAGATCTTTACTCTGTATCGAACCCTGTGCTGTATCTGTCCTGGGAGTGTTAGATGGGAACAGTGTAGAGAGATCTTTACTCTGTATCTAACCCCGTGCTGTACCTGTCCTGGGAAAGTTTGATGGGGACAGTGTAGAGGAAGCTTTACTCTGTATCTACCCCCGTGCTGTACCTGTCCTGGGAGTGTTTGATGGGGACAATGTAGAGGGAGCTTTACTCTGTATCTAATACGGTGCTGTACCTGTCCTGGGAATGTTTGATGGGACAGTGTAGAGGGAGATTTACTCTGTGTCTAACCTTGTGCTGTACCTGTCCTTGGAGTGTTTGTTGGGGACAGTGTAGAGAGATATCTACTCTGTATCTAACCCTGTGCTGTACCTGCCCTGTGAGTGTTTGATCAGGACATTGTAGAGGGAGCTTTACTCAGTATCTAATCCCGTGCTGTACCTGCCCTGGGAGTGTTTGATGGGGACAGCTAAGAGGGAGATTTACTCTGTAACTAACCCCATGCTGTCTCTGTCCAGGCAGTGTTTGATGGGGACAATGTAGAGGGAGCTTTACTCTGTATCTACCCCCGTGCTGTAACTGCCCTGGGAGTGTTTGATGGGACAGTGTGCAGGGAGCTTTACTCCGTATCGAACCCCGTGCTGTACCTGTCCTGGGAACGTTTGATGGGTACAGTGTAGAGGACGCTTTACTCTGTCTCTCCCCCTGTGCTGTACCTGTCCTGGGAGAATTTCATGGGGACGGTGTAGAGGGAGATTTACTCTGTATCTAACCCCGTGCTGTACATGTCCTGGGAGTGTTTGATGGGGACAGTGCAGAGAGATCTTTACTCTGTATCTAACCCTGTGCTGTACCTGTACTGGGAGTGTTTGATGGGGACAGTGTAGAGGGGCTTTACTCGGTATCTAACCCCATGCTGTACCTGTCCTGGGAGTGTTTGATGGGACAGTGTGCAGGGAGATTTACTCTGTTTCTACCCCCGTGCTGTACCTGTCCTGGGAGTGTTTGATGGCGACCGCATAGAGGGAGCTTTACTCTGTATCTAACACTGCATTGTACCAGTTCTGGGAGGCTTTTATGAGGAGAGTGTAGAGGGAGCTTTACTCTGTATCTAACCCCGTGCTGTACCTGTCCTGGGAGCGTTTGATGGGGACGGTGTAGAGGGAGCTTTACTCTGTATCTAACCCCGTGCTGTACCTGTCCTGGGAGTGTTTGATGGGGACAGTGTAGAGAGATCTTTACTCTGTATCGAACCCGGTGCTGTACCTGCCCTGGGAGTGTTTGATGGTGACAGTGTAGAGGGAGCTTTACTCTGTATCTAGCCCCGTGCTGTACCTGTCCTGGGAGTATTTCATGGGGACGGTGTAGAGGGAGATCTACTCTGAATCTAACCCTGTGCTGTACCTGTCCTGGGAGTGTATTATGGGGACAGTGTAGAGGGAGCTTTACTCTGTATCTAACCCCGTGCTGTACCTGTCGTGTGAATGTTTGATGGGGACAGTGTAGAGGGAGATTTACTCTGTGTCTAACCCTGTGCTGTACCCGTCCTGGGAGTGTCTGATGGGGACAGTGTAGAGGGAGCTTTACTCTGTATCTAATCCCGTGCTGTACCTGTCCTGGGAACGTCTGATGGGACAGTGTAGAGGGAGCATTACTCTGTATACCACGCCATGCTTTACCTGTCCTGGGACTGTCTGATGGGACAGTGTAGAGGGAACTTTACCCTGTATCTAACCCCGTGCTGTACCTGTCCAGGGAATGTCTGATGGGGATAGTGCAGAGTGAGCTTTACTCTGTATCTAACCCCATGCTGTACCTGTCCTGGGAGTGTTTGCTGGGGGCAGTGTAGAGGGAGCTTTACTCTGTGTCTAACCCCGTGCTGTACCTGTCCTGGGAGTATCTGATGGTAAAAGTGTAGAGGGAGCTTTACTCTATATCTAAATCTTTGCTGTACCTGTCCTCGGAGTTTTGATCGGGACAGTGTAGAGGGATCTTTACTCTGTATGTAACACCGTGCATTACCTGTCCTGGGAGTATTTGGTGTACACAGTGTGTAGGGAGCTTTACTCTGTATCTAACTGTGTGCTGTACCTGTCCTGGGAGTGTTTGATGGGGACAGTGTAGATGGAGATTTACTCTGTATCTAACCCCGTGCTGTACTTGTCCTGGGAGTGTTTGCTGGTGGCAGTGTAGAGGGAGCTTTACTCTGTATCTAACCCCGTGCTGTACCCGTCCTGGGAGTGTTTGATGGGGACAGTGTAGAGGGAGCTTTACTCTGTATCTAACCCCGTGCTGTACCTGTCCTGGGAGTGTTTGATGGGGACAGTGTAGAGGGAGCTTTACTCTGTATCTAACCCCGTGCTGTACCTGCCCTGGGAGTGTTTGATGGGGACAGTGTAGAGGGAGCTTTACTCTGTATGTAAACCCGTGCTATATCTGTCCTGGGAGTGTCTGATGGGACAGTGTAGAGGGAGCATTACTCTGTATACCGCACCATGATGTACCTGTCCTGGGAATGTCTGATGGGACAGTGTAGAGGGAGTTTTACGCTGTATATAACCCGTGCTGTACCTGTCCTGCGAGTGTCTGATGGGGACAGTGTAGAGGGATATTTACTCTGTATCTAATTCCTTGCTGTACCTGTCCTGGGAGCGTTGCTTGGGACAGTGTGGAGGGAGCTTTACTCTGTATCTAACCCCGTGCTGTACCTGTCCTGGGAGTGTTTGATGGGGATAGTGTAGAGGGAGTTTTACTCTGTATCTAACCCCATGTTGAACCTGCGCTGGGAGTGTTTGATGGGGACAGTCAAGAGGGAGCTTTATTCTGTATCTAACCCTGTGCTGTACATGTCCTGGGAGTGTTTGATGGGGACAGTGTAGAGCGAGCTTTATTCTGTATCGAACTCCATGCTGTCCATATCCTGTGAGTGTTTGATGGTTATAGTGCAGAGGGAGATTTACCATGTATGTAACCCTGTGCTGTACCTGTCCTGGGAGTGTTTGATGGGGTGCTGTAGAGAGAGCTTTACTATGTATCTCACCTAATGCTGCACCTGTCCTGGGAGTGTTTGATGGGGACAGTGTAGAGTGAGATTTAATCTTTTACTAACCCTGTGCTGTACCTGTCCTGGGAGTGTATTATGGGGACGGTTTAGAGGGAGTTTTACTCTGTATCTAACCCCGTGCTGTACCTGTCGTGTGAATGTTTGATGGGGACAGTGTAGAGGGAGCTTTACACACTATCTAACCCCGTGCTGTACCTGTCCTGGGAGTGTTTGATGGGGACAGTGTAGATGGAGCTTTACTCTGTATCTAACCCCGTGCTGTACCTGCCCTGTGAGTGTTTGATGGGGACAGTGTAGAGGGAGCTTTACTCTGTATCTAACCCCGTGCTGTACCTGCCCTGTGAGTGTTTGATGGGGACAGTGTAGAGGGAGCTTTACTCTGTCTGCTGCTCTCTGCTGTAACTGTCCTGGGACTGTCTGATGGGACAGTGTAGAGGGAGCTTTACGCTATATATAACCCATGCTTTACCTGTCCTGGGAATGTCTGATGGGACAGTGTAGAGGGAACTTTACCCTGTATGTAACCCTGTGCTGTACCTGTCCTGGGAGTGTTTGCTGGGGGCAGTGTAGAGGGAGCTTTACTCTGTATCTAACCCTGTGCTGTACCTGTACTGTGAGTGTTTGATGGTAAAAGTGTAGAGGAAGCTTTACTCTGTATCTAAATCTTTGCTGTACCTGTCCTCGGAGTTTTGATCGGGACAGTGTAGAGGGATCTTTACTCTGTATGTCACACCGCGCATTACCTGTCCTGGGAGTATTTGGTGTACACAGTGAATAGGGAGCATTACACTGTGTCTAACCCCTTGCTGTACCTGTCCCGGGCGTGTTTGATGGGGACAGTGTAAAGGGAGATTTACTCTGCATCAAAACCCATGCTGTACCTGTCCGGGGAGTGTTTGATGGGGACAGTGCAGAGGGACATTTACTCTGTATCTTACCCCGTGCTGTACCTGTCCAGGGAGTGTTTGATGGGGACAGTGTAGAGGGAGATTTACCCTGTATCTAACCCCGTGCTGTGCCTGTCCTGGGAGTGTTTGATGGGGACAGTGTAGAGGGAGATTTACCCTGTATCTAACCCGGTGCTGCACCTGTACTGGGAGTGTCTGATGGGGACAGTTTAGAGGAAGCTTTACTCTGCATCTAACCCCGTGCTGTACCTATCCTGGGAATGTTTGATGGTAAAAGTGTAGAGGGAGCTTTACTCTGTATCTAACCCCGTGCTGTACCTATCCTGGGAATGTTTGATGGTAAAAGTGTAGAGGGACCTTTACTGTGTATCTAAACCTTTGCTGTACCTGTCCTGGGAGTGTTTGATGGGGACAGTGTATAGGGAGCTTTACTCTGTATCTAACCCCGTGCTGTACCTGTCCTGGGAAAGTTTGATGGGGACAGTGTAGAGGAAGCTTTACTCTGTATCTAACCCCGTGCTGTACCTGTCCTGGGAAAGTTTGATGGGGACAGTGTAGAGGAAGCTTTACTCTGTATCTAACCCCGTGCTGTATCTGTCCTGGGAGTGGTTTAAGGGGACAATGTAGAGGCAGCTTTACTCTGTATCTAACACCGTGCTGTACCTGTCCTGGGAGTGTTTGATGGGGACAGTGTAGAGGGAGCTTTACTCTGTATCTAACCCCGTGCTGTACCTGTCCTGGGAGTGTTGTTGGGACCGTTTAGAGGGAGCTATACTCTCTATCTAACCCTGCGCTCTACCTGTTCTGGGAGTGTTTGATGAGGACAGTGTAGAGGGAGCTTTACTCTGTATCTAACACCGTGCTGTACCTGTCCTGGGAGTGTTTGATGGGGACAGTGTAGAGGGAGCTTTACTCTGTATCTAACACCGTGCTGTACCTGTCCTGGGAGTGTTTGATGGGAAAATGTAGAGGAAGCTTTACTCTGTATCTAATTCCGTGCTGTCCATATCCTGGGAATGTTTGATGGGGACAGTGTAGAGGGAGATTTACCCTGTATCTAACCCCGTGCTGTATCTGCCCTGTGAGTGTTTGATGGGGACAGTGTAGAGGGAGCTTTACTCTGTGTCTAACCCCGTGCTGTACATGTCCTGGGAGTGTTTGATGGGGACAGTGTAGAGAGAGCTTTACTCTGTATCTAACCCCGTGCTGTACCTGTCCTGGGAGTGTTTGATGGGGACAGTGTAGAGGGAGGTTTATTCTGTATCTAACGCCGTGCTGTACCTGTCCTGGGAGTGTTTGATGGGGACAGTGTAGAGGGAGCTTTACTCTGTATCTAACCCCGTGTTGTACCTGTCCTGGGAGTGTTTGATGGGGACAGTGTAGAAGGAGCTTTACTCTGTATCTAATCCTGTGCTGTACCTGTCCTGGGAGTGTCTGATGGGGACGGTGTAGAGGGAGCTTTACTCTGTGTCTAACCCCGTGCTGTACCTGTCCTGGGAGTGTTTGATGGGGACAGTGTAGAGGGAGGTTTATTCTGTATCTAACGCCGTGCTGTACCTGTCCTGGGAGTGTTTGATGGGGACAGTGTATATTTGTGCCTCAGCTTCGTTTTGCTGCCCTGCCACCAATTGGTGGAGACTTTTCTTAACATCTGTTTGAAATGCCCCAACAATCGTTTTCTGTCTGATTGGTCCATTGAGTGTTGGAGAGACTCAGCGAGGGGCCTGCTTTGCCCTATTGGGGCCCTGACAGGTCAGTGGGCTCAATGGAGTTTCAGGGCTGATGCGCTTTGCCCCCCTATTTATTGAAACACAGCTCCCAGTTACCCTTTGACCTTTAGCCTTGCTGAGGGCGCCTGATGTAGAGAGTGCCAATGCGTTCCAGCGCGGGCATTCAGCGCAAGCTTAGGGGTTTGCGAGAAAGCATTTTCTAGTGCAGCAGGATAGTTTTTGAAAGAGTAGCAGCTCTGCCTAATGTCGGTGCTCGGACAGTCTACCGTTGCCACATTTCTCCTCTGTATGGTGTCCAGCTCTTGCCCTTTGATAGGGTAATGTTGAACATATTACTGCTTTTCAGATCGAAATGAAAAGTGAAGTGTGACACCCACAGACCGGCTCTCAGGTCTCAATGTGGCCCTGAAATGCCGTTTGAAGTAGCTCTGACTTACAGGGTTTCGAGCGACGAGTTCCTGGTCATTGGCCACTGCTGTCAGCCAAATGATGGTAACTATGGAGTTGAGGATGTACGATATGAAGAGGCTTTTGTGCAGCGAGATCCTCTGGCAGCTGAGACTCCTGCAAGACAAAACAAAGTTCCGTTTTAGGGTAAGGGTGAGACAGAGTCTCATGCCTGTTGTCTCTGGCTGGAAAAGCCAGGCTTCATTAACAATGTGAGCCTTGACATAACCTCACTGATCATCCAGCGACTCTGGCTAAAAAATGTGGGCTGTCGTGAAGACACATTGGGCCTAGGTGTGATGCCTCAGCCAGTCAAAAAGCCCAGCAGCACATGAGTAGAAACTTTTTTTATCAGGGCACAGACCAGCAAGCAGGCCATTGGGTCAGGATTTTTATTTATTCATTCATGGGTTGTGGGTGTCGCTGGCTGGGTCAGTATTTATTGCCCATCCCTAATTGCCCCTTGAGAAAGTGGTGGTGAGCTGCCTTGAACGGCTGTGGTCCACATGGTGTAGGTACACCCACAGTGCTGTTAGGGAGGGAGTTCCAGGATTTTGATCCAGTGACAGTGAAGGAACAGCCGATATATTTCCAAGTCAGGATGGTGAGTGACTTGGAGGGGACCTTCCAGGTGTTGGTGTCCCTATCTATCTGTTCGTCTCAGTGGTAGTGGTCGTGGGTTTGGAAGGGGCTGTCGAAGGAGTTGCTGCAGTGCATCTTGTAGATGGTACACACTGCTGCTACTGTGTGTCATTGGT
Organism: Carcharodon carcharias; assembly: GCF_017639515.1. NCBI lineage: Eukaryota > Metazoa > Chordata > Chondrichthyes > Lamniformes > Lamnidae > Carcharodon > Carcharodon carcharias. The sequence goes on along the minus strand of NC_054507.1, from coordinate 6,605,687 downwards.
GGAGGAAGTGAATGTTTGTGGATGGGGTGCCAGTCAAGCGGGGCTGCTTTGTTCTGGATGGTGTCGAGCTTCTTGAGTGTTGTGGGAGCTGCACTCATCCAGCCAAGTGGGGAGTATTTGCAGCCTCGTTGGTTAACTGCTGGTGTTGCACATTTCTTTTGGAGCCAGGGCAGTCCAGACAGCTGCTGTTGGCTTGTGATAGGCTGACCTCCCATTGCCCTTCTCCTCCCTGGGACTTAGCAGTGGGGGCAGGCATCTACTGACATTGGGGAGCTTACAATGACTGAGCTGTCTCTGAGGCAGAGTGCTGCCAACACACGCAAATTAATCAAAAAAGGCCCAAGGCCTAATTCTGGGCTAGCCTTGGGCCTCCCAGATCAGATCTGGACCTAGAAACAGACTGGAAGAAATGATTACTCATTCCTTTTTCTACTCAATGAGATAGTAGCAAGAACACAAGAGAATTGTTTCTCGTAGAGTTTCCTGGAATTCTTTTGGAGATTCTCACATGAAGAATCGCAGGAAACACTAAAAAACCACAATTCTGCACAGCCAGGCCAATTGGGATGTAGAATCACTTGCCAAGATTCATGGCTGCGGCACTAGCACCTTTAAATTCATTTAAAGTGTATTAGACAGAGGCTTAGTGAACCAGATGTAATAAACTATCTGGAGAGTAAGAGGGAGAGTGGGATTAGACCGGGTGGGATATTAAAAGGTGTGGGGAGTGAGGGGGAGAGTGGGATTAGACTGGGTGGGATATTAAAGGGTGTGGGGAATGAGGGGGAGAGTGCGATTAGACTGGGTGCGATATTAAAGGGTGTGGGGAGTGAGCGGGAGAGTGGGATTAGACTGGGTGGGATATTAAATGGTGTGGGGAGTGAGGGGGAGAGTGGGATTAGACTGGGTGGGATATTAAAGGGTGTGGGGAGTGAGGGGGAGAGTGGGATTAGACTGGGTGGGATATTAAAGGGTGTGGGGAGTGAGGGGGAGAGTGGAATTAGACTGGGTGGGATATTAAAGGGTGTGGGGAGTGAGGGGGAGAGTGGGATTAGACTGGGTGTGATATTAAAGGGTGTGGGGAGTGAGGGGGAGAGTGGGATTAGACTGCGTGCGACATTAAAGGGTGCGGGGAGAGTGGGATTAGACTGGGTGTGATATTAAAGGGTGTGGGGAGTGAGGGGGAGAGTGGGATTAGACTGCGTGCGACATTAAAGGGTGCGGGGAGAGTGGGATTAGACTGCGTGCGACATTAAAGGGTGCGGGGAGAGTGGGATTAGACTGAGTGGGATATTAAAGGGTGCGGGGAGTGAGGGGGAGAGTGAGATTAGACGGGATATTAAAGGGTGTGGGGAGTGAGGGGGAGAGTGGGATTAGACTGGGTGGTTTATTAAAGAGTGTGGGGAGTGAGGGGGAGAGTGGGATTAGACTGGGTGGGATATTAAAGGGTCAGGGGAGTGAGGGGGAGAGTGGGATTAGACTGGGAGGGATATTAAAGGGTGCAGTGCGAGAGGGGGAGAGTGGGATTAGACTGGGAGGGATATTAATGAATGCGGGGAGAGAGGGGGAGAGTGGGATTAGACTGGGTGGTTTATTAAAGGGTGTGGGGAGTGGGGGGGAGAGTGGGATTAGACTGGGTGGGATATTAAAGGGTGTGGGGAATGAAGGGGAGAGTGCGATTAGACTGGGTGCGATATTAAAGGGTGTGGGGAGTGAGCGGGAGAGTGGGATTAGACTGGGTGGGATAGTAAAGGGTGTGGGGAGTGAGGGGGAGAGTGGGATTAGACTGGGTGGGATATTAAAGGGTGTGGGGAGTGAGGGAGAGAGTGGAATTAGACTGGGTGGGATATTAAAGGGTGTGGGGAGTGAGGGGGAGAGTGGGATTAGACTGGGTGGGATATTAAAGGGTGTGGGGAGTGAGGGGGAGAGTGGGATTAGACTGGGTGGGATATTAAAGGGTGTGGGGAGTGAGGGGGAGTGTGGGATTAGACTCGGTGGGATATTAAAGGGTGTGGGGAGTGAGGGGGAGAGTGGGATTAGACCGGGTGGGATATTAAAGGGTGTGGGGAGTGAGGGGGAGAGTGGGATTAGACTGCGTGCGACATTAAAGGGTGCGGGGAGAGTGGGATTAGACTGAGTGGGATAATAAAAGGTGCGGGGAGTGAGGGGGAGAGTGGGATTAGACGGGATATTAAAGGGTGTGGGGAGTGAGGGGGAGAGTGGGATTAGACTGGGTGGTTTATTAAAGAGTGTGGGGAGTGAGGAGGAGAGTGGGATTAGACTGGGAGGGATAATAAAGGGGGTGGGGAGTGAGGGGGAGAGTGGGATTAGACTGGGTGGGATACTAAAGGGTGCAGTGCGAGAGGGGGAGAGTGGGATTAGACTGGGAGGGATATTAATGCATGCGGGGAGAGAGGGGGAGAGTGGGATTAGACTGGGTGGTTTATTAAAGGGCGTGGGGAGTGGGGGGGAGAGTGGTATTAGACTGTGCGGGATAATAAAGTATGAGGGGATTGAGGACAGAATGGGATTAGACAAGGTGGATATTGGGGAGTGAGGGGGAGAGTGGGATTAGACGGGCTGGGATATTAAAGAGTGTGAGGAGTGAGGAGAGTGGGATTAGACTGGGGGGGATATTAAAGGGTGCGGGGAGTGAGGAGGAGAGTGGCATTAGACTGGGTGGGATATTAAGGGGGTGGGGAGTGAGGAGGAGAGTTCAATTAGACTGGGTGGGATATTAAAGGGTGTGGGGAGTGTGGGGAAGAGTGGGATCTGACTGGGTGGGATATTAAAGGGTGTGGGGAGGGAGGGGGAGAGTGCGATTAGACTGGCTGGGATATTAATGGGTGCAGGGAGTGAGAGGGTGAGTGCGAATAGACTGGGTGGGATATTAAAGGGTGCAGGGTGTGAGGGGGAGATTGCGATTAGACTGGGTGGGATATTAAAGGGCGTGGGGAGGGAGGGGGAGAGTGGGAATAGACTGGTTGGGATATTAAAGGATGTGGGGAGGGAGGGGGAGAGTGGGAATAGACTGGTTGGGATATTAAAGGGTGTGGGGAGTGGGATTAGACTGGGTGGGATATTAAAGGGTGTGGGGAGTGAGGAGAGTGGGATTAGACTGGGTGGGATATTAAAAAGTGTGGGGAGTGAGGGAGAGAGTGGGATTAGACTGGGTGGGATATTAAAGGGAGCAGGGAGTGAGGGGGAGAGCGGGATCAGACTGGGTGGGATATTAAAGGGTGTGAGGAGTGAGGGGGACAGTGAGATTAGAAAGGGTGAGATATAAAGGGTGTGGGGAGTGAGGGGGAGAGTGGGATTAGACTAGGTGGGATATTAAAGGGTGTGGAGAGTGGGATTAGAGTGAGTGGGATCTTAAAGGGTGTGGGGACTGAGGGGGAGAGTGGGATTTGACGGGGTGGAATATTAAAGGGTTTGGGGTGTGAGGGGGAGAGTGGGATTAGACTGGGTGGTATATTAAAGGGAGTGGGGAGTGAGGGGGAGACTGGTATGAGACTGGGTGGGATATTAAAGGGTGTGGGGAGTGAGGGGGAGAGTGGGATTAGACTGGGTGGGATATTAAAGGGTGCGGAGAATGAGGGGGAGAGTGCGAGTTGACCTGGTGGGATATTAAAGGGTGCGGGGAGTGAGAGGGAGAGTAAGACTAGACTAGGTGGGATATTAAAGGTTGCGGAGAATGAGGGGGAGAGTGCAATTAGACAGGGTGGGATATTAAAGGGTGTGGGGAGTGAGAGGAAGAGTGGGATTAGACTGGGTGGGATATTAAAGGGGGTCGGGAGTGAGCGGGAGAGCGGGATAAGACTGTGTGGGTATTAAAGGGTGTGGGGAGAGAGGGGGAGAGTGTGTTTAGACTGGGTGGGATATTAAAGGGTGTGGAGAGTGAGGGGGAGAGTGAGATTAGACTGGGTGGGATATTAAAGTGTGTGGGGAGTGAGGGGGAGAGTGGGATTAGACTGGGTGGGATATTAAAGAATGTGGGGAGTGAGGGGGAGAGTGGGATTAGACTGGGTGGGATACTAAAGGGTGTGGGGAGTGAGAGGTAGAGAGGGATTAGATTGGGTGGGATATTAAAGGGTGTGCGGAGTGAGGGGGAGAGTGTGATTAGACTGGGTGGGATATAAAAGGGAGCAGGGAATGAGCGGGAGATCGGGATTAGACTGGGTGGGATATGAAAGGGTGTGAGGAGTGAGGGGCAGAGTGAGATAAGAATGGGTGAGATATAAAGGGTATGGGGAGTGAGGGGGAGAGTGGGATTAGACTGTGTGGGATATTAAGTGGGTTGGGAGTGAGGGGGAGAGCGGGATAAGACTGGATGGGTAGTAAAGGGTGTGGGGAGAGAGGGGGAGAGTGTGTTTAGACTGGGTGGGATATTAAAGGGTGCGGGGGGTGAGGGGGAGAGTGGGATTAGACTGGGTGGGATATTAAAGGGCATTGGGTGAGATGGGGAGAGTGGGATTAGACTGGGTGGGATATAAAAGGGTGTGGAGAGTGAGAGGTAGAGTGGGATTAGACTGGGTGGGATATTAAAGGGTGCGGGGAGTGAGGGGGAGAGTGGGATTGGACTGGGTGGGATATAAAAGGGTGCGGGGAGTGAGGGGGAGAGTGGGATTAGACTGGGTGGGATATTAAAGGGTGTGGGGAGTGAGGGGGAGAGTGGGATTAGACTGGGTGGGATATTAAAGGGTGCGTAGTGTGAGGGGGAGAGTGCGATGAGACTGGGTGGGATATTAAAAGGCATGGGGAGGGAGGGGTAGAGTGGGAATAGACTGGTTGGGATATTAAAGGGTGTGGGGGGTGAGGAGAGTGGGATTAGACTGGGTGGGAAATTAAAGGGTGTGGGGAGGGAGGGGGAGAGTGCGATTAGACAGGGTGGGATATTAAAGGGTGCAGAGAGTGAGGATAGTGGGATTAGACTGGGTGGGATATTAAAGTGTGTGGGGAGTGAGGGGGAAAGTGAGATTAGACTGGGTGAGATATAAAGGGTGTGGGGAGTGATGGGGAGAGTGGGATTAGACTGGGTGGGATATTAAAGGGTGTGGAGAGTGAGGAGATCGGGATTAGACTGGGTGGGATATTAAAGGGTGTGGGGAGTCAGAGGTAGAGTGGGATTAGACTGGGTGGGATATTAAAGGGTGTGGGGAGTGAGGGGGAGCGTTGGATTATGCTGGGTGGGATATTAAAGGGTGCGGGGTGTGAGAGGGAGAATTGGATTAGATTGGGATATTTAAGGGGGTGGGGAGTGAGGAGGAGAGTGGTATTAGACTGGGAAGGATATCAAAGGATGTTGAGGGTGAGGAGAGTGGGATTAGACTGGGTGGGAAATTAAAGGTTGTGGGGAGGGAGGTGAGTGGGATTAGACTGTGTGGGATATTATAGGGTGTGGGGAGTGAGGGGAGAGTGGGATTAGACTGGGTGGGATATTAAAGGGTGTGGGGAGTGAGGGGGAGAGTGGGATTAGACTGGATAGGATATTAAAGAGTGTGGAGAGTGGGATTAGACTGGGTGGGATACTAAAGGGTGTGGGGAGTGAGGGGGAAAGTGGATTAGACTGGGTGGGATATTAAAGGGTGTGGAGAGTGTGATTAGACTGGGTGGGATGTTAAAGAGTGTGGGGAGTGAGGGGGAGAGTGGGATTAGTCTGGATGGGATATTAAAGGGTGTGGGGAGTGAGGGGGAGAGTGGGATTAGTCTGGGTGGGATATTAAAGGGTGTGGGGAGTGAGAGGGAGAGTGGGATTAGACTGGGTGGGATATTCAAGGGTGTGGGGAGTGAGGGGGTAATTGGGATTAGACTGTGTGGGATATTAAGGGGGTGGGGAGTGAGGAGGAGAGTTGGATTAGACTGGGTGGGATATTAAAGGTGTGGGGAGTGAGGGGGACAATGTGTTTAGACGGGGTAGGATATTAAAGGGTGTGGGGAGTGAGGGGAAGAGTGGGATCTGACTGGGTTGGATATTAACGGGTGTGGGGAGGGAGGGGGAGAGTGCGATTAGACTGGGTGGGATATTAAAGGGTGCGGGGAGTGAGGATAGTGGGATTAGACTGGGTGGGATATTAAAGGGTGTGGGGAGTGGGCGGGAGAGTGGGATTAGACTGGGTGGGATATTATAGGGTGTGGGGAGTGAGGGGGACAGTGAGATTAGACTGGGTGAGATATAAAAGGGTGTGGGGAGTGATGGGGAGAGTAAGATTAGACTGGGTGGGATATTAAAGGGTGTGAAGAGTGAGGAGAGTGGGATTAGACTGGGTGGGATATTAAAGGGTGTGGGGAGTGAGAGGTAGAGTGGGATTAGACAGGGTGGGATATTAAAGGGTGTGGGGACTGAGGAGGAGAGTGGGATTAGACTGGGTGGGATATTAAAGGGTGAGGGGATTGAGGGGGAGAGTGGGATTAGACTGGGTGGGATATTAAAGGGTGTGGGGAGTGACAGGGAGAGTGGGATTAGACTAGGTGGGATATTAAAGGTTGCGGAGAATGAGGGGGAGAGGGCAATTAGACTGGGTGGGATATTAAAGGGTGTGGGGAGTGAGGGGGAGAGTGGGATTAGACTGGGTGGGATATTAAAGGGTGCGGGGAGTGAGGGGGAGAGTGGGATTAGTCTGGGTGGGATATTAAAGGGTGTGGGGAGTGAGGGGGAGAGTGTGATCAGACTGGGTGGGATATTAAAGGGTGTGGGGAGTGAGGGGGAGATTTGGATTAGGCTGGGTGGGATATTAAAGGGTGCAGGGCGTGAGCGGGAGAATGGGATTAGATTGGGATATTAAAGGGTGTGGGGAGTGAGGGGGAGAGTGGTATTAGACTGGGTGGGATATTAAAGGATGTTGAGGGTGAGAAGAGTGGGATTAGACTGGGTGGGAAATTAAAGGGTGTGGGGAGTGAGGAGAGTGGGATTAGACTGTGTGGCATATTAAAGGGTGTGAGGAGGGAGGGGGAGAGTGGGAATAGACTGGCTGGGATATTAATGGGTGCGGGGAGTGAGCGGGTGAGTGCGAATACACTGGGTGGGATATTAAATGGTGCGGGGTGTGAGGGGGAGATTGCGATTAGACTGGGTGGGATATTAAAGGGCGTGGGGAGGGAGGGGGAGAGTGGGAATAGACTGGTTGGGATATTAAAGGATGTGGGGAGTGAGGAGAGTGGGATTAGACTGGGTGGGATATTAAAGGGTGTGGGGATTGAGGGGGAGAGTGGGATTAGACTGGGTGGGATATTAAAGGGTGTGGGGAGTGACAGGGAGAGTGGGATTAGACTAGGTGGGATATTAAAGGTTGCGGAGAATGAGGGGGAGAGGGCAATTAGACTGGGTGGGATATTAAAGGGCGTGGGGAGGGAGGGGGAGAGTGGGAATAGACTGGTTGGGATATTAAAGGATGTGGGGAGTGAGGAGAGTGGGATTAGACTGGGTGGGATATTAAAGGGTGTGGGGAGTGAGGGAGAGAGTGGGATTAGACTGGGTGGGATATTAAAGGGAGCAGGGAGTGAGGGGGAGAGCGGGATTAGACTGGGTGGGATATTAAAGGGTGTGAGGAGTGAGGGGGACAGTGAGATTAGAAAGGGTGAGATATAAAGGGTATGGGGAGTGAGGGGGAGAGTGGGATTAGACTAGGTGGGATATTAAAGGGTGTGGAGAGTGGGATTAGAGTGGGTGGGATCTTAAAGGGTGTGGGGAGTGAGGGGGAGAGTGGGTTTTGACGGGGTGGAATATTAAAGGGTTTGGGGTGTGAGGGGGAGAGTGGGATTAGACTGGGTGGTATATTAAAGGGAGTGGGGAGTGAGGGGGAGACTGGTATGAGACTGGGTGGGATATTAAAGGGCGTGGGGAGTGAGGGGGAGAGTGGGATTAGACTGGGTGGGATATTAAAGGGTGCGGAGAATGAGGGGGAGAGTGCGAGTAGACCGGGTGGGATATTAAAGGGTGCGGGGAGTGAGAGGGAGAGTAGGACTAGACTTGGTGGGACATTAAAGGTTGCGGAGAATGAGGGGGAGAGTGCAATTAGACAGGGTGGGATATTAAAGGGTGCGGGGAGTGAGGGGGAGAGTGGGATTAGACTGGGTGGGATATTAAAGGGTGCGGGGAGTGAGGGGGAGAGTGTGATTAGACTGGGTGGGATATTAAAGGGTGTGGGGAGTGAGGGGGAGAGTTGGATTAGGCTGGGTGGGATATTAAAGGGTGTGGGGAGTGAGGGGGAGAGTGTGATTAGACTGGGTGGGATATTAAAGGGTGTGGGGAGTGAGGGGGAGAGTTGGATTAGGCTGGGTGGGATATTAAAGGGTGCGGGGTGTGAGCGGGAGAATGGGATTAGATTGGGATATTAAAGGGTGTGGGGAGTGAGGGGGAGTGTGGTATTAGACTGGGAGGGATATTAAAGGATGTTGAGGGTGAGAAGAGTGGGATTAGACTGGGTCGGAAATTAAAGGGTGTGGGGAGTGAGGAGAGTGGGATATTAAAGGGTGTGGGGAGGGAGTGGGAGAATGGGAATAGACGGGCTGGGATATTAATGGGTGCGGGGAGTGAGGGGGAGAGTGCGATTCGACTGGGTGGGATATTAAAGGGCGTGGGGAGGGAGCGGGAGAGTGGGAATAGACTGGTTGGGATATTAAAGGATGTGGGGAGTGAGGAGAGTGGGATTAGACTGGGTGGGGTATTAAAGGGTGCGGGGATGAGGGGGAGAGTGGGATTAGACTGGGTGGGATATCAAAGGGAGCAGGGAGTGAGGGGGAGAGCGGGATTAGACTGGGTGGGATATTAAAGGGTGTGGGGAGTGAGGGGGAGAGTGAGATTAGAATGGGTGACATATGAAGGGTATGGGGAGTGAGGGGGAGAGTGGGATTAGACTGGGTAGGATATTAAAGGGTGTGGGGAGTGGGATTAGACTTGGTGGGATATTAAAGGGTGTGGGGAGTGAGGGGGAAAGTGGGATTTGACTGGGTGGGATATTAAAGGGTGTGGAGAGTGAGATTAGAGTGGGTGGGATCAAAAAATGTGTGAGGACTGAGGGGGAGAGTGGGATTAGACTGGGTGGAATATTAAAGGATTTGGGGTGTGAGGGGGAGAGTGGGATTAGACTGGGTGGTATATTAAAGGGAGTGGGGAGTGAGGGGGAGACTGGTATTAGACTGGGTGTGATATTAAAGGGTGTGGGGAGTGAGGGGGAGAGAGGGATTACACTGGGTGGGATATTAAAGGGTGTGGGGAGAGAGCAGAGGTGGATTAGACTGGGAGGGATATGAAAGAGTGCGGGGAGTGAGAGGTAGAGTGGGATTAGACTGGGTGGGATATTAAAGGGTGTGGGGATTGAGGGGGAGAGTGGGATAAGACTGCGTGGGACATTAAATGGTGAGGGGATTGAGGGGGAGAGTGGGATTAGACTGGGTGGGAAATAAAAGGGAGCAGGGAGTGAGCGGGAGAGCGGGATTAGACTGGGTGGGATATTAAAGGGTGTGGGGAGTGAGGGGCAGAGTGAGATTAGAATGGGTGAGGTATAAAGGGTATGGGGAGTGAGGGGGAGAGTGGGATTAGACTGGGTGGTATATTAAAGGGTGTGGAGAGTGAGGAGAGTGGGATTAGACTGGTTGGGATATTAAAGGGTGTGGGGATTGAGAAGGAGAGTGGGATTAGACTGGGTGGGATATTAAAGGGTGTGGGGATTGATGAGGAGAGTGAGATTAGACTGGGTGGGATATTAAAGAGTGTGGGGAGTGAGAGTGAGAGTAGGCTTAGACTGGGTGGGATATTAAAGGGTGTGGGGATTGAGGGGGAGAGTTGGATTAGACCGGGTGGGATATTAAAGGGTGTGGGGAGTGAGGGGGAGATTAGGATTAGACTTGGTGGGATATTAAAGGGTGCGGAGAATGAGGGGGAGAGTGCAATTAGACTGGCTGGGATATTAAAGGGTGCGGGGAGTGAGGGGGAGAGTGGGATTAGTCTGGATGGGATATTAAAGGGTGTGGGGAGTGAGGGGGAGAGTGAGATTAGAATGGGTGAGATATAAAGGGTATGGGGAGTGAGGGGGAGAGTGGGATTAGACTGGGTAGGATATGAAAGGGTGTGAAGAGTGGGATTAGACTGGGTGGGATCTAAAAGGGTGTGGGGAGTGAGGGGGAGACTGGTATGAGACTGGGTGGGATATTAAAAGGGTGTGGGGAGTGAGGGGGAGAGTGGGATTAGACTGGGTGGGATATTAAAGGGTGCGGAGAATGAGGGGGAGAGTGCGAGTAGACCGGGTGGGATATTAAAGGGTGCGGGGAGTGAGAGGGAGAGTAGGACTAGACTAGGTGGGATATTAAAGGTTGCGGAGAATGAGGGGGAGAGTGCAATTAGACAGGGTGGGATATTAAAGGGTGCGGGGAGTGAGGGGGAGAGTGGGATTAGACTGGGTGGGATATTAAAGGGTGCGGAGAGTGAGGGGGAGAGTGGGATCAGTCTGGGTGGGATATTAAAGGGTGTGGGGAGTGAGGGGGAGAGTGTGATTAGACTGGGTGGGATATTAAAGGGTGTGGGGAGTGAGGGGGAGAGTTGGATTAGGCTGGGTGGGATATTAAAGGGTGCGGGGTGTGAGCGGGAGAATGGGATTAGATTGGGATATTAAAGGGTGTGGGGAGTGAGGGGGAGTGTGGTATTAGACTGGGAGGGATATTAAAGGATGTTGAGGGTGAGAAGAGTGGGATTAGACTGGGTCGGAAATTAAAGGGTGTGGGGAGTGAGGAGAGTGGGATATTAAAGGGTGTGGGGAGGGAGTTGGAGAATGGGAATAGACGGGCTGGGATATTAATGGGTGCGGGGAGTGAGGGGGAGAGTGCGATTCGACTGGGTGGGATATTAAAGGGCGTGGGGAGGGAGCGGGAGAGTGGGAATAGACTGGTTGGGATATTAAAGGATGTGGGGAGTGAGGAGAGTGGGATTAGACTGGGTGGGGTATTAAAGGGTGCGGGTAAGGGGGGAGAGTGGGATTAGACTGGGTGGGATATTAAAGGGAGCAGGGAGTGAGGGGGGAGCGGGATTAGTCTGGGTGGGATATTAAAGGGTGTGGGGAGTGAGGGGGAGAGTGAGATTAGAATGGGTGACATATGAAGGGTATGGGGAGTGAGGGGGAGAGTGGGATTAGACTGGGTAGGATATTAAAGGGTGTGGAGAGTGGGATTAGACTGGGTGGGATATTAAAGGGTGTGGGGAGTGAGGGGGAGACTGGTATTAGACTGGGTGTGATATTAAAGGGTGTGGGGAGTGAGGGGGAGAGAGGGATTACACTGGGTGGGATATTAAAGGGTGTGGGGAGAGAGCAGAGGTGGATTAGGCTGGGAGGGATATGAAAGGGTGCGGGGAGTGAGAGGTAGAGTGGGATTAGACTGGGTGGGATATTAAAGGGTGTGGGGATTGAGGGGGAGAGTGGGATAAGACTGCGTGGGACATTAAATGGTGAGGGGATTGAGGGGGAGAGTGGGATTAGACTGGGTGGGAAATAAAAGGGAGCAGGGAGTGAGCGGGAGAGCGGGATTAGACTGGGTGGTATATTAAAGGGTGTGGAGAGTGAGGAGAGTGGGATTAGACTGGTTGGGATATTAAAGGGTGTGGGGATTGAGAAGGAGAGTGGGATTAGACTGGGTGGGATATTAAAGGGTGTGGGGATTGATGAGGAGAGATTAGACTGGGTGGGATATTAAAGAGTGTGGGGAGTGAGAGTGAGAGTAGGCTTAGTCTGGGTGGGATATTAAAGGGTACGGAGAATGATGGGGAGAGTGCGAGTAGACCGGGTGGGATATTAAAGGGTGCGGAGAGCGAGGCGGAGCGTGGGATTAGACTGGGTGGGATATTAAAGGGTGCGGGGAGTGAGGTGGAGAGTGGGATTTGTCTGGGTGGGATATTAAAGCGTGTGGGGATTGAGGGGGAGAGTGGGATTAGAGTGGGTGGGATATTCAAGGGCGAGGGGAGTGAGGGGGAGAGTTGGATGAGGCTGGGTGGGATAGTAAAGGGTGCGGGGTGTGAGGGGGAGAATGGGATTAGATTGGGATATTAAAGGGTGTGGGGAGTGAGGGGGAGAGTGGTATTAGACTGGGTGGGATATTAACGTATGTTGAGGGTGAGGAAAGTGGGATTAGATTGGGTGGGAAATTAAAGGGTTGGGGAGTGTGGAGAGTGGGATTAGACTGGGTGGGATACTAAAGGGTGTGGGGAGTGAGGGGGAAAGTTGGATTCGACTGGGTGGGATATTAAAACGTGTGGAGAGTGTGATTAGACTGGGTGGGATCTTAAAGAACGTGGGGAGTGACAGGGAGACTGGGATTAGACTGGGTGGGATACGAAAGGGTGTGGGGAGTGAGGGGGAAAGTGGGATTAGACTGGGTGGGATATTAAAGGGTGTGGAGAGTGGGATTAAACTGGGTGGGATCTAAAAGGGTGTGGGGAGTGAGCGGGTGAGTGGGATTAGACTGGGTGGGATATTAAAGGGTGTGGGGAGTGAGGGGAAGGGTGAGATTAGACTGGGTGAGATATCAAGGGTGTGTGGAGCGATGGGGATAGTGGGATTAGACTGGATGCGATATTAAAGGGTGTGGGGATTGAGGGGGAGAGTTGGATTAGACTGGGTGGGATATTAAAGGGTGTGGGGAGTGAGGGGGAGATTAGGATTAGACTTGGTGGGATATTAAAGGGTACGGAGAATGAGGGGGAGAGTGCGATTAGACTGGGTGGGATATTAAAGGGTGCGGGGAGTGAGGGGGAGAGTGGGATTAGACTGGATGGGATATTAAAGGGTGTGGGGAGTGAGGGGGAGAGTGAGAATAGAATGGGTGAGATATAAAGGGTATGGGGAGTGAGGGGGAGAGTGGGATTAGACTGGGTAGGATATGAAAGTGTGTGAAGAGCGGGATTAGACTGGGTGGGATCTAAAAGGGTTTGGGGAGTGAGGGGGAGACTGGTATGAGACTGGGTGGGATATTAAAGGGTGTGGGGAGTGAGGGGGTGAGTGGGATTAGACTGGGTGGGATATTAAAGGGTGCGGAGAATAAGGGGGAGAGTGCGAGTAGACCGGGTGGGATATTAAAGGGTGCGGAGAGCGAGGCGGAGCGTGGGATTAGACTGGGTGGGATATTAAAGGGTGCGGGGAGTGAGGGGGAGAGTGGTATTAGACTGTGCGGGATATTAATGTATGAGGGGATTGAGGAGAGAATGGGATTAGACAAGGTGGATATTGGAGAATGAGGGGGAGACTGGGATTAGACTGGGTGGGATATTAAAGGGTGTGGGGAGTGAGAGGTAGAGTGGGATTAGACTGGGTGGGATATTAAAGGGTGTGGGGAGTGAGGGGGAGAGTGGGATTAGACGGGCTGGGATATTAAAGGGTGCGGGGAGTGAGGAGGAGAGTTCAATTCGACTGGGTGGGATATTAAAGGGTGTGGGGAGTGTGGGGAAGAGTGGGATCTGACTGGGTGGGATATTAAAGGGTGTAAGGAGGGAGGGGGAGAGTGCGATTAGACTGGGTGGGATATCAAAGGGTGCGGGGAGTGAGGATAGTGGGATTAGACTGGGTGGGATATTAAAGGGTGTGGGGAGTGAGCGGGAGAGTGGGATTAGTCTGGGTGGGATATTAAAGGGTGTGGGGAGTGAGGGGGAGAGTGAGATTAGAATGGGTGAGATATAAATGGTGTGGGGAGTGATGGGGAGAGTGGGATTAGACTGGGTGGGATATTAAAGGGTGTGGAGAGGGAGGAGAGTGGGATTAGACTGGGTGGGATATAAAAGGGTGCAGGGAGTGAGAGGTAGAGTGGGATTAAACTGGGTGGGATATTAAAAGGTGTGGGGATTGAGGAGGAGAGTGGGATTAGACTGGAGGGGGATATTAAAGGGTGTGGGAATAGAGGGGGAGAGTGGGATTAGACTGGGTGGGATATTAAAGGGTGTGGGGAGTGAGGGGGAGAGTAGGATTAGACTAGGTGGGATATTAAGGGTTGTGGAGAATGAGGGGGAGAGTGCGATTAGACTGGGTGGGATATTAAAGGGTGCGGGGAGTGAGAGGGAGAGTGAGATTAGAATGGGAGGGATATTAAAGGGTGCGGGGAGTGAGGGGGAGAGTGGGATTAGACTGGGTGGGATATTAAAGGGTGTGGGGAGTGAGGGGGAGAGTTGGATTATGCTGGGTGGGATATTAAAGGGTGCGGGGTGTGAGGGGGAGAATGGGATTAGATTGGTATATTTAAGGGGGTGGGGAGTGAGGGGGAGAGTGGTATTAGACTGGGAAGGATATCAAAGGATGTTGAGGGTGAGGAGAGTGAGATTAGACTGGGTGGGAAATTAAAGGGTGTGGGGAGGGAGGAGAGTGGGATTAGACTGTGTGGGATATTAAAGGGTGTGGGGAGTGAGGGGAGAGTGGGATTAGACTGGGTGGGATATTAAAGGGTGTGGGGAGTGAGGGGGAGAGTGGGATTAGACTGGGTAGGATATTAAAGAGTGTGGAGAGTGGGATTAGACTGGGTCGGATCATAAAGGGTGTGGGGAGTGAGGGGGAAAGTGGGATTAGACTGGGTGGGATATTAAAGGGTGTGGAGAGTGTGATTAGACTGGGTGGGATGTTAAAGAGTGTGGGGAGTGAGGGGGAGAGTGGGATTACTCTGGATGGGATATTAAAGGGTGTGGGGAGTGAGGGGGAGAGTGGGATTAGTCTGGGTGGGATATTAAAGGGTGTGGGGAGTGAGGGGGTAATTGGCATTAGACTGTGTGGGATATTAAGTGGGTGGGGAGTGAGGAGGAGAGTTGGATTAAACTGGGTGGGATATTAAAGGTATGGGGAGTGAGGGGGACAGTGGGATTTGACTGGGTAGGATATTAAAGGGTGTGGGGAGTGAGGGGAAGAGTGGGATCTGACTGGGTGGGATATTAAAGGGTGTGGAGAGTGAGGAGAGTGGGATTAGACTGGGTGGGATATTAAAGGGTGCGGGGAGTGAGGGGGAGAGTGGGATTAGACTGGGTGGGATATTAAAGGGTACGGGGAGTGAGGGGGAGAGTGGGATTAGACTGGGTGGGATATTAAAGGGTGTGGGGACAGGAGGAGAGTGGGATTAGACTGGGTGGGATATTAAAGGGTGAGGGGATTGAGGGGGAGAGCGCAACTAGACTGGGTGGGATATTAAAGGGTGCGGGGAGTGAGGGGGAGAGTGGGATTAGTCTGGGTGGGATATTAAAGGGTGTGGGGAGTGAGGGGGAAAGTGAGATTAGACTGGGTGAGATATAAAGGGTGTGGGGAGTGATGGGGAGAGTGGGATTAGACTGGGTGGGATATTAAAGGGTGTGGAGAGTGAGGAGGAGAGTTCAATTTGACTGGGTGGGATATTAAAGGGTGTGGGGAGTGTGGGGAAGAGTGGGATCTGACTGGGTGGGATATTAAAGGGTGTGGGGAGGGAGGGGGAGAGTGCGATTAGACTGGGTGGGATATCAAAGGGTGCGGGGAGTGAGGATAGTGGGATTAGACTGGGTGGGATATTAAAGGGTGTGGGGAGTGATGGGGAGAGTGGGATTAGACTGGGTGGGATATTAAAGGGTGTGGAGAGTGAGGAGAGTGGGATTAGACTGGGTGGGATATTAAAGGGTGCAGGGACTGAGAAGTAGAGTGGGATTAAACTGGGTGGGATATTAAAAGGTGTGGGGATTGAGGAGGAGAGTGGGATTAGACTGGGGGGGATATTAAAGGGTGTGGGGATTGAGGGGGAGAGTGGGATTAGACTGGGTGGGATATTAAAGGGTGTGGGGAGTGAGGGGGAGAGTAGGATTAGACTAGGTGGGATATTAAGGGTTGTGGAGAATGAGGGGGAGAGTGCGATTAGACTGGGTGGGATATTAAAGGGTGCGGGGAGTGAGGGGGAGAGAGGGATTAGACTGGGTGGGATATTAAAGGGTGTGGGGAGTGAGGGGGAGAGTTGGATTATGCTGGGTGGGATATTAAAGGGTGCGGGGTGTGAGGGGGAGAATGGGATTAGATTGGGATATTTAAGGGGGTGGGGAGTGAGGGGGAGAGTGGTATTAGACTGGGAAGGATATCAAAGGATGTTGAGGGTGAGGAGAGTGAGATTAGACTGGGTGGGAAATTAAAGGGTGTGGGGAGGGAGGAGAGTGGGATTAGACTGTGTGGGATATTAAAGGGTGTGGGGAGTGAGGGGGAGAGTGGGATTGGACTGGGTGGGATATAAAAGGGTGCGGGGAGTGAGGGGGAGAGTGGGATTAGTCTGGCTGGGATATTAAAGGGTGTGGGGAGTGAGGGGGAGAGTGGGATTAGACTGGGTGGAATATTAAAGGGTGTGGGGAGGGAGGGGTAGAGTGGGAATAGACTGGTTGGGAAATTAAAGGGTGCGTAGTGTGAGGGGGATAGTGCGATGAGACTGGGTGGGATATTAAAGGGCATGGGGAGGGAGGGGTAGAGTGGGAATAGACTGGTTGGGATATTAAAAGGTGTGGGGTGTGAGGAGTGTGGGATTAGACTGGGTGGGAAATTAAAGGGTGTGGGGAGGGAGGGGGAGAGTGCGATTAGACAGGGTGGGATATGAAAGTGTGCAGGGAGTGAGGATAGTGGGATTAGACTGGGTGGGATATTAAAGGGTGTGGTGAGTGAGCGGGAGAGTGGGATTAGACTGGGTGGGATATTAAAGGGTGTGGGGAGTGATGGGGAGAGTGGGATTAGACTGGGTGGGATATTAAAGGGTGTGGAGAGTGAGGAGATCGGGATTAGACTGGGTGGGATATTAAAGGGTGTGGGGAGTCAGAGGTAGAGTGGGATTAGACTGGGTGGGATATTAAAGTGTGTGGGGATTGAGGAGGAGAGTGGGATTAGACTGGGTGGGATATTAAAGGGTGCGGGGTGTGAGCGGGAGAATGGGATTAGATTGGGATATTAAAGGGTGTGGGGAGTGAGGGGGAGAGTGGTATTAGACTGGGTGGGATATTAAAGGATGTTGAGGGTGAGAAGAGTGAGATTAGACTGGGTGGGAAATTAAAGGGTGTGGGGAGTGAGGAGAGTGGGATTAGATTGTGTGGCATATTAAAGGGTGTGAGGAGGGAGGGGGAGAGTGGGAATAGACTGGCTGGGATATTAATGGGTGCGGGGAGTGAGCGGGTGAGTGCGAATACACTGGGTGGGATATTAAAGGGTGCGGGGTATGAGGGGGAGATTGCGATTAGACTGGGTGGGATATTAAAGGGCGTGGGGAGGGAGGTGGAGAGTGGGAATAGACTGGTTGGGATATTAAAGGATGTGGGGAGTGAGGAGAGTGGGATTAGACTGGGTGGGATATTAAAGGGTGTGGGGAGTGAGGGAGAGAGTGGGATTAGACTGGGTGAGATATTAAGGGGAGAAGGGAGTGAGGGGGAGAGCGGGATTAGACAGGGTGGGATATTAAAGGGTGTGAGGAGTGAGGGGGACAGTGAGATTAGAAAGGGTGAGATATAAAGGGTATGGGGAGTGAGGGGGAGAGTGGGATTAGACTAGGTGGGATATTAAAGGGTGTGGAGAGTGGGATTAGAGTGGGTGGGATCTTAAAGGGTGTGGGGAGTGAGGGGGAGAGTGGGATTTGACGGGGTGGAATATTAAAGGGTTTGGGGTGTGAGGGGGAGAGTGGGATTAGACTGGGTGGTATATTAAAGGGAGTGGGGAGTGAGGGGGAGACTGGTATGAGACTGGGTGGGATATTAAAGGGTGTGGGGAGTGAGGGGGAGAGTGGGATTAGACTGGGTGGGATATTAAAGGGTGCGGAGAATGAGGGGGAGAGTGCGAGTAGACCGGGTGGGATATTAAAGGGTGCGGGGAGTGAGAGGGAGAGTAGGACTAGACTAGGTGGGATATTAAAGGTTGTGGAGAATGAGGGGGAGAGTGCAATTAGACAGGGTGGGATATTAAAGGGTGCGGGGAGTGAGGGGGAGAGTGGGATTAGACTGGGTGGGATATTAAAGGGTGCGGGGAGTGAGGGGGAGAATGGGATTAGTCTGGGTGGGATATTAAAGGGTGTGGGGAGTGAGGGTGAGAGTGTGATTAGACTGGGTGGGATATTAAAGGGTGTGGGGAGTGAGGGGGAGAGTTGGATTAGGCTGGGTGGGATATTAAAGGGTGCGGGGTGTGAGCGGGAGAATGGGATTAGATTGGGATATTAAAGGGTGTGGGGAGTGAGGGGGAGTGTGGTATTAGACTGGGAGGGATATTAAAGGATGTTGAGGGTGAGAAGAGTGGGATTAGACTGGGTCGGAAATTAAAGGGTGTGGGGAGTGAGGAGAGTGGGATATTAAAGGTTGTGGGGAGGGAGTGGGAGAATGGGAATAGACGGGCTGGGATATTAATGGGTGCGGGGAGTGAGGGGGAGAGTGCGATTCGACTGGGTGGGATATTAAAGGGCGTGGGGAGGGAGCGGGAGAGTGGGAATAGACTGGTTGGGATATTAAAGGATGTGGGGAGTGAGGAGAGTGGGATTAGACTGGGTGGGGTATTAAAGGGTGCGTGGATGAGGGGGAGAGTGGGATTAGACTGGGTGGGATATTAAAGGGAGCAGGGAGTGAGGGGGAGAGCGGGATTAGACTGGGTGGGATATTAAAGGGTGTGGGGAGTGAGGGGGAGAGTGAGATTAGAATGGGTGACATATGAAGGGTATGGGGAGTGAGGGGGAGAGTGGGATTAGACTGGGTAGGATATTAAAGGGTGTGGAGAGTGGGATTAGACTGGGTGGGATATTAAAGGGTGTGGGGAGTGAGGGGGAAAGTGGGATTTGACTGGGTGGGATATTAAAGGGTGTGGAGAGTGAGATTAGAGTGGGTGGGATCAAAAAGGGTGTGAGGACTGAGGGGGAGAGTGGGATTAGACTGGATGGGATATTAAAGGATTTGGGGTGTGAGGGGGAGAGTGGGATTAGACTGGGTGGAATATTAAAGGATTTGGGGTGTGAGGGGGAGAGTGGGATTAGACTGGGTGGTATATTAAAGGGAGTGGGGAGTGAGAGGGAGACTGGTATTAGACTGGGTGTGATATTAAAGGGTGTGGGGAGTGAGGGGGAGAGAGGGATTAGACTGGGTGGGATATTAAAGGGTGTGGGGAGAGAGTAGAGGTGGATTAGACTGGGAGGGATATGAAAGGGTGCGGGGAGTGAGAGGTAGAGTGGGATTAGACTGGGTGGGATATTAAAGGGTGAGGGGGAGAGTGGGATTAGACTGGGTGGGATATTAAAGGGTGTGGGGATTGAGGGGGAGAGTGGGATAAGACTGCGTGGGAAATAAAAGGGAGCAGGGAGTGAGCGGGAGAGCGGGATTAGACTGGTTGGGATATTAAAGGGTGTGGGGAGTGAGGGGCAGAGTGAGATTAGAATGGGTGAGGTATAAAGGGTATGGGGAGTGAGGGGGAGAGTGGGATTAGACTGGGTGGTATATTAAAGGGTGTGGAGAGTGAGGAGAGTGGGATTAGACTGGTTGGGATATTAAAGGGTGTGGGGATTGATGAGGAGAGTGAGATTAGACTGGGTGGGATATTAAAGAGTGTGGGGAGTGAGAGTGAGAGTAGGCTTAGACTGGGTGGGATATTAAAGGGTACGGAGAATGATGGGGAGTGTGCGAGTAGACCGGGTGGGATATTAAAGGGTTCGGGGAGCGAGGCGGAGCGTGGGATTAGACTGGGTGGGATATTAAAGGGTGCGGGGAGTGAGGTGGAGAGTGGGATTAGTCTGGGTGGGATATTAAAGAGTGTGGGGAGTGAGGGGGAGAGTGGGATTAGACTGGGTGGGATATTCAAGGGTGTGGGGAGTGAGGGGGAGAGTTGGATGAGGCTGGGTGGGATAGTAAAGGGTGTGGGGAGTGAGGGGGAAAGTTGGATTCGACTGGGTGGGATATTAAAACGTGTGGAGAGTGTGATTAGACTGGGTGGGATCTTAAAGAGTGTGGGGGGTGAGAGGGAGACTGGGATTAGACTGGGTGGGATCTTAAAGGGTGTGGAGAGTGAGCGGGAGAGTGGGATTAGACTGGGTGGGATATTAAAGGGTGCGGGGAGTGAGGAGGAGAGTGGGATTAGACTGGGCGGGATATTAAAGGGTGTGGAGAGTGGGATTAAACTGGGTGGGTTCTTAAAGGGTGTGGGGAGTGAGGGGGAAAGTGGGATTAGACTGGGTGGGATATTAAAGGGTGTGGAGAGTGGGATTAAACTGGGTGGGATCTTAAAGGGTGTGGAGAGTGAGCGGGAGAGTGGGATTAGACTGGGTGGGATATTAAAGGGTGTGGGGAGTGAGGGGGAGAGTGGGATTAGACTGGGTGGGATATTAAAGGGTGTGGGGAGTGAGGGGGAGGGTGAGATTAGACTGGGTGAGATATCAAGGGTGTGGGGAGTGAGGGGGAGAGTGGGATTAGACTGGGTGGGATATTAAAGGGTGTGGGGAGTGAGAGGAAGAGTGGGATTAGATTGGGTGGGATATTAAAGGGTGTGCGGAGTGAGGGGGAGAGTGTGATTAGACCGGGTGGGAAATAAAAGGGAGCAGGTAATGAGCGGGAGAGTGGGATTAGACTGGGTGGGATATGAAAGGGTGTGGGGAGTGAGGGGGAGAGTGAGATTAGAATGGGTGAGATATTAAAGGATGCGGGGAGTGAGGATAGTGGGATTAGACTGGGTGGGATATTAAAGGGTGTGGGGAGTGAGGGGGAGAGTGAGATGAGACTGGGTGAGATATAAAGTGTGTGTGGTGAGATGGGGAGAGTGGGATTAGAATGGGTGGGATATTAAAGGGTGCGGAGAATGAGGGGGAGAGTGCGAGCAGACTGGGTGGGATATTAAAGGGTGCGGGGAGTGAGGGGGAGAGTGGGATTGGACTGGGTGGGATATAAAAGGGTGCGGGGAGTGAGGGGGAGAGTGGGATTAGTCTGGCTGGGATATTAAAGGGTGTGGGGAGTGAGGGGGAGAGTGGGATTAGACTGGGTGGGATATTAAAGGGTGTGGGGAGTGAGGGGGAGAGTGGGATTAGTCTGGCTGGGATATTAAAGGGTGCGTAGTGTGAGGGGGAGAGTGCGATGAAACTGGGTGGGATATTAAAGGGCATGGGGAGGGAGGGGTAGAGTGGGAATAGACTGGTTGGGATATGAAAGGGTGTGGGGGGTGAGGAGAGTGGGATTAGACTGGGTGGGAAATTAAAGGGTGTGGGGAGGGAGGGGGAGAGTGCGATTAGACAGGGTGGGATATTAAAGGGTGCAGGGAGTGAGGATAGTGGGATTAGACTGGGTGGGATATTAAAGGGTGTGGTGAGTGAGCGGGAGAGTGGGATTAGACTGGGTGGGATATTAAAGTGTGTGGGGAGTGAGGGGGAAAGTGAGATTAGACTGGGTGAGATATAAAGGGTGTGGGGAGTGATGGGGAGAGTGGGATTAGACTAGGAGGGATATTAGAGGGTGTGGAGAGTGAGGAGATCGGGATTAGACTGGGTGGGATATTAAAGGGTGTGGGGAGTCAGAGGTAGAGTGGGATTGGACTGGGAGGGATATTAAAGGGTGTGGGGATTGAGGAGGAGAGTGGGATTAGACTGGGTGGGATATTAAAGGGCATGAGAGTGGGATTAGACTGGGTGGAATAATAAAGGGTGCGAGGAGTAAGGGGGAGAGTGGGATTAGACTGGGAGGGATATTAGAGGGTGCGGGGAGTGAGGGTGAGAGTGGGATTAGACAGGGTGGGATATTAAAGGGTGTGGCGATTGAGGAGGAGAGTGGGATTAGACTGGGTGGGATATTAAAGGGTGTGGGGAGTGAGGGGGACAGTGGGATTTGACTGGGTGGGATATTAAAGGGTGTGGGGAGTGAGGGGAAGAGTGGGATCGGACTGGGTGGGATATTAAAGGGTATGGGGAGGGAGGGGGAGAGTGCGAATAGACTGGGTGTGATATTAAGGATTGCGGGGAGTGAGGATAGTGGAATTAGACTGGGTGGGATATTAAAGGGTGTGGGGAGTGATGGGGAGAGTGGGATTAGACTGGGTGGGATATTATAGGGTGTGGGGAGTGAGGGGGAGAGTGAGATTAGACTGGGTGAGATATAAAGGGTGTGGGGAGTGATGGGGAGTGTGGGATTAGACTGGGTGGGATATTATAGGGTGTGGGGAGTGAGGGGGAGAGTCACATTAGACTGGGTGAGATATAAAAGGGTGTGGGGAGTGATGGGGAGAGTGGGATTAGACTGGGTGGGATATTAAAGGGTGTGGAGAGTGAGGAGAGAGGGTTTAGACTGGGTGGGATATTAAAGGGTGTGGGGTGTGAGAGGTAGAGTGGGATTAGACAGGGTGGGATATTAAAGGGTGTGGGGAGTCAGGAGAGTGGGATTAGACTGGGAGGGATAATAAAGGGGGTGGGGAGTGAGGGGGAGAGTGGGATTAGACTGGGTGGGATACTAAAGGGTGCAGTGCGAGAGGGGGAGAGTGGGATTAGACTGGGAGGGATATTAATGAATGCGGGGAGAGAGGGGGAGAGTGGGATTAGACTGGGTGGTTTATTAAAGGGTGTGGGGAGTGGGGGGGAGAGTGGGATTAGACTGGGTGGGATATTAAAGGGTGTGGGAATGAAGGGGAGAGTGGTATTAGACTGAGCGGGATATTAAAGTATGAGGGGATTGAGGAGAGAATGGGATTAGACAAGGTGGATATTGGGGAATGAGGGGGAGACTGGGATGAGACTGGGTGGGATATTAAAGGGTGTGGGGAGTGAGAGGTAGAGTGGGATTAGACTGGGTGGGATATTAAAGGGTGTGGGGAGTGAGGGGGGAGTGGGATGAGACGGGCTGGGATATTAAAGGGTGTGGGGAGTGAGGAGGAGAGTGGAATTAGACTGGGTGGGATATTAAGGGGGTGGGGAGTGAGGAGGAGAGTTCAATTAGACTGGGTGGGATATTAAAGGGTGTGGGGAGTGTGGGGAAGAGTGGGATCTGACTGGGTGGGATATTAAAGGGTGCGGGGAGTGAGGGGGAGAGTGGGATTGGACTGGGTGGGATATAAAAGGGTGCGGGGAGTGAGGATAGTGGGATTAGACTGGGTGGGATATTAAAGGGTGTGGGGAGTGAGGGGGAGAGTGAGATTAGAATGGGTGAGATATAAATGGTGTGGGGAGTGATGGGGAGAGTGGGATTAGACTGGGAGGGATATTAAAGGGTGTGGGGATTGAGGAGGAGAGTGGGATTAGACTGGGTGGGATATTAAAGGGTGTGGGGAGTGAGAGGTAGAGTTGGATTAGACTGGGTGGGATATTAAAGGGTGCGGAGAATGAGGGGGAGAGTGCGAGCAGACTGGGTGGGATATTAAAGGGTGCGGGGAGTGAGGGGGAGAGTGGGATTGGACTGGGTGGGATATAAAAGGGTGCGGGGAGTGAGGGGGAGAGTGGGATTAGTCTGGCTGGGATATTAAAGGGTGTGGGGAGTGAGGGGGAGAGTGGGATTAGACTGGGTGGGATATTAAAGGGTGTGGGGAGTGAGGGGGAGTGTGGGATTAGACTGGGTGGGATATTAAAGGGTGCGTAGTGTGAGGGGGAGAGTGCGATGAAACTGGGTGGGATATTAAAGGGCATGGGGAGGGAGGGGTAGAGTGGGAATAGACTGGTTGGGATATGAAAGGGTGTGGGGGGTGAGGAGAGTGGGATTAGACTGGGTGGGAAATTAAAGGGTGTGGGGAGGGAGGGGGAGAGTGCGATTAGACAGGGTGGGATATTAAAGGGTGCAGGGAGTGAGGATAGTGGGATTAGACTGGGTGGGATATTAAAGGGTGTGGTGAGTGAGCGGGAGAGTGGGATTAGACTGGGTGGGATATTAAAGTGTGTGGGGATTGAGGGGGAAAGTGAGATTAGACTGGGTGAGATATAAAGGGTGTGGGGAGTGATGGGGAGAGTGGGATTAGACTGGGTGGGATATTAAAGGGTGTGGGGAGTCAGAGGTAGAGTGGGATTAGACTGGGAGGGATATTAAAGGGTGCGGGGATTGAGGAGGAGAGTGGGATTAGACTGGGTGGGATATTAAAGGGCATGAGAGTGGGATTAGACTGGGTGGAATATTAAAGGGTGTGAGGAGTAAGGGGGAGAGTGGGATTAGACTGGGAGGGATATTAGAGGGTGCGGGGAGTGAGGGTGAGAGTGGGATTAGACTGGGTGGGATATTAAAGGGTGTGGCGATTGAGGAGGAGAGTGGGATTAGACTGGGAGGGATATTAAAGGGTGTGGGGATTGAGGAGGAGAGTGGGATTAGACTGGGTGGGATATTACAGGGTGTGGGGAGTGAGGGGGACAGTGGGATTTGACTGGGTGGGATATTAAAGGGTGTGGGGAGTGAGGGGAAGAGTGGGATCGGACTGGGTGGGATATTAAAGGGTATGGGGAGGGAGGGGGACAGTGGGATTTGACTGGGTGGGATATTAAAGGGTGCGGGGAGTGAGGATAGTGGAATTAGACTGGGTGGGATATTAAAGGGTGTGGGGAGTGATGGGGAGAGTGGGATTAGACTGGGTGGGATATTATAGGGTGTGGGGAGTGAGGGGGAGAGTGAGATTAGACTGGGTGGGATATTAAAGGGTGTGGGGAGTGATGGGGAGTGTGGGATTAGACTGGGTGGGATATTATAGGGTGTGGGGAGTGAGGGGGAGAGTCACATTAGACTGGGTGAGATATAAAAGGGTGTGGGGAGTGATGGGGAGAGTGGGATTAGACTGGGTGGGATATTAAAGGGTGTGGAGAGTGAGGAGAGAGGGTTTAGACTGGGTGGGATATTAAAGGGTGTGGGGTGTGAGAGGTAGAGTGGGATTAGACAGGGTGGGATATTAAAGGGTGTGGGGAGTCAGGAGAGTGGGATTAGACTGGGAGGGATAATAAAGGGGGTGGGGAGTGAGGGGGAGAGTGGGATTAGACTGGGTGGGATACTAAAGGGTGCAGTGCGAGAGGGGGAGAGTGGGATTAGACTGGGAGGGATATTAATGAATGCGGGGAGAGAGGGGGAGAGTGGGATTAGACTGGGTGGTTTATTAAAGGGTGTGGGGAGTGGGGGGGAGAGTGGGATTAGACTGGGTGGGATATTAAAGGGTGTGGGAATGAAGGGGAGAGTGGTATTAGACTGAGCGGGATATTAAAGTATGAGGGGATTGAGGAGAGAATGGGATTAGACAAGGTGGATATTGGGGAATGAGGGGGAGACTGGGATGAGACTGGGTGGGATATTAAAGGGTGTGGGGAGTGAGAGGTAGAGTGGGATGAGACGGGCTGGGATATTAAAGGGTGTGGGGAGTGAGGAGGAGAGTGGAATTAGACTGGGTGGGATATTAAAGGGTGTGGGGAGTGTGGGGAAGAGTGGGATCTGACTGGGTGGGATATTAAAGGGTGTGGGGAGGGAGGGGGAGAGGGCGATTAGACTGGGTGGGATATCAAAGGGTGCGGGGAGTGAGGATAGTGGGATTAGACTGGGTGGGATATTAAAGGGTGTGGGGAGTGAGGGGGAGAGTGAGATTAGAATGGGTGAGATATAAATGGTGTGGGGAGTGATGGGGAGAGTGGGATTAGACTGGGTGGGATATTAAAGGGTGTGGAGAGTGAGGAGAGTGGGATTAGACTGGGTGGGATATTAAAGGGTGCAGGGAGTGAGAGGTAGAGTGGGATTAAACTGGGTGGGATATTAAAAGGTGTGGGGATTGAGGAGGAGAGTGGGATGAGACTGGGGGGGATATTAAAGGGTGTGGGGATTGAGGGGGAGAGTGGGATTAGACTGGGTGGGATATTAAAGGGCGTGGGGAGTGAGGGGGAGAGTAGGATTAGACTAGGTGGGATATTAAGGGTTGTCGAGAATGAGGGGGAGAGTGCGATTAGACTGGGTGGGATATTAAAGGGTGCGGGGAGTGAGAGGGAGAGTGAGATTAGAATGGGAGGTATATTAAAGGGTGCGGGGAGTGAGGGGGAGAGTGGGATTAGACTGTGAGGGATATTAAAGGGTGTGGGGAGTGAGGGGGAGAGTTGGATTATGCTGGGTGGGATATTAAAGGGTGCGGGGAGTGAGGGGGAGAGTGGTATTAGACTGGGAAGGATATCAAAGGATGTTGAGGGTGAGGAGAGTGAGATTAGACTGGGTGGGAAATTAAAGGGTGTGGGGAGGGAGGAGAGTGGGATTAGACTGGGTGGGATCTTAAAGAGCGTGGGGAGTGACAGGGAGACTGGGATTAGACTGGGTGGGATACGAAAGGGTGTGGGGAGTGAGGGGGAAAGTGGGATTAGACTGGGTGGGATATTAAAGGGTGTGGAGAGTGGGATTAAACTGGGTGGGATCTAAAAGGGTGTGGGGAGTGAGCGGGTGAGTGGGATTAGACTGGGTGGGATATTAAAGGGTGTGGGGAGTGAGGGGGAGGGTGAGATTAGACTGGGTGAGATATCAAGGGTGTGGGGAGCGATGGGGATAGTGGGATTAGACTGGATGCGATATTAAAGGGTGTGGGGATTGAGGGGGAGAGTTGGATTAGACTGGGTGGGATATTAAAGGGTGTGGGGAGTGAGGGGGAGATTAGGATTAGACTTGGTGGGATATTAAAGGGTACGGAGAATGAGGGGGAGAGTGCGATTAGACTGGGTGGGATATTAAAGGGTATGGGGAGTGAGGGGGAGAGTGGGATTAGACTGGGTAGGATATGAAAGTGTGTGAAGAGCGGGATTAGACTGGGTGGGATCTAAAAGGGTTTGGGGAGTGAGGGGGAGACTGGTATGAGACTGGGTGGGATATTAAAGGGTGTGGGGAGTGAGGGGCTGAGTGGGATTAGACTGGGTGGGAT
Organism: Carcharodon carcharias; assembly: GCF_017639515.1. Lineage (NCBI taxonomy): Eukaryota > Metazoa > Chordata > Chondrichthyes > Lamniformes > Lamnidae > Carcharodon > Carcharodon carcharias. The sequence continues at coordinate 6,578,910 of NC_054507.1, read as the reverse complement.
ATTAAAGGGTGCGGAGAATAAGGGGGAGAGTGCGAGTAGACCGGGTGGGATATTAAAGGGTGCAGGGTGTGAGAGGGAGAGTAGGACTAGACTAGGTGGGATATTAAAGGTTGCGGAGAATGAGGGGGAGAGTGCAATTAGACAGGGTGGGATATTAAAGGGTGCGGGGAGTGAGGGGGAGAGTGGGATTAGACTGTGCGGGATATTAATGTATGAGGGGATTGAGGAGAGAATGGGATTAGACAAGGTGGATATTGGAGAATGAGGGGGAGACTGGGATTAGACTGGGTGGGATATTAAAGGGTGTGGGGAGTGAGAGGTAGAGTGGGATTAGACTGGGTGGGATATTAAAGGGTGTGGGGAGTGAGGGGGAGAGTGGGATTAGACGGGCTGGGATATTAAAGGGTGCGGGGAGTGAGGAGGAGAGTTCAATTCGACTGGGTGGGATATTAAAGGGTGTGGGGAGTGTGGGGAAGAGTGGGATCTGACTGGGTGGGATATTAAAGGGTGTAAGGAGGGAGGGGGGAGAGTGCGATTAGACTGGGTGGGATATCAAAGGGTGCGGGGAGTGAGGATAGTGGGATTAGACTGGGTGGGATATTAAAGGGTGTGGGGAGTGAGCGGGAGAGTGGGATTAGTCTGGGTGGGATATTAAAGGGTGTGGGGAGTGAGGGGGAGAGTGAGATTAGAATGGGTGAGATATAAATGGTGTGGGGAGTGATGGGGAGAGTGGGATTAGACTGGGTGGGATATTAAAGGGTGTGGAGAGTGAGGAGAGTGGGATTAGACTGGGTGGGATATAAAAGGGTGCAGGGAGTGAGAGGTAGAGTGGGATTAAACTGGGTGGGATATTAAAAGGTGTGGGGATTGAGGAGGAGAGTGGGATTAGACTGGAGGGGGATATTAAAGGGTGTGGGAATAGAGGGGGAGAGTGGGATTAGACTGGGTGGGATATTAAAGGGTGTGGGGAGTGAGGGGGAGAGTAGGATTAGACTAGGTGGGATATTAAGGGTTGTGGAGAATGAGGGGGAGAGTGCGATTAGACTGGGTGGGATATTAAAGGGTGCGGGGAGTGAGAGGGAGAGTGAGATTAGAATGGGGGGGATATTAAAGGGTGCGGGGAGTGAGGGGGAGAGTGGGATTAGACTGGGTGGGATATTAAAGGGTGTGGGGAGTGAGGGGGAGAGTTGGATTATGCTGGGTGGGATATTAAAGGGTGCGGGGTGTGAGGGGGAGAATGGGATTAGATTGGTATATTTAAGGGGGTGGGGAGTGAGGGGGAGAGTGGTATTAGACTGGGAAGGATATCAAAGGATGTTGAGGGTGAGGAGAGTGAGATTAGAATGGGTGGGAAATTAAAGGGTGTGGAGAGTGAGGAGAGTGGGATTAGACTGGTTGGGATATTAAAGGGTGTGGGGATTGAGAAGGAGAGTGGGATTAGACTGGGTGGGATATTAAAGGGTGTGGGGATTGATGAGGAGAGTGAGATTAGACTGGGTGGGATATTAAAGAGTGTGGGGAGTGAGAGTGAGAGTAGGCTTAGACTGGGTGGGATATTAAAGGGTACGGAGAATGATGGGGAGTGTGCGAGTAGACCGGGTTGGATATTAAAGGGTTCGGGGAGCGAGGCGGAGCGTGGGATTAGACTGGGTGGGATATTAAAGGGTGCGGGGAGTGAGGTGGAGAGTGGGATTAGTCTGGGTGGGATATTAAAGAGTGTGGGGAGTGAGGGGGAGAGTGGGATTAGACTGGGTGGGATATTCAAGGGTGTGGGGAGTGAGGGGGAGAGTTGGATGAGGCTGCGTTGGATAGTAAAGGGTGCGGGGTGTGAGGGGGAGAATGGGATTAGATTGGGAAATTAAAGGGTGTGGGGAGTGAGGGGGAGAGTGGTATTAGACTGGGTGGGATATTAACGTATGTTGAGGGTGAGGAAAGTGGGATTAGACTGGGTGGGAAATTAAAGGGTGTGGGGAGTGTGGAGAGTGGGATTAGACTGGGTGGGATACTAAAGGGTGTGGGGAGTGATGGGAGAATGGGATTAGACTGGGTGGGATACTAAAGGGTGTGGGGAGTGAGGGGGAAAGTTGGATTCGACTGGGTGGGATATTAAAACGTGTGGAGAGTGTGATTAGACTGGGTGGGATCTTAAAGAGTGTGGGGGGTGAGAGGGAGACTGGGATTAGACTGGGTGGGATCTTAAAGAGTGTGGGGGGTGAGAGGGAGACTGGGATTAGACTGGGTGGGATACTAAAGGGTGTGGGGAGTGAGGGGGAAAGTGGGATTAGACTGGGTGGGATATTAAAGGGTGTGGAGAGTGTGATTAGACTGGGTGGGATCTTAAAGTGTGTGGAGAGTGAGCGGGAGAGTGGGATTAGACTGGGTGGTATATTAAAGGGTGTGGGGAGTGAGGGGGAGGGTGAGATTAGACTGGGTGGGATATTAAAGGGTGTGGGGAGTGAGGGGGAGAGTGGGATTAGACTGGGTGGGATATTAAAGGGTGTGGGGAGTGAGGGGGAGAGTGGGATTAGACTGGGTGGGATATTAAAGGGTGTGGGGAGTGAGGGGGAGGGTGAGATTAGACTGGGTGGGATATTAAAGGGTGTGGGGAGTGAGGGGGAGAGTGGGATTAGACTGGGTGGGATATTAAAGGGTGTGGGGAGTGAGAGGAAGAGTGTGATTAGATTGGGTGGGATATTAAAGGGTGTGCGGAGTGAGGGGGAGAGTGTGATTAGACCGGGTGGGAAATAAAAGGGAGCAGGTAATGAGCGGGAGAGTGGGATTAGACTGGGTGGGATATGAAAGGGTGTGGGGAGTGAGGGGGAGAGTGGGATTAGACTGGGTGAGATATAAAGGGTATGGGGAGTGAGGGGGAGAGCGGGATTAGACTGGGTGGGATATGAAAGGGTGTGGGGAGTGAGGGGGAGAGTGAGATTAGAATGGGTGAGATATAAAGGGTGTGGGGAGTGATGGGGAGAGTGGGATTAGACTGTGTGGGATATTAAGGGGGTGGGGAGTGAGGGAGAGAGCGGGATAAGACTGGATGGGTATTAAAGGGTGTGGGGAGAGAGGGGGAGAGTGTGTTTAGACTGGGTGGGATATTAAAGGGTGTGGGGAGGGACGGGGAGAGTGCGATTAGACTGGGATTGATATTAAAGGATGCGGGGAGTGAGGATAGTGGGATTAGACTGGGTGGGATATTAAAGGGTGTGGGGAGTGAGGGGGAGAGTGAGATGAGACTGGGTGAGATATAAAGTGTGTGTGGTGAGATGGGGAGAGTGGGATTAGACTGGGTGGGATATTAAAGGGTGTGGAGAGTGAGAGGTAGAGTGGGATTAGACTGGGTGGGATATTAAAGGGTGTGGGGAGTGAGGGGGAGAGTGGGATGAGACAGGCTGGGATATTAAAGGGTGTGGGGAGTGAGGAGGAGAGTGGAATTAGACTGGGTGGGATATTAAGGGGGTGGGGAGTGAGGAGGAGAGTTCAATTAGACTGGGTGGGATATTAAAGGGTGTGGGGAGTGTGGGGAAGAGTGGGATCTGACTGGGTGGGATATTAAAGGGTGTGGGGAGGGAGGGGGAGAGGGCGATTAGACTGGGTGGGATATCAAAGGGTGCGGGGAGTGAGGATAGTGGGATTAGACTGGGTGGGATATTAAAGGGTGTGGGGAGTGATGGGGAGAGTGGGATTAGACTGGGAGGGATATTAAAGGGTGTGGGGATTGAGGAGGAGAGTGGGATTAGACTGGGTGGGATATTAAAGGGTGTGGGGAGTGAGAGGTAGAGTGGGATTAGACTGGGTGGGATATTAAAGGGTGCGGAGAATGAGGGGGAGAGTGCGAGCAGACTGGGTGGGATATTAAAGGGTGCGGGGAGTGAGGGGGAGAGTGGGATTGGACTGGGTGGGATATTAAAGGGTGCGTAGTGTGAGGGGGAGAGTGCGATGAAACTGGGTGGGATATTAAAGGGCATGGGGAGGGAGGGGTAGAGTGGGAATAGACTGGTTGGGATATTAAAGGAAGTGGGGAGTGAGGGAGAGAGTGGGATTAGACTGGGTGGGATATTAAGGGGAGAAGGGAGTGAGGGTGAGAGCGGGATTAGACTGGGTGGGATATTAAAGGGTGTGAGGAGTGAGGGGGACAGTGAGATTAGAAAGGGTGAGATATAAAGGGTATGGGGAGTGAGGGGGAGAGTGGGATTAGACTAGGTGGGATATTAAAGGGTGTGGAGAGTGGGATTAGAGTGGGTGGGATCTTAAAGGGTGTGGGGAGTGAGGGGGAGAGTGGGATTTGACGGGGTGGAATATTAAAGGGTTTGGGGTGTGAGGGGGAGAGTGGGATTAGACTGGGTGGTATATTAAATGGAGTGGGGAGTGAGGGGGAGACTGGTATGAGACTGGGTGGGATATTAAAGGGTGTGGGGAGTGAGGGGGAGAGTGGGATTAGACTGGGTGGGATATTAAAGGGTGCGGAGAATGAGGGGGAGAGTGCGAGTAGACCGGGTGGGATATTAAAGGGTGCGGGGAGTGAGAGGGAGAGTAGGACTAGACTAGGTGGGATATTAAAGGTTGTGGAGAATGAGGGGGAGAGTGCAATTAGACAGGGTGGGATATTAAAGGGTGCGGGGAGTGAGGGGGAGAGTGGGATTAGACTGGGTGGGATATTAAAGGGTGCGGGGAGTGAGGGGGAGAATGGGATTAGTCTGGGTGGGATATTAAAGGGTGTGGGGAGTGAGGGGGAGAGTGTGATTAGACTGGGTGGGATATTAAAGGGTGTGGGGAGTGAGGGGGAGAGTTGGATTAGGCTGGGTGGGATATTAATGGGTGCGGGGTGTGAGCGGGAGAATGGGATTAGATTGGGATATTAAAGGGTGTGGGGAGTGAGGGGGAGTGTGGTATTAGACTGGGAGGGATATTAAAGGATGTTGAGGGTGAGAAGAGTGGGATTAGACTGGGTCGGAAATTAAAGGGTGTGGGGAGTGAGGAGAGTGGGATATTAAAGGGTGTGGGGAGGGAGGGGGAGAATGGGAATAGACGGGCTGGGATATTAATGGGTGCGGGGAGTGAGGGGGAGAGTGCGATTCGACTGGGTGGGACATTAAAGGGCGTGGGGAGGGAGCGGCAGAGTGGGAATAGACTGGTTGGGATATTAAAGGATGTGGGGAGTGAGGAGAGTGGGATTAGACTGGGTGGGGTATTAAAGGGTGCGTGGATGAGGGGGAGAGTGGGATTAGACTGGGTGGGATATTAAAGGGAGCAGGGAGTGAGGGGGAGAGCGGGATTAGACTGGGTGGGATATTAAAGGGTGTGGGGAGTGAGGGGGAGAGTGAGATTAGAATGGGTGACATATGAAGGGTATGGGGAGTGAGGGGGAGAGTGGGATTAGACTGGGTAGGATATTAAAGGGTGTGGAGAGTGGGATTAGACTGGGTGGGATATTAAAGGGTGTGGGGAGTGAGGGGGAAAGTGGGATTTGACTGGGTGGGATATTAAAGGGTGTGGGGAGTGAGGGGGAGAGTGGGATTAGACTGGGTGGAATATTAAAGGATTTGGGGTGTGAGGGGGAGAGTGGGATTAGACTGGGTGGTATATTAAAGGGAGTGGGGAGTGAGAGGGAGACTGGTATTAGACTGGGTGTGATATTAAAGGGTGTGGGGAGTGAGGGGGAGAGAGGGATTAGACTGGGTGGGATATTAAAGGGTGTGGGGAGAGAGCAGAGGTGGATTAGACTGGGAGGGATATGAAAGGGTGCGGGGAGTGAGAGGTAGAGTGGGATTAGACTGGGTGGGATATTAAAGGGTGTGGGGATTGAGGGGGAGAGTGGGATAAGACTGCGTGGGAAATAAAAGGGAGCAGGGAGTGAGCGGGAGAGCGGGATTAGACTGGGTGGGATATTAAAGGGTGTGGGGAGTGAGGGGGAGAGTGGGATTAGACTGGGTGGTATATTAAAGGGTGTGGAGAGTGAGGAGAGTGGGATTAGACTGGTTGGGATATTAAAGGGTGTGGGGATTGAGAAGGAGAGTGGGATTAGACTGGGTGGGATATTAAAGGGTGTGGGGATTGATGAGGAGAGTGAGATTAGACTGGGTGGGATATTAAAGAGTGTGGGGAGTGAGAGTGAGAGTAGGCTTAGACTGGGTGGGATATTAAAGGGTACGGAGAATGATGGGGAGTGTGCGAGTAGACCGGGTGGGATATTAAAGGGTTCGGGGAGCGAGGCGGAGCGTGGGATTAGACTGGGTGGGATATTAAAGGGTGCGGGGAGTGAGGTGGAGAGTGGGATTAGTCTGGGTGGGATATTAAAGGGTGTGGGGAGTGAGGGGGAGAGTGGGATTAGACTGGGTGGGATATTAAAGGGTGCGGGGAGTGAGGGTGGAGAGTGGGATTAGACTGGGTGGGATATTAAAGGGTGCGGGGAGTGAGGGGGAGAGTGGGATTAGTCTGGGTGGGATATTAAAGAGTGTGGGGAGTGAGGGGGAGAGTGGGATTAGACTGGGTGGGATATTCAAGGGTGTGGGGAGTGAGGGGGAGAGTTGGATGAGGCTGGGTGGGATAGTAAAGGGTGCGGGGTGTGAGGGGGAGAATGGGATTAGATTGGGAAATTAAAGGGTGTGGGGAGTGAGGGGGAGAGTGGTATTAGACTGGGTGGGATATTAACGTATGTTGAGGGTGAGGAAAGTGGGATTAGACTGGGTGGGAAATTAAAGGGTGTGGGGAGTGTGGAGAGTGGGATTAGACTGGGTGGGATACTAAAGGGTGTGGGGAGTGAGGGGGAAAGTTGGATTCGACTGGGTGGGATATTAAAACGTGTGGAGAGTGTGATAAGACTGGGTGGGATCTTAAAGAGTGTGGGGGGTGAGAGGGAGACTGGGATTAGACTGGGTGGGATATTAAAGGGTGTGGGGAGTGAGGGGGAGGGTGAGATTAGACTGGGTGAGATATCAAGGGTGTGGGGAGTGAGGGGGAAAATGGGATTAGACTGGGTGGGATATTAAAGAATTTGGGGAGTGAGGGGGAGAGTGGGATTAGACTGGGTGGGATATTAAAGGGTGTGGAGAGTGGGATTAAACTGGGTGGGATATTAAAGGGTGTGGAGAGTGAGCGGGAGAGTGGGATTAGACTGGGTGGGATACTAAAGGGTGTGGGGAGTGAGGGGGAAAGTGGGATTAGACTGGGTGGGATATTAAAGGGTGTGGAGAGTGGGATTAAACTGGGTGGGATACTAAAGGGTGTGGGGAGTGAGGGGGAAAGTGGGATTAGACTGGGTGGGATATTAAAGGGTGTGGAGAGTGGGATTAAACTGGGTGGGTTCTTAAAGGGTGTGGGGAGTGAGGGGGAAAGTGGGATTAGACTGGGTGGGATACTAAAGGGTGTGGGGAGTGAGGGGGAAAGTGGGATTAGACTGGGTGGTATATTAAAGGGTGTGGGGAGTGAGGGGGAGGGTGAGATTAGATTGGGTGAGATATCAAGGGTGTGGGGTGTGAGGGGGAAAGTGGGATTAGACTGGGTGGGATATCAAAGAATTTGGGGAGTGAGGGGGAGAGTGGGATTAGACTGGGTGGGATATTAAAGGGTGTGGGGAGTGAGGGGGAGAGTGGGATTAGACTGGGTGGGATATTAAAGGGTGTGGGGAGTGAGAGGAAGAGTGGGATTAGACTGGGTGGGATATTAAGGGGGTGGGGAGTGAGGAGGAGAGTTGGATTAGACTGGGTGGGATATTAAAGGTGTGGGGAGTGAGGGGGACAGTGGGATTTGACTGGGTAGGATAATAAAGGGTGTGGGGAGTGATGGGAAAATGTGTTTAGACGGGGTTGGATATTAAAGGGTGTGGGGAGTGAGGGGAAGAGTGGCATCTGACTGGGTGGGATATTAAAGGGTGTGGGGAGGGAGGGGGAGAGTGCGATTAGACTGGGTGAGATATAAAAGGGTGTGGGGAGTGATGGGGAGAGTGGGATTGGACTGGGTGGGATATTAAAGGGTGTGGAGAGTGAGGAGGGTGGGATTCGACTGGGTGGGATATTAAAGGGTGTGGGGAGTGAGAGGTAGAGTGGGATTAGACAGGGTGGGATATTAAAGGGTGTGGGGACTGAGGAGGAGAGTGGGATTAGACTGGGTGGGATATTAAAGGGTGAGGGGATTGAGGGGGAGAGTGGGATTAGACTGGGTGGGATATTAAAGGGTGTGGGGAGTGAGAGGGAGAGTGGGATTAGACTAGGTGGGATATTAAAGGTTGCGGAGAATGAGGGGGAGAGCGCAATTAGACTGGGTGGGATATTAAAGGGTGCGGGGAGGGAGGGGGAGAGTGGGATTAGTCTGGGTGGGATATTAAAGGGTGTGGAGAGTGGGAGTAGACTGGGTGAGATATAAAGGGTGTGGGGAGTGATGGGGAGAATGGGATTAGACTGGGTGGGATATTAAAGGGTGTGGAGAGTGAGGAGATCGGGATTAGACTGGGTGGGATATTAAAGGGTGTGGGGAGTCAGAGGTAGAGTGGGATTAGACTGGGTGGGATATTAAAGGGTGTGAGGATTGAGGAGGAGAGTGGGATTAGACTGGGTGGGATATTAAAGGGTGTGGGGAGTCAGAGGTAGAGTGGGATTAGACTGGGTGGGATATTAAAGGGTGCGGGGTGTGAGCGGGAGAATGGGATTAGATTGCGATATTAAAGGGTGTGGGGAGTGAGGGGGAGAGTGGTATTAGACTGGGTGGGATATTAAAGGATGTTGAGGGTGAGAAGAGTGGGATTAGACTGGGTGGGAAATTAAAGGGTGTGGGGAGTGAGGAGAGTGGGATTAGACTGTGTGGCATATTAAATGGTGTGAGGAGGGAGGGGGAGAGTGGGAATAGACTGGCTGGGATATTAATGGGTGCGGGGAGTGAGAGGGTGAGTGCGAATAGACTGGGTGGGATATTAAAGGGTGCAGGGTGTGAGGGGGAGATTGCGCTTAGACTGGGTGGGATATTAAAGGGCGTGGGGAGGGAGGGGGAGAGTGGGAATAGACTGGTTGGGATATTAAAGGATGTGGGGAGTGAGGAGAGTGGGATTACACTGGGTGGGATATTAAAGGGTGTGGGGAGTGAGGGAGAGAGTGGGATTAGACTGGGTGGGATATTAAAGGGAGCAGGGAGTGAGGGGGAGAGCGGGATCAGACTGGGTGGGATATTAAAGGGTGTGAGGAGTGAGGGGGACAGTGAGATTAGAAAGGGTGAGATATAAAGGGTATGGGGAGTGAGGGGGAGAGTGGGATTAGACTAGGTGGGATATTAAAGGGTGTGGAGAGTGGGATTAGAGTGGGTGGGATCTTAAAGGGTGTGGGGACTGAGGGGGAGAGTGGGTTTTGACGGGGTGGAATATTAAAGGGTTTGGGGTGTGAGGGGGAGAGTGGGATTAGACTGGGTGGTATATTAAAGGGAGTGGGGAGTGAGGGGGAGACTGGTATGAGACTGGGTGGGATATTAAAGGGAGCGGAGAATGAGGGGGAGAGTGCGAGTAGACCGGGTGGGATATTAAAGGGTGCGGGGAGTGAGAGGGAGAGTAGGACTAGACTAGGTGGGATATTAAAAGTTGCGGAGAATGAGGGGGAGAGTAAAATTAGACAGGGTGGGATATTAAAGGGTGCGGGAAGTGAGGAGGAGAGTGGGATTATGCTGGGTGGGATATTAAAGGGTGCGGGGTGTGAGCGGGAGAATGGGATTAGATTGGGATATTAAAGGGTGTGGGGAGTGAGGGGGAGTGTGGTATTAGACTGGGAGGGATATTAAAGGATGTTGAGGGTGAGAAGAGTGGGATTAGACTGGGTCGGAAATTAAAGGGTGTGGGGAGTGAGGAGAGTGGGATATTGAAGGGTGTGGGGAGGGAGGGGGAGAATGGGAATAGGCGGGCTGGGATATTAATGGGTGCGGGGAGTGAGGGGGAGAGCGCGATTCGACTGGGTGGGATATTAAAGGGCGTGGGGAGGGAGCGGGAGAGTGGGAATAGACTGGTTGGGATATTAAAGGATGTGGGGAGTGAGGAGAGTGGGATTAGACTGGGTGGGGTATTAAAGGGTGCGGGGATGAGGGGGAGAGTGGGATTAGACTGGGTGGGATATTAAAGGGAGCAGGGAGTGAGGGGGAGAGCGGGATTAGTCTGGGTGGGATATTAAAGGGTGTGGGGAGTGAGGGGGAGAGTGAGATTAGAATGGGTGACATATGAAGGGTATGGGGAGTGAGGGGGAGAGTGGGATTAGACTGGGTAGGATATTAAAGGGTGTGGAGAGTGGGATTAGACTGGGTGGGATATTAAAGGGTGCGGGGAGTGAGGGGGAGAGTGGGATTAGACTGGGTGGAATATTAAAGGGTGTGGGGAGTGAGGGGGAGAGTTGGATGAGGCTGGGTGGGATAGTAAAGGGTGCGGGGTGTGAGGGGGAGAATGGAATTAGATTGGGAAATTAAAGGGTGTGGGGAGTGAGGGGGAGAGTGGTATTAGACTGGGTGGGATATTAACGTATGTTGAGGGTGAGGAAAGTGGGATTAGACTGGGTGGGAAATTAAAGGGTGTGGGGAGTGTGGAGAGTGGGATTAGACTGGGTGGGATACTAAAGGGCGTGGGGAGTGAGGGGGAAAGTTGGATTCGACTGGGTGGGATATTAAAACGTGTGGAGAGTGTGATTAGACTGGGTGGGATCTTAAAGAGTGTGGGGAGTGAGAGGGAGACTGGGATTAGACTGGGTGGGATACTAAAGGGTCTGGGGAGTGAGGGGGAAAGTGGGATTAGACTGGTGGGATATTAAAGGGTGTGGAGAGTGGGATTAGACTGGGTGGGATATTAAAGGGTGTGGGGAGTGAGGGGGAGGGTGAGATTAGACTGGGTGAGATATCAAGGGTGTGGGGAGCGATGGGGATAGTGGGATTAGACTGGGTGTGATATTAAAGGGTGTGGGGATTGAGGGGGAGAGTTGGATTAGACTGGGTGGGATATTAAAGGGTGTGGGGAGTGAGGGGGAGATTAGGATTAGACTTGGTGGGATATTAAAGGGTGCGGAGAATGAGGGGGAGAGTGCGATTAGACTGGGTGGGATATTAAAGGGTGCGGGGAGTGAGGGGGAGAGTGGGATTAGTCTGGATGGGATATTAAAGGGTGTGGGGAGTGAGGGGGAGAGTGAGATTAGAATGGGTGAGATATAAAGGGTATGGGGAGTGAGGGGGAGAGTGGGATTAGACTGGGTAGGATATGAAAGGGTGTGAAGAGCGGGATTAGACTGGGTGGGATCTAAAAGGGTGTGGGGAGTGAGGGGGAGAGTGGGATTTGACCGGGTGGAATATTAAAGGGTTTGGGGAGTGAGGGGGAGAGTGGGATTAGAGAGAGTGGTATATTAAAGGGAGTGGGGAGTGAGGAGGAGACTGGTATTAGACTGGTTGGGATATTAAAGGGTGTGGAGAGGGAGGAGAGTGGGATTAGACTGGGTGGGATATTAAAGGGTGTGGGGAGTGAGAGGTAGAGTGGGTTTAGACTGGGTGGGATATTAAAGGGTGTGGGGAGGGACGGGGAGAGTGCGATTAGACTGGGAGGGATATTAAATGATGCGGGGAGTGAGGATATTGGGATGAGACTGGGTGGGATATTAAAGGGTGTGGGGAGTGAGCGGGAGCGTGGGATTAGGCTGGGTGAGATATAAAGGGTGTGGGGAGTGATGGGGAGAGTGGGATTAGACTGGGTGGGATATTAAAGGGTGTGGAGAGTGAGGAGAGTGGGATTAGATTGGGTGGGATATTAAAGGGTGTGGGGAGTGAGGGGGAGAGTGAGATTAGAATGGGTGAGATATAAAGGGTATGGGGAGTGAGGGGGAGAGTGGGATTAGACTGGGTAGGATATGAAAGGGTGTGAAGAGTGGGATTAGACTGGGTGGGATCTAAAAGGGTGTGGGGAGTGAGGGGGAGAGTGGGATTTGACCGGGTGGAATATTAAAGGGTTTGGGGAGTGAGGGGGAGAGTGGGATTAGAGAGAGTGGTATATTAAAGGGAGTGGGGAGTGAGGAGGAGACTGGTATTAGACTGGTTGGGATATTAAAGGGTGTGGAGAGGGAGGAGAGTGGGATTAGACTGGGAGGGATATTAAAGGGTGTGGGGAGTGAGAGGTAGAGTGGGTTTAGACTGGGTGGGATATTAAAGGGTGTGGGGAGGGACGGGGAGAGTGCGATTAGACTGGGAGGGATATTAAATGATGCGGGGAGTGAGGATATTGGGATGAGACTGGGTGGGATATTAAAGGGTGTGGCGAGTGAGGGGGAGCGTGGGATTAGGCTGGGTGAGATATAAAGGGTGTGGGGAGTGATGGGGAGAGTGGGATTAGACTGGGTGGGATATTAAAGGGTGTGGAGAGTGAGGAGAGTGGGATTAGATTGGGTGGGATATTAAAGGGTGTGGGGAGTGAGGGGGAAAGTGAGATTAGACTGGGTGGGATATTAAAGGGTGTGGGGAGTGAGGGGGAGTGTGGGATTAGACTGGGTGGGAAATTAAAGGGTGCGTAGTGTGAGGGGGAGAGTGCGATGAGACTGGGTGGGATATTAAAGGGCATGGGGAGGGAGGGGTAGAGTGGGAATAGACTGGTTGGGATATTAAAGGGTGTCGGGAGTGAGCGGGAGAGCGGGATAAGACTGTGTGGGTATTAAAGGGTGTGGGGGGTGAGGGGGAGTGTGGTATTAGACTGGGAGGGATATTAAAGGATGTTGAGGGTGAGAAGAGTGGGATTAGACTGGGTCGGAAATTAAAGGGTGTGGGGAGTGAGGAGAGTGGGATATTAAAGGGTGTGGGGAGGGAGGGGGAGAATGGGAATAGACGGGCTGGGATATTAATGGGTGCGGGGAGTGAGGGGGAGAGTGCGATTCGACTGGGTGGGATATTAAAGGGCGTGGGGAGGGAGCGGGAGAGTGGGTTTAGACTGGGTGGGGTATTAAAGGGTGCGGGGATGAGGGGGAGAGTGGGATTAGACTGGGTGGGATATTAAAGGGAGCAGGGAGTGAGGGGGAGAGCGGGATTAGACTGGGTGGGATATTAAAGGGTGTGGGGAGTGGGATTAGACTGGGTGGGATATTAAAGGGTGTGGGGAGTGAGGGGGAAAGTGGGATTTGACTGGGTGGGATATTAAAGGGTGTGGAGAGTGAGATTAGAGTGGGTGGGATCAAAAAGGGTGTGAGGACTGAGGGGGAGAGTGGGATTAGACTGGGTGGAATATTAAAGGATTTGGGGTGTGAGGGGGAGAGTGGGATTAGACTGGGTGGTATATTAAAGGGAGTGGGGAGTAAGGGGGAGACTGGTATTAGACTGGGTGTGATATTAAAGGGTGTGGAGAGTGAGGAGAGTGGGATTAGATTGGGTGGGATATTAAAGGGTGTGGGGAGTGAGGGGGAAAGTGAGATTAGACTGGGTGGGATATTAAAGGGTGTGGGGAGTGAGGGGGAGAGTGGGATTAGACTGGGTGGGAAATTAAAGGGTGCGTAGTGTGAGGGGGAGAGTGCGATGAGACTGGGTGGGATATTAAAGGGCATGGGGAGGGAGGGGTAGAGTGGGAATATACTGGTTGGGATATTAAAGGGTGTGGGGAGTGAGGATAGTGGGATTAGACTGGGTGGGATATTAAAGGGTGTGGTGAGTGAGCGGGAGAGTGGGATTAGACTGGGTGGGATATTAAAGTGTGTGGGGAGTGAGGGGGAAAGTGAGATTAGACTGGGTGAGATATAAAGGGTGTGGGGAGTGATGGGGAGAGTGGGATTAGACTGGGTGGGATATTAAAGGGTGTGGAGAGTGAGGAGATCGGGATTAGACTGGGTGGGATATTAAAGGGTGTGGGGAGTCAGAGGTAGAGTGGGATTAGACTGGGTGGGATAATAAAGGGTTTGGGGATTGAGGAGGAGAGTGGGATTAGACTGGGTGGGATATTAAAGGGTGCGGGATGTGAGCGGGAGAATGGGATTAGATTGCGATATTAAAGGGTGTGGGGAGTGAAGGGGAGAGTGGTATTAGACTGGGTGGGATATTAAAGGATGTTGAGGGTGAGAAGAGTGGGATTAGACTGGGTGGGAAATTAAAGGGTGTGGGGAGTGAGGAGAGTGGGATTAGACTGTGTGGCATATTAAAGGGTGTGAGGAGGGAGGGGGAGAGTGGGAATAGACTGGCTGGGATATTAATGGGTGCGGGGAGTGAGAGGGAGATTGCGATTAGACTGGGTGGGATATTAAAGGGCCTGGGGAGGGAGGGGGAGAGTGGGAATAGACTGGTTGGGATATTAAAGGATGTGGGGAGTGAGGAGAGTGGGATTAGACTGGGTGGGATATTAAAGGGTGTGGGGAGTGAGGGAGAGAGTGGGATTAGACTGGGTGGGATATTAAAGGGAGCAGGGAGTGAGGGGGAGAGCGGGATTAGACTGGGTGGGATATTAAAGGGTGTGAGGAGTGAGGGGGAAAGTGAGATTAGAAAGGGTGAGATATAAAGGGTATGGGGAGTGAGGGGGAGAGTGGGATTAGACTAGGTGGGATATTAAAGGGTGTGGAGAGTGGGATTAGAGTGGGTGGGATCTTAAAGGGTGTGGGGACTGAGGGGGAGAGTGGGATTTGACGGGGTGGAATATTAAAGGGTTTGGGGTGTGAGGGGGAGAGTGGGATTAGACTGGGTGGTATATTAAAGGGAGTGGGGAGTGAGGGGGAGACTGGTATGAGACAGGGTGGGATATTAAAGGTTGCGGGGAGTGAGGGGGAGAGTGGGATTAGACTGGGTGGGATATTAAAGGGTGCGGAGAGTGAGGGGAAGAGTGGGATCAGTCTGGGTGGGATATTAAAGGGTGCGGGGTGTGAGCGGGAGAATGGGATTAGATTGGGATATTAAAGGGTGTGGGGAGTGAGGGGGAGTGTGGTATTAGACTGGGAGGGATATTAAAGGATGTTGAGGGTGAGAAGAGTGGGATTAGACTGGGTCGGAAATTAAAGGGTGTGGGGAGTGAGGAGAGTGGGATATTAAAGGGTGTGGGGAGGGAGGGGGAGAATGGGAATAGACGGGCTGGGATATTAATGGGTGCGGGGAGTGAGGGGGAGAGTGCGATTCGACTGGGTGGGATATTAAAGGGCGTGGGGAGTGAGGAGAGTGGGATTAGACTGGGTGGGGTATTAAAGGGTGCGGGGAGGGAGGGGAAGAGTGGGAACAGACTGAATAGGATATTAATGGGTGCGTAGAGTGAGGGGGTGAGTGCGATTAGACTGGGTGGTATATTAAAGGGGGCGGGGTGTGAAGGGAGAGTGCAATTTTTCTGGGTGGGATATTAAAGGGTGGGGGGAGTGAGGAGAGTGGGATTAGACTGGGTGGGATATTAAAGGGTGCGGGGTGTGAGGGGGAGAGTGCGATGAGACTGTGTGGGATATTAAAGGGCATGGGGAGGGAGGGGTAGAGTGGGAATAGACTGGTTGGGATATTAAATGGTGTGGGGAGTGAGGGGGAGAGTGGGATGAGACTGGGTGGGATATTAAAGGGTGCGGGGAGTGAGGAGAGTGGGATTAGACTGGTTGGGATATTAAAGGGTGTGGGGTGTGAGGGGGAGGGTGCGATGAGACTGGGTGGGATATTAAAGGGCAGGGGGAGGGAGGGGTAGAGTGGGATTAGACAGGGTGGGATATTAAAGGGTGTGGGGAGTGAGGAGAGTGGGATTAGACTGGGTGGGATATTAAAGGGTGTGGGGAGTGAGGGGGAGAGTGGGATTAGACTGGGAGGGATATTAAAGGATGCGGGGAGTGAGGATAGTGGGATTAGACTGGGAGGGATATTAAAGCGTGTGCGGAGTGAAGGGGAGAGTGGGATTAGACTGGGTGGGATATAAAAGGGAACAGGGAATGAGCGGGAGATCGGGATTAGACTGGGTGGGATATGAAAGGGAGCAGGGAGTGAGGGGGAGAGTGGGATTAGACTGGGTGGGATATTAAAGGGTGTGGGGAGGGACGGGGAGAGTGCGATTAGACTGGGAGGGATATTAAAGGATGCGGGGAGTGAGGATAGTGGGATTAGACTGGGAGGGATATTAAAGCGTGTGCGGAGTGAAGGGGAGAGTGGGATTAGACTGGGTGGGATATTAAAGGGTGTGGGGAGTGAGGGAGAGAGTGAGATTAGACTGGGTGAGATATAAAGTGTGTGGGGAGTGATGGGGAGAGTGGGATTAGACTAGGTGGGATATTAAAGGGTGTGGAGAGTGAGAGGTAGAGTGGGATGAGACTGGGTGGGATATTAAAGGGTGCGGAGAATGAGGGGGAGAGTGCGAGGAGACTGGGTGGGATATTAAAGGGTGCGGGGAGTGAGGGGGAGAGTGGGATTAGACTGGGTGGGATATTAAAGGCTGCGGGGTGTGAGCGGGAGAATGGGATTAGATTGGGATATTTAAGGGGGTGGGGAGTGAGGGGGAGAGTGGTATTAGACAGGGTGGGATATTAAAGGATGTTGAGGGTGAGGAGAGTGGGATTAGACTGGGTAGGAAATTAAAGGGTGTGGGGAGTGAGGAGAGTGGGATTAGACTGTTTGGGATATTAAAGGGTGTGGGGTGTGAGGGGGAGAGTGGGATTAGACTGGGTGGGATATTAAAGGGTGTGGGGAGTGAGGGGGAGAGTGGGATTAGACTGGGTAGGATATTAAAGGGTGTGGAGAGTGGGATCAGACTGGGTGGGATCTTAAAGGGTGTAGGGAGTGAGGGGGAAAGTTGGATTCGACTGGGTGGGATATTAAAACGTGTGGAGAGTGTGATTAGACTTGGTGGGATCTTAAAGAGTGTGGGGGGTGAGAGGGAGACTGGGATTAGACTGGGTGGGATACTAAAGGGTGTGGGGAGTGAGGGGGAGAGTGGGATTAGACTGGGTGGGATATTAAAGGGTGTGGGGAGTGAGGGGGAGAGTGGGATTAGACTGGGTGGGATATTAAAGGGTGTGGGGAGTGAGGGGGAGAGTGGGATTAGTCTGGCTGGGATATTAAAGGGTGCGGGGAGTGAGGGGGAGAGTGGGATTAGTCTGGGTCGGATATTAAAGGGTTTGGGGAGTGAGGGGGAGAGCGGGATTAGACTGGGTGGGATATTAAAGGGTGCGGGGAGTTAGGGGGTAAGTGGGATTAGACTGTGTGGGATATTAAAGGCTGTGGGGAGTGAGGGGGACAATGCGTTTAGACTGGGTGGGATATTAAAGGGTGTGGTGAGTGAGCGGGAGGGTGGGATTAGACTGGGTGGGATATTAAAGTGTGTGGGGAGTGAGGGGGAAAGTGAGATTAGACTGGGTGAGATATAAAGGGTGTGGGGAGTGATGGGGAGAGTGGGATTAGACTGGGTGTGGAGAGTGAGGAGAGCGGGATTAGACTGGGTGGGATATTAAAGGGTGTGGGGAGTGAGGGGGACAGTTGGATTAGACTGGGTGGGATATTAAAGGGTGTGGTGAGTGAGCGGGAGGGTGGGATTAGACTGGGTAGGATATTAAAGGGTGTGGGGAGTGAGGGGAAGAGTAGGATCTGACTGGGTGGGATATTAAAGGGTGTGGGGAGGGAGGGGGAGAGTGCGATTAGACTGGGTGGGATATTAAAGGGTGTGGGGAGTGAGGATAGTGGGATTAGACTGGGTGGGATCTTAAAGGGTGTGGTGAGTGAGCGGGAGAGTGGGATTAGACTGGGTGGGATATTAAAGGGTGTGGGGAGTGAGGGGGACAATGTGTTTAGACTGGGTAGGATATTAAAGGGTGTGGGGAGTGAGGGGAAGAGTGGGATCTGACTGGGTGGGATATTAAAGGGTGTGGGGAGTGATGGAGAGAGTGAGATTAGACTGGGTGAGATATAAAGGGTGTGGGGAGTGATGGGGAGAAGGGGATTAGACTGGGTCGGATATTAAAGGGTGTGGAGAGTGAGGAGAGCCGGATTAGACTGGTTGGGATATTAAAGAGTGTGGGGAGTGAGAGGTAGAGTGGGATTAGACTGGGTGGGATATTAAAGGGTGTGGGGATTGAGGAGGAGAGTGGGATTAGACTGGGTGGGATATTAAAGGGTGTGGGGAGTGAGGGGGAGAGTGGGATTAGACTGGGTGGGATATTAAAGGGTGTGGGAATTGAGGGGGTGTGTGGGATTAGACTGGGTGGGATATTAAAGGGTGCGGGGAGTGAGGGGGAGAGTGGGATTAGTCTGGGTGGTATATTAAAGGGTGTGGGGAGTGAGAGGGAGAGTGGGATTAGACTTGGTGGGATATTAAAGGGTGTGGGGATTGAGGGGGAGAGTGGGATTAGACTGGGTGGGATATTAAAGGGTGTGGGGATTGAGGGGCAGAGTGGTATTAGACTGGGAGGGATATTAAAGGATGTTGAGGGTGAGGAGAGTGGGATTAGACTGGGTTGGAAATTAAAGGGTTTGGGGAGTGAGGAGAGTGGGATTAGACTGTGTGGGATATTAAAGGGTGTAGGGATTGAGGGGGAGAGTGGGTTAGACTGGGTGGGATATTAAAGGGTGTGGAGAGTGAGGAGAGTGAGATTAGACTGGGTTGGATATTAACGGGTGTGGGGAGTGAGGGCGAGAGTGGGATGAGACTGGGTGGGTTATTAAAATGTGTGGGGAGTGAGGGGGAGAGTGCGATTAGAATGGTTGGGATATTAAAGGGTGCGGGGAGTGAGGGGAGAGTGGGATTAGACTGGGTGGGATATTAAAGGGTGCGGGGTTTGAGGGGGAGAGTGCGATTAGACTGGGTGGGATATTAAAGGGAAAGGGGAGTGAGGGGGAGAGTGAGATTAGACTGGGTAAGTTATAAAGGGTACGGGGAGTGAGGGGGAGAATGGGATTAGACTGGCTAGGAAGTTAAAGGGTGATGTGAGAGGGATTAGACTTGGTGGGATCTTAAAGGGTGTGGGGAGTGAGAGGGAGAGTGGGATTAGACTGGGTGGGATATTAAAGGGTGTGGGGAGTGAGGGGGAGAGTGGGATCAGACTGGGTGGGATATTAAAGGGGGTGGGGAGTGAGGGGGAGAGTGGGATTAGACTGGGTGGGATATCAAAGGGTGTGGAGAGGGAGGAGAGTGGGATTAGACTGGGAGGGATATTAAAGGGGGTGGGGAGTGAGGGGGAGAGTGGGATTAGACTGGGTGGGATATTAAAGGGTGTGGGGATTGAGGGGAAGAGTGGGATTAGACTGGGTGGGAAATTAAAGGGTGTGGGGAGTTAGGGAGAGAGTGAGATTAGACTGGGTGAGATATAAAGGGCGTGGGAGGTGAGGGGGAGATTGGGATTAGACTGGGTGGGATATTAAATGGTGTGGAGAGTGAGGAGAGTGGGATTAGACAGGGTCGGATATTAAAGGGTGTGGGGATTGAGGGGGAGAGTGGGATAAGACTGGGTGGGACAATAAATGGTGTGGGGATTGAGGGGGAGTGTGGGATTAGACTGGGTGGGATATTAAAAGGTGTTGGGATTGAGGGGGAGAGTAGGATTAGACTGGGTGGGAAATTAAAGGGTGAGGGGAGTGAGGGGGAGAGTGGGTTTCGAATAGGTGGGATAATAAAGGGTATGGGGAATGAGAGGGAGAGTGGGTCTCGACTGGGTGGGATATTAAAAGGTGTGGGGATTGAGGGGGAGAGTGGGATTAGACTGGGTGAGATATTAAAGGGTGTGGGGAGTGAGAGGTAGAGTGGGATTAGTCTGGGTGGGATATTAAAGTGCGTGGGGATTGAGAAGTCGAGTGGGATTAGACTGTGTGGGATATTAAAGGGCGTGGGGAGTGAGGGGGAGAGTAGGATTAGACTGGGTGGGATATTAAAGGGCGTGGGGAGTGAGGGGGAGAGTGGGATTAGACTGGGTGGGATATTAAATGGTGTGGGGAGTGAGGGGGAGAGTAGGATTAGACTGGGTGGGATATTAAAGGGTGTGGGGATTGAGAGGGAGAGTGGGATTAGACTGGGTGGGATATTAAAGAGTGTGGGGAGTGAGAGGGAGAGTAAGATTAGACTGGGTGGGATATTAAAGGGTGCGGAGAATAAGGGGGAGAGTGCGATTAGACTGGGTGGGAAATTAAAGGGTGCAGGGAGTGAGGGGGAGAGTGGGATTAGACTGGGTGGGATATTAAAGGGTGCGGGGACTGAGGGGGAGAGTGGGATTAGACTGGGTGGGATATTAAAGAGTGTGGGCAGTGAGAGGGAGAGTAAGATTAGACTGGGTGGGATATTAAAGGGTGCGGAGAATGAGGGGGAGAGTGGGATTAGACAGGGTGGGATATTAAAGGGTGCGGGGAGTGAGGGGGAGAGTGGGAATAGTCTGTGTGGGATATTAAAGGGTGTGGGGAGTGAGGGGGAGAGTGGGATTAGACAGGGTGGATTATTAAAGGGTGCGGGGAGTGAGGGGGAGAGTGGGAATAGTCTGTGTGGGATATTAAAGGGTGTGGGGATTGAGGGGGAGCGTGGGATTAGACTGGGTGGGATATTAAAGGGTGTGGATAGTGAGGAGAATGAGATTAGACTGGGTGGGATAATAACGGGGGTGGGGAGTGAGAGGTAGAGTGGGATTAGACTATGTGGGATATTTAAGGGTGTGGGAATGGGGGGGAGATTGGGATTAGACTGGGTGGGAAAATAAATGGTGTGGGGAGTGAGGGGGAGAGTAGGATTAGACTGGGTGGGATATTAAAGGGTGCGGGGAATGAGAGGGTGAGTGCGATTAGACTGGGTGGGATATTAAAGGGTGTGGGGAGGGAGGGGGAGATCGGGAATAGACTGGGTGGGATATTAAAGGGTGTGGGGAGTCAGAGGTAGAGTGGGATTAGACTGGGAGGGATATTAAAGAGTGTGGGGATTGAGAAGGAGGGTGGGATTAGACTGGGTGCGATATTAAAGGGTGTGGGGATTGAGGGGGAGAGTGGGATTAGACTGGGTGGGATATTAAAATGTGTGGAGAGTGAGGAGAGAGGGATTAGACTGGGTGGGATATTAAAGGGTGAGGGGAGTGAGTGGGAGAGTGGGATTAGACAGGGTGGGATATTAAAGTGTGTGGGGAGTGAGGGGGAGAGTGGGATTAGACTGGGTGGGATATTAAAGGGTGTGGGAGGTGAGGGGGAGAGTGAGATTAGACTGGGTGGGATATTAAATGGTGTGGAGAGTGAGGAGAGTGGGATTAGACTGGGTGGGATATTAATGGGTAGGGGGATTGACGGGGAGAGGGCGATAAGACTGGTTGGGATATTAAATGGTGTGGGGATTGAGTAGGAGAGTGGGATTAGACTGGGTGAGATATTAAAGGGTGTGGGGAGTGAGAGGTAGAGTGGGATTAGTCTGGGTGGGAGATTAAAGTGCGTGGGGATTGAGAAATCGAGTGGGATTAGACTGGGTGGGATATTAAAGTGTGTGGGGATTGAGAGGGAGAGTGGGATTAGACTGGGTGGGATATTAAAGGGCGTGGGGAGTGAGGGGGAGAGTAGGATTAGACTGGGTGGGATATTAAAGGGCGTGGGGAGTGAGGGGGAGAGTGGGATTACACTGGGTGGGATATTAAAGGGTGTGGGGAGTGAGGGGGAGAGTAGGATTAGACTGGGTGGGATATTAAAGGGTGTGGGGATTAAGAGGGAGAGTGGGATTAGACTGGGTGCGATATTAAAGAGTGTGGGGAGTGAGAGGGAGAGTAAGATTAGACTGGGTGGGATATTAAAGGGTGCGGAGAATGAGGGGGAGAGTGCGATTAGACTGGGTGGGATATTAAAGGGTGCAGGGAGTGAGGGGGTGAGTGGGATTAGACTGGGTGGGATATTAAAGGGTGCGGGGACTGAGGGGGAGAGTGGGATTAGACTGGGTGGGATATTAAAGGGTGTGGGCAGTGAGAGGGAGAGTAAGATTAGACTGGGTGGGATATTAAAGGGTGCGGAGAATGAGGGGGAGAGTGCCATTAGACTGGGTGGGATATTGAAGGGTGCAGGGAGTGAGGGGGAGAGTGGGATTAGACAGGGTGGGATATTAAAGGGTGCGGGGAGTGAGGGGGAGAGTGGGAATAGTCTGTGTGGGATATTAAAGGGTGTGGGGATTGAGGGGGAGCGTGGGATTAGACTGGGTGGGATATTAAAGGGTGTGGACAGTGAGGAGAATGAGATTAGACTGGGTGGGATAATAACGGGGGTGGGGAGTGAGAGGTAGAGTGGGATTAGACTATGTGGGATATTTAAGGGTGTGGGAATGGGGGGGAGATTGGGATTAGACTGGGTGGGAAAATAAATGGTGTGGGGAGTGAGGGGGAGAGTAGGATTAGACTGGGTTGGATATTAAAGGGTGCGGGGAATGAGAGGGTGAGTGCGATTAGACTGGGTGGGATATTAAAGGGTGTGGGGAGGGAGGGGGAGATCGGGAATAGACTGGGTGGGATATTAAAGGGTGTGGGGAGTCAGAGGTAGAGTGGGATTAGACTGGGAGGGATATTAAAGAGTGTGGGGATTGAGAAGGAGGGTGGGATTAGACTGGGTGCGATATTAAAGGGTGTGGGGATTGAGGGGGAGAGTGGGATTAGACTGGGTGGGATATTAAAATGTGTGGAGAGTGAGGAGAGAGGGATTAGACTGGGTGGGATATTAAAGGGTGAGGGGAGTGAGTGGGAGAGTGGGATTAGACAGGGTGGGATATTAAAGGGTGTGGGGATTAAGAGGGAGAGTGGGATTAGACTGGGTGCGATATTAAAGAGTGTGGGGAGTGAGAGGGAGAGTAAGATTAGACTGGGTGGGATATTAAAGGGTGTGGGAGGTGAGGGGGAGAGTGAGATTAGACTGGGTGGGATATTAAATGGTGTGGAGAGTGAGGAGAGTGGGATTAGACTGGGTGGGATATTAATGGGTAGGGGGATTGACGGGGAGAGGGCGATAAGACTGGATGGGATATTAAATGGTGTGGGGATTGAGAAGGAGAGTGGGATTAGACTGGGTGAGATATTAAAGGGTGTGGGGAGTGAGAGGTAGAGTGGGATTAGTCTGGGTGGGAGATTAAAGTGCGTGGGGATTGAGAAATCGAGTGGGATTAGACTGGGTGGGATATTAAAGTGTGTGGGGATTGAGAGGGAGAGTGGGATTAGACTGGGTGGGATATTAAAGGGCGTGGGGAGTGAGGGGGAGAGTAGGATTAGACTGGGTGGGATATTAAAGGGCGTGGGGAGTGAGGGGGAGAGTGGGATTACACTGGGTGGGATATTAAAGGGTGTGGGGAGTGAGGGGGAGAGTAGGATTAGACTGGGTGGGATATTAAAGGGTGTGGGGATTAAGAGGGAGAGTGGGATTAGACTGGGTGCGATATTAAAGAGTGTGGGGAGTGAGAGGGAGAGTAAGATTAGACTGGGTGGGATATTAAAGGGTGCGGAGAATGAGGGGGAGAGTGCGATTAGACTGGGTGGGATATTAAAGGGTGCAGGGAGTGAGGGGGTGAGTGGGATTAGACTGGGTGGGATATTAAAGGGTGCGGGGACTGAGGGGGAGAGTGGGATTAGACTGGGTGGGATATTAAAGGGTGTGGGCAGTGAGAGGGAGAGTAAGATTAGACTGGGTGGGATATTAAAGGGTGCGGAGAATGAGGGGGAGAGTGCCATTAGACTGGGTGGGATATTGAAGGGTGCAGGGAGTGAGGGGGAGAGTGGGATTAGACAGGGTGGGATATTAAAGGGTGCGGGGAGTGAGGGGGAGAGTGGGAATAGTCTGTGTGGGATATTAAAGGGTGTGGGGATTGAGGGGGAGCGTGGGATTAGACTGGGTGGGATATTAAAGGGTGTGGATAGTGAGGAGAATGAGATTAGACTGGGTGGGATAATAACGGGGGTGGGGAGTGAGAGGTAGAGTGGGATTAGACTATGTGGGATATTTAAGGGTGTGGGAATGGGGGGGAGATTGGGATTAGACTGGGTGGGAAAATAAATGGTGTGGGGAGTGAGGGGGAGAGTAGGATTAGACTGGGTTGGATATTAAAGGGTGCGGGGAATGAGAGGGTGAGTGCGATTAGACTGGGTGGGATATTAAAGGGTGTGGGGAGGGAGGGGGAGATCGGGAATAGACTGGGTGGGATATTAAAGGGTGTGGGGAGTCAGAGGTAGAGTGGGATTAGACTGGGAGGGATATTAAAGAGTGTGGGGATTGAGAAGGAGGGTGGGATTAGACTGGGTGCGATATTAAAGGGTGTGGGGATTGAGGGGGAGAGTGGGATTAGACTGGGTGGGATATTAAAATGTGTGGAGAGTGAGGAGAGAGGGATTAGACTGGGTGGGATATTAAAGGGTGAGGGGAGTGAGTGGGAGAGTGGGATTAGACAGGGTGGGATATTAAAGTGTGTGGGGAGTGAGGGGGAGAGTGGGATTAGACTGGGTGGGATATTAAAGGGTGTGGGAGGTGAGGGGGAGAGTGAGATTAGACTGGGTGGGATATTAAATGGTGTGGAGAGTGAGGAGAGTGGGATTAGACTGGGTGGGATATTAATGGGTAGGGGGATTGACGGGGAGAGGGCGATAAGACTGGATGGGATATTAAATGGTGTGGGGATTGAGAAGGAGAGTGGGATTAGACTGCGTGAGATATTAAAGGGTGTGGGGAGTGAGGGGGAGAGTGAGATTTGACTGGGTGAGATATAAAGAGTGTGGGGAGTGATGGGGAGAGTGGGATTAGACTGGGTGGGATATTAAAGGGTGTGGGGATTGAGAAGGAGAGTGGGATTAGACTGGGTGAGATATTAAAGGGTGTGGGGAGTGAGAGGTAGAGTGGGATTAGTCTGGGTGGGATATTAAAGTGCGTGGGGATTGAGAAATCGAGTGGGATTAGACTGGGTGGATATTAAAGTGTGTGGGGATTGAGAGGGAGAGTGGGATTAGACTGGGTGGGATATTAAAGGGCGTGGGGAGTGAGGGGGAGAGTAGGATTAGACTGGGTGGGATATTAAAGGGCGTGGGGAGTGAGGGGGAGAGTAGGATTAGACTGGGTGGGATATTAAAGGGCGTGGGGAGTGAGGGGGAGAGTGGGATTACACTGGGTGGGATATTAAATGGTGTGGGGAGTGAGGGGGAGAGTAGGATTAGACTGGGTGGGATATTAAAGGGTGTGGGGATTGAGAGGGAGAGTGGGATTAGACTGGGTGCGATATTAAAGAGTGTGGGGAGTGAGAGGGAGAGTAAGATTAGACTGGGTGGGATATTAAAGGGTGTGGGGATTGAGAGGGAGAGTGGGATTAGACTGGGTGGGATATTAAACGGTGCGGGGATTGAGGGGGAGCGTGGGATTAGACTGGGTGGGATATTAAAGGGTGTGGATAGTGAGGAGAGAGGGATTAGACTGGGTGGGATATTAAAGGGTGTGGGGAGTGAGAGGTAGAGTGGGATTAGTCTGGGTGGGATATTAAAGGGTGTGGGGAGTGAGGGGGAGAGTAGGATTAGACTGGGTGGGATATTAAAAAGTGCGGAGAATGAGGGGGAGAGTGCGATTAGACTGGGTGGGATATTAAAGGGTGCGGGGAGTGAGGGGGAGAGTGGGATGACACTGGGTGGGATATTAAAGCGTGTGGGGAGTGAGAAGTAGAGTGGGATAAGACTGAGTGGGATATTAAAGGGTGTGGGGATTGAGGGGGAGAGTGGAATAAGACTGGGGGGGACATTAAATGGTGTGGGGATTGAGGGGAGAGTGGGATTAGACTGGGTGGGATATTAAAAGGTGTGGGGATTGAGGGGAGAGTGGGATTAGACTGGGTGGGATATTAAGGGGGTGGGGAGTGAGGGGGAGAGCTGGATAAGACTGGGTGGGTATTAAAGGGTGTGGGGAGTGAGGGGGAGAGTGTGTTTAGACTGGGAGCGATATTAAAGGGTGTGGGGAGGCAGGAGGAGAGTGCGATTAGACTGGGTGGGATATTAAAATGTGCGGGGAGTGAGGATAGTGGGATTAGACGGGGTGGGATATTAAAGGATGTGGGGAGTGAGGGGGAGAGTGGGATTAGACTGGGTGGGATATTAAAGGGTGTGGGGAGTGAGGGGGAGAGTGAGATTAAACTGGGTGAGATATAAAGGGTGTAGGGAGTGATGGCGAGAGTGGGATTAGACTGGGTGGGATATTAAAGCGTGCGGAGAGTGAGGAGAGTGGGATTAGACTGGGTTGGATATTAAAGGGTTTGGGGAGTGAGAGGAAGAGTGGGATTAGACTGGGTGGGATATTAAAGGATGTTGAGGGGGAGGAGAGTGGGATTAGACTGGGTGGGAAATTAAAGGGTGAGGGGATTGAGGGGGAGAGTGGGATCAGACTGGGTGGGACAATAAATGGTGTGGGGATTGAGGGGGAGAGTGGGATTAGACTGGGTGGGATATTAAAGAGTGTGGAGAGTGAGGAGAGTGGGATTAGACTGGGTGGGATATTAAAGGGTGCGGGGAGTGAGGGGGTGTGTGCGATTAGATTGGGTGGGATATTAAAGGGTGCAGGGAGTGAGGGGGAGAGTATGATTAGACTGGGTGGGATATTAAAGGCTGTGGGGAGGGAGGGGGAGATTGGGAATAGACTGTTTAGGATATTAAAGGATGTGGGGAGTGAGGAGAGTGGGATCAGACTGGGTGGGATATTAAAGTTTGTGGGGAGTGAGGGGGAGAGTGGGATTAGACTGGGTGTGATATTAAAGGGTGCGGGGAGTGAGGGGGAGAGTGGGATTAGACTGAGTGGGATATTAAAGGGTGTGGAGAGTGGGATTAGACTGGGTGGGATATTAAAGGGTGTGGGGAGATAGAGGAAGAGTGAGATTAGACTGATTGGGATATTAAAGGGTGAGGGGAGTGAGCGGGTGAGTGGGATTAGACTGGGTGGGATATTAAAGGATGTGGGGATTGAGGGGGAGAGTGGGATTAGACTGGGAGGGATATTAAAGGGTGTGGGGAGTGAGAGGTAGAGTGAGATTAGACTGGGTGGGATATTAAAAGGGTGGGGATTGAGGGGGAGAGTGGGATTAGACTGGGTGGGGTATTAAAAGGTGTGGGGGAGAGTGGGATTAGACTGGGTGGGATATTAGAGGGTGAGCGGGAGAGTGGGATTAGACTGGGTGGGATATTAAAGGGTTTGGGGAGTGAGGGGGAGAGTGCAATTTGACTGGGTGGGATATTAAAGGGTGTGGGGAGTGAGAGGTAGACTGGGATTAGACTGGGTGGGATATTAAAGGGTGTGGGGATTGAGGGGGAGAGTGGGATTAGACTGGGTGGGATATTAAAGGGTGTGGGGAGTGAGGGGGAGAGGGCGATTAGACTGGGTGGGATATTAAAGGGTGTGGGGAGGGAGGGGGAGAGTGGGAATAGACTGGGTGGGAAATTAAAGGGTGCGGGAAGTGAGGGGGTGAGTGCGATTAGAATGGGTGGGATATTAAAGAGTGCGGGGAGTGAGGGGGAGAGTGGAATTAGACTGGGTGTGATATTAAAGGGTGCGGGGTGTGATGGGGAGAGTGGGATTAGACTGGGTGGGATATTAAAGTTTGCGGGGAGTGAGGGGGAGAGTGGAATTAGACTGGGTGTGATATTAAAGGGTGTGGGGAGTGAGGGGGAGAGAGTGGGATTAGACTGGGTGGGATATTAAAGGCTGTGGAGAGTGAGGAGAGTGGGATTAGACTGGGAGGATATTAAAGGGTGCGGGGCGTGAGGGGGAGAGTGGGCTTAGACTGGGTGGGATATTCAAGGCTGTGGAGAGTGAGGAGAGTGGGATTAGACTGGGTGGGAAATTAAAGGGAGCGGGGAGTGAGGGGGAGAGTGGGATTAGACTGGGTGGGATCTTAAAGGGTGTGGGGAGCGAGAGGGAGAGTGGGATGAGACTGGGTGGGATATTAAAGGGTGCGGGGAGTGAGGGGGAAAGTGGGATTACACTGGGTGGGATATTAAAGGGTGTGGAGAGTGTGATCAGACTGGGTGGGATCTTAAAGAGTGTGGGGAGTGAGGGGGAGAGTGGGATTACACTGGGTAGGATATTAAAGGGTGTGGGGAGTGAGGGGGAGAGTGGGATTAGACTGGGTGGGACTTTAAAGGGTGTGGGGAGCGAGAGGGAGAGTGGGATTAGACTGGGTGGGATATTAAAGGGTGTGGGGAGTGACGGGGAGAGTGAGATTAGAATGGCTGAGATATAAAGGGTGTGGGAAGTGATGGGGAGAGTGGGATTAGACTGGGTGGGATATTAAAGGGTGTGGAGAGTGAGGAGAGTGGGATTAGACTGGGTCGGATATTAAAGGGTGTGGAGAGTGAGAGGTAGAGTGGGATTAGACTGGGTGGGATATTAAAGGGTGTGGGGAGTGAGGGGGAGAGTGGGATTAGACTGGGTGGGATATTAAAGGGTGCGGGGAGTGAGGGGGAGAGTGGGATTAGACTGGGTGGGATATTAA
The DNA here is from genome assembly GCF_017639515.1 of Carcharodon carcharias. Lineage (NCBI taxonomy): Eukaryota > Metazoa > Chordata > Chondrichthyes > Lamniformes > Lamnidae > Carcharodon > Carcharodon carcharias. The sequence goes on along the minus strand of NC_054507.1, from coordinate 6,550,577 downwards.
ACGGTGTGGGGAGTGAGGAGAGTGGGATTAGACAGTGTGGGATATTAAAGGGTGTGGGGAGTGAGGAGGAGAGTGGGATGAGACTGGGTGGGATATTAAAGGGTGTGGGGAGTGAGAGGGAGAGTGGGATTAGACTGGGTGGGATATTAACGGGTGTGGGGATTGGGTGGTACAGTGGGATTAGACTGGGTGGTATATTAAAGGGTATGGGGATTGAGGGGGAGAGTGGGATTAGACTGGGTGGGATATTAAAGAGTGTGGGGATTGAGGGGGAGAGTGGGATTAGACTGGGTGGGATATTGAAGAGTGTGGAGAGTGAGGAGAGTGGGATTAGACTGGGTGGGATATTAAAGGGTGCGGGGAGTGAGGGGGTGTGTGCGATTAGATTGGGTGGGATATTAAAGGGTGCAGGGAGTGAGTGGGAGAGTATGATTAGACTGGGTGGGATATTAAAGGGAGTGGGGAGAGAGGGAGAGAGTGGGATTAGACTGCGAGGGATATTAAAGGGTGAGGGGAATGAGGGGAACAATGTGTTTAGACTGGGTGGGATATTAAAGGGTGTGGGGATTGAGGGGGACAGTGGGATTAGACTGCGAGGGATATTAAAGGGTGAGGGGAGTGAGAGGTAGAGTGGGATTAGACTGGGTGGGATATTAAAAGGGTGGGGAGTGAGTGGGAGAGTTGGGTTAGACTGGGTGGTATATTAAGGGGGTGGCGAGTGAGGGGGAGAGTGGGATTAGACTGGGTGGGATATTAAATGGTGAGGGGAGTGAGGGGGAGAGTGGGATTAGACTGGGTGGGATATTAAGGGGGTGGCGAGTGAGGGGGAGAGTGGGATAAGACTGGGTGGGTATTAAAGGGTGTGGGGAGGGCGGGGGAGAGTGCGATTAGACTGGGTGGGATATTAAAGGGTGCGGGAAATGAGGATAGTGGGATTAGACTGGGTGGGATATTAAAGGGTGTGGGGAGTGATGGGGAGAGTAGGATTAGACTGGGTGGGATATTAAAGGGTGTGGAGAGTGAGGAGAGTGGTATTAGACTGGGTCGGATATTAAAGGGTGTGGAGAGTGAGAGTTAGAGTGGCATTAGACTGGGTGGGATATTAAAGGGTGCGGAGAATGAGGGGGAGAGTGTGATTAGATAGGGTGGGATATTAAAGGGAGCAGGGAGCGAGCGGGAGAGCGGGATAAGACTGGGTGGGATATTAAAGGGAGTGGGGAGTGAGGGGGAGAGTGGGATTAGACTGGGTGGGATCTTAAAGGGTGTGGGGAGCGAGAGGGAGAGTGGGATTAGACTGGGTGGGATATTAAAGGTGGTGGGGAGTGAGGGGGAAAGTGGGATTACACTGGGTGGGATATTAAAGGGTGTGGAGAGTGTGATCAGACTGGGTGGGATCTTAAAGAGTGTGGGGAGTGAGGGGGAGAGTGGGATTACACTGGGTGGGATATTAAAGGGTGTGGGGAGTGAGGGGGAGAGTGAGATTAGACTGGGTGTGATATTAAAGGGTGTGGGGAGTGAGGGGGAGAGTGGGATTAGACTGGGTGGGACTTTAAAGGGTGTGGGGAGCGAGAGGGAGAGTGGGATTAGACTGGGTGGGATATTAAAGGGTGTGGGGAGTGACGGGGAGAGTGAGATTAGAATGGCTGAGATATAAAGGGTGTGGGAAGTGATGGGGAGAGTGGGATTAGACTGGGTGGGATATTAAAGGGTGTGGAGAGTGAGGAGAGTGGGATTAGACTGGGTCGGATATTAAAGGGTGTGGAGAGTGAGAGGTAGAGTGGGATTAGACTGGGTGGGATATTAAAGGGTGTGGGGAGTGAGGGGGAGAGTGGGATTAGACTGGGTGGGATATTAAAGGGTGCGGGGAGTGAGGGGGAGAGTGGGATTAGACTGGGTGGGATATTAAACGGTGTGGGGAGTGAGGAGAGTGGGATTAGACAGTGTGGGATATTAAAGGGTGTGGGGAGTGAGGAGGAGTGTGGGATGAGACTGGGTGGGATATTAAAGGGTGTGGGGAGTGAGAGGGAGAGTGGGATTAGACTGGGTGGGATATTAACGGGTGTGGGGATTGGGAGGTACAGTGGGATTAGACTGGGTGGTATATTAAAGGGTATGGGGATTGAGGGGGAGAGTGGGATTAGACTGGGTGGGATATTAAAGAGTGTGGGGATTGAGGGGGAGAGTGGGATTAGACTGGGTGGGATATTAAAGAGTGTGGAGAGTGAGGAGAGTGGGATTAGACTGGGTGGGATATTAAAGGGTGCGGGGAGTGAGGGGGTGTGTGTGATTAGATTGGGTGGGATATTAAAGGGTGCAGGGAGTGAGTGGGAGAGTATGATTAGACTGGGTGGGATCTTAAAGGGAGTGGGGAGAGAGGGAGAGAGTGGGATTAGACTGCGAGGGATATTAAAGGGTGAGGGGAATGAGGGGAACAATGTGTTTAGACTGGGTGGGATATTAAAGGGTGAGGGGAGTGAGAGGTAGAGTGGGATTAGACTGGGTGGGATATTAAAAGGGTGGGGAGTGAGTGGGAGAGTTGGGTTAGACTGGGTGGTATATTAAGGGGGTGGCGAGTGAGGGGGAGAGTGGGATTAGACTGGGTGGGATATTAAATGGTGAGGGGAGTGAGGGGGAGAGTGGGATTAGACTGGGTGGGATATTAAGGGGGTGGCGAGTGAGGGGGAGAGTGGGATAAGACTGAGTGGGTATTAAAGGGTGTGGGGCGGGCGGGGGAGAGTGCGATTAGACTGGGTGGGATATTAAAGGGTGCGGGAAATGAGGATAGTGGGATTAGACTGGGTGGGATATTAAAGGGTGTGGGGAGTGATGGGGAGAGTGGGATTAGACTGGGTGGGATACTAAAGGGTGTGGAGAGTGAGGAGAGTGGTATTAGACTGGGTCGGATATTAAAGGGTGTGGAGATTGAGAGTTAGAGTGGCATTAGACTGTGTGGGATATTCAAGGGTGGGGGATTGAGGAAGAGAGGGGGATTAGACTGGGTGGGACAAAAATGGTGTGGGGAGGGAGGGGGAGAGTGCGATTATACTGGGAGGGATATTAAAGGGTGCGGTGAGTGAGGATAGTGTGATTAGACTGGGTGGGATATTAAAGGGTGTGGGGAGTGAGAGGTAGAGTGGGATTAGACTGAGTGGGATATTAAAAGGGTGGGGATTGAGGGGGAGGGAGGGATTAGACTGGGTGGGGTATTAAAAGGTGTGGGGATTGAGGGGGAGAGTGGGATTAGACTGGGTGGGATATTAAAGGGTGTGGGGATTGAGGGGGAGAGTGCATTTTGATTGGGTGGGATATTAAAGGGTGTGGGGAGGGAGGGGGAGAGTGGGAATAGACAGGGTGGGATATTAAAGGGTGCGGGGAGTGAGGGGGAGAGTGGGATTAGACTGGCTGGGATATTAAAGGGTGTGGGGAGGGGGGGGAGAGTGGGAATAGACTGGTTGGGATATTAAAGGGTGTGGGGAGTGAGAGGAAGAGTGGGATTAGACGAGGTGGGATATTAAAGGGTGCGGGGAGTGAGGGGGAGAGTGGGATTAGACTGGGTGGGATATTAAAGGGTGTGCAGAGTGAGGAGAGTGGGATTAGACCAGGTGGGAAATTAAAGGGTGTGGGGAGTGAGAGGAAGATTGGGATTAGACTGGGTGGGATATTAAAAGGGTGGGGATTGAGAGGGAGAGTGGGATAAGACTGGGTGGGATATTAAAAGGTGTGGGGATTGAGGGGGAGAGTGGGATCATACTGGGTAGGATATAAAAGTGTGTGGAGAGTGGCATTAGAATGGGTGGGATCTTAAAGGGTGTGGGGAGTGAGAGGGAGAGTGCGATTAGACTGGGTGGGATATTAAAGGGTGCGGGGAGAGAGGATAGTGGGATTAGACTGGGTGGGATATTAAATGGTGTGGGGAGAGTGGGGTTAGACTGGGTGGGATATTAAACGGTGTGGGGAGTGAGGGGGAGAGTGATATTAGACTGGGTGAGATATAAAGGGTGTGGGGAGTGATGGGGAGAGTGGGATTAGACTGGTTGGGATATTAAAGGGTGTGGGGAGTGAGTGGGAGAGTGCGATTAGACTGGGTGGGATATTAAAGGGTGAGGGACGGGAGATGGAGAGTGGGAATAGACTGGGTGGGATATTAAACGGAGCAGGGAGTGAGCGGGAGAGCGGGATTAGACTGGGTGGGATATTAAAGGATGTGGGGAGTGAGGGGGAGAGTGGGATTAGAATGGGTGAGATATAAAGTGTATGGGAAGGGAGGGGGAGAGTGGGATTCGACTGCGTAGGATACGAAAGGGTGTGGAGAGTGGGATTAGTCTGGGTGGGATCTTAAAGGGTGTGGGGAGTGAGAGGGAGAGTGGGATTGGACTGGGTGGGATATTAAAGGGTGTGGGGAGTGAGGGGGAGAGTGCGATTAGACTGGGTGGGATATTAAAGGGTGTGGGGAGCGAGGAGAGTGGGATTAGACTGGGTGGGATATTAAAGGGAGTGGAGAGTGTGATTAGACTGGGTGGGATCTTAAAGGGTGTGGGGAGTGAGGGGGAGAGTGGGATTAGACAGGGTGGGATATTAAAGGGTGCGGGGAGTGAGGGAGAGAGTGGGATTAGACTGGGTGGGATATTAAAGGGTGTGGGGAGTGATGGGGAGAGTGGGATTAGACTGGGTGGGATATTAAAAGGTGTGGGGAGTGAGGGGGATTAGACTGTGTGGGATATAAAGGGGGTGGGGAGTGACGGGGAGAGTGGGATAAGACTGGGTGGGATATTAAAGGGTGTGGGGAGTGAGGGGGAGAGTGAGTTAGACTGGGTGGGATATAAACGGGTGTGGGGAGTGAGCGGGAGAGTGGGATTAGACTGGGTGGGATATTAAAGAGTGTGGGGAGTGATGGGGAGAGTGGGATTAGACTGGGTGGGATACAAAAGGGTGTGCGGAGTGAGGGGGAGAGTACGATTCGAATGGTTGGGTTATTAAAGGGTGCAGGGAGTGAGTGGGAGAGTGAGATTAGACTGGGTGGGATATTAAAGGGTGAGGGGCGGGAGGCGGAGAGTGGTATTAGACTGGGTGGGATATTAAAGGGTGTGGGGTGAGAGGGGGAGAGTGAGATTAGACTGGGTGAGATATAAAGGGTGTGGAAAGTGATGGGGAGAGTGGGATTAGACTGGGTGGGATATAAAAGGGTGCGCGGAGTGAGGGGGAGCGTACGATTCGAATGGTTGTGTTATTAAAGGGTGCGGGGAGTGAGTGGGAGAGTGCGATTAGACTGGGTGGGATATTAAAGGGTGAGGGGCTGGAGATGGAGAGTGGGAATAGACTGGGTGGGATATTAAACGGAGCAGGGAGTGAGCGGGAGAGCGGTATTAGACTGGGTGGGATATTAAAGGATGTGGGGAGTGAGGGGGAGAGTGGGATTAGAATGGGTGAGATATAAAGTGTATGGGAAGGGAGGGGGAGAGTGGGATTCGACTGCGTAGGATACGAAAGGGTGTGGAGAGTGGGATTAGTCTGGGTGGGATCTTGAAGGGTGTGGGGAGTGAGAGGGAGAGTGGGATTAGACAGGGTGGGATATTAAAGGGAGTGGAGAGTGTGATTAGACTGGGTGGGATCTTAAAGGGTGTGGGGAGTGAGGGGGAGAGTGGGATTAGACAGGGTGGGATATTAAAGGGTGCGGGGAGTGAGGGAGAGACTGGGATTAGTCTGGGTGCGATATTAAAGGGTGTGGGGAGTGAGGGGAAGAGTGGGATCTGACTGGGTGGGATATTAAAGGGTGTGGGGAGGGAGAGGGAGAGTGCGATTAGACTGGGTGGGATATTAAAGGGTGCGGGGAGAGAGGATAGTGGGATTAGACTGGGTGGGATATTAAAGGGTGTGGGGAGTGTGCGGGAGAGTGCGTTTAGACTGGGTGGGATATTAAACGGTGTGGGGAGTGAGGGGGAGAGTGATATTAGACTGGGTGAGATATAAAGGGTGTGGGGAGTGATGGGGAGAGTGGGATATGACTGGGTGGGATATTAAAGGGTGTGGAGAGTGAGGAGAGTGGGATCAGGCTGGGTGGGATATTAAAGGGTGTGGGGAGTGAGAGGTAGAGTGGGATTAGACTGGGTGGGATATTAAAGGGGGTGAGGAGTGAGGGGGAGAGTGGGATTAGACTGGGTGTGATATTAACGGGAGTGGGGATTGGGAGGGAGAGTGGGATTAGAGTGGGTGGGATATGAAAGAGTGTGGGGATTGAGGGGAGGAGTGGGATTAGACTGGGTGGGAAATTAAAGGGTGTGGGGATTGAGGGGGAGAGTGGGAATAGACTGGGTGGGATATTAAAGGGTGTGGGGAGTGAGGGGGAGAGTGGGATTAGACTGGGTGGGATATTAAAGGGTGTGGGGAGCGAGGAGAGTGGGATTAGACTGGGTGGGATATTAAAGGGTGTGGAGAGTGAGAGGGAGAGTGGGATTAGACTGGGTGGGATATTAAAGGGTGTGGGGAGTGAGGGGGAGAGTGAGATTAGACTGGGAGGGATATTAAAGGGTGTGGGGAGGGAGGGGGAGAGTGGGAATAGACTGGTTAGGATATTAAAGGGTGTGGGGAATGAGGAGAGTGGGATTAGACTGCGTGGGATATTAAAGGGTGCGGGAAGTGAGGGGGAGAGTGGGATTAGACGGGGTGGGAAATTAAAAGGTGTGGGGAGTGAGGGGGAGAGTGAGATTAGAATGGGTGAGATATAAAGGGTATGGGGAGTGAGGGGGAGAGTGGGATTAGACTGGGTGGGATCTTAAAGGGAGCGGGGAGTGAGGGCGAGAGTGGGATTAGACTGGGTGGGATATTAAAGGGTGTGGGGAGTTAGGGGAACAGTGAGATTAGACTGGGTGGAATATTAAAGGGTGTGGAGAGTGAGGAGAGTGGGATTAGACTGGGTGGGATATTAACGGCTGTGGGGAGTGAGAGGTATAGTGGGATTAGACTGGGTGGGATATTAAAGGGTGTGGGGTTTGAGGGGGAGAGTGGGATTAGACTGGGTGAGATATTAAAAGGTGTGGGGATTGAGGGGGAGAGTGGGATTAGACTGGGTGGGATATTAAAGGGTGTGGGGAGTGAGGGGGAGAGTAGGGTTAGACTGGGTGGGATATTAAAGGGTGCGGGGAGTGAGGGGGAGAGTGGGATTAGACTGGGTGGGATATTAAAGGGTGTGGGGAGTGAGGGGGAGAGTAGGGTTAGACTGGGTGTGATATTAAAGGGTGCGGGGAGTGAGGGGGAGAGTGGGATTAAACTGGGTGAGATATTAAAGGGTGTGGGGAGTGAGGGGGTGAGTGCGATTAGACTGGGTGGGATATTTAAGGGTGTGGGGAGGGAGGGGGAGAGTGGGAATATACTGGTTAGGATATTAAAGGGTGTGGGGAGCGAGGAGAGTGGGATTAGACTGGGTGAGATATTAAAGGGTGCGGGGAGTGAGGGGGAGAGTGGGATTAGACTGGGTGGGATATTAAAGGGAGCAGGGAGTGAAGAGAGCGGGATTAGACTGGGTGGGATATTAAAGGGTGTGGGGAGTGAGGTGGAGAGTGAGATTAGAATGGGTGAGATATAAAGGGTATGGGGAGTGAGGGGGAGAGTGGGATTACGCTGGGTAGGATATTAAAGGGTGTGGAGAGTGGGATTAGACTGGTTGGGATCTTAAAGGGTGTGGGGAGTGAGACGGAGAGTGGGATTAGACTGGGTGGGATATTAAAGGGTGTGGGGAGTGAGGGGCAGAGTGGGATTAGACTGGGTGGGATATTAAAGGGTGTGGAGAGTGCGATTAGACTGGGTGCGATCTTAAAGGGTGTGGGGATTGAGGGGGAGAGTAGGGTTAGACTGGGTAGGAAATTAAAGGGTGTGGGAATTGAGGGGGAGAGTGGGATTAGACTGGGCGGGATATTAAAGGGTATGGGGAGTGAGGGGGAGTGTGGGATTAGACTGGGTGGGATATTAAAGGGTGTGGGGAGTGAGACGGAGAGCGGGATTAGACTGGGTGGGATATTAAAGGGTGTGGGGAGGGAGGGGGAGAGTGGGATTCGACCGGGTGGGATATTAAAGGGAGCAGGGAGTGAGGGGGAGAGCGGGATTAGACTGGGTGGGATATTTAAAGGGTGTGGGGCGGGAGGGGGTGAGTGGGATTAGACCAGGTGGGATATTAAATGGTGCGGGGAGTGAGGGGGAGAGTGGGATTAGACCGGGTGGGATATTAAAGGGTGTGGGGAGTGAGCGGGAGAGTGGGATTAGACTGGGTGGGATATTTAAAGGGTGTGGGGAGTGAGACGGAGAGTGGGATTAGACTGGGTGGGATATTTAAAGGGTGTGGGGAGTGAGACGGAGAGTGGGATTAGAGTGGGTGGGATATTAAAGGGTGTGGAGAGTGAGGGGGAGAGTGGGATTAGACTGGGTGGGATATTAAAGGGTGTGGAGAGAAAGGGGGAGAGTGGGATTAGACTGGGTGGGATATTAAAGGGTGTAGGAAGTGAGGGGGAGAGTGGGATTAGACTGGGTGGGATATTAAAGGGTGTGGGGAGTGAGGGGGAGAGTGGCTTTAGACTGGGTGTGATATTAAAGGATGCGGGGAGTGAGGATAGTGGGATTAGACTGGGTGGGATATTAAAGGGTGTGGAGAGTACGATTAGACTGGGTGCGATCTTAAAGGGTGTGGGGATTAAGGGGGAGAGTGGGATTAGACTGGGTGGGATATTAAAGGGTGTGGGGAGTGATGGAGAGAGTGAGATTAGACTGGGTGGGATATTAAAGGGTCTGGGGATTGAGGGGGAGAGTGGGATTAGACTGGGTGGGATATTAAAGGGTGTGGAGAGTGGGATTAGACTGGGTGGGATATTAAAGGGTGTAGGAAGTGAGGGGGAGAGTGGGATTAGACTGGGTGGGATATTAAAGGGTGTGGGGAGTGAGGGGGAGAGTGGCTTTAGACTGGGTGTGATATTAAAGGATGCGGGGAGTGAGGATAGTGCGATTAGACTGGGTGCGATCTTAAAGGGTGTGGGGATTAAGGGGGAGAGTGGGATTAGACTGGGTGGGATATTAAAGGGTGTGGAGAGTGAGGAGAGAGTGGGATTAGACTGGGTGTGATATTAAAGGGTGTGGGGAGTGAGGGGGAGTGTGGGATTAGACTGGGTGGGATATTAAAGGGAGCAGGGTGTGAGGGGGAGAGCGGGATTAGACTGGGTGGGATATTTAAAGGTGTGGGGAGTGAGGGGGAGAGTGGGAATAGACTGGGTGGGATCTTAAAGGGTGTGGGGAGTGAGGGGGACAATGTGTTTAGACTGGGTGGGATATTAAAGGGTGTGGAGAGTGAGGAGTTTGGGATTAGACTGGGGGGGATATTAAAGGGTGTGGGGAGTGAGGGGGAGAGTGGGATTAGACTGGGTGGGATATTAAAGGGTGTGGGGAGTGAGGGGGTGAGTGGGATTAGACTGGGTGGGATATTAAAGGATGTGGGGATTGAGGGGGAGAGTGGGATTAGACTGGGTGGGATATTAAAGGGTGTGGGGAGTGAGGAGAGTGGGATTAGACTGTGTGGGATATTAAAGGGTGCGGGGAGTGAGGGGGAGAGTGGGATTAGACTGGGTGGGATATTAAAGGGTGTGGGGAGTGAGGGGGTGAGTGGGATTAGACTGGGTGGGATATTAAAGGGTGTGGGGATTGAGGGAGAGAGTGGGATTAGACTGGGTGGGATATTAAAGGGTGTGGGGAGTGAGGATAGTGGGATTAGACTGGGTGGGATATTAAAGGATGTGGGGATTGAGGGGGTGAGTGGGATTAGACTGGGTGGGATATTAAAGGGAGTGGGAAGTGAGGTGGAGAGTGGGATTAGACTGGGTGTGATATTAAAGGATGCGGGGAGTGAGGATAGTGGGATTAGACTGGGTGGGATATTAAAGGGTGTGGGAAGTGAGGGGGAGAGTGGGATTAGACTGGGTGGGATATTAAAGGGTATGGGGAGTGAGTGGGAGAGTGGGATTAGACTGGCTGGGATATTTTATTCCAAGTTGCTAGTAGAATATCTAATACACTAGCTGCCCCTCAACGGGAACCTTGTACTGAGCTTTGATCTGAAAATGTTGAGTGCCGCGCTGTTTAAAAATCATTTACATCGCGGAATGTGTCCTGGACATTCGATTCGGGGCTGATTCCTTTCGTCTGTCAGCATTGAAAGACTCAGGTTACTAGGGCGACCAGGCATCCTGGACTATCGTTTCCCCTCAGAAATCCGGGGACATGCGCCTCTATCCATATATGTGGGTTGGGGGTAATAGTGAGTGGGAGGTCCTGATGGCCCACCCGGAAACCCCCTCTTATTTCCCACTGTTCCTTCTCCAAATAACAAAGATGTCAATATTTCCACGGGAATACCCATGATGCTAACAGGAACTGCATCAAATGAAATGGCAGAGTTCAAACTCTTGGGAGAAACAGTTTGAAAGAAAAATGCTGCCAAAATAAACACACAGATCAAAAGGCTCATGAAAGATAATTCTCCCCTGGAGGCTCCATCGACGCATGTGGAAAGAATGAAGAATGCAACCGTCCGGTAAGGACACAGCCCAGTCAGGCAGTGTGTCGCCCTGCTGGGAATCATGGGAAATGGGACCCGCCTTCAGCGCCAATCAACATGAACCTACTGCCTGTTTCTGGCAAGAGCCTACTCCCCCCGATGCCACCTGAACAGGGCAGTGTTAGACGGGCAGGCAGGGCACAAATCCTGTCCTGTTCACTCCATTGATTATCAGGAGAACATGGCTTCACATGAAGCCCAGCGATTGGATCTGAGGTAACTTTGGACCCTGCCACTGTGCCCTTCCCCAGACTGTTCCTGCCTGAACACTGTAGCTAAGCTATAATCACAACAAACTTGGTAAAACGTTAGAGAGACCTTGCCCAGTCAGGGAGATTGATGACTGGGTTCCACACATTTCAGTTCGACTCAGTTATTCTGGTACAAAATTTTTCAAAGTATAAACTTACTTGAAGTAGAAGAATATACAAAGAGAAAGCAGTAAGCACACGATGGAGATTCCATGACCCGTAATGGCCAAATAATACAGGTTCCATACTGACTGCAAATAGACAAAGACCAAAGTTAGAGACAGCCATTGGCAGTCCTGGCTGGAAGGTACATAAGAAACAAGCCATTCATGTTTCCAGTCACTTGTCGTTCAGCTTTAATATTTTCAGTCACCAATTTCCTCTCCTCTGTCTGAGAGTCTAAATCCAACTTCCTGTTCCAACAACAGAGGGAAGTTAAAGGCTGAGAGTCTACGAGTGTCCTGTTCTCACCCAAAATGTCAGAGCGGACATCAGAGTAACACCCACCATGAGAAAACTGTAACAGGAAACGTGGAGAGTTTCACTCTGGGCTAAAAAGATGACAGGCTCCAGTATCTAACCCCGTCCTGTACCTGTCCCGTGAGTGTTTGATGGGGTCAGTGTAGAGGGAGATTTACTCTGTATCTAACCCCGTGCTGTACCTGTCCTGGGAACGTTTGATGGGGACAGTGTAGAGGGAGCTTTGCTCTGTATCTAACCCTGTGCTGTATCTGTCCTGGGAGTGTTTGATGGGCCAGTGTAGAGGGAGCTTTACTCTGTATCTAACCCCGTGCTGTACCTGCCCTGAAAGGGTTTGATGGAGACAGTGTAGAGGGAGCTTTACTCTGTACCTAACCCCGTGCTGTACCTGTCCTGGGAGTGTCTGATAGGGACAGTGTAGAGGAAGCTTTACCCAGTATCTAACCCCGTGCTGTACCTGTCCTGGGAGTGTTTGATGGGGACAGTGTAGAAGGAGCTTTAGTATGTACCTAATCCCGTGCTGTACCTGTCCTGGGAGTGTTTGATGGGAACAGTGTAGAGGGAGCTTTACTCTGTATCTAACCCAGTGCTATATCTGTCCTGGGAGTGTTTGATGGAGACAGTGTAGAGGGAGATTTACTCTGTATCTAACCCCGTGCTATATCTGTCCTGGGAGTGTTTGATGGGGACAGTGTAGAGGGAGGTTTACTCTGTATCTAACCCTGTGCTGTACCTGTCCTGGGAGTGTTTGATGGGGACAGTGTGGGTGGAAATTACAGACAGTACAGGCCAGATATTGACATGCTGCTGTGCACATTTTCTTCCCAACACATTTCCTGTGTTGTGTCTATTGTTTGAAATCTGTGCGATATGGCTACCAACCCATCTGCCACTGGGACAGCGTATCCTTACTTTTCCCTTGTAACTGATTGTCATGATTTTGACCATGTCTAGCTCACCTTCCCTTAAGCTCCTGTCCTTGATGTTTAACAGCCTCCCTTTTCCGAGAGTCTCTTTCACCTGGATTCCCTGATCCCTGCAGCCACCTGAGTAAATCTCCCCTGCACCTCAATTTAACGTCTTGATATCCTCCTGAATGTGTGGTGTTAGGAACTGGACATTAGTCACCAGCTGAAGCTGAGTGAGTGTTTTATAACGGGGTAGCCCAACTCCCTAGCATTTGACCTGCTTTCCTCCGATCAAGCTAAGGCTCTAACAGGACTTGGGTAGCCACGCTCTCAGCCAGCCCTACCACCTTCAATGATTCGTGCCCCTCCCCCAACAACCAGGTCACTCTCCTCTGCACTTGTTTTGCCAAGACTGAGATCGATTGATTTCTAGATTGTAAAAATATCATGATATATGTGGACCATGTAGGATAATGGCATTGAGATAGACTATCAGCCATGGCTGAGCTGAATGGAGGAGAGGTTCAAGGCGCTGAATGGCCTACTCCTGTTCCTATTTCCTACATTCCCCTGCTCCTTTGGAATTGTACCATTTATTTTATATTCTCTCTCCTTGTTCTTTGGACCAAACTGCATCACTTCACATTTCTCTGTAACTTGAATCTGCCACATGACTATAGGCATGTTTACGTCCTCCTGAAGCCTGTTATTGTCTGCTCACTGTTTAATATGTCTCTGAGTTTCATTTCATTTATAAATGTTGAAATTGTGCTCTGCACAGCCAAGCCCAGATAATTGCTAGAGTAGCCTTAATCCCCAGCTCTTACAAATGCATCAGTCTCTCCAGGGTTGGAATATACGGTTCATCACTACTCTCTTGCCCTCTGCCAATTTGGTTCAATGCTGTCACTGTCCCTTAGGTCACCTTGAGTTTTGCTGTCAAGATTACACTGCAGTGTCTTACCAAACACTTGTTCAAAAATTCAAACAGAGGTGTGAGGTGAATGGGGAGGTGAATGGGGAGGTGAAAGAGGAAGTGACTGATGAGGTCAGGGAAAGTGAAGGGGAGAGGGGTGGGGAAGTGAATGAGGGGGTGAATGAGGAAGTGAAAGAGCTTGTTACGGACAAAGAAATAGACAAGTTGCAAAAAAGTGTTTTGGATTGGGGGAGAGCGGATTTTAGTAAAATAAGGCAGGATCTGGCCAAGGTAGACTGGGAACAGCTACTTGTGGGGAAATCTGCAGAGGAGCAGTGGGGGGCATTCAAAAAGGAAATGGGGAGGGGACAGGCTCAACATGTTCCCTCTAGGGTGATAGGAAGGAGTAACAAGCCCAGAGAACCATGGATGACCAGGGATATTCAGGATACGTTGAGAAGGATAAGAGAGGCTTTTAGCAGGTACATGTGGAGCAAATCAGCAGAGGCATTAGTGGAGTACAGGAAGTGCAGGGTGGAGCTTAAGAAAGCCATTAGTAGAGCAAAGAGGGGATATGAGAAAGCTCTGGCTGGTAAAAGTAGGGAAAATCGCAAGATATTCTATAACTATATCAATGGGAAGAGGATAACCAGGGAAAGGGTAGGGCCCATTAGGGACCAAGGGGGCAATCTATGGGTGGAGCCAGAGGACATCGGTAGAGTGTTGAATGAATATTTCACATCCGTCTTCGCCCAAGAGAATGAGGATGAAGGTATGGAACTCGGGGAGAGAGACTGCGAGATTCTTGAGCAAATTGATATGGGGAGTGACAAGGTATTGGAGGTGTTGGCAGGCTTAAAAGTGGACAAATCTCCAGGTCCAGATGATTTGTGTCCCAGACTGCTGAGGGAGGCAAGGGAGGAGATCGCAGGAGCTCTGACCCAAATTTTTAATTCCTCTCTGGCCATGGGGGAGGTGCCAGAGGACTGGAGGACAGCTAATGTGGTTCCGCTATTTAAGAAGGGTTGTACAGATAAGCCAAGGAACTACAGGCCAGTGAGTCTCACATCAGTGGTAGGGAAACTATTGGAGAAAATTCTGAAGGAGAGAATCTATCTCCACTTGGAGAGGCAAGGTTTGATCAGGGATAGTCAGCATGGCGTTGTCAAAGGGAGGTCATGCCTAACAAATTTGATTGAATTTTTTGAGGAGTGACCAGGTGTGTAGATGAGGGTAGTGCAGTTGATGTAGTTTATATGGATTTCAGCAAAGCCTTTGACAAGGTCCCACATGGGAGACTTATAAAGAAGGCAAAGGCACATGGGATACAGGGTAATTTGATAAGGTGGATTCAAAATTGGCTTAGTTGTAGGAGACAGAGGGTGATGACAGCAGGATGCTTTAGTGACTGGAAGCCTGTGTCCAGTGGCGTACCACAGGGATCTGTGCTGGGTTCCCTATTATTCATCATTTCTATAAACAACATAGGTGACTGTGTGGGGCGTAGGATTAGTAAGTTTGTGGATGACACAAAGATTGGCCGGGTGGTTAACAGTGAGGTTGAGTGTCTTGGGCTACAAGAAGATATAGACGGGATGGTCAAATGGGCAGATAAGTGGCAGATGGAATTTAACCCTGAAAAGTGTGAGGTGATACACTTTGGAAGGAGTAATTTGACGAGGAAGTATTCAATGAATGGTATGGCACTAGGAAGTTCTGAGGAACAAAGGGACATTGGTGTGTGTGTCCATAGATCTCTGAAGGTGGAGGGGCATGGTAGTGGGTGGTGAAAAAGGCATGTGGGACACTTGCCTTTATCAATCTAAGCATAGATTACAAAAGTAGGGAGATCATGTTGGAGTTGTATAGACCCTTGGTGAGGCCACAGCTGGAGTACTGTGTGCAGTTCTGGTCGCCACATTATAGGAAGGATGTGATTGCACTGGAGGGGCTGCAGAGGAGATTCACCAGGATGTTGCCTGGGATGAAACATTTAAGTTATGAAGAGAGGTTGGATAGATTTGGGTTGTTTTCGTCGGAGCAGATAAGACTGAGGGGTGACCTGATCGAGGTGTACAAGATTATGAGGGGCATGGACAGGGTGGATAGGGAGCAGCTGTTCCCCTTAGTTAAAGGGTCAGTCACAAGGAGGCATAAGTTCAAGGTGAGGGGCAGGAGGTTTAGGGGTGCTGTGAGGAAAGACTTTTTTACCCAGAGGGTGGTGAGGGTCTGGAATGCACTGCCTGGGAGGGTGGTGGAGGTGGGTTGCCTCACATCCTTTAAAAAGTACCTGGATGAACACTTGCACATCATAACATTCAAGGCCATGGGCCAAGTGCTGGTAAATGGGATTAGGTAGGTGGGTCAGGTGTTTCTCACATGTCGGTGCAGACTCGATGGGCCGAAGGGCCTCTTCTGCACCGTGTGATTCTGTGATGAGGAGGTGAAAGAGGAGGGGAGAGGGGCGGTGAGTGGGGAGGTGAGTGGGGAGGTGTGTGGAACGGTTAGTGGGGAGAGGAGTGGGGAGGTGAGTGGGGAGGTGAGTGGGGAGGTGAGTGGGGAGAGGAGTGGGGAGGTGAGTGGGGAGGTGAGTGGGGAGGTGAGTGGGGAGGTGAGTGGGGAGGTGAGTGGGGAGGTGAGTGGGGAGGTGAGTGGGGAGGTGAGTGGGGAGGTGAGTGGGGAGGTGAGTGGGGAGGTGAGTGGGGAGGTGAGTGGGGAGGTGAGTGGGGAGGTGAGTGGGGAGGTGTGTGGGGAGGTGAGTGGGGAGGTGAGTGGGGAGGTGAGTGGGGAGGTGAGTGGGGAGGTGAGTGGGGAGGTGAGTGGGGAGGTGAGTGGGGAGGTGAGTGGGGAGGTGAGTGGGGAGGTGAGTGGGGAGAGGAGTGGGGAGGTGAGTGGGGAGGTGAGTGGGGAGGTGAGTGGGGAGGTGAGTGGGGAGGTGAGTGGGGAGGTGAGTGGGGAGGTGAGTGGGGAGGTGAGTGGGGAGGTGAGTGGGGAGGTGAGTGGGGAGAGGAGTGGGGAGGTGAGTGGGGAGGTGAGTGGGGAGGTGAGTGGGGAGGTGAGTGGGGAGGTGAGTGGGGAGGTGTGTGGAACGGTTAGTGGGGAGAGGAGTGGGGAGGTGAGTGGGGAGGTGAGTGGGGAGGTGAGTGGGGAGGTGAGTGGGGAGGTGAGTGGGGAGGTGAGTGGGGAGGTGAGTGGGGAGGTGAGTGGGGAGGTGAGTGGGGAGGTGAGTGGGGAGGTGAGTGGGGAGGTGAGTGGGGAGGTGAGTGGGGAGGTGAGTGGGGAGGTGAGTGGGGAGGTGAGTGGGGAGGTGAGTGGGGAGGTGAGTGGGGAGGTGAGTGGGGAGGTGAGTGGGGAGGTGAGTGGGGAGGTGTGTGGGGAGGTGAGTGGGGAGGTGAGTGGGGAGGTGAGTGGGGAGGTGAGTGGGGAGGTGAGTGGGGAGGTGAGTGGGGAGGTGAGTGGGGAGGTGAGTGGGGAGGTGAGTGGGGAGGTGAGTGGGGAGGTGAGTGGGGAGGTGAGTGGGGAGGTGTGTGGGGAGGTGAGTGGGGAGGTGAGTGGGGAGGTGAGTGGGGAGGTGAGTGGGGAGGTGAGTGGGGAGGTGTGTGGGGAGGTGAGTGGGGAGGTGAGTGGGGAGGTGAGTGGGGAGGTGAGTGGGGAGGTGAGTGGGGAGGTGAGTGGGGAGGTGAGTGGGGAGGTGAGTGGGGAGGTGTGTGGGGAGGTGAGTGGGGAGGTGAGTGGGGAGGTGAGTGGGGAGGTGAGTGGGGAGGTGAGTGGGGAGGTGAGTGGGGAGGTGAGTGGGGAGGTGAGTGGGGAGGTGTGTGGGGAGGTGAGTGGGGAGGTGAGTGGGGAGGTGAGTGGGGAGGTGAGTGGGGAGGTGAGTGGGGAGGTGAGTGGGGAGGTGAGTGGGGAGGTGAGTGGGGAGAGGAGTGGGGAGGTGAGTGGGGAGGTGAGTGGGGAGGTGAGTGGGGAGGTGAGTGGGGAGGTGAGTGGGGAGGTGAGTGGGGAGGTGAGTGGGGAGGTGAGTGGGGAGGTGAGTGGGGAGGTGAGTGGGGAGGTGAGTGGGGAGGTGAGTGGGGAGGTGAGTGGGGAGGAGAGTGGGGAGGAGAGTGGGGAGGTGAGTGGGGAGGTGAGTGGGGAGGTGAGTGGGGAGGTGTGTGGAACGGTTAGTGGGGAGAGGAGTGGGGAGGTGAGTGGGGAGGTGAGTGGGGAGGTGAGTGGGGAGGTGAGTGGGGAGGTGAGTGGGGAGGTGAGTGGGGAGGTGAGTGGGGAGGTGAGTGGGGAGGTGAGTGGGGAGGTGAGTGGGGAGGTGAGTGGGGAGGTGAGTGGGGAGGTGAGTGGGGCGGAGAGTGGGGAGGTGAGTGGGGAGGTGAGTGGGGAGGTGAGTGGGGAGGTGAGTGGGGAGGTGAGTGGGGAGGTGAGTGGGGAGGTGAGTGGGGAGGGGTGGGGATTTGATGTGAGGTGATAGGAAAGGGAGAAGGGTTTTCTGTTCCTTTATAATTGAATCCCAGCTGTTGTGGATATCATCTTGTCCTTGTTTTTGATCTGCAGCTTGTGAGTCTCTTTACCTTTGAAAACTTGAGAGGGGCAGTGAGTGAGGAGGCGAGTGGGGCGGTGAGTGGAGCGGTGAGTGGGGCGGTGAGTGGGGAGGTGAGTGATAAGTTGAGTGGGGAGGTGAAGGGGAGGTGGGTGGGAAGTTGAGTGGGGCGGAGAGTGGGGCGGAGAGTGGGGCGGAGAGTGGGGCGGAGAGTGGGGCGGCGAGTGGGGCGGCGAGTGGGGCGGCGAGTGGGGCGGCGAGTGGGGCGGCGAGTGGGGCGGCGAGTGGGGCGGCGAGTGGGGCGGCGAGTGGGGCGGCGAGTGGGGCGGCGAGTGGGGCGGCGAGTGGGGCGGCGAGTGGGGCGGCGAGTGGGGCGGCGAGTGGGGCGGCGAGTGGGGCGGGGAGTGGGGCGGGGAGTGGGGCGGGGAGTGGGGCGGGGAGTGGGGCGGGGAGTGGGGCGGGGAGTGGGGCGGGGAGTGGGGCGGGGAGTGGGGCGGGGAGTGGGGAGGAGAGTGGGGAGGAGAGTGGGGAGGAGTGTGGGGAGGGGAGTGGGGAGGGGAGTGGGGAGGGGAGTGGGGAGGGGTGGGGATTTGATGTGAGGTGATAGGAAAGTGAGGAGGGTTTTCTGTTCCTTTATAATTGAATCCCAGCTGTTGTGGATATCATCTTGTCCTTGTTTTTGATCTGCAGCTAGTGAGTCTCTTTACCTTTGAAAACTTGAGTGGGGCAGTGAGTGAGGAGGCGAGTGGGGCGGCGAGTGGGGAGGAGAGTGGGGAGGAGAGTGGGGAGGAGAGTGGGGAGGAGAGTGGGGAGGAGAGTGGGGCGGAGAGTGGGGCGGAGAGTGGGGCGGAGAGTGGGGCGGAGAGTGGGGCGGAGAGTGGGGCGGAGAGTGGGGCGGAGAGTGGGGCGGAGAGTGGGGAGGTGAGTGGGGAGGAGAGTGGGGAGGAGAGTGGGGAGGTGAGTGGGGAGGTGAGTGGGGAGGTGAGTGGGGCGGTGAGTGGGGCGGAGAGTGGGGCGGAGAGTGGGGCGGAGAGTGGGGGGGTGAGTGGGGAGGGGAGTGGGGAGGGGAGTGGGGGAGGGGAGTGGGGAGGGGAGTGGGGAGGGGAGTGGGGAGGAGAGTGGGGAGGTGAGTGGGGAGGGGTGGGGATTTGATGTGAGGTGATAGGAAAGGGAGAAGGGTTTTCTGTTCCTTTATAATTGAATCCCAGCTGTTGTGGATATCATCTTGTCCTTGTTTTTGATCTGCAGCTTGTGAGTCTCTTTACCTTTGAAAACTTGAGTGGGGCAGTGAGTGAGGAGGCGAGTGGGGCGGAGAGTGGGGCGGAGAGTGGAGAGGGGAGTAGGGAGGTGAGTGGGGCGGGGAGTGGGGAGGTGAGTGGGGCGGGGAGTGGGGAGGTGAGTGGGGCGGAGAGTGGGGCGGTGTGTGGGGCGGGGAGTTGGGCGGTGTGTGGGGCGGGGAGTGGGGAGGTGAGTGGGGAGGTGAGTGGGGAGGTGAGTGGGGAGGTGGGTGGGGAGGGGTGGGGAGGGGTGGGGAGGGGTGGGGAGGGGTGGGGAGGGGTGGGGAGGGGTGGGGAGGGGTGGGGATTTGATGTGAGGTGATAGGAAAGTGAGGAGGGTTTTCTGTTCCTTTATAATTGAATCCCAGCTGTTGTGGATATCATCTTGTCCTTGTTTTTGATCTGCAGCTTGTGAGTCTCTTTACCTTTGAAAAATTGACTGAGTTCTGTTCCGGAAATTGCAATGGCTCAACCTCCAGAGCCTTTCAGAGGACAGATGAATGAAGAGTTCTCACAATTTCTTGAAAAGATCAACAGGGCTCAGGTGAATCCTGCTCAAAATCGCCCAACATTTTTTGCAGTTGATGCTGATGGGTACTGTGGGCAGGCATCGGGCTCCTTGTGCCAGTTGTGTTCTACCATGGGAAATGAATGGATACGGCTTGGTGTCCCTTGCCCAAGAGCCCAGGGTTCAGGGGAGTCTCTTACCTTGTGCTTTTCCCTGGTGTAGGCTGTACATTGGGTGTAGTTAGTCCACGTTCGATTGCTTTGTGGGTGTCGAAACCACAAGCCATTTTCAGCACAGATCTTGGTTGCCTTTTCTAACAGGGAAAAGAGAGACAGCTTTAGACAAACAAATATATCTGATTCACTATACAGAGGAACTTTGATTTACCACAAGAAGCAAGCTCGTCGAATAGAAAGGTGGTCAAAATGAGGACCTAGTTGAGGGAAACTGAGGTTAGCAATTCGAAGGACACTCAGCTCATAGTATGTCGAAGCAACCAGGACCCAAAAGAACTCTCTTAAACTAATATAAAAACAAAAAACTGCAGATGCTGGAAATGCAAAACAAAAACAGAAACAGAAATACCTGGAAAATCTCAGCAGGTCTGGCAGGTCTGGTCAGTCCTGTTGAAGGGTCATGAGGACTCGAAACGTCAACTCTTTTCTTCTCCGTCGATGCTGCCAGACCTGCTGAGTTTTTCCAGGTATTTCTGTTTCTGTTTTTGTTTTCTTAAACTAATAACTGGAATGGGCGGGTTGTCTTATGAGGAAAGGTTGGACAGACTAGGCTTGTATCCACTAGAGTTTAGAAGAGTAAGAGGGGACTTAATTGAAACCCTTTAGATCCTGAGGGATCTTGACAGGGGGGATGTGGAGAGGATGTTTCCTCTTGTGGGAGAATCCAGAACTAGGGGATCACTGTTTAAAAATAAGGGGTCACCCATTTAAGACAGAGATGAGGAGAAACGTTTTCTCTTGAAAGTCGTGAGTCTTTCAGGAAGTCTTCCTGAAAAGGTGGTGGAAGCAGAGTCTTTGAATATTTTTAAGGCAGAGCTAGATAGATTCTTGATTAACGAGGGAGTGAAAGATTATTGGGGGCAGGTGGGAATGTGGGGCTGAGGTTACAATCAGATCAGCCATGACCTTATTGAATGGTGGAGCAGGTTAGAGGGGCCGAGTGGCCTACTCCTGCTCCTGGTTAGTATGTTCATATGTTCATATTCTTGAGATGTGCTTTCTGTGGGTTGGGGCAGGGTGGAGATGGACGATATTTTGCTGCATTAAAACATGGGCGGTCTTTCTGATGGGGAATATACGGGGTTTTGAAATTTAGCTTGAGGTCCAATAAGATGCTGAGATTGTAAACTAGGTTCAACCTGAGACAATCTCCAGGTCAGGAATTGAACTGGTGGAGAGTATATGTGTTTTGTGGCGGGGGTGAGGTTGGGGCAAAAAGAAAGGCTCCCATCTTCCCTGAGTGAACTTGTGGCTCATCCATGATGGAGCTATGAAATCGAGAAAGAGAAAGTGCTGGAAACATTCAACAGGTCCAGCAGTATCTGCGGAGAGAGGAACAGAGTTAATGGTTCAGGTGGATGACCTTGCATCAGGACTGGGAGAAATTTGAGATGAAACAGGTTTGATGCAGGGTGGACAGGAGAACAAAAGGGATGGGCTGTGATAGCGGGGAAGACAGGAGAGATGAACTGTCAGGAGGATTCATAGTGCAAGACCAAAAGGAGTGGTAATCGGACAAGGAAAGAAACCAGAATGTGTCTAAAGTAGGTGTAAGTAGCAGGATCATAAACAACCACCATCCAAAAGCAAAAACAACAGAAAAATGAGAGTAAAACCAAAACCTGCAAAGAGAAAGGAAACAAAATGGTGGCAAAGATTAGTCTACACTCAATATTGAATCCAGAAGGCTGTAGAGTGCTGAGTCGAAAGATCAGGTGCTGTTCCCTGAGCTTGCATTGAGCTTCGCTGGAAAGTGCAGCAGGTCAAGGACAGAAAGGTCAGAGTTGGAGCAAGATGGAGAATTAAAATGAGAGGTGGACGGAAGCTCGGGGTCCTGCATGCAGACTGAACAGAGGTGTTTCACAGAGAGGTCACCCAGTCTACATTTGGTCTCCCCAATGTAGAGGAGACCATATCATAAACAGCAAATACAGTAAACTCGCCTGAAAGAAGTATAAATAAATCACTGTTTCACTTGGAAAGGGTGTGAGTGGAGGCTGGGAAGAGGAGGCAAAAGGGCAGGTGTTCTATCTCCTGCCTTTGTACAAAAGGGTGCCTCAGGCAAGAGAGGAGGTGTCAGGGATGACCTGAGAGTGGACCAGGGTATCGTGGTGGGTACCTTTCCCTTCAGAATGCTGAAAGGGGGAGGAGGGGCCAATTTGTTTGGTGGTGGCATCATGCTGGAGATGGCGGAGATGACGGAGGATGATCCGTTGAATACGGAGGCTGGTGGGTGGAACAGGAGGACAAGGTGAGGACTATCATGGTTCTGGGAGAGAGGGGAAGGGGTGAGAGCAGAAATGCATGAAATCAATCAGACACAGTGGCGGGCTCTGTCAACTGTACTGGATGGGAATCCTCAGCTAAGGAAAAGGAAGACATACCAGAAGCACTGGTGTGGAAGGTTGCAATATTACAACAGATGCAGCAGAGATGGAGAAACGAGTCCTTACAGGAAGCACAGGGTGAGAAAGTGTAGTCAAGGTAGCTGTGGGAGTCCATGAGTTTAAAATGAATATTATTTAACAGACAATCCACAGGAACAGAGACAGAGAAGTCGAGGGGGTGAAGTGAAGAGTCGGAGATGGACCAGGCGAGGTTGAGAGAAGGGTGGAAATTAGAAGCAGAGCTGATGAAATTTTGCAGTTCAGGGGGAGAGCAGGGAATGGCACCAATACAATCAGGAGGTTATTGACCAGTTAGTCCACCATCTATTGTCAGAGAATTAGTGGAGTCTCTAATTCAGGATAGGGGGACTGACCTTGAACATTTTCAGATGATCAGACAGAACCAGATTTGTAATGTGTATGACATAACTCACAAACCTAATTGACTTTTCTGAAGAGATGACTGAACTAACGGACTGGGGCTTGTCTATTGGTGTTATTTATATGGACTTCCAGAAAGAGATTTGGTAAATTCGTTCATGAGAGACTTTGAGCTAAAGTTGAAACTCATGGAATTGAAGTCAAATTGTTGACCTGACAGATTGGCTGATGAGAAGGAGACAGAGAGGGGGGAATAATGGGCAGCTCCTCTAGTTGGCAGGATATGACTAGTGGAGGCCCACAAGGATCTGTGTTGGAGCCTCAGCTATTCAGTGTATTGATTAAGGGCTGAGATGATGGGATAGAAACCCACACATCCAGATTTCCCATTGACACAAAGATAGGCGGCATTGTGCACAGTGTTGAAGGAAGCATAAAATGACAAAGATTATTGATAGATTAAATTGAATGAGCAAACTGGTAAATGTGAGGTCATCCACTTTAGACCTAAAAAGAATAGAACAGAATCCTTTCGAAATGATGAAGGACTGGAAACAGTGGAGGAACAAAGAGACTCGAGGACCCAGGTACAGGGATCATTAAAATGTCATGAACAGTTACAGAAAACAATCAGAAAGGTTAATGGAATGCTGACCTTCATATCCAGAGGACTGGAATACAAGGGGGTAGAAATCATGTTTCAGTTATACAAAGCCCTGGTTAGACCACACCCGGAGTCACTGTGAGCAGTTCTGGGCACCTCACCTGAGGGAGCAGATATAGACCTTGGAGGGAGTGTAGTGTAGATTAACCAGAATGACAGCAGGAATCCAAGGGTTAAATTATGAGGAGAGATTTCACAAACTAGGGTTGTATTCCCTGGGATTTAGAAACCTAGGGGTGATATTGATTGAAGCTTTCAAGATATTGCAGGGAACAGATGGGGTCGATAGAGAGAAACTACTTCTGCTGGTTGGGGAGCCTAGGACAAGGGGACAGAGTCAGAAATTTCGAGCTAGACCTTTCAAGGGTGAAATTAGGAAACACTTGTCCACGCAGAAGGATGGCAGGAGTTTAGAACACTCTCCTACAAACAGTAACTGATGCTAGATCAATTATTACATTGAAACCTGAGATTGAAAGAGTTTTGCTGTGGGATACAGGAGAATGGAGGGTTCATGGAGTTAGCTCACAGGTCAGCCATGATCTTGATGAATGGTGGAGCAGGCCCCAGGGGCTGAAGGGCCTCCTCCTGTCCCTAAGTTCCTATATTTCAATGAAAACTTCAACCTCCTCTGGCTGCTTCGGGATCTCCATCACTCAATGGCCCAGGGCATGACACACGTCAAATCCGAAAGATGGTGCCTGTCATTGTGTGTTTTTATTTGGAGCTATATTTGGGCTTTTCCCCTTGCGCTTTGCGTGGGCATAGGTCATGGGTCACTATGAAGGTGAAGATATGTACGGAGTGGGTGGATAAATGTCAGTTTACAGACTTACCCGAGTGGTCAAAGTCCTGGAAGTAATCAGGGCATTGCTGCATGACCATCGATTTGGCAGGAGCATCATCCCAACACAACCACCCATCCCACGTACGATTACAGTACGGACCTGGAAGGCAGTAAAAGCAGCATATCAAACGTCCATTTCCTCCATACCACTTTTCTTATTGTCCCTCTGGACTTTCCCTGCCTTCTTCTTCCGAGACTTTAAATGTGCTCTGCTGCTCCAGGGCTCATGAGCTTCCCCCAGAAAGTTACGGGTCTGTGTACAGCTTCAGGAACATGAGCACTTCACCCAGGCTGGCACTCCAGCGCATTACTGAGGGAGTGCTGCAGTGCCAGCAAGGGAGGCGGGGGGGGACACATAAGATAAGGCTGGCAGCTCTCACAGACTCGCTCCGATAACCTCCGCCCCGTGATTCCTACCATGCCAGAGTCAGACTTCCACACAAGGGCTGGGGCGGACCACCAGGAGTGCGGAAGGGGGTCATCAGGAAAAAAACGGGATTGGCAATGTTAACAGCGAGGGTGCCCTGCTGAAGGTGTGTGCTGAGAATGAGCCCTCAATCACCAACACAGTTTTCCACTTCCCTAATCACAACACGGCCTTTCCGATGCACCCCACCCCCCCGTTCTATGCACTGGCATCGAACCAACTGTGTCAGTGCCAGGTAGAAGGATGGGCAGGATGCCACTGTAATGAAAGCCATGTGCGTCACTGCCGCTCTGACTATCGTATTCCCATTTCAAAATGAAACATCAGGGTCTAACCCCCTAGAGACTCTCAGAGTGTGAAGGTCCAGAATGTCCCACAAGCATCAAACAGGAAGTCGTGAAGGAATCTCTCTCAGAAAAACTCGAGAGTCGCTTGTGTACAGCGAACACGGACACTCGCCGCACTGAGGGTGAGGGGATCCAGAAACTGCTGGAGGGGCAACACCACCTCTACAGGGTTTGCCTCAGACCCAATCATCACGATGCAGGCACGAGCCCTACTGAACCATCACAGCAAGGCTGTCCGATGTAAGCTCAGAGAGGTACAAGGCGCTTGGATGAATGAGGAAGCAGGTGAACTCCACTCACACACACATCACAAAGACTGGAAGAGATCCTGCAATGTTCGGAAACTGGGCCACAGGCCCCTGTCTACTGAACTCTAGCCAAACCTCAGGGCCGATCGGTCAACCCTGCTCACAAAGAAAGCCCAAATTCTACAAAGCTAGACAGAGCACTTTAACCACGCCCTCAATCGGCAGCCATCCATCAATGCAGAAGCAATCATTTGCTGGCCACAGGTTTCCAGCAATTACTCTCTTGCTGACCCACCCACCCTGTTAGAAACAATGAACAGAGTGATATCCCACTGTGCCACTCAGTCCCAGAGTGTGAAAGGACAGTGTGATAACCCACTGTACCACCCAGTCCCAGAGTGTGAAAGGACAGTGTGATAACCCTCTGTACCACCCAATCCAAGAGTGTGAAAGGACAGTGTGATAACCCTGAGTACCACCCAATCCAAGAGTGTGAAAGGAAAGTGTGATAACCCACAGTACCACCCAGTACCAGAGAGTGAAAGGACAGTGTGATAACCCACTGTACCACCGAGTACCAGAGTGCGAAAGGACAGTGTGATAAACCACTGTACAACCCAGTGCCAGAGTGCGAAAAGACAGTGTGATAACACACTGTACTGCCTAGTCCCAGAGTGTGAAAGGACAGTGTGATAACCCACTGTACCACCCAGAGCCAGAGTATGAAATGTCAGTGTGATAACCCACTGTACAGCCCAGCCCCAGAGTATGAAAGGACAGTGTGATAACCCACAGTACACCCAGGCCCAGAGTGCGAAAGGACAGTGTGATAACCCACTGTAGCACCCAGTCCCAGAGTGTGAAAGGACAGTGTGATAACCCACTGTACCATCCAGTACCAGAGTGTGAAAGGACACTGTGATAACCCACTGTACCACCCTGTCCCAGAGTGTGAAAGGACAGTGTGATAACCCACTGCACCACCCAGTACCAGAGTGTGAAATGAAAGTGTGATAACCCACTATATCACCCCGTCCCAGAGTGTGAAAGGACAGTGTGATAACCCACTATACCACACAGTCCCAGAGTGTGAAAGGACAGTGTGATATCCCACTGTACAACCCATTCCCAGAGTGTGAAAGGACAGTGTGATAACCCACGGTACCACCCAGTCCCAGAGTGTGAAAGGACACTGTGATAACCCACTGTACCACCCAGACCCAGAGTGTGAAAGGACAGTGTGATAACACACTGTACCACCCAATCCCAGAGTGTGAAAGGACAGTGTCATAACCCACTGTACCACCCAGTCGCAGGGCGTGAAATGACAGTGTGAAAACCCACTGCACCAACCAGTCCCAGGGTGTGAAAGGAAAGAGTGATATCCCATTATACCACCTAATCCCAGAGTGTGAAAGGACAGTTTGTTAACCCACTGTAACAACCAGTCCCATAGTGTGAAAGGACAGTGTGATAACCCACTATACCACCGAGTCCCAAAATGTGAAAGGACAGTGTGATAACCCACTGTACCACCGAGTCCCAGAGTGTGAAAGGACAGTGTGATAACCCGCTATACCCAGTCCCAGAATGAGAAAGGACAGCGTGATAACACACTGTACCACCCAGTCCCAGAGTGTGAAAGGACAGTCTGATATCCCACTATACCACCCAGACCAGAGTGTGAAAGGAAAGTGCGATATCCCACTATACCACCCAGTCCCAGAGTGTGAAAGGACAGTGTGGTAACCCACTGTACCACCTAGTCCCAGAGTGTGAAAGGACAGTGTGAAAACCCACTATACCACCCAGTCCCAGAGTGTGAAAGGACAGTGTGATAACCCAAAGCACCACCAGGTCCCAGAGTGTGAAAGGACAGTGTGATAACCCGATGTACCCAGTCCCAGAATGTGAAAGGACAGTGTGATAACCCACTGTACCACCCAGTCCCAGAGTGTGAAATGACAGTGTGATAACCAACTATACGAGCCAGTCCCAGAGTGTGAAAAGACAGTGTGATAACCCACTGTACCACCCAGTCCCAGAGTGTGAAACTACAGAGTGATATCCCACTATGCCACTCAGTCCCAGAGTGTGAAAGGACAGTGTGATATCCCACTATACCAGCCAGTTCCAGAGTGTGAAAGGACACTGTGATAACCCACTGTACCACCCAGACCCAGAGTGTGAAAGGACAGTGTGATAACACACTGTACCACCCAATCCCAGAGTGTGAAAGGACAGTCTGATATCCCACTATACCACCCAGACCAGAGTGTGAAAGGAAAGTGCGATATCCCACTATACCACCCAGTCCCAGAGTGTGAAAGGACAGTGTGGTAACCCACTGTACCACCTAGTCCCAGAGTGTGAAAGGACAGTGTGAAAACCCACTATACCACCCAGTCCCAGAGTGTGAAAGGACAGTGTGATAACCCAAAGCACCACCAGGTCCCAGAGTGTGAAAGGACAGTGTGATAACCCGATGTACCCAGTCCCAGAATGTGAAAGGACAGTGTGATAACCCACTGTACCACCCAGTCCCAGAGTGTGAAATGACAGTGTGATAACCCACTATACGAGCCAGTCCCAGAGTGTGAAAAGAGAGTGTGATAACCCACTATACCACCCAGTCCCAGAGTGTGAAACTACAGAGAGATATTCCACTATGCCACTCAGTCCCAGAGTGTGAAAGGACAGTGTGATATCCCACTATACCAGCCAGTTCCAGAGTGTGAAAGGACACTGTGAAAACCCACTGTACCACCCAGTCCCAGAGTGTGAAAGGACAGCGTGATAAACCACTGTATCACCCAGTATAAGAGAGTGAAAGGACAGTGTGATATCCACCTATACCACCCAGTCCCAGAGTGTGAAAGGACAGCGTGATAAACCACTGTACCACCCAGTACCAGAGTGCGAAAGAACAGTGTGATAACCACTGTACCACCCAGTCCCAGAGTGTGAAACTACAGTGTGATAACACAGTGCACCACCCAGTCCCAGAGCATGAAAGGACAGTGTGATAACCCACTGTGCCACCCAGACTAAGAGTGTGAAAGGGTAGCGTGATAATCCACTGTAACACCCAGACCCAGAGTGTGAAAGGACAGTGCGATAACACACTATACCACCCAGTAACAGAGTGTGAAAGGACAGTGTGATAACCCACTGTACCATCCAGTCCCAGAGTGTGAAAAGTCTGTGTGACAACCCACTGTACCACCCAGTCCCAGAGCGTGAAAGGACAGTGTGATAACCCAAGGAACAAATCAGTCCCAGAGTGTGAAAGAACAGTGTGATAACCCACTGTACCACCCAGTCCCAGAGTGTGAAAGGACAGTGTGATAACACACTGTACCACTCTGTACCAGAGTGTGAAAGGACAGTGTGATAACTCACTATACCACCCAGTCCCAGAGTGTGAAAGGACAGTGTGATAACCCACTGTAAAACCCAGTCCCAGAGTGTGAAATGACAGTGTGATAACCCTCTGTACCACCCAGTCCCAGAGTGTGAAAATACAGTGTGATAACCCACTATACCACCCAATCTCAGAGTGTGAAAGGAGTGATAACCCACTGTACGACCAAGTACCAGAGTGTGAAAGCACAATGTGATAACTCACTGTATAAGCCAGCCCCAGAGTGTGAAAGGACAGTGTGATAACACACTGTACCACCCAGTCCCAGAGAGTGAAAGGACAGTGTGATAATCCACTGTACCACCCAGTCCCAGAGTGTGAAAGGACAGTGTGATAAACCACTGTACCACCCAGTCCCAGAGTGTGAAAGGAGAGTGTGATAACCCACTATACCACCGCGTACCAAAGTGTGAAAGGACAGTGTGATAACCCACTATAGCACCCAGTCCGAACGTCTGAAGCGACAGTGTGATAACCCACGGTACCACCCATTCCCAGAGTGTGAAAGGACAGTGTGATAGCTAACTGTACAACCCAGTCCCAGAGTGTAAAAGGACAGTGTGATAACGCACAGTACAACCCAATTTCAGAGTGTGAAAGGACAGTATGTTAACCAACTGTACCACCCAGTCCCAGAGTGTGAAAGGACAGTGTGACAACACACTGTACGACCCAGTCCCATAGTGTGAAAGGACAGTGTGATAACCCACTGTACCACCCAGTCCCATAGTGTGAAAGGACAGTGTGATAACACACTACACCACACAGTCCCAGAGTGCGAAAGGACAGTGTGATAACACACTGTACCACCCAGTACCAGAGTGTGAAAGGACACTGTGATAACCAACTGTACCATCCAGTCCCAGAGTGTGAAAGAACAGTGTGATAACCCATTATGCCACCCAGTCCCAGAGTGTGAAAGGACAGTGTGATAACTCACTATACCACCCAGTCCCAGAGTGTGAAATGACAGTGTGATAACCCACTGTAAAACCCAGTCCCAGAGTGTGAAATGAAAGTGTGATAACCCATTATATCACCCCGTCCCAGAGTGTGAAACGAAAGTGTGATAACCCACTATACCACACAGTCCCAGAGTGTGAAAGGGCAGTATGATAACACACTGTACCATCCAGTCCCAGATTGTGAAAGGACAGTGTGATAACCTACTGTACCACCCAGTCCCAGAGTGTGAAAGGACAGTGTGATAACCCACAGTACCACCCAGTCCCAGAGTGTAAAAGGGCAGTATGATAACACACTGTACCATCCAGTCCCAGATTGTGAAAGGACAGTGTGATAACCTACTGTACAACCCAGTCCCAGAGTGTGAAAGGACAGTGTGATAACCCACAGTACCACCCAGTACCAGAGTGTGAAATGAAAGTGTGATAACCCAATATATCACCCCGTCCCAGAGTGTGAAAGCACAGTGTGATAACCCATTATGCCACACAGTCCCAGAGTGTGAAAGGACAGTGTGATATCCCACTGTACAACCCAGTCCCAGAGTGTGAAAGGACACTGTGAAAACCCACTGTACCACCCACACCAAAGTGCGAAAGGACAGTGTGATAACACACTGTACCACCCAATCCCAGAGTGTGAAAGGACAGTGTGATAACCCACTATACCACCCAGTCCGAGAGTGTGAAAGGACAGTGTGATAAGCCACTATACCACCCAGACACAGAGTGTGAAAGGACAGTGTGATAACACACTGTACGACCCAGTCCCATAGTGTGAAAGGACAGTGTGATAACCCACTGTACCACCCAGTCCCATAGTGTGAAAGGACAGTGTGATAACAAACTACACCACCCAGTCCCAGGGTGTGAAAGGACAGTGTGATAACACACTGTACCACCCAGTACCAAAGTGTGAAAGGACACTGTGATAACCCACTGTACCACCCAGTCCCAGAGTGTGAAAGGACAGTGTGACAACCCACTGTACCACCCAGTCCCAGAGTGTGAAAGGACAGTGTGATAACCCAAGGTACAACCCAGTCCCAGAGTGTGAAAGAACAGTGTGATAACCCACTGTACCACCCAGTCCCAGAGTGTGAAAGGACAGTGTGATAACACACTGTACCACCCTGTACCAGAGTGTGAAAGGACAGTGTGATAACCCACTGTAAAACCCAGTCCCAGAGTGTGAAAGGACAGTGTGATAACCCTCTGTACCACCCAGTCCAAGAGTGTGAAAGGACAGTGTGATAACACACTGTACCACCCAGTACCAGAGTGTGAAAGGACAGTGCGATAACACACTATACCACCCAGTAACAGAGTGTGAAAGGACAGTGCGATAACACACTATACCACCCAGTAACAGAGTGTGAAAGGACAGTGTGATAACCCACTGTACCATCCAGTCCCAGAGTGTGAAAAGTCTGTGCGACAACCCACTGTACCACCGAGTCCCAGAGTGTGAACGGACTGTGTGATAACCCAAGGTACAAATCAGTCCCAGAGTGTGAAAGAACAGTGTGATAACCCACTGTACCACCCAGTCCCAGAATGTGAAAGGACAGTGTGATAACCCTCTGTACCACCCAATCCCAGAGTGTGAAAGGAAAGAGTGATAACCCACTGTACCACCCAGTCCCAGAGTGTGAAAGCACAATGTGATAACTCACTGTATAAGCCAGCCCCAGAGTGTGAAAGGACAGTGTGATAACACACTGTACCACCCAGTCCCAGAGAGTGAAAGGACAGTGTGATAATCCACTGTACCACCCAGTCCCAGAGTGTGAAAGGACAGTGTGATAAACCACTGTACCACCCAGTCCCAGAGTGTGAAAGGAGAGTGTGATAACCCACTATACCACCGCGTCCCAGAGTGTGAAAGGACAGTGTGATAACACACTACACCACACAGTCCCAGAGTGCGAAAGGACAGTGTGATAACACACTGTACCACCCAGTACC
This sequence comes from Carcharodon carcharias, assembly GCF_017639515.1. Taxonomy (NCBI): domain Eukaryota; kingdom Metazoa; phylum Chordata; class Chondrichthyes; order Lamniformes; family Lamnidae; genus Carcharodon; species Carcharodon carcharias. The sequence continues at coordinate 6,519,224 of NC_054507.1, read as the reverse complement.
AGAGTGTGAAAGGACACTGTGATAACCAACTGTACCATCCAGTCCCAGAGTGTGAAAGAACAGTGTGATAACCCATTATGCCACCCAGTCCCAGAGTGTGAAAGGACAGTGTGATAACTCACTATACCACCCAGTCCCAGAGTGTGAAATGACAGTGTGATAACCCACTGTAAAACCCAGTCCCAGAGTGTGAAATGAAAGTGTGATAACCCATTATATCACCCCGTCCCAGAGTGTGAAACGAAAGTGTGATAACCCACTGTACCACCCAGTCCCAGTGTGTGAAAGGACAGTATGATAACACACTGTACCATCCAGTCCCAGAGTGTGAAAGGACAGTGTGATAACCTACTGTACCACCCAGTCCCAGAGTGTGAAAGGACAGTGTGATAACACACTGTACCACCCAGTCCCAGAGTGTGAAAGGACAGTATGATAACACACTGTACCACACAGTCGCAGATTGTGAAAGGACAGTGTGATAACCTACTGTACAACCCAGTCCCAGAGTGTGAAAGGACAGTGTGATAACCCACAGTACCACCCAGTACCAGAGTGTGAAATGAAAGTGTGATAACCCACTATATCACCCCGTCCCAGAGTGTGAAAGCACAGTGTGATAACCCATTATGCCACACAGTCCCAGAGTGTGAAAGGACAGTGTGATATCCCACTGTACAACCCAGTCCCAGAGTGTGAAAGGACACTGTGAAAACCCACTGTACCACCCAGACCCAGAGTGCGAAAAGACAGTGTGATAACACACTGTACCAAACAATCCCAGAGTGTGAAAGGACAGTGTGATAACCCACTATACCACCCAGTCCGAGAGTGTGAAAGGACAGTGTGATAAGAAACTATACCACCCAGACCAAGAGTGTGAAAGGACAGTGTGATAACACACTGTACGACCCAGTCCCATAGTGTGAAAGGACAGTGTGATAACCCACTGTACCACCCAGTCCCATAGTGTGAAAGGACAGTGTGATAACAAACTACACCACCCAGTCCCAGAGTGTGAAAGGACAGTGTGATAACACACTGTACCACCCAGTACCAAAGTGTGAAAGGACACTGTGATAACCCACTGTACCACCCAGTCCCAGAGTGTGAAAGGACAGTGTGACAACCCACTGTACCACCCAGTCCCAGAGTGTGAAAGGACAGTGTGATAACCCAAGGTACAACCCAGTCCCAGAGTGTGAAAGAACAGTGTGATAACCCACTGTACCACCCAGTCCCAGAGTGTGAAAGGACAGTGTGATAACCCACTGTAAAACCCAGTCCCAGAGTGTGAAAGGACAGTGTGATAACCCTCTGTACCACCCAGTCCAAGAGTGTGAAAGGACAGTGTGATAACACACTGTACCACCCAGTACCAGAGTGTGAAAGGACAGTGCGATAACACACTATACCACCCAGTAACAGAGTGTGAAAGGACAGTGCGATAACACACTATACCACCCAGTAACAGAGTGTGAAAGGACAGTGTGATAACCCACTGTACCATCCAGTCCCAGAGTGTGAAAAGTCTGTGCGACAACCCACTGTACCACCGAGTCCCAGAGTGTGAAAGGACTGTGTGATAACCCAAGGTACAAATCAGTCCCAGAGTGTGAAAGAACAGTGTGATAACCCACTGTACCACCCAGTCCCAGAGTGTGAAAGGACAGTGTGATAACCCACTGTACCACCCAATCCCAGAGTGTGAAAGGAAAGAGTGATAACCCACTGTACCACCCAGTCCCAGAGTGTGAAAGCACAATGTGATAACTCACTGTATAAGCCAGCCCCAGAGTGTGAAAGGACAGTGTGATAACACACTGTACCACCCAGTCCCAGAGAGTGAAAGGACAGTGTGATAATCCACTGTACCACCCAGTCCCAGAGTGTGAAAGGACAGTGTGATAAACCACTGTACCACCCAGTCCCAGAGTGTGAAAGGAGAGTGTGATAACCCACTATACCACCGCGTCCCAGAGTGTGAAAGGACAGTGTGATAACCCACTGTACCACCCAGACTAAGAGTGTGAAAACACAGTGTGATGACACACTGTACCACCCAGTCCCAGAGAGTGAAAGGACAGTGTCATAACCCACTGTACCACCCAGTCGCAGGGCGTGAAATGACAGTGTGAAAACCCACTGCACCAACCAGTCCCAGGGTGTGAAAGAAAAGAGTGATATCCCATTATACCACCTAGTCCCAGAGTGTGAAAGGACAGTTTGATAACCCTCTGTACCAACGAGTCCCAGAGTGTGCAAGAACAGAGTAATAACCCACCATACCACCCAGTCCCAGAGTGTGAAAGGACAGTTTGTTAACCCACTGTAACAACCAGTCCCATAGTGTGAAAGGACAGTGTGATAACCCACTATACCACCCAGTCCCAAAGTGTGAAATGAGAATGTGATAACCCACTGTACCACCGAGTCCCAGAGTGTGAAAGGACAGTGTGATAACCCACTATACCCAGTCCCAGAAAAAGAAAGGACAGCGTGATAACACACTGTACCACCCAGTCCCAGAGTGTGAAAGGACAGTGTGATATCCCACTATACCACCCAGTCCCATAGTGTGAAAGGAAAGTGCGATATCCCACAATACCACCCAGTCCCAGAGTGTGAAAGGACAGTGTGGTAACCCACTATACCACCCAGTCCCAGAGTGTGAAAGGACAGTGTGATAACCCAAAGCACCACCAGGTCCCAGAGTGTGAAAGGACAGTGTGATAACCCGATGTACCCAGTCCCAGAATGTGAAAGGACAGTGTGATAACCCACTGTACCACCCAGTCCCAGAGTGTGAAATGACAGTGTGATAACCAACTATACGAGCCAGTCCCAGAGAATGAAAAGACAGTGTGATAACCCACTATACCACCCAGTCCCAGAGTGTGAAACTACAGAGAGATATCCCACTATGCCACTCAGTCCCAGAGTGTGAAAGGACAGTGTGATATCCCACTATACCACCCAGTTCCAGAGTGTGAAAGGAGACTGTGAAAACCCACTGTACCACCCAGTCCCAGAGTGTGAAAGGACAGCATGATAAACCACTGTACCACCCAGTATAAGAGAGTGAAAGGACAGTGTGATATCCACCTATACCACCCAGTCCCAGAGTGTGAAAGGATAGCGTGATAAACCACTGTACCACCCAGTACCAGAGTGCGAAAGAACAGTGTGATAACCCACTGTACCACCCAGTCCCAGAGTGTGAAACTACAGTGTGATAACACAGTGCACCACCCAGTCCCAGAGCGTGAAAGGACAGTGTGATAACCCACCGTACCACCCAGACTAAGAGTGTGAAAGGGTAGCGTGATAATCCACTGTAACACCCAGACCCAGAGTGTGAAAGAACAGTGTGATAACCCAATGTACAACCCAGTCCCAGAGTGTGAAAGGACAGTGTGATAACCCTCTGTACCACCCAGTCCCAGAGGGTGAAAGGAGAGTGTGATAACCCACTATAGCACCCAGTCCCAGCGTCTGAAGGGACAGTGTGATAACCCACTGTACCACCCATTCCGAGAGTGAGAAAGGACAGTGTGATAGCTAACTGTAAAACACAGTCCCAGAGTGTAAAAGGACAGTGTGATAACGCACAGTACAACCCAGTTTCAGAGTGTGAAAGGACAGTATGTTAACCGACTGTACCACCCAGTCGCAGAATGTGAAAGGACAGTGTGATAACCAACTGTACCACCCAGTCCCAGAATGTGAAAGGACAGTGTGATAACCAACTGTACCACCCAGTCCCAGAGTGTGAAAGGACAGTGTGATAACACACTGTACGACCCAGTCCCAGAGTGTGAAAGGACAGTGTGATAACCCACTGTACAACCCAGTCCCACAGTGTGAAAGGACAGTGTGATAACACACTACACCACCCAGTCCCAGAGTGTGAAAGGACAGTGTGATAACACACTACACCACCCAGTCCCAGAGTGTGAAAGGACAGTGTGATAACCCACTGTACCATCCAGTCCCAGAGTGTGAAAAGTCTGTGTGACAACCCACTGTACCACCCAGTCCCAGAGCGTGAAAGGACTGTGTGATAACCCAAGGTACAAATCAGTCCCAGAGTGTGAAAGAACAGTGTGATAACCCACTGTACCACCCAGTCCCAGAATGTGAAAGGACAGTGTGATAACACACTGTACCACCCTGTACCAGAGTGTGAAAGGACAGTGTGATAACTCACTATACCACCCAGTCCCAGAGTGTGAAAGGAGAGTGTGATAACCCACTGTAAAACCCAATCCCAGAGTGTGAAAGGACAGTGTGATAACCCACTGTACCACCCAGTCCCAGAGTGTGAAAGCACAATGTGATAACTCACTGTATAAGCCAGCCCCAGAGTGTGAAAGGACAGTGTGATAACACACTGTACCACCCAGTCCCAGAGAGTGAAAGGACAGTGTGATAATCCACTGTACCACCCAGTCCCAGAGTGTGAAAGGACAGTGTGATAAACCACTGTACCACCCAGTCCCAGAGTGTGAAAGGAGAGTGTGATAACCCACTATACCACCGCGTCCCAGAGTGTGAAAGGACAGTGTGATAACCCACTGTACCACCCAGACTAAGAGTGTGAAAACGCAGTGTGATGACACACTGTACCACCCAGTCCCAGAGAGTGAAAGGACAGTGTCATAACCCACTGTACCACCCAGTCGCAGGGCGTGAAATGACAGTGTGAAAACCCACTGCACCAACCAGTCCCAGGGTGTGAAAGGAAAGAGTGATATCCCATTATACCACCTAGTCCCAGAGTGTGAAAGGACAGTTTGATAACCCTCTGTACCAACCAGTCCCAGAGTGTGCAAGAACAGAGTGATAACCCACCATACCACCCAGTCCCAGAGTGTGAAAGGACAGTTTGTTAACCCACTGTAACAACCAGTCCCATAGTGTGAAAGGACAGTGTGATAACCCACTATACCACCCAGATCCAAAGTGTGAAAGGACATTGTGATAACCCACTGTACCACCGAGTCCCAGAGTGTGAAAGGACAGTGTGATAACCCACTATACCCAGTCCCAGAATGAGAAAGGACAGCGTGATAACACACTGTACCACCCAGTCCCAGAGTGTGAAAGGACAGTCTGATATCCAACTATACCACCCAGTCCAAGAGTGTGAAAGGAAAGTGCGATATCCCACAATACCACCCAGTCCCAGAGTGTGAAAGGACAGTGTGGTAACCCACTGTACCACCTAGTCCCAGAGTGTGAAAGGACAGTGTGATAACCCACTATACCACCCAGTCCCAGAGTGTGAAAGGACAGTGTGATAACCCAAAGCACCACCAGGTCCCAGCGTGTGAAAGGACAGTGTGATAACCCGATGTACCCAGTCCCAGAATGTGAAAGGACAGTGTGATAACCCACTGTACCACCCAGTCCCAGAGTGTGAAACTACAGAGAGATATCCCACTATGCCACTCAGTCCCAGAGTGTGAAAGGACAGTGTGATATCCCACTATACCACCCAGTTCCAGAGTGTGAAAGGAGACTGTGAAAAACCACTGTACCACCCAGTCCCAGAGTGTGAAAGGACAGTGTGATAACCCATGTGCCACCCAGTTCCAGAGTGTGAAAGGACAGTGTGATAACCCACTATACCCAGTCCCAGAATGAGAAAGGACAGCGTGATAACACACTGTACCACCCAGTCCCAGAGTGTGAAAGGACAGTCTGATATCCCACTATACCACCCAGTCCCAGAGTGTGAAAGCAAAGTGCGATATCCCACAATACCACCCAGTCCCAGAGTGTGAAAGGACAGTGTGGTAACCCACTGTACCACCTAGTCCCAGAGTGTGAAAGGACAGTGTGATAACCCACTATACCACCCAGTCCCAGAGTGTGAAAGGACAGTGTGATAACCCAAAGCACCACCAGGTCCCAGAGTGTGAAAGGACAGTGTGATAACCCGATGTACCCAGTCCCAGAATGTGAAAGGACAGTGTGATAACCCACTGTACCACCCAGTCCCAGAGTGTGAAATGACAGTGTGATAACCAACTATACGAGCCAGTCCCAGAGTATGAAAAGACAGTGTGATAACCCACTATGCCACTCAGTCCCAGAGTGTGAAAGGACAGTGTGATATCCCACTATACCACCCAGTTCCAGAGTGTGAAAGGAGACTGTGAAAACCCACTGTACCACCCAGTCCCAGAGTGTGAAAGGACAGCGTGATAAACCACTGTACCACCCAGTATAAGAGAGTGAAAGGACAGTGTGATATCCACCTATACCACCCAGTCCCAGAGTGTGAAAGGACAGCTTGATAAACCACTGTACCACCCAGTACCAGAGTGCGAAAGAACAGTGTGATAACCCACTGTACCACCCAGTCCCAGAGTGTGAAACTACAGTGTGATAACACAGTGCACCACCCAGTCCCAGAGCGTGAAAGGACAGTGTGATAACCCACCGTACCACCCAGACTAAGAGTGTGAAAGGGTAGCGTGATAATCCACTGTAACACCCAGACCCAGAGTGTGAAAGGACAGTGTGATAACCCAATGTACAACCCAGTCCCAGAGTGTGAAAGGACAGTGTGATAACCCACTGTACCACCCAGTCCCAGAGTGTGAAAGGAGAGTGTGATAACCCACAATACCACCCAGTCCCAGAGTGTGAAAGGACAGTGTGGTAACCCACTATACCACCCAGTCCCAGAGTGTGAAAGGACAGTGTGATAACCCAAAGCACCACCAGGTCCCAGAGTGTGAAAGGACAGTGTGATAACCCGATGTAGCCAGTCCCAGAATGTGAAAGGACAGTGTGATAACCCACTGTACCACCCAGTACCAGAGTGTGAAATGACAGTGTGATAACCAACTATACGAGCCAGTCCCAGAGTATCAAAAGACAGTGTGATAACCCACTATACCACCCAGTCCCAGAGTGTGAAACTACAGAGAGATATCCCACTATGCCACTCAGTCCCAGAGTGTGAAAGGACAGTGTGATATCCCACTATACCACCCAGTTCCAGAGTGTGAAAGGAGACTGTGAAAACCCACTGTACTACCCAGTCCCAGAGTGTGAAAGGACAGCGTGATAAACCACTGTACCACCCAGTATAAGAGAGTGAAAGGACAGTGTGATATCCACCTATACCACCCAGTCCCAGAGTGTGAAAGGACAGCGTGATAAACCACTGTACCACCCAATACCAGAGTGCGAAAGAACAGTGTGATAACCCACTGTACCACCCAGTCCCAGAGTGTGAAACTACAGTGTGATAACACAGTGCACCACCCAGTCCCAGAGCGTGAAAGGACAGTGTGATAACCCACCGTACCACCCAGACTAAGAGTGTGAAAGGGTAGCGTGATAATCCACTGTAACACCCAGACCCAGAGTGTGAAAGGACAGTGTGATAACCCAATGTACAACCCAGTCCCAGAGTGTGAAAGGACAGTGTGATAACCCTCTGTACCACCCAGTCCCAGAGTGTGAAAGGAGAGTGTGATAACCCACAATACCACCGCGTCCCAGAGTGTGAAAGGACCGTGTGATAACCCACTATAGCACCCAGTCCCAGCGTCTGAAGGGACAGTGTGATAACCCACTGTACCACCCATTCCGAGAGTGAGAAAGGACAGTGTGATAGCTAACTGTAAAACACAGTCCCAGAGTGTAAAAGGACAGTGTGATAACCCAATGTACGACCCAGTCCCAGAGTGTGAAAGGACAGTGTGATAACCCACTGTACCACCCAGTCCCACAGTGTGAAAGGACAGTGTGATAACACACTACACCACCCTGTACCAGAGTGTGAAAGGACAGTGTGATAACTCACTATACCACCCAGTCCCAGAGTGTGAAAGGAGAGTGTGATAACCCACTGTAAAACCCAGTCCCAGAGTGTGAAAGGACAGTGTGATAACCCACTGTACCACCCAGTCCCAGAGTGTGAAAGCACAATGTGATAACTCACTGTACAGCCAGCCCAGAGTGTGAAAGGACAGTGTGATAACCCACTGTACCACCCAGTCCCAGAGTGTGAAAGGACAGTGTGATAACCCACTGTACCACCCAGTCCCAGAGTGTGAAAGGACAGTGTGATAACCCACTGTACCACCCAGTCCCAGAGTGTGAAAGGACAGTGTGATAACCCACTGAACCTCCCAGTCCCAGAGCGTGAAAGTTAAGTGTGATAACCCACTGTATCCAGTCCCAGAGTGGGAAAGGACAATGAGATAACCAACTATACCAACCAGTCCCAGAGTGTGAAAGGACAGTGTGATAACCAACTATACCACCCAGTCCCAGAGTGTGAAAGGACAGTGTGATAACCCACTGTACCACCAAGTCCCAGAGTGTGAAAGGACAGTGTGATAACCCACTGTACCACCAGTCCCAGAGTGTGAAAGGACAGTGTGATAACCCACTGTACCACCCAGTCCAGAGTGTGAAAGGACAGTGTGATAACCCACTGTACCACCCAGTCCCAGAGTGTGAAAGGACAGTGTGATAACCCACTATACCACCCAGATCCAAAGTGTGAAAGGACATTGTGATAACCCACTGTACCACCGAGTCCCAGAGTGTGAAAGGACAGTGTGATAACCCACTATACGCAGTCCCAGAATGAGAAAGGACAGCGTGATAACACACTGTACCACCCAGTCCCAGAGTGTGAAAGGACAGTGTGATATCCAACTATACCACCCAGTCCCAGAGTGTGAAAGGAAAGTGCGATATCCCACAATACCACCCAGTCCCAGAGTGTGAAAGGACAGTGAGGTAACCCACTGTACCACCTAGTCCCAGAGTGTGAAAGGACAGTGTGATAACCCACTATACCACCCAGTCCCAGAGTGTGAAAGGACAGTGTGATAACCCAAAGCACCACCAGGTCCCAGCGTGTGAAAGGACAGTGTGATAACCCGATGTACCCAGTCCCAGAATGTGAAAGGACAGTGTGATAACCCACTGTACCACCCAGTCCCAGAGTGTGAAACTACAGAGTGATATCCCACTATGCCACTCAGTCCCAGAGTGTGAAAGGACAGTGTGATATCCCACTATACCACCCAGTCCCAGAGTGTGAAAGGACAGTGTGATATCCCACTTTTCCACCCAGTCCCAGAGTGTGAAAGGACAGCGTGATAAACCACTGTACCACCCAGTATAAGAGAGTGAAAGGACAGTGTGATATCCACCTATACCACCCAGTCCCAGAGTGTGAAAGGACAGCGTGATAAACCACTGTACCACCCAGTCCCAGAGTGTGAAAGGACAGTGTGATAACCCACTGTACCACCCAGTCCCACAGTGTGAAAGGACAGTGTGATAACACACTACACCACCCAGTCCCAGAGTGTGAAAGGACAGTGTGATAACACACTACACCACCCAGTCCCAGAGTGTGAAAGGACAGTGTGATAACCCACTGTACCATCCAGTCCCAGAGTGTGAAAAGTCTGTGTGACAACCCACTGTACCACCCAGTCCCAGAGCGTGAAAGGACTGTGTGATAACCCAAGGTACAAATCAGTCCCAGAGTGTGAAAGAACAGTGTGATAACCCACTGTACCACCCAGTCCCAGAATGTGAAAGGACAGTGTGATAACACACTGTACCACCCTGTACCAGAGTGTGAAAGGACAGTGTGATAACTCACTATACCACCCAGTCCCAGAGTGTGAAAGGAGAGTGTGATAACCCACTGTAAAACCCAGTCCCAGAGTGTGAAAGGACAGTGTGATAACCCACTGTACCACCCAGTCCCAGAGTGTGAAAGCACAATGTGATAACTCACTGTATAAGCCAGCCCAGAGTGTGAAAGGACAGTGTGATAACACACTGTACCACCCAGTCCCAGAGAGTGAAAGGACAGTGTGATAATCCACTGTACCACCCAGTCCCAGAGTGTGAAAGGACAGTGTGATAAACCACTGTACCACCCAGTCCCAGAGTGTGAAAGGAGAGTGTGATAACCCACTATACCACCGCGTCCCAGAGTGTGAAAGGACAGTGTGATAACCCACTGTACCACCCAGACTAAGAGTGTGAAAACACAGTGTGATGACACACTGTACCACCCAGTCCCAGAGAGTGAAAGGACAGTGTCATAACCCACTGTACCACCCAGTCGCAGGGCGTGAAATGACAGTGTGAAAACCCACTGCACCAACCAGTCCCAGGGTGTGAAAGGAAAGAGTGATATCCCATTATACCACCTAGTCCCAGAGTGTGAAAGGACAGTTTGATAACCCTCTGTACCAACCAGTCCCAGAGTGTGCAAGAACAGAGTGATAACCCACCATACCACCCAGTCCCAGAGTGTGAAAGGACAGTTTGTTAACCCACTGTAACAACCAGTCCCATAGTGTGAAAGGACAGTGTGATAACCCACTATACCACCCAGATCCAAAGTGTGAAAGGACATTGTGATAACCCACTGTACCACCGAGTCCCAGAGTGTGAAAGGACAGTGTGATAACCCACTATAACCAGTCCCAGAATGAGAAAGGACAGCGTGATAACACACTGTACCACCCAGTCCCAGAGTGTGAAAGGACAGTCGTGATATCCAACTATACCACCCAGTCCCAGAGTGTGAAAGGAAAGTGCGATATCCCACAATACCACCCAGTCCCAGAGTGTGAAAGGACAGTGTGATAACCCACTTTAACACCTAGTCCCAGAGTGTGAAAGGACAGTGTGATAACCCACTGTACCACCCAGTCCCAGAGTGTGAAAGGACAGTGTGATAACCCACAGTACCACCTAGTCCCGGAGTGTAAAAGGACAGTATGATAACCCGATGTACCCAGTCCAAGAATGTGAAAGGACAGTGTGATAACCCACTGTACCACCCAGTCCCAGAGTGTGAAATGACACTGTGATATCCCACTATACCACCCAGTCCCAGAGTGTGAAAGGACAGTGTGATATCCCACTATACCACCCAGTTCCAGAGTGTGAAAGGAGACTGTGATAACCCACTGTACCACCCAGTCCCAGAGTGTGAAAGGACAGTGTGATAACCCATGTGCCACCAGTTCCAGAGTGTGAAAGGACAGTGTGATAACCCACTATACCCCAGTCCCAGAATGAGAAAGGACAGCGTGATAACACACTGTACCACCCAGTCCCAGAGTGTGAAAGGACAGTTGATATCCCACTATGCCACTCAGTCCCAGAGTGTGAAACTACAGTGTGATATCCCACTCTACCACCCAGTCCCAGAGTGTGAAAGGACAGTGTGATAACCCACTTTAACACCTAGTCCCAGAGTGT